>NC_074680.1:26680384-27418905 GCF_029448725.1 Salvelinus fontinalis
TTTGTTTTCTTTCCTGGCTTTGTGGACTCTGTTGTTTTTCTGCTGTAACTTGACTAACTAAACCTGAGGAGGGTGATTCTTACCTGAGGGACTCAGGCCAGGGATCAGTCGGTTCCTGATTGAGAGTTAGCTCAGAGTCTTGTTGGCTTGTAGCTTTTCTGGACCAGGGGTTCACCACATTTTTATTTATTTTTTTATTTCACCTTTATTTAACTAGGCAAGTCAGTTAAGAACAAATTCTTATTTTCAATGACGGCTTAGGAACAGTGGGTTAACTGCCTTGTTCAGAGGCAGAACGACAGATTTTTACCTTGTCAGCTCGAGGATTCGATCTTGCAACCTTTCAGTCCAACGCTCTAACCACTACCTGCCGCCCCTTTGGATTTTAAAGTGGGCATGTCATGGTGTCTGTGTTCTAAGATGATTACCTTATACTAAACAAAAAAAATGAAAATCATATCAGCATCTGGTGAATACGATTTATCAATGGCTGTCAAAGCATACTTTATGAATGAAAACCTTGTTGAGTTTGTCTCCAGAACACTCCAGGGGTTCAGCATGCTGCTGCTGTGTATTTAACAGGCTAATGTCATGTTCTCCAGTAGGGCTGTGGTAGGCACCAGTACAGGAGGAAGTGGTCTCTGCCTCACCCCATTCTCCAAATGGGCACCAGTATGAATCAGTCCCTGCCTGGATGTTGTTATCAATCACGCTGGGTCCCAGGGGGGGCTGGTGAGGGGAGGGGAGCTTCCCTGATCCTGGTCCATATAAAAGTCTGTGATGTATTAGAGCAGATGAGCATCGGACTGTTCTGACACATGACTGACATCTCATTTGACAGCCCCGGGAAAGTGCGCAGTGGAACTTTCAATCTCATTTAACATTGGGAAAGAGTGGAATTGTGGTGGGGAGATTTAAAAAAGATTTTGTTTCACCCCCTTTAAGTCAATTGTAAATGAGAACTTGTTCTCAACTTGCCTACCTGGTTAAATGAAGGTAAAAAATAAAAAAATATTCCTGTCCATGCTCCACTCGAAATTAAATACAGACATCTAAACTATTCTTCCTGATTAGCTGCTCTCTCTCCGTTGGAGGTCCGGTGCTCCAAATTTGTATTGAGGGGAACCAGTCTTGAGTACAGTATTATTAGCATGTGGTGGTGCTGCCAAGCTAATGACCACTTGGCACATAGACAGCTATCCATCCCAATCTCAGGTCACACTAATCCAATTCATGCGACCTGCTTGGCATCAGAGAGACTCATCTGTCTTTACTGTTCATTAACAGACCTCCTCTTGGACTAAACGCATTCACATTCCTCCTCTGGATTTCCTGAAAGGGAACACTAGCATATAACCCCCGATCTAATCTGAAGAGTCAACAGAAGGGATGGATACACAGCATCAGAGATTGTACATAAAGCTAAAAACCACATTCAGTTCACTAAAGGGATATGTTTTTCGGTAAAACTGAAGCTCGTTTCTGGACTGTTACAGTACATGTTCCTTCAGACCAGTATAGGAAGATCTTCACTCAAACAAATCTAATCCCTCCATGTGATGAGCAGCAGGAGCAGCAGCAGTGGAGGGGTATGTCAGAGAGTCTGGAAGTGATAAGTACATCAGTTGCGGCTGTCGTGAGTAAAAGTGTGTGAAGCGATGTAATCATGGCAGTCACAGGGCTGAGGACCTAATCCTGGCCTAGCATCACAGCTATTGACCATGCTATGATAGGACGCTGTGGGTAAACAGACCTGTCCTGATAATCACACACACACACACACACACACACACACACACACACACACAAGTTCCATCATACATTACATCAATCTTTGAATCCAGATCCGGATGACAGGGAATTAATGCCTTTGACAGGAAATCATGCTCACTTTCTCTCTATATCTCTCTCCAACTGAGACGCTTGATCTAGTCCAACTGTTTCTCTTGATCTAGACACTGTCATACATCCAACTGTCTCTTTGAATACTCTCCATTCAAATAGCATGAAAAAGCTCTTCTGTAGATTTCCCCCATATCCTACTCAAAAATATATCAGAATACTTGTATTCACGTCAAATCCTATGCGTTTATTCCACACCATCTCAGTGTTGTCACAAGCTGAGTGGCTACATGGGATCCCCCCTCTCTTCTCTCCTCTCGCTCAGGCTGTGACAGGGACTTTATGTCTGGGGGTGGAATGATAATAATGTTTCTAATCTTGTTACATTGCACACAGAATTGTGTTCCATGTTAATGAACTGGCCCCCTCCCGGCCCTGCCGATCTGCTTACTTTCAATTTGTGTACTGTCATCTCCCCGCGACGCTGCTGAAATTGATGCACCCTCTTCCTTTTAATTAAATCAAACCCAGTCGGGGGCCGGGCAGGGGGGGGGGGGGGGGGTACATACCTCAAAAAGACCTGCCTGACTTCACGCCAAACCTGAGTGCTGGTAAAACTCTGGTTTGGGTTTGGTAATCCATTAGCTAGTGTGTACTTCACTGTTCTCTCTAAGTGTGTTTTGCATGGCAGTGTCTTTGAGGCAGACAGGACATCCAGCATACTGTAGTTTACCATAGAGGTGTAACCCACTGATTCCATGAAAATGTATTCAAAATATAGACAGTTGACATCCCGTGCCTATATTAACATGTAAAGATTTAACACAAAAGTTACCTTTCTTTGTCTCTCCCAATCAGCCAAAATAAGTAATACGATGTTGGTAGGGTAATGAAAATCAAGACTTTCTTTAATCTGGAATTATGTAGGCTACATCACAATACAATAGTCATAGAATAATTGATGGCAGCTGAAACGATCCAGTTTCCCAATCTCAATTCAGCCATTTTGGAGTTCTATGGACACTGCTCCTAATCTACAAAATCTCTGCTAGAAAAATAGTCCCTCCAACCTGCCTTGTAGCTTGCACAGGTACAGTGGAATGTTGGAGCCAGCCAGAGCATAAAAAGGGAAGCGTAAAATTCCCACAAATTATAGGGAGGATAATTGGATTCCGAGCTTTGTCCTGTACGGTGGGCTGTGGGCGGTGGCGCTCCTGAAGCTGTGACATTATCAATGTAACATAACCTGAAGGCTGCGGTGCTGTGGCGCAGGGCCGCCGGTATGGCCCGTCCTCCAGGTTCCACATCACTGCCTGCTTGGCTATTCATCCCGTGGACCCTGCAAATGAAATTATGGGAGGAAGAGCAAAGGACATTGTTTGGGAATTAATCCTATTTATGCCTAAACCCACTTCAAAATGTTATAGTGAGGTACTCTTAAAATGTAAGGCGCATTTACAATTAGACAAGGCACTGGGAGGATTGGAGCACACAGTATGGCTGTTTCTTGGTAAGTAGAACAGATGTGAGAGATATAGCAGAGTGTCTGGAAATAATCAAACAGATGGATAAACACTGAACAAATAAAGACATTCAATATACTGATTTCACACTCAAACAATCTGAAAGAAAGATTCTCACCAGGTGTCCACTAGACCAGGGTTTCCAGTCCTGGGGTCCCCCCTTGGTGCACATTGTGGTTTTTGCCCTAGCACTACACAGCTGATTCAAATAATCAAAGGGGAGTTTGGGAAACCCTTCATTTTGGACTGTATCTGCACCTGTTTGAACAGTTAGAAATGTATGTTTTGTCTTCTCCAAACCTACACCAAATTTAATTTAAATTTTTTTTTCAAAGGGTAGTCATCTCAAATATTTTGTCATTGTCATTTCCCACACACACACCTCTACACCAAAATATTGCCCTCTACAATGATGAAAATGTTGTTTTTGTTTTTATATCTAGGCGTACCTTAAACTCCAATAATCTTCTTCCTTGATCAGAAAAGGTGTGAGCATTGTTGTCGGTATTTATGGAAGATTTTTCATTCAATGGATTAAATTCATTAGATCTAGTCTACAGTAGAGGCACTTTGATGTGAAGGCATGCCAAAGTAATCAAAATGACCGCGCAACACATCAACAAGCACTGGCTCGACACCGTGCTTCGTTTTAGCGTCTGAAATATAACACTGTTTTGAATTAAATAATGTAAGAAAAAATATGTACATAGATTTTATGTTTGGTCTAGGCTTTTGATTTGTTTAGCCCATAGGCCTATAATTGTATTTTTATATAAAGTTTTCATGTATACATTTGTTCAAACTTCTGTCATTCTAAGAATAACATTGTTGTTTTGGTGAAAATAAAACAATCATTCTAAAAAAAGTTCCTCAGTCTCGATGGGCCTGTAGTTTGCAAACGTTTTTATAACGCATCAGTTTTACAGCGCATAGCAGTAGCCTAGCTGGTGGCCATACACAATCCACCTGGCTGTCACTACGAAACAGCGCGTGCTGTATATAAACAATATCAATGCATGGACTTTCTTGCATTCAAATGAAACACTGTCAAAAAAAGTAGAGCCTAAACGGTCACAATTGTTCCATTTGTTGAAATAATATACCTAATTATATTTAGGCCAGCTGTGGAAATCCGACAAAATCTGACATTTTGAATAAAGGCTACCGAACATAAATAAATGTCTGCTGTTTCGCCATTATTTTTAAATACATTTGGCCATGCAAATTATACAATTACAATAATATGACTATTACAGTATGGCCTAATAATTTAAATATGAATATGAATGAAGCATAAGAGCAATGTTAGGCTTATTGAGTGCTGCAATTTTGAAATAAAGTTGCAGGATTTACCTGTCATTTAACAAAGAAAACCCCAATCTAACCTGCAATTATGTGATCAGAATGTATTAAATCCTAATCAGCCAATTTACGTCAAAACACAATATACTGTTAGAACAAAACGATTAAACTGAAGCCAGAAATAGGCTACGGATTTTGACATGCCACTGCGTTATACGAAGTGAACCACACTGGAGCGTCTTCCGACCCTCTCGGAATTGCAGATAAACACTGCCCCCTGCTGATAAATACGAAAACAATGACGATTCAAAAATGCCTTTTAAAAAATCTGAAAATTGCACATTATTTTATTCAAACATAATTGCACAAATTATTATATTTCCATACACAGCAGCTTTGAAAGCATTCATTAAGAAAAAGCAAATCGAGCCTATATACCCAGTATGATTTTCACTAGAAATCTCATTGTTGTTTGTAACAACGATATGAATACAACATACATTTCTGCCTGTCCAAAAGAGTAAAACATTATTTGATGGGGCTTATATGACTAATTACTATTACCTGTCCCAAAAACATGGAGGTGTATATTGTAAAATATAAGATGAGGTATAAGCTTATTGTCAGCAGTGAGAGGTTTAATATCAGGTATCCTTGTATTTACAGTTGTTTTTATTCCAAAACATTTATATATTCTATATATTTAAATAAAAATCATGTTAGACTAGAAAAGAGGACAACATAAACACAGATATACTATATACACATTCCAGGGAGGGCAGTGGCCATTATGGTTCTATAGCCTAATTACATGATAGGTCCTTTACCCTCCTCATCAGGAGCAGCACAGACCCCAGCCAGAGTGAAGAGGCCACACCACAGAGCCTGTCTCTTCTCCCTGGTTACACGCTATCTCCCCCACCCACCGCAAACACACACGCAAGATGCACAGGAAAGAGGATACTGACACATACACACACGCAGATGTACACACGCACGTGTACAAACAAACAATAAAACACACACACACACCAGAGGAGGCTGGTGGGAGGAGCTATAGGAGGACAGGCTCATTGTAAAGGCTGGAATGGAATCAATGGAATGGTATCAAACATATGGAAACCACACATTTAACTCCATTTATTCCATCCAGACATTACAATGAACCCGTCCTCCTATAGCTCCTCCCACCAGCCTCCTCTGACACACACACACACGAACACTCAGTCAGACCCACAGCTACTGCTTCACCCTGCCATTATCCCCTCCTCTACCCCAAACACACAGTTTTAATTTCAAAGCTCTGATTAGCTGATGATTGCATGACAGCCGCCGACCAGGTTCCCTTTTCGCCTGGCTCCCAGACTGCAACTCAATCATGCCCAATTAGTGGGTCCCCAAACACTCTCTCTTATTAGAGGACTCATAATCGACTCATTGTGTCCTGATTTGGCAAATAAATCACTCTGGAGGCTTCTCTCTCTCTCTCTCTCTCGCTCGCTCTCATTCCCCCACCTCTCCCACTATGTCTTTCACTGTCCCCCCTCTTTACCTTGTCCAGGGGTACAGTGAACGTTTTCAAGCAAGCTTTTCAGTGAGGCTGACAGTTTGAGCTACTCTGCTGGAATCCTTTTTTATTCCCCCAGAAGAATAAATAATCATTTAGCAGCGAAGGCAAGGCAGCCAGCATGCGGGTGTCCTTGTCCTACAAGGTTAAGAATCCATTCCGTCTGAGCAAGAAAGGAGTGAATTAAAATAAATGACGGACAGATATTTATTGCGAGTTTGTAGATGAAGTTAAGTCACTCCAGCGGACCAGCGAGGGCTGGGCTGCCAATGGCTCTCCGTCACTGCATGACCTGCTAGCTCTTTTTGCGTGGGACAAGGGAATCACACTCAATGTCACATTACGCATTTCCTGATTTTATATATTTCTATTTATTTATATATATATAAATGCATGTGTTGCTGCGGACGTTAAGGGGTAGATGTCAAATGAGATAGTAAGGCAAATGAAATTATCTAGTGCTGGATGCTAAACATATTTGTAATTTGATCGAAAGAGAAGATCGTGAGAAATGTAAGCTTGGTAAAAAGACAGCACTGGCAGCTGGCATAGAAAACGAGATATAGAATGAAGGGGACGGATGGGATAAAAGAGGACAAAGTTTCCTTGATATTGTCATTGAATGTGGAGACACCAAACTCAAAGCCACTGCTTTCGTCCAGTATCTGTAATTGAACAAATATGATAAATGTTAATGTTCAGGAACAAGGAGACAGGTTGGTTGGGAGGGGGTGTGGCCCCTTGACACTGTCCATTCATATAACATTCCAGAGACTCCCAGCAGACATCTATATACAGTATGTTAGCCCCAGATCTCAGCACAAGGGTATAACAGCCTAATTAATTAAGTGGAGATGAAGTAGCTTCGTCATAGTAAAAATACCTCCTGTGCCAATGATTAAAATAAGGTTTTCAGTGTTTCCACACAGTGATCATGTGCTATGTTCATAGATAGTTGTGTTCTGTACGTCGCTGAGCTTCACAGGCTCTGTGGGGTGTACTGGGTTGAGCTCCAAGGGCTTGAGGAGCAGGCAGGAGGCCTATGAAGTGACAGACTTAGAGGGAACCGTCGGACTCTGATGTAGTGGACTCAGAACCCCATCTTACAGAGTGGAGTCAGCGGTCTCCTACTGTGATTCTGAGCCTGGCTATTGGGCTCAAACGGCTTCTGCCAGTACGGAGGATTTGCGCATGCTTAGTGGGCTCTCAGAGTGGTTTGTGAAGTAACCTCTGAATTGTACGTACCTGCTCAGAGACAGACAGTACAGTAGTCCCCAACAGGGTGTAGCTGGGGGGCTGTGCATGTTCAGATGTCCCTCGCATACCTTAACATGATGATTGTGTGAGCGGCCTTTACTGTCAGAAGCCTCATGCTCTCTACTGTGTCCATATCGCACAGCAGAACACAGTCCTCATCATAGTCTTTACTTTAACCACTTGACCCTTTGGCATGTGTGTCTCCCTTAACTCTGAACCAACTCATTTCCCCTTAACTCTCTCTTTCACACTTCACCCAGTGTGTGTGGATTGAGGCTGTGTATTTGTGTGTTGTGGTCATTAGTCTCTGTATAAAAGGTAAAAGGAAATGTCCTGGCCAGCTGGCGTGGTGTGGGGTGCAGAGTGGGGTGGTCTGCCACTGTGAGACTCCCACGGCAGAACCACTGAGGCCTGGTGCCCCCCGCCCACCGACGGACCGCTGTGAGCACCACAGGCGCTCAGCAGATGGAGCCTCCTGCTCTCCTCTCTCTCCTCTCTTCCACAGGAAGGCAAGGAGATTTGGGCTAGGACTGGCCTAACTAACCTCCGTCACAGATGCCAGAAGAAGCCTGGGCCTCCAGTGGAGCCCTGCTGGGGAGATGCTGGGCTGCAGCAGGTGTGATCTCAGCCTCTCTCTCTCCCCCCTGTCAGCACCTCAGTGGTGGAGCCCACACTCTGCACTCTCTTCCTGCCCTCGCTCCTCCTCACTTAGACACCGTCTGTGCTGAGGTAACAGGACCACATCCTCCCACTCACTAACCAAAGACATGTTCACTACAGTACATTTCACATCTCTTTAGATGCAGATATTCTGACAAACCAGGCTTTATCATTCACTAAAACGATGAACGAGGGCGAACTGGGACCAGAAATCGGCTCTGCCATTTCTAACACCCTGGCAAATTTCTTCCCCGAGGCCCCCACAACGGTCAAATGTTTTCGCCAAAAAATAATTTTATAATTATCACTTTCGCCACAAAAAAAACAAGTTAAACAGGTCCACTTGGCAAAAAATGGACCACCCCTTCTGGCATTTGCCAGATATGTCAGATGGCCAGTCCGCCCAAACGATGAATGAGAGGTTACTGACAGATGACTGACTGATTCTGGCTGTGGACTGAATTGGATATAACACATGAAGCATGAGGTATGGCAAATAATATGAAGTACCAAGATCAAAGTACAATAACCAAAGTATATGTTTTTGCCCCTTTGAGGGCAAACTGTCTGCCTGTTGACTCAAGTGTTTTCCACTGCTGGTGATGATAAGCTCTCCTTCTGACCTCACCACCGCCATGGGGCCCAGCCCACACTACCACTCTCCCTTCCATCAGCCCCTTCTTTATCGCCAGCAGCTACAAGACAAACAGGTTCTGCTGCAGGTCACACACTGCTGCAGCCAGTGTTCTCTGTGATGGAGAGGGTTTACATGGGGGTGCCGTCGCACCACGCGGCTGAGTCCCCCACCTTGACCTGTCCCTGTCTATAAGGCCTCAGTGAACGCTGTCCCCTGCCCCCCCCCGGTCCTCCCAGCCTCTCTGACCGCCGCTGAGTTATTATCATAATTTCCCAGAGAGGAATTGCGGGGCCTCCACAATGAGAGTGTCGCCCGTGTTTTACAGAATGTTTTGTGTTTTATTGCCTTTAAGTCACTCGTAGGCCAGTAGAGAGGCCCACAATGATAAGAAAACCACTCATGTGAAAAATGAAGGGCCTCATGTCCTGGACTGAGAGAAGAGAGGAAATAATAAAATCCATGGCAAATGTGGACCCTGACTGTAATTCATGTTCACACCTCCCCTCCAACCCAAACCAATTCCCCAAAATTGTAGAAGAATGAGGAAAAAAAGCATAATTAATTCAGCCAATCTCTGCGTTACAAAAAGAACAGCAGCTTTTTTCTCGTTTGGTTTGTACTTGAAAAAAACTCCCATAAAACACCACCCGCCCCTCTCATTCCCCCTCCCGACTCCCAAGCCCTTGACAACATGACACCTGTAAAATGCCCAGGGGCATTCCAAGCTGCCACCGTCCCAGTCATTTCATGTCCAAGCCCACCTGGGGTAAACAAAAAAGGGACCAAGAGCGATAGAATATTAACAAAAGAGGGGGGGGGGGGGGGGGGAGCACTGTCGAAACTGAAAACACCAACTCACACAACTCTGGACTCTTAAATATAAAGCCTTTGTCTCTAATGTGGTCAGGAGAGCCTCTCCCCCACAGGCCCCTGTGGCACCGCAGGATAAAGGTGCAGCATATCTCATGGAAAATAAAACATCTGTTTAATCTATTACTTTCAAACGCAAATCCCCTTTTGATCAAATAATGATATTGATCTGCCTGCCTCTGTCTATGACAGGGATTTCTCTTTCAAACTTGAAATATCATCCAGTCTGTGTGGCAAATTAATACAGGGGCTAAACAGCTCTCCTTTTTCAAGTCATTTTCAAAGTGCACTGAAACCATTTGAATATAGTTGCATTTGCATTTATTTCAACCATATAAAATACAAATTCAGCTTGCCCATGTAAACAGAACGTATGTAGTGTGGTAGACATTTGCCCTAGAGTTAAAACACTGCTAATGTTTCATCCTACATAGAGCCTACAAAGCCTAATAATGAACAGACTGAGGGTCTGATGACTTATTTACTGCATCTCTGGAATAATCAAACCAACATCAGAGATGCTGGACATCCAGGCTTGGTTCATGGCACCTGACTCAGCTTGTAAAGCCCTGATCAGGCCAGTGACTGACTGAAGACCTGTGACAGGCTAGGCGCCTGGCCCCTGGTGGAACGAGCAGGTCAGGTCTTAATATCCCGTGAGCTTTGGCGTGTCTGTCCTCACCCGTCACTCTGTGTGTGACGGGCCCTGGCTGAAGGCCCCGGCTATCTTCACATCTCCCCATTTTCTTAACACTTTAATTACACATCAACATATTGCTTTTGGGCCATATGGAAGGCAGATATTGAGACCAGATAAGATGTATAAACTTCTGTCAACACCACAGCATATTAGGGAGAGTTGGAAGCATAGTACCTCTATTCCTTCTTCCAATTAGCGCCCTGTATCAAAATACATTAAGACAAGCCCATCAACCCCGAACAGGAAAATAGATTTTTTAGGAGGCCTTGGCCCAGTTTTATTAAAATTGTATGACTTCCCCTGTTTGTTTCTTTGCCACAAAATGAAAAGTCATTTCCACACAGGGATTCAATAAAAACTCAGATAAAGGACCCAGTAAACTCGACGGCCTGAGAACTGGTCCTAGTCCACTGGCTCAGATTGGACTCTCAAGGTTCTACAGTTGGACTACAAATATAAGAAAACATCCATAAAAAAATAACCAGTAATAATTCACATGAGAATAAATAAATGATGAGAACTTAACTTTTACATAACTGATGTATATTTACATTTTATATGGGACCCTGACAAAGAGTTCAAACGAACAGTTATTTATTCCAATCTGCTGAATAAGGATATCATATTCCACATTAAATACTGTGTATTTCTTTCTGTACTAATGAGGTCAGAAGATCCCACTACAAAATCATTCACCATTCCCAAAGATGACCTCAACACAAATGAGACCTAATCCTCCTAAAATAGCTCCCTACGTTTTATCAGAGGCACACAAAGAAGTCTCTGCTCACCTCTGCGTGACACGGTGTTCTTCTGGAGCTAAATACATCTACACTGCGAGGAGCTCTAGGAGCAAGGGCCGTCTCTCTTCGTAGAAATAACGTATGTGTTACAGTTGGTTTGACGTGATTCAATTCAGTGCGCCCAGCTACCGAGAGGTCATTCTAAGCCTTGCTGCATCAGGATATAAGAGAGAGGAAGAGAGATGGAGAGAAAGAGAGAGGGAGGGGGAGCACGAGAGCGAGAAAGAGGAGAGTATGAGGGACAGAGAGAGGTCACTTTGAGGAGCTGGATGCAGGCACATGCCAAACAGCGTCTCCTCTCCCTCTCTAATCCCCACTATGATCCACTGGTGTTCCAGCCAATCGTCTGAGACAGGCCACAACCCGTGATCACTAGGCCCTAATCTGGGTCCTCCGCCCGTAAGCCGTCCACCTCAAACGCCAGCGGCCCGGCGCCAGCAGAGGACTGGCAGGCACAGCCATCTCCAGAGAGACAGCTAGAGGTTGTCTCTACATGGCTGGGCACTTCGCAGCTCCGCGGGGGTGGGAGGAAGGGGCAACGCGGCAGCTGCTCGGGGCATATGGGCAGAATTCATTAAGGCTGGCTAAATAAGCCAATTGTGGAGAGACTGTAAGTGTGTGTAAGTGCTGGAGAGAGAGAGGGAAAAAGAGAGATGGAAGAGGGAGAAAGGCTGACCACTCGTTACAGTAATTCTGAACATCCCCTCCATCTGTAATACCCATGAAGACTGATTTGAGGCCTACGAAATGACTGGCTGAATGGTTATCTATGTGTGACTGGAGATAATTGAGCTGTGAGCTGCGTAGATTGTGTCCTCCAGGCCGTTGGCGTATCCCCAACTGTCACGAGACCTCTCTCTGCTTCAGGGAGAAATAAACCTAATCACAGTCTGTAAATGTTAAACCTGTTTTCCCAATAGTCTCAGTGTAGCTTTGGAGGCCTGCGTCTTTATTCACACACATGATCCAAAGACCAATCTAAGTGGAGACAAGGCATAAACACACACTGATACATATTAAACATTTGTGTGCAAACTATGACAGTGAGAGGATCTTAGGTATAAATGATTCCATCCTTACATATAAAAAGGTAAAGAGCAGAGGACATACTCCACTGAAGGCTTCTTTGCTACTAATAATCTGTATTATGTTGAATTGGACTCATGTTCAGGCCCATAGGCATATATAGTATTACAGCCTCTCCTAAGGCCCTGTGGTTTGGGTTTGATGCATGGTTGTTATGTAAGTTTGGAGAGAGCATGCATCTGGACACCTCCAGCCATCTCCAAAGGAGGAAGATGTCTTCCTTATATAATGTATGCTAATCCCCCATTTGTCAATAGGAAGTGTGTTCAATGCATTTGAGATAATAGTGAAGAGGGGGCAGCTCTTTTTGAAGAGCTGGAAGATAAAGTCAATGGCACAGTCAATAACAATAAAGTTGTGGGCTTTAATGAAGAACGTTAATTTGACCACAATCAAGCGGATTTCAGCTTAGGTGATTGTCAACCTTGGACTAGTATCTGACTGAGGATGTAGGGGGGTAGATAATGCAGGTGGGAGATGAGAGGGCATTTTGATCTGTATCAGACCATTTAGGCATTCAGCATTTTTAAACAGAAGTGAGTTGTCTTCTAGCACTTTTGGTAGATTCAAACAGATAGCATTGCAGTGAAATACGTGTCGTTAAACTTCTGTGTCTTAGAGAAGATAATTTAATTTGCAACCTACTATAGAAATTACAGTAATTAATTTCACAATAAATATACCTACAAATGTGGTGTGTTTAAATTTATTTGAAAAAATAAATACATTTTGCATTGAATTTTGAATATGAACAACAAGCTACATATATTTGATGGTCCCTATGTTTGGACAGAGCATTGACATGCACCCACCCAGGTCCCAGAGGAGGCGTCCTGGTCCACCCTATCCCAACCTGGGGATTCTCGTCATCATAACACAGGCAGCGGAACCTGCTCCTCCTTCTCTCCTTGATCCCATTCCGTCAGTAGCTCTGAGGACACCTCCGTAAACAGACGATCCCAGTCCCAACCCACGTCCTCCTGATAGATAGAGAGAGAGAGAGAGAGAGAGAGAGAGAGAAAGAAAGAGGGAGGAAGAGCAGATGAAGAAAAAGAGGGAGAAAGAAGAAAGCAAGGAAAATAATAGGGGAGAAGCAGAGCAAGACAGAGCGAACATCCCAGGGAAGGTGGGAGAAAGATAGTAGAGCGTGTTAATGCACACATCATAAATCTTGATTACCTAGGAGAATGGAAGGCAACCTCCCCTGGTGCTTCAGAAACAGCTGGACACCCCCCTCACAGGGAACACAGCAGCTATATTTACAAAAAAACTCACTCACCTCCCGCACCTCCTGCTCTGGAGCCAAAACCTTGGTGAGGAGCTTCAAGTCAATCTCCCCATCCTAGGGAGAGGCATAGACCTTATGAGAACACCCTGAGCGTGCAGAAACATACTCCTCAGAGAGAGGGGATTGATATTGGATGCATCCTAAAAGGACCTCCTTAAAAGGCAGGCTGGGTAATCTATTACAAAGAAAAATAAATGAGCAGTTGAAACCTGGCTGTGTGTGTGGGGCCCATATGAGTTGTCTTACCAGGGTCTGGAAGGCAGAGTACTTCATGAGGTCATTGTCCAGATCTCTGTATGTCATTACCCGGTTCACCTGGATGCTGAGGAGAAGAACAAACACTAAGTAAACAAAAATCCTATAGTAGACGTGCTATACTAAATGTTGGCATGCTTTTCCTCATTAGAGGCTGTCTATTCAAATACAGTAGCCACTACCTGCATCAGTAAGATATCACCAATCGACAAACTGTATCATAGTACAGTACAACTTGCAAGTATAACTCTGTGAGACAGATAGCTTCTCAGAAGTTTAGGGTAGTGCTTACAGGGCACAGAGAGTTCATAAAGGACAGAGAGATCAGGAGATGGGCGCCAAGTGGTAACCGCCTCAAATTGAAACCCAGCTGCTTATCTGTAGTTGGAATTAAGAGGAGGGCTCTGAAAGTGGCGAGGGCCTAGCAGTGCATGCCAGTCCTACTTACTGCACATTACACGCTACATTGCCCCCTCAATAAGTTCAATGTGGATATTATCTCGTACAGAGCGGGCCCCAGCCTAATAACCCCTGCCGCTGTCATAGCCGCGCTACATAGCGGACACATGTCGGCGCATCTCTCACTGCCCTGTAAATCAAAGGGCCCCACTAGTAAGGGCCCAGCTAACAGCCGTGCATAAATCACACCTTAACTGTTATTTCTGCATAACGGCCCAATATGCCAAGACACCTTCATTACCATGATGAGAGGAGGCAAGGTAACAGTCAAGACACCATCTAAGACCAGTGTATTAGTATCTTTAACTCTCCTTGATGTTAAAATGTATCCCAGGTACTGTACATGGCACTGAGGATGGGCTGGGTCTGTAACCCTCCAGAGGTATCTGAACTCAGCTGTCAGGTCCTATTAGGTCACTTCAGAGACATGAACAGTTATGCAGCCAGTGAGGGTGAGGAGGCATGTCTGTATTCACAAGACAGACCAAATGGATACACTTCATCAACTCTGAAAACAGAGTGATGGGATACCATCTAGGAGTTTGAGTAACTGGAGTCAACTAAAGGGGAGGCTGGTGTTGTTTACAGTACCTTGGAGGAGCAGCAACTTGCATGGTAAGGTCTTCCTCTTGTACTTCATCAAGGTCTGGGATCACTGGTATATCTTAAACACAACAAAACATATCAATATCTCATCAATGTCACCCTCTCCATTATTTAGTCATTCAATCTGTACATCTAAAGTGTTAACTGAGACGCAATAGTGGTCAATCACATAAAAACTGGACATGGATTACAGAAACACTCATTTCAAAGATACAGTCTGCTTTGTGTTTAGTATGACAGTTTGTGTGTGTTTGTGTGTGTATGTGTGAGTGTCTCAGAGTAAATTGGCACCTGATTCATCCCCTCCCTCTCTCTCCCTACATCCTCCGTAGAGCTGCCCTGTCACAATAGCCAGGCGGCCATGAATATTCAGGAGGCCAGGCAGCAGCTCTTCCTGCTGCGAGAGGGGCGCTGGCCAGGGGCTCCCCGGAAAGCACCCCCCGCTACCCCAGCATTTGGGCCCTGTCAGCGCCGCCCACCCCCAGGACCCGCGGTGGCCGGCAGGCCGACCTCCGTGACCACTCTGCCACTCGGACCGGGGCGGCATCCAGCCATGTGCAAAAGTATTTGCTGGCGGGCCCATCTGTGTGGGGTCGGAAGTCACGGTGCGGCCTGGCAGGGGCTGCGGTGCCAGGAGCCGCCAGCCCGCTGCTCAAACAGTGGGAACTCGCTTTAATTGGCAAAACGCAACAGGACAGAGGATGGCTCCGCTCCCAAGAAGGACAGGGCAAACTTTCACAGCACTTTTGTTAGAGTGAGCGAAGGTGTGTGTGTGTGTGGGGGGGGGCAGACAGACTGAGGAAATAGGATGAATATTGAAATGTTAAAGACATTTAAATGCACCTGTATAATTCATATGAAATTAATACATGCATTATACCATGCTAGAAACAAACATTACAAAATATGAAATAGATGAACTACAAGTATATTACATCATATTTGAGGGAAGGTGGTCTCCGCTACTTCCACAACTGAAAACAATCAATTCATACTTGTGCAAGCTTGGCCATTAGAGTTGCCTGTCAACATCAAAGTCACAGAAATCTATCTAATCCTTGTTGCCATGTAACAACTCTAAATTAGCAGACTCTAAAACAACTCTTAACAACTCTAAAAAAAAACAGACAGAAACAACTCATGTGCACTCAGAGGACAGGTCTGATTTTCTGTTGTTTCGTCTCTTAATTCAATACTGGTTTTGGTTGAAGGCAATTGAAAAGTGCAGCTACATTTCCTTCTGACTTCCTCCAGACAGACAGTGTGCTAGGTGTCAGTGGAGAGGCTGGAAGAGAGCAGGGGAGCGGGAGGGAGAGAGGGAGCAGGAATGTCAGTAATCTCTTAACACAGCGCTGCACCCTGAGGGGAAAGTCAATAGTGGAGCTAGATAGAGGCCAGGAGATGGGAGGCACGATCTGATGGGAGGAAATATCTGTAGATCTGTCACTATACCTTCAAAATACTTCTTAGAAAATACACTGGTGGTTGCAAAATACATATTTTCTCGGAGGGTTAGTCTACTATTCTCATATAACAGTTAAGCAAATATTTCAGCAATGACAAAAGAAAAAGTTAAAAAGGAAGTTATTTATGTTCCTAGAATGAGCTAAATGAGCAAAACGATTAAGGTTTTGAAGGATTCTTCAGTTGAAGGAAACAGAAAATAACCCCAGCAAATCCCAGCAACTTTACACAGATAACAAACATCATCATCAGTTGATAACTAATTCCGTTCTCTTTTTTTAATTAAATAAAATTTAAAATGCCACACTCGTTTAGCCGCTGACAAGATTCATCTGTGTTTCTGATATCCAAATAAACGCAAGCGCGGGTATTTCATATTCATGAGGCCTCGGTGACACTTTGTCCTCTCATTTACAAAGTACAGTGTTCAGCAGAATCCATCCCCTCCGGACCCCCAATCAAATTTAATGGTCTTAGCGCAATGACATCAAAAAGCCTCGCTGTCCAGCTCTTTGCAAATAGCTTCCTGGGTTGTTTCCCGCTCCACTCTCTCAGCCAATAATGCACTATTAACACTATTCTACGAGAGTTCAACGTGAAGCAGCAAGGGTTAGGTTCTCTATATGCAAACACTTTACTTGACACCCAGTGTCATAACATGTTATAATGTCATAACAGCTAACATAACTTCTCATAACCCGTCATAATTTGGTCATAACACAGTCATGACCCATATACAGTACAAGTCAAAAGTTTGGACACACCTACTCATTCCAGGGCTTTTCTTTACTTTTACTATATTGTAGAACAATAGTGATGACAACTAAATGAATGAAATAACACATATGGAATCATCTAGTAACCAAAGAAAAGTGTTAACAAACCAAAATATATTTGAGATTCTTCAAAGTAGCAACCCTTTGCCTTGATGACAGCTTTGCACTCTTGACATTCTCTCAACCAGCTTCATGAGGTAGGCACCTGGAATGCATTTCAATTAACACCTGTGCCTTGTCAAAAGTTATTTGTCGAATTTGAGTTAATGAGTTTGAGCCAATCAGTTGTGTTGTGACAAGGTAGGGGTGGTATAAAGAAGATAGCCCTGTAGATCTTGTAGAATCTACCCTCCATGGTCGAATTGCTGCAAAGAAACCACCACTAAAGGACGCTAATAAGAACAAGACTTGCTTGAGCCAAGAGACACAAGCAATGGACATTAGACCGGTGGAAATTTGTGCTTTGGTCTAATGAGTCCAAATTTCAGAGTTTGGGTTCCAACCGCCCGTGTCTTTGTGAGACGCAGAGTAGGTGAACGGATGTGTGGTTCCCACCATGAAGCATGGAGGAGGAGGTGTGATGGTGCATTGCTGGTGACACTGTTGGGAGATTTATGTAGAATACAAGGCACACTTAACCAGCATGGCTACCACAACATTCTGCAACAATACATCATCCCATCTGGTTTGCGCTTAGTGGGACTATAATTTGCTTTTCAACAGAACAAGGGCCCAAAACAAACCTCCAGGCTGTGTAAGGGTTATTTGACCAAGAAGGAGAGTGATGGAGTGTTGCATCAGATGACCTGGCCTCCACAATCACCCAACATCAACCCAATTGAGATGGTTTGGGATGAGTTGGACCGCAAAGTGAAAGAAAAGCAGCCAACAAGTGCACAGCATACAGTTGAAGTCGGAAGTTTACATACACCTTAGTCAAATACATTTCAACTCAGTTTTTCAATTCCTGACATTTAATCCTAGTAAAAATTCCCCGCCTTAGGTCAGTTAGAATCACCACTTTTTATTTTAAGAATGTGAAATGTCAGAATAATAGTAGCGAGAATAATTTATTTCAGCTTTTATTTCTTTCATCACATTCCCAGTGGGTCAGAAGTTTACATTCACTCAATTAGTATTTGGTAGCATTGCCTTTAAATTGTTTAACTTGGGTCAAAGGTTTCGGGAAGCCTTCCACAAGCTTCCCACAATAAGTTGGTTGAATTTTGGCCCATTCCTCCGGACAGAGCTGGTGTAACTAAGTCAGGTTTGTAGGTCTCTTTGCTCGCACACGCTTTTTCAGTTATGCCCACAAATTTTCTATGGGATTGAGGTCAGGGCTTTGTGATGGCCACTCCAATACCTTGACTTTGTTGTCCTTAAGCCATTTTGCTACAACTTTGGAAGTAGGCTTGGGGTCATTGTCCATTTGGAAGACCCATTTGCGACCAAGCTTTAACTTCCTGACTGATGTCTTGAGATGTTGCTTAAATATATCCACATAATTTTCCTCCTCATGATGCCAACTATTTTGTGAAGTGCACCAGTCCCTCCTGCAGCAAAGCACCCCCACAACATGATGCTGCCACCCCCGTGCTTTATGGTTTGGATGGTGTTCTTCGGCTTGCAAGCCTCCCCCTTTTTCCTCCAAACATAACGATGGTCAGTATGGCCAAACAGTTCTATTTTTGTTTCATCAGACCAGAGGACATTTCTCCAAAAAGTACGATCTTTGTCCCCATGTGAAGTTGCAAACCGTAGCCCGGCTTTATTGCGGTTTTGCAGCAGTGGCTTCTTCCTTGCTGAGCGGCCTTTTCGCACCAAAGTACGTTCATCTCTAGGAGACAGAACACGTCTCCTTCCTGAGCGGTATGACTGCTGCGTGGTCCCATGGTGTTTATACTTGCGTACTATTGTCTGTACAGTTGAACATGGTACCTTCAGGCATTTGGAAATTGAGTTTTAAGGTAGGCCTTGAAATACATCCACAGGTACACCTCCAATTGACTCAAATGATGTCAATTAGCCTATCAGAAGCTTCTAAAGCCATGACATAATTTTCTGGAATTTTCCAAGCTGTTTGAAGGCCCAGTCAACTTAGTATATTTAAACTACTGACCCACTGGAATTGTGATACAGTGAATTATAAGTGAAATAATCTGTCTGTACACAATTGTTGGAAAAATTACGTATGTGTCATGCACAAAGTAATTGTCCTAACCGACTTGCCAAAACTATAGTTTGTTAACAATACATTTGTGGAGTGGTTGAAAAACGAGTTTTAATGACTCCAACCTAAGTCTATGTAGACTTCCGACTTCAACTGTATGTGGGAACTCGTTCAAGACTGTTGGAAAAGCATTCCAGGTGAAGCTGGTTGAGAGAATGCCAAGAGTGTGCAAAGCTGTCATCAAGGCAAAGGGAGGTTACTTTGAAGAATCTAAAATATATTTTGATTTGTTTAACATTTTGTTGGTTACTACATGATTCCATGTGTTATTTCATAGTTTTGATGTCTTCACTATTATGCCACAATGTAGAAAACAGTAAAAATAAAGAAAACCCTTTGAATGAGTAGGTGTCTCCAAACTTCTGACTAGTACTGTATTTATACCTGTTGTTACATATATTGCATTCTTTTATGGCAGGTACATAAGAGTGTCAAAAACCACATATTTTCAAATAAGTTTTCCCTGCCAAGAAGTGTCCTTCCTTTCTTTTGTTGTTGTATTTCATTATTTGTCATGTTTTTTTTCTTCATATTTCAAATAACTTGTAGAAAATAGATTTTATGACACTGTCAACAAGCATTATGACCATCCTGTGTCACTTTACTTGGACTAAGAAAATACACTTTAAGACACTGTCAAGAAGCATTTATGACCATCATAATCATATACGCAAGATAGACCTATCACGTACATGCTCTTATATCAGTCATCAGTAACAAAGAGGGTGTCTTGTCCTGCTCCTGAAATCTGCTCCTACATTCATCCGTCTTCAGCAACAGGGCACTGGGGTAGGGGCATGTCTGACATTAATCTGTGTGCAATTACAATGATAATGGAACATGGTACATTTTTAAAATATATATATATAGGTGTACCTGCGGATGTATTTCAAGGCCTACCTTAAAACTCAGTGCCTCTTTACTTGACATCATGGGAAAATCAAAAGAAATCAGCCGTTGACATGGTTTTGATCGTGGTTATGATCATGTCATAACGTGTTATGACGCTGGGTGTCAAGTAAAGTGTTACCCAAACTCTATTATTAAGTGACATTTTTTTTTCAAACATTTTAAAATGAGCTTCAAATTCAACCCATTACTGGACGTCAAGAGAGTATTAATAGGAGCTGCAAACAAGCTGCCGTTTTTCTTTCTGAAGGAAAGGGCAACGCCATCAGAAAGAGACGTCTGTTCCCAGCACTGCTGGCACACATTACCTGATACATTTCCTCCGTTCCCCATTGCAGCCTGGACATCTATCAAGGTTGCTTTGTCTGGCGGCGACTGGGCAAAGCCTATCCTTATTACACGGTCATGGCGAGTTTCCTCGCTGAAGCATGTAAATATCAAAAGGGGATAATTTGCTGTGAATGTAGACATACTCCCAGCAGGCACGCCGCAGTCAGCGACTTTGGGGACACCTCCACACATCACCAGGCAGGGCTGCTATAATCTAAGCAGGGAGGCTATGGGATGATTACCTAGGCACGGACTACATTTGAAAAGCTTATGGGACAATATTCAGCAGATCACTGACAGAGAGAGAGACAGAGACAGAAAAGAAACAGATTGAGAACAGTTTAGTGTGTTTGTAATGGCAGTTCTTTGCAATGAGACTGGCAGGCGACTGAAAGCCAGCCAAGGGGGAGAGGGGGAAAGGGCTAGCCCTCTCTCTCTCTGCTTCTAGCCAGTGGACATAAGGGATAGGGTAGGGGACATAATCAAGATCGGAGGGGCTATCTCACTAACCCTCAGCACTGCAATTTCCACTGCCCCAGCCGCCGGCACTGTATTAAGAGGTGGCCCTCCACTGAGGAATTATCTTTCCAGCTGCATTTGCTGGGTAAGAACGGTACCACTGGGGTCTCAGCACAACTGACCCTTTCAGTGTGTGTAAGCATGTGTGTGTGTGTGTGAATGTGATTATGACTGTGTGTGTGTGTTATCTTGTGAGCAACATAAAAGCATTGTCAAAAACATTTATTACCATTTGTTATAATCGTAAAAACAAAACAGAAGAACAATGAAAAATTAAAAAGGCTTTGTAAAAACAAAGTGGCCATAAAACTAAAAGATGTCAAATGTTCACATTATTTTGTAAATCTAATTCCAGTATTGAAGTTCATAACATCTAAACCTACAACATCTAGAAGATGAAACGTGCAAATACACTTTATTAGGATTCTAAGCACGTATAGTGCATTCGGAAAGTATTCAGACTCCTTGACTTTATCCACATTTTGTTACGTTACAGCCTTAATCTAAAATGGATTAAATTGCAATTTTTCCTCATCTACACACAATCCCACATCATGTCAAAGCAAAAACACATTTTTAGAAATGTTTGCAAATGTATTACAAATAAAAACAAAAATACCTTATTTACAGAAGTAAGTACCCTTTGCTATGAGACTGGAAATTGAGCTCAAGTGAATCCTGTTTCCATTGATCATCCTTGAGATGTTTCTACAACTTGGTTGGAGTCCAACTGTGGTAAATTCATTTGATTAGACATGATTTTGAAAAGGCACACACCAGTCTATATAAGGTCCCACAGTTGACAGTGCATCTCAGAGCAAAAACCAAGCCATGAGGTCGAAAGAATTGTCCGTAGAGCTCCAAGACAGGATTGTTTCGAGGCACAGATCTGGGGAAGGGTACCAAAACATTTCTGCAGCATTGAAGGTCCCCAACAACACAGAGACCTCCATCATTCTTAAATGGAAGAAGTTTGGAACCACCAAGGCTCTTCCTAGAGCAGGTCGCCCGGCGAAACTGAGCAATCGGGAAAGAAGGGCCTTGATCAGGGAGGTGACCAAGAACACGACGGTCACTCTGACAGAGCTCCAGAGTTCGTCTGTGGAGATGGGACTACCTTCCAGAAGGACAACCATCTCTGCAGCACTCCACCAATCAGGCCTTTATGGCAGAGTGGCCAGACGGAAGCTACTCCTCTGTAAAAGGCATGACAGCCCCCTTGGAGTTTGCCAAAAAGCACGTAAAGACTCTCAGACCATGAAAAACAAGATTCTCTGGTCTGATGAAACCAAGATTGAACTCGTTGGCCTAAATGCCAAGCATCACGTCTGGAGGAGACCTGGCACCATCCCTAAGGTGAAGCATGGTGGTGGCAGCATCATACTGTGGGGATGTTTTTCAGCGGCAGGGACTTGGAGACTAGTCAGGATTGAGGGAAAGATGAACGGAGCAGAAATAGAGAGAGATCCTTGATGAAGCCCTGCTCCAAAGCCCTGAAGAGCTCAGACTGGTGCAAAGGTTAACCTTCCAACAGGACAACAACCCTAAACACACAGCCAAGACAATGCAGGAGTGGCTTCAGAACAAGTCTCTGAATGTCCTTGAGTGGCCCAGCCAGAGCCCAGACTTGAACCATATTGAACATCTCTGGAGAGACCTGAAAACAGCTGTGCAGCTATACTCCCCATCTAACCTGACAAAAATTTCTACAAACTTGCTTTTGCTTCGTCATTATGGGGTATTGTGTGTAGATTGATGAGGGAAAAAACATTAAATCAATTTTAGAATAAAAGGCTGTAATGTAACAAAAAGTGGAAAAAGTCAAGGGGTCTGAATACTTTCCGAATGCACTGTAAATCCACAGAAGAGGGCTATAATGGTGGGTAGGTGTTTCATTAAGTATGAGATTAGTAACTCCAGCCGCAGACACAGTGCTTCTGTTCCTCATCAATATGTCAGTTTAATACCTCAAAGAAAACCTCCTTATACAACGCCATCCAGCCCGGCCATTGGCATGTACAGTGGGGAGAACAAGTATTGGATACACTGACGATTTTGCAGGTTTTCCTACTTACAAAGCATGTAGAGGTCTGTAATTTTTATCATAGGTACACACATAGGTATCACATTGTATGATTTTTAAGTAATTACTTTGCATTTTATTGCATGACATAAGTATTTGATACATCAGAAAAGCAGAACTTAATATTTGGTACAGAAACCTTTGTTTGCAATTAAAGATCATACGTTTCCTGTAGTTCTTGACCAGGTTTGCACACACTGCAGCAGGGATTTTGGCCCACTCCTCCATACAGACCTTCTCCAGATCCTTCAGGTTTCGGGGCTGTCGCTGGGAAATACGGACTTTCAGCTCCCTCCAAAGATTTTCTATTGGGTTCAGGTCTGGAGACTGGCTAGGCCACTCAAGGACCTTGAGATGCTTCTTACGGAGCCACTCCTTAGTTGCCCTGGCTGTGTGTTTCGGGTCATTGTCATGCTGGAAGACCCAGCCACAACCCATCTTCAATGCTCTTTCTGAGGGAAGGAGGTTGTTGGCCAAGATCTCGCGATACATGGCCCCATCCATCCTCCCCTCAATACGGTGCAGTCGTCCTGTCCCCTTTGCAGAAAAGCATCCCCAAAGAACGATGTTTCCACCTCCATGCTTCACGGTTGGGATGGTGTTCTTGGGGTTGTACTCATCCTTCTTCTTCCTCCAAACACGGCGAGTGGAGTTTCAGACCACATGACCTTCTCCCATTCCTCCACTGGATCATCCAGATGGTCATTGGCAAACTTCAGACGGACCTGGACATGCGCTGGCTTGAGCAGGGGGACCTTGCGTGCGCTGCAGGATTTTAATCCATGACGGCGTAGTGTGTTACTAATGGTTTTCTTTGAGACTGTGGTCCAAGCTCTCTTCAGGTCATTGACCAGGTCCTGCCGTGTAGTTCTGGGCTGATCCCTCACCTTCCTCATGATCATTGATGCCCCACGAGGTGAGATCTTGCATGGAGCCCCAGACCGAGGGTGATTGACCGTCATCTTGAACTTCTTCCATTTTCTAATAATTGTGCCAACAGTCGTTGCCTTCTCACCAAGCTGCTTGCCTATTGTCCTGTAGCCCATCACAGCCTTGTGCAGGTCTACAATTTAATCCCTGATGTCCTTACACAGCTCTCTGGTCTTGGCCATTGTGGAGAGGTTGGAGTCTGTTTGATTGAGTGTGTGGACAGGTGTCTTTTATACAGGTAACGAGTTCAAACAGGTGCAGTTAATACAGGTAATGAGTGGAGAACAGGAGGGCTTCTTAAAGAAAAACGAACACGTCTGTGAGAGCCGGAATTCTTACTGGTTGGTAGGTGATCAAATACTTATGTCATGCAATAACATGCAAATTAATTACGTAAAAATCATACAATGTGATTTTCTGGATTTTTCTTTTAGATTCCGTTTCTCACAGTTGAAGTGTACCTATGATAAAAATTACAGACCTCTACATGCTTTGTAAGTAGGAAAACCTGCAAAATGTGTGTGTATCAAATATTTGTTCTCCCCACTATATATAATATAACTTCTTAAATAATCAGGGGCTCACCACTCCTATCTTTGCTAAGGCAATTTCACCCTTATTTCCCCTGGTGCTTTGCTCCGAAAAATGGAACAATTATCCCAAGCCGTGCTTTGTTGAAATGTCTACTCCGACATTGTTTGTGATGCGGAGAACCAGGCCCTGAGGTGACCGAGTCAGAGGCTAGTGTTGAGCGTTCCCACTGGTTCAACGCTCTGAAGCACCTGCCCCAACATGTAGATGTGTGTGTGTGTGTGTGTGTGTGTGTGTGTGTGTGTGTGTGTGTGTGTGTGTGTGTGTGTGTGTGTGTGTGTGTGTGTGTGTGTGTGTGTGTGTGTGTGTGTGTGTGTGTGTGTGTGTGTGTGTGTGTGTGTGTGTGTGTGAAGACGTGTGTGTGTGTGTGTGTGCGTGTGTGTGTGTGTGTAACGCTCAAAGGGAAGAGACACTTAAATCCTGCTTCAGCCACTGAATAGGATATTTCATTTAGTGAATACTGTATTTGAGGTCTGTTATGGACTGTGAGTGATGTGATTGAATGAGGGAATAACCAGTGATCAGCTACAGTTCTCTAAACTTACCAAATGAACATATTCACCTGTCACTTTCATCTAAACGATTGTGTTCTCTGGTAAATTTTGGGTGTCTCACAGTAGGTGGTCAGAAGCAGATTTGCTACAGAGGATTACTCACTAGCACTGAGAACAAATATGTTGGGAGTGTTAAAGAAAGCGATAAGACGAGAGGCAGATTCATCTATTTTGGATGAATGTGCTGTGGAGGGACTGGAGGACTTAGCTCTGCCCGCCAGAAGAGACACGGGACTGGGATACAAGGGTGCTCTCACCTCCTTCATCATCCGAGCCCTGGGGGGTTTGTGGTCGAAGGCGTCGGCTGCAGAAACAGGAAGTGGGAGAGTATTAATTATTGAAGGGTTTCAGTGGTGAGGTCATCACAGGGAGCCAGACTTAGACTGGGCTGCTGTGCTTTGATGATGGGCCGGTTTCTGTGGGCTGAGTGAGGCTCTAGATCAGCCTGATAGGAGGCTTGCTCTGCCTCTGTCTGTCTGCTGCAGACTGACTGGGACTGTTTCTACAATACAGCAGCAGACACCACCTAAAAGCATCAGTGGGACTGCCTGGCTGATTGTCTCTGTGAGCAGCCCAGGGCTTCAGTGAACTCAACAGTATCCCTCTAAGAATGAATCAAAAACACAACGGAGGCAGCAAATAAATGGAACTGAGATGGGCTGGTGGTGAAAAGAACATAGATCAAAAGGACTATTTTGTAGCGCTGCCTGTGTTTCTTTCAAAGCCTGTGTCTCAAAAAATCAAATCAAATTTATTTATATAGCCCTTCTTACATCAGCTGATATCTCAAAGTGCTGTACAGAAACCCAGCCTAAAACCCCAAACAGCAAGCAATGCAGGTGTAGAAGCACGGTGGCTAGGAAAAAGTCCATAGAAAGGCCAAAACCTAGGAAGAAACCTAGAGAGGAACCAGGCTATGAGGGGTGGCCAGTCCTCTTCTGGCTGTGCCGGGTGGAGATTATAACAGAACATGGCCAAGATGTTCAAATGTTCATAGATGACCAGCAGGGTCAAATAATAATAATCACAGTAGTTGTCGAGGGTGCATCAAGTCAGCACCTCAGGAGTAAATGTCAGTTGGCTTTTCATAGCCGATCATTCAGATTAACTCTACCGCTCCTGCTGTCTCTAGAGAGTTGAAAACAGCAGGTCTGGGAAAGGTAGCACGTCCGGTGAACAGGTCAAGCATGTTCCTCCAGCCGTGATGAGTAAAACACACCATGTCCTCTAGTCTCCTTCCATCTCACTACTGTCTATTCAAGGCCTAATATGCAAGTTGGCAACATGGAAGAACTAAAATAACAGGCTAACTTGGCTCCCAACAACAATAAAAGTGATGACAACTCAGTCACACTGGCTTTTAATCATGTTAAGTGATTGTTCTTGGAAGGCGAGGATTAGTTGCAACCAAGTACAGCAATTTCCAAATCAGAGCATCGGGCAAACATTTAAATTGGTCCAATTTCAATTCCTGTATTTTTTTAAACCAAATAGTTATTTAATTTAATCAACAACTGAGGGAAATATTTCAGAGTGAAAAGACGAGACCAAGTGAACTTACTCTTCCACGTCCTCCACCATGGCAGGCCTTCTTCCAGACCTAAGAAACAAACAGTGAACATAATTGATAGATTATACAACAAAGGAACACAGACAAAATACTTTTGTGCCACATAAATAAAATAACCAAAATCTATTCAATTTTAAACAGACAAACCAATGACCAATTAGCTTATTGAATAGTTGTTGTATTTATATTTGAAATCTTAAAACCACTAATGGTTTCTGATGTAGGCTAGTTGCTCTGTCAGATTGGAGCCTCCTAAGGCCTAGGTGAGGGATGGGCAACTGGCAGCCCCCCTTTTGTAGGCCCGTGGATCAATTTCCCAAAAATGAAAATAGAAACAGAGTCAGAGTCTTAGCCTAGGCAGATTCAGGCTCCAAAGGCACAACTTTCCTCCTTAACTCATGTTAATGGCAACACGTCGGGAAAAAACGAGGAAAATATGTGTAATGTCTTAATAAAACTATTTTCGGATTTTCAGACAATTATGCCTCCTGAATGGAGGATGCTTTATCTGTACGTGCCGGTTCAAGGGGGACATGAGTGTATTACCAGGAATGCAAATCAAATTTAACTAAAGGCTCCTAAGAGGCTAGAGCTCTGACTGCATGTATAAGTATGGATGTGGGTACGCAACCCTGCGAGCCACTGCGTCCCCTCATGATGAATTCAGATTTTTTTGTGTCCCCAACCCCCATCAAAGTTGCTCATCCCTGTCCTAGGTTGTATTCTCTGTTGTTCCTCTTCTCTGTTGTTCCTCCCCTGCTGGACCACGGGGCTATTTTCAGACACCTCCATTTACACAGCCCAGCTTGACTGCATGCCACGCCCTACACGCACTGACAGAATCACTGTCTTTTCACACATTCTCACCTCAACACACTATTCTTGGCATAACACTGTTTCACACCAGGGTTAGGGGAGATAATAAAACAGGGCTACTGTCAAATAAAGGTATCCTCACCACAAGCAGCATTAGAACGGCAAATCAAGTCTTAAAATCTTAACATTTTAGACCAAGACAGTCTGTGAATTTTTGGCTATGAAGACAACTTTTTACAAAGTTACTTTTACATAAGAGTGTTTCAGGATAATGTTTTGGAGGAGATACACGGTACCGGCAGGTTCTACTGGTAGAGGAGTGCCCCCTACTGGTTTTGAAGAAAACAGATACTGTAAAATTCTCTGGACTGAAAACAGCTTTTTAAGGCAAGAGAATGTATCAATAACCTATTTTTTTATTTTTTATTACATTATATACGTTTATAAATTGTACTTTATGAATAATCCATTCAATAATCTCTGGAGGCTCCCCTCTCTACAATAGATCAGCATATTCTCTGGGGTTGAAGCCACCACAGGTCCATAGGAGTGTTAAGGGCTCCTCCATCGAGAAGCAGGAGACCAGTAGTGTAGATGGCAGACACTGGCCAGGGTCCAGACAGAGCTCAGGGGAGACAGAGACAAAGCGGACATGCCCCCCGAGCCAACCCCCTGGCCTTAGGGCCTCGTCTGGAGGGGAGCGGAAACAGACTCAGCAGAGCCTCACACATGGTCCTCATCCACCCTCTAGTCCACACCACAACCAGCTACGCTAGGGACACTTCACTGCTGTGCAACCTGATCTCTGCTGTATTATGTATTTGTTTATTTAGCCTTCATTTATAAAGGCTATACATTTATTTATAATTTTAGCTTTTATTTATACAGCCTTTATTGATCTTTTTGTTGAGACAAATACAATAAAAAAAATACTTCAGTCCAACCCACCTTAACCAACCCTGTCCATCCATTTTCCCATATTTGTATGCTATTCAAAGCGACAACAACAGCAACAGAAGCATCGTGATCAGCTCTGGAGCCTGATGGTCTGAGAGAGATCAGAGAGGGAGCCCTACCTTGCTGCCCTTGGACTCTGTCCTGGGCTGGTGACGCTTAAGACACATTACAGGCCCCTTGATTAAGACTCATGTCGACTGAAGTGGTAGACATGGTAAAACTGTCTGGAAAAAGTTGTTAGGGATCAAATATATTGTGACAACCCGGCTTCAAAAGGTTCATCAATAAACTGACAGATCATTTAGTGTCAATTAGGAGTGATAGATCGACAAATCCTGGGATTTCTGGGCTGGGATTAGTGGGAGGAGGTGATTGAGCACAAGGGTTGACATTGAAGGGAAAAGTCCTTGCCGGTTCCAGGGGGGCCCATTACTTACTTTGTTTCAGAGAGGATCAATGCACGTGAGAAACCCTTAACACCTCCGGTATTCCAATCTCTCTGAACGCAGGAATCAAGACGAGTTACGCTAACGCAAGGACGAGACACTCTGACCTTCCCAGAGTGAGAAAGATATATTTAGTTTGCTGTTGTCTTTACTGGCTCTGCAAATAAATAATAACTATGCAAATAAACCCAATTGAACCAGCTTGTTCGCTTCAATGTATAGATTCTCCCCGGCTCTCCTCCCCACAGAGACTGGAGTAGAGTGGTGGACGGAGCCATCTGGAAGAGTGCAGAGCCAGTTCCAGTCTGACTAGAGTCACACTGACAGCACATAGGGAGACGTACAGTAACGAGCGAGGGGTAGTGCATTTTCAGTCCTATAGTTGGCCCCCCTTTTCAAATCATAAAAAAATGGACAGTTAAGAGGAATATGTTACTTAATGTAGAGAAATAATTATGCATATTTTTGGTCATAAAGTTAATTTACAAAAAATGTCTATTTAACAAGCTAGCTGACTAGCTAACATTAGCCAACTAGCTATACATTTAGCTTGCTATATGGGCGTTTGACATTTGCATGAATTGTAATTTGTAGTTGTTTAATGTTTTAGGGACTTCTGAGCAAACCAGCAAGCCAGTGCCGTCATCTGTGAAAACCAGCAGATGTACATAATCTACCTAGAAAGCATTTACTGCTAATTGAATGTACAATATTGTCAGGTTGCCTTGCTGTCAATCACTTGTCAATGTTCTTTATTGTAGTAAGTAACGTAACGTTAGTGTTAGAGATTGAAGATATTTGCCATAGCAGGTACATAGCAGTAGCTAACTCTTATCTTGCTTATTGTGTAGTGGAGGATACAAAGACCTGTATGATATGGATGTGTAGCTATCTGTGTATGGACCGTAAAACATTTGGTATACATATTAGTTCAGAACAGTGGTTTTAATTGTTCTAGAATGCTTCCACTAGTAATGACTAAGTGAAGGAAATGGAACTGTTACATGTTAAACTGTTATGGAATGGAAGTCCTGCTTCAGTATTGAACCACAGCCAAAAGATGGGTACGTTACGGGCACATTGTTGTTCTGGTGCTCTCAAATGTTGCTCATATGGTAGGTAGTAAGTACGCATTTGTTGCATCAGAAATATAAGGAAAGCTGTTACTGCAACCAGTACGGGCATTGTGAAAACACATTCCAAGTGTCTGTGGTAGGAAATATTCCTACCTGTGCCTTTAAAAGAGAGCATGCATTGGTTAGACAGCCATCATAAGAGGTGATAAAGTGGCCTAACCCTGTGATGAAGTGGATAACTGACTAACAGTGCCCTCCTGTGGCTGATACATGAACCATGTCAATTGCCACCTCTCGCTCAGCTGAAGAGGATTTGTGGGGTTCACTACTCAGATAGGCTCCCTGGAATGTTGTTGATTCAGAGTGCAAAGTAGAGAAAATCTGCATTGATTAATAACCTATTCTCTGTTTCAGCATGAGAGATCATTAGTAACAAAAGAACATTGCTCCCAATCTCAAACGCATGCCAGAGACACACATTCTGGAGACTGTGAGGTGGAGTTACCTAGTCTACAGGCTGGAGGTGAGTAGAGAGAAGGAGATACTCACTTGGCTGATCCAGATCCAGAAGTCTCCTCAGCCCAGCCGCCCTGCCTGCGGGCTGGTTTAGGAGGGGGTACCTGAGGTTAGAGAGATACTTAATTACAGGCATAACAGACAACTTCTTTAAACTATTAGGCTAAATTCTACACTTCGGCTGAAAACATACAGGAGGAGGAAAAGGGGTCCAAAATAGCAAAAGGGTGTTGTGGCATGTAATGGTCTCTAAATCCATGTGAAGATTATGCTTTCTGTCAAGCTTAATCAGAAAAATAAAGTAAAAGCTTAGTTCCAAAACTGAGCAGACCCTAATACATTTTGAGACAATTCAAGAAAGGTCCCTCTTATCTTTAAAAACATAAACTTCCCCTGGAACTGTATTCTGGAGTTGTAGGCTAGTACAACAGACCAAGTAACCCTTGGTATCCCATATCACTGGGGAGAGACTATTTTATCTCAGAGATCTTTTTAAGTTACTAGAGGTAATATGTCATAAACCCTAAAAGTTCCAGAATGGGGTGAAAATGGCAGTATTATTGGTCAGCGTGAAATTCACACCACTCTAATTGAGTATTTGCTAAACCCCGCCCCAGGATTTTGGACAACCAATCGCAGCACACCAATGGATAGCAACTGCTCATGTTTGAAACGCATGAAAGCCAGTGAGGGCAGTGGGAAAAACAGAGTTATCTTTTTTTTAATTATTATTTTTAAATGGCTAAATAATTGTGCACCTGGGGTACTTGCCACTGTGATTCCTGAAATACAGAGCCAGTTGGAGTATTTTTCAAATAACTAGCTAGCTCTCAGTCTCATTCATTGACCACCAAATGTTGCTAACGCTAGCTAGCCCCTTAATATAAAGTTCCCTCGAAATGTGCAGTACCTATCAAAAGTTTGGACACACCTACTCATTCAAGGGTTTTTCTTTATTTTTTCTATATCGTAGAATAATAGTGAAGACATCAAAATTATGAAATAACACATGTGGAATCATGTAGTAACCCAAAAAAGTGTTAAAACAAATCAAAATATATTTTATATTTCAGATTCTTCAAAGTAGCCAACCTTTGCCCTGATGACAGCTTTGCACACTATTGGCATTCACTCAACCAGCTTCATGAGGTAGTCACCTGGAATGCATTTCAATTAACAGGTGTGACTTGTTAAAAGTTAATTTGTGCAATTTGTTTCCTTCTTAATGTGTTTGAGTCAATCAGTGTGTTGTGACAAGGTAGGGGTGGTATACAGAAGTTAGACCTATTTGGTAAAAGACCAAGTCCATATTATGGCAGGAACAGCTCAAATAAGCAAAGAGAAACGACAGTCCATCATTACTTTAAGACATGAAGGTCAGTCAAGTGCTGTTGCAAAAGTGCTGTTGCAAAAACCATCAACTGCTATGATGAAACTGGCTCTCATGAGGACCGCTACAGGAAAGGAAGAACCAGATTTACCTCTGCTGCAAAGGATAAGTTCATTAGAGTTAACTGCAGCTCAGATTGCAGCCCAAATAAATGCTTCACAGAGTTCAGATGACCTGGCCTCCACAATCACCCCACGCCAACCCAATTGAGATGGTTTGGGATGAGTTTGACTGGAGAGTGAAGGAAAAGCAGCCAACAAGTGCTCAGCATATGTTGTAACTCCTTCAAGACTGTTGGAAAAGCATTCCAGGTGAAACTGGCTGAGAGAATGCCAAGAGTGTGCAAAGCTGTCATCAAGGCAAAGGGTGGCTACTTTGAAGAATCTAAAATATGAAAAATATTTTGATTTGTTTAACACTTTTTTGGTTACTACATGATTCCATGTATGTTATTTCATAGTTTTGATGTCTTCACTATTATTCTGTAGAACGTAGATATTATAAATAAATAAAAACCCTTGAATGAGTAGGTGTGTCCAAACTTAGCTTAGCTTAATCGGCTATATTAGGAATATAACTCTCATCTGCTGTCAACATCAGCAAACGATTGGCTCCAAAAGTGGTTTGTAGCTTTGACTGCATGCACAGTGCATTCAGAGCCATTAAGAGGCTAGCCACACTACAAACATCATTTCACCTGGTTGACGTGAAGCAATTGTAATGACAGTTCACCACAACATACCCAAGATGATCCTGATTAGCCAGGAGTAGTCAAGTATTAATTTAATTGTGTATTAAAAACACAGTTGGAGATCATTGTGAGCGGATTTCGCCAGTGGTTAGAAGGGGGAATTGGGCTTCCCGGAAAAATGTTGTCCAAGGTTGCAACAGTAACCAAGGGGGGTGGGGCTTAGAAATAGTTTATACATGTTCTGTATAAATAGCCTCTAAAATATATGTGAACAGGCCATAAATGTCTCAATTTTTGTTTTCTTGGAAAGCTGTGAGTGCTATTATATGATATAATATCAGTACTTGTTGCATCATCAACTGATTTCAGCCAGTGATTGACTGCATTGTTTTAATGGAATGTTGGCATATAGGCAGTACATTTTAAAACTTAATGGAACCATTCCTCTAAAACTGACTGGCTAGGTAGCTAACAAACATTCTTCAAAGTCATTATTTTACACATTATCTTATCACAGCACTGGCAAACCATGGTTTACCAACTCCCTGACCAAAATGGCTGACCTTTATACCATCATAAGAAGGTTCATTGTCATTCTAGTATTCTAATTCTATATTTGATCAGTGTTCTGTCATTTTGTTTTATGCACTATACCATGCTACAGATAGATAGATGCATGTTTCTGGCAAAGATTACATGCCTTCTCACTAAGCCCACATACAAAATACTTAGGAATGGCATGCACAACGTCTTGCCATCTATATGCAAACCATTGTGATGCTTATTATGGTTTTAACTCCTGTCCAATCATAGAGCCTGAACAAATGGAGCAGAGTGTGGGAACTGCCACACAGAGGACAGCCCGGGTGGACTGCGAGTCTGACCTAAAATAGCTTCACATGAAAAAAATGACCCTCTCCCTCTCATTCTTTGATTCTGAAAATAGTACTGAAAATAGTGAATTGAATTTGGATTGTGGTCCTGAGACCGGGGCCCGGGGAGTTGGGGACCAGCACTTGAATGAATGAATTCCTCAGAGCACACAAGGGTAGGCAGCAGACAAATGAATTTGGAAAAAAAACACAACATTCTCATTACCAAATTGGGTCTGCAAAGGACATATTGGTCAGGAGGAATTTCTTACTTTCGACATGAAAGAGGAAAACATCTTTCATGGCTGGTTCCTTCAGCAAACCCATTTATAAATGTGAATGTCAGCGTCTACAGAGGAAGGGGAGGCTGGCTGATGGTATTAAGCTGGGAGGTTGAGGCTGAGCAAGTAATTTCATGCAAGAAGCAAGGAAAACTATTTCAACAAGAACATCCGGTTTGGAGCGAGCGGTCGCATTTGCATTCGCTCTGCATTCGCTCTGCAGGTAGTATAACTTTTCATTTCATTTTCATTACATTTCATTACATTTCATTATAGTACAACGGTTTAATTTGTCTAACCTTAGCAATTTCTTCTTAGCTAGCTACTTAGCCGTCTGTGTATAAAAGATAATTGCGTAATTATCGTATTCCGTCGTCTATCGTAGTCCACACTGCTATCTGCCCAGCAGCTAGCAAACGTCCACCGTCTACCGAATAGTAGTATAAACTCTTCATTACATTTCATTATAGTACAACGGTCTGATTTTCATTTTCACTACAGTACAACGGTTTGATTTGTTTGATCTTAGCTAGCTACATAGCCGTCTTTGCATCAAACATAATTGTGTAGTTATTGAGGTTCGCCAGCCAGCTATTTTCGCCCTAACGTAACGCAACGTAGCCAACACTGCTAGCTAGCCAGCTTGCCACCGAATAGCAGCATTGTAGAAACGAGTGCATTACAACGGAACGACTTGATCAGTGTAGTGTTGGCTGACTACACAGTTGTCTTTGCTATCTTTGATTTGTATTTGTTCGATCTTAGCTAGCTACTTAGCTGGCTACATAGCCGTCTTTGTATCGGTGATAATTGTGTAGTTATCAAGGTTCGCTGAGGTTCGCTAGCCAGGTATTCTCGCCCTAACGTAACGTAACGTAGTCAACCCTGCTAGCTAGCCAGCTAGCCACCGATTAGCAGCACTGTAGAAACGATTGCATTACAACGGAACGACTTGACTTGTGTAGTGTTAGCTAGCTACATAGTTTTCTTTGCTATCTTTTTATCTAAGATAATTGTGTAGCTTTGAGTAATTATCGGTTAGCTAGCCAGCTATTTTTCGCCTGCCGCGCTGCCGTCCTCCTACCTAGCCAACACTGCTAGCTAGCCAACTTCTACCGAATAGCAGCACTGTAGAAACTTACATTACAACGGAACGACTTGATTAGCGTAGTGTTAGCTAGTTGTCTTTGCTGTCCTTGTATCCATGATAATTGTGTAGTTTAGAGAACTTTAGTGAAATTGTCGAGGTTACCTAGCCAGCTTCACTTTCAACAACGTAGCCACTGCTAGCCAGGCTACTTCACCAGCCAGCAGTACTATATCATTTTAGTCAATAAGATCTTGTATTTTATTTTTATTTTTTTGCAACGTAAGCTTAACTTTCTGAACATTCGAGACGTGTAGCCCACTTGTCATTCTAATCTCCTTTGCATTAGCGTAGCCTCTTCTGTAGCCTGTCAACCATGTGTCTGTCTATCCCTGTTCTCTCCTCTCTGCACAGACCATACAAACGCTTCACACCGCGTGGCCGCGCCCACCCTAACCTGGTGGTCCCAGCCCGCACGACCCACGTGGAGTTCCAGGTCTCCGGTAGCCTCTGGAACTGCCGATCTGCGGCCAACAAGGCAGAGCTCATCTCAGCCTATGCGTCCCTCCAGTCCCTCGACTTCCTGGCACTGACGGAAACATGGCTCACCACAGATAACACTGCTACTCCTACTGCTCTCTCTTCGTCTGCCCACGTGTTCTCGCACACCCCGAGACCTTCTGGTCAGCGGGGTGGTGGCACCGGGATCCTCATCTCTCCCAAGTGGTCATTCTCTCTTTCTCCCCTTACCCATCTGTCTATCGCCTCCTTTGAATTCCATGCTGTCACAGTTACCAGCCCTTTCAAGCTTAACATCCTTATCATTTATCGCCCTCCAGGTTCCCTTGGAGAGTTCATCAATGAGCTTGATGCCTTGATAAGCTCCTTTCCTGAGGACGGCTCACCTCTCACAGTTCTGGGTGACTTTAACCTCCCCATGTCTACCTTTGACTCATTCCTCTCTGCCTCCTTCTTTCCACTCCTCTCCTCTTTTGACCTCACCCTCTCACCTTCCCCCCCTACTCACAAGGCAGGCAATACGCTTGACCTCATCTTTACTAGATGCTGTTCTTCCACTAACCTCATTGCAACACCCCTCCAAGTCTCCGACCACTACCTTGTATCCTTTTCCCTCTCGCTCTCATCCAACACTTCCCACACTGCCCCTACTCGGATGGTATCGCGCCGTCCCAACCTCCGCTCTCTCTCCCCCGCTACTCTCTCCTCTTCCATCCTATCATCTCTTCCCTCTGCCCAAACCTTCTCCAACCTATCTCCTGATTCTGCCTCCTCAACCCTCCTCTCCTCCCTTTCTGCATCCTTTGACTCTCTATGTCCCCTATCCTCCAGGCCGGCTCGGTCCTCCCCTCCCGCTCCGTGGCTCGACGACTCATTGCGAGCTCACAGAACAGGGCTCCGGGCAGCCGAGCGGAAATGGAGGAAAACTCGCCTCCCTGCGGACCTGGCATCCTTTCACTCCCTCCTCTCTACATTTTCCTCTTCTGTCTCTGCTGCTAAAGCCACTTTCTACCACTCTAAATTCCAAGCATCTGCCTCTAACCCTAGGAAGCTCTTTGCCACCTTCTCCTCCCTCCTGAATCCTCCTCCCCCTCCCCCCCCCCTCCTCCCTCTCTGCAGACGACTTCGTCAACCATTTTGAAAAGAAGGTCGACGACATCCGATCCTCGTTTGCTAAGTCAAACGACACCGCTGGTTCTGCTCACACTGCCCAACCCTGTGCTTTGACCTCTTTCTCCCCTCTCTCTCCAGATGAAATCTCGCGTCTTGTGACGGCCGGCCGCCCAACAACCTGCCCGCTTGACCCTATCCCCTCCTCTCTTCTCCAGACCATTTCCGGAGACCTTCTACCTTACCTCACCTCGCTCATCAACTCATCCTTGACCGCTGGCTACGTCCCTTCCGTCTTCAAGAGAGCGAGAGTTGCACCCCTTCTGAAAAAACCTACACTCGATCCCTCCGATGTCAACAACTACAGACCAGTATCCCTTCTTTCTTTTCTCTCCAAAACTCTTGAACGTGCCGTCCTTGGCCAGCTCTCCTGCTATCTCTCTCAGAATGACCTTCTTGATCCAAATCAGTCAGGTTTCAAGACTAGTCACTCAACTGAGACTGCTCTTCTCTGTATCACGGAGGCGCTCCGCACTGCTAAAGCTAACTCTCTCTCCTCTGCTCTCATCCTTCTAGACCTATCGGCTGCCTTCGATACTGTGAACCATCAGATCCTCCTCTCCACCCTCTCCGAGTTGGGCATCTCCGGCGCGGCCCACGCTTGGATTGCGTCCTACCTGACAGGTCGCTCCTACCAGGTGGCGTGGCGAGAATCTGTCTCCTCACCACGCGCTCTCACCACTGGTGTCCCCCAGGGCTCTGTTCTAGGCCCTCTCCTATTCTCGCTATACACCAAGTCACTTGGCTCTGTCATAACCTCACATGGTCTCTCCTATCATTGCTATGCAGACGACACACAATTAATCTTCTCCTTTCCCCCTTCTGATGACCAGGTGGCGAATCGCATCTCTGCATGTCTGGCAGACATATCAGTGTGGATGACGGATCACCACCTCAAGCTGAACCTCGGCAAGACGGAGCTGCTCTTCCTCCCGGGGAAGGACTGTCCGTTCCATGATCTCGCCATCACGGTTGACAACTCCATTGTGTCCTCCTCCCAGAGCGCTAAGAACCTTGGCGTGATCCTGGACAACACCCTGTCGTTCTCCACCAACATCAAGGCGGTGGCCCGTTCCTGTAGGTTCATGCTCTACAACATCCGCAGAGTACGACCCTGCCTCACACAGGAAGCGGCGCAGGTCCTAATCCAGGCACTTGTCATCTCCCGTCTGGATTACTGCAACTCGCTGTTGGCTGGGCTCCCTGCCTGTGCCATTAAACCCCTACAACTCATCCAGAACGCCGCAGCCCGTCTGGTGTTCAACCTTCCCAAGTTCTCTCACGTCACCCCGCTCCTCCGCTCTCTCCACTGGCTTCCAGTTGAAGCTCGCATCCGCTACAAGACCATGGTGCTTGCCTACGGAGCTGTGAGGGGAACGGCACCTCAGTACCTTCAGGCTCTGATCAGGCCCTACACCCAAACAAGGGCACTGCGTTCATCCACCTCTGGCCTGCTCGCCTCCCTACCACTGAGGAAGTACAGTTCCCGCTCAGCCCAGTCAAAACTGTTCGCTGCTCTGGCACCCCAATGGTGGAACAAACTCCCTCACGACGCCAGGACAGCGGAGTCAATCACCACCTTCCGGAGACACCTGAAACCCCACCTCTTCAAGGAATACCTAGGATAAAGCAATCCTTCTGCCCCCCCCCCCCCCCCCCCCTTAAAAGATCTAGATGCACTATTGTAAAGTGGCTGTTCCACTGGATGTCATAAGGTGAATGCACCAATTTGTAAGTCGCTCTGGATAAGAGCGTCTGCTAAATGACTTAAATGTAAATGTAAATGTAAACAAGGCAGGATAAATGAATGACAAATGTGGCAACTTATTAACAGTATTAAATTCCTCTGGGTAAATACTACTTTTACAGTCTGCTACCAAAAAGAACACTCAGAGCGCTCTATGTAATTAGGAATTAATGAGGATAAATACTGATGACAAAGACGATACAAAAGCAGTTGATCTTTGAAGATGAAGGCCTATCTTTAGCTTATGATGAGTTATTTGAACATGAAAAATAACTAAACTCAGCAAGAAATATATATAATTTTGAAAGCACTTACGCCTGTAATCATTTTCTGTGTGACTGTGAGAGGTGAGGGTCCAGGAGCAAGTGCAGGTATGAATTAGTACACGGCACTGAACAAACTTCAGACTAACTGAAATCTATCCTCTCTCTTCATAACAGCCGAAGATATAGAACGGGCAACGATGTACCAAAGCAAATAGCCTAGGCCAATTTAAAAATAACATATATGGTGAGTTTCCACTGAGGATTTACCCTGGTGTTTTACCAAAAATACTCTGTTTGCATCTATGCGGACCGGCCACCGTGTCTCATGGCTTCGGCGGACCTGCCCGGACTTGAGGCCAAACCTAGGCATCTGGGTACTATTCAGCTAGCGTTTACATAATAAAAGCTAACTGTGAACTTTAACACCTTCTCACAAAACAACTGTCGAATGATGCAGAGGTTGTTGATTCTGTACGCTCCAAGTCTTTACTGTCACACTCCTGATGGAAACACAATTACACTAGAGCAGGGTTCCCCAACTGGCAGACCGCGGGTGATTTTATTTGGCCACCCAAGTTTTCTGAGCAAAACATTTTTGGTTGTAAAAACAAAAGCAAATCAGCTCCAAGTGATTTTCATTTTGGAAATCTGTTCCAAAGTATTCCCACAGACCACACATAATAGAGATATATGTGGCCGTATACAAATGTAAGCAAAGTTTGAAATGGTTATGTTTTAGTCAAATAATTATGATATCTGTCTGGGCTTCTTGCAGTCAATTTTCAATCTACAAATAATTTGTAAATATGTTTTGGCTGAATCTACTTGATGATCCCCTGGTGTGGGGGTAAATCTCAATTGAAAAGTACCACTAGTCCCTATTCCTACAATTTCCTAACTGATGGAACTGGGTAGCAGGGCGTTTGCATAAAAAACAAGCAACTCAAGACCACCAGGTACATAGGACAACTTTTAAGTCAAAGAAACTGCAGGATCAGGGGTGTAGTGCTGCTGGTGCGCGGAGGAGTGGCACTCCCTCACTTTTTTCTATTTGAGAATACACAGAGCTGGTAAAACTATTTCTGGAAAATTCATGCGGATAAATTGTAAATTATATTTAATTACTACAAAAAATCCATGAAAAACGATAGATTGACAAACCAAATAAATATGTATTGCAGTCTTCTCTCTGGTTGTGGCAAGAATGATGAAGAAGTATAGGCTACGTGCACTTCGGAGGCCCGTCAGAGGCTTGACCACTTTCGCCAATCAGAATGTTAAAAAAATATATTAAAAAGGGCAAACTCCAAGGACCCGTTGTGCATTAGAATCCAGAACGATATGTGACCACTTGGTTAAGGCGACTACATTATGCAGAGGACACCCAAACCAGAGTGGCCACTGCAAACCCAAAGAGCCTGACCCTCTCTGTAAGTTGCTGTAGCCCTGCTTGGGATATTTAGCCTACATTGGCTATTGGTTGAGATGCAGGGCCCGTTCTAGCTTGGTATGTCAGGGTGGGAAATTGGAAATGTGAATTGGGCCAAGTTGGAGGTAATAATGCATTTAGGTTATCGTTTATTGAGATGCATGAATATACCACACCAAAAGCTTGATTTCATGGCCTGTTTTAAAACAAATGTCCTACTATTCTACATAGTGATAATTTATGCTCATTACATCTCGGAATTGATAGTTCACCTCTGTTTTCTTAAATTCTGTAATAGGGTATACTGTAACCATGAATTCAAGCTAATCAGAGTTTACTTATGATACAGCGTGTAAGATACACAATACAATGAAATGTCTACTCGCAATAAAGCGCTCCTCGCAAACAGTGCAATGATATTAAGCTATATGTATTTGTATTTAGATTAGGCTATAGCCTACAAATAGGTATACCACATAGTCGTAGGCCTATTAGGCTACAGGCCTACTGCAAATGATTGTTGTTTGTTTCTGAACTGGCCAAATGGCAGAGCTATCCTTCAGCACCACAAGTTGGTTCAACTTCTTTAGCATCATTGCGTGATCCTGGTGCTGACCTTTCAGCATCATGAAGGACGGTCCAATCGCTTAAAATTACATCTCATCAAGATCTGTTGCCTACGCCTAATAGTCATACTCATCACTTATTATTATTACAAATATAATATTATAAACTGGGTGGTTCAAGCCCTGAATGCTGATTGGCTGACAGTCGTGGTATACAGTGCCTTGCCATAGTTTTCCCCCACCCTTGGCCTTTTTCCTATTTTGTTTCAATACAATCTGTAATTTAAATTGATTTTTATTTGGATTTCATGTAATGGACATACACAAAATAGTCCAAATTGGTGAAGTGAAAAAAATAAAAAATAATTGCTTATTTCAAAAGATTCAAAAAAATGTAAAACTGAAAAGCGGTGCGTGCATATGTATTCACCCCCTTTACTATGAAGCCCCTAAATAAGATCTGGTGCAACCAATTACCTTCAGAAGTCACATAATTAGTTAAATGAAGTCCAACCGTGTGCAATCTAAGTGTCACATGATCTCAGTAAATACACCCGTTCTGAAAGGCCCCAGAGTCTGCCACACCACTAAGCAAGCGGCACCACCAAGCAAGTGGCACCATGAAGACCAAGGAGCTCTCCAAACAGGTCAGGGACAAAGTTGTGGAGAAGTACAGATCTGGGTTGGGTTATAAAAAACATCCCACAGAGCACCATTAACTCCATTATTAAAAAATGGAAAGAATATAGCACCACAACAAAACTGCCAAGAGAAGACCGCCCACCAACACTCACGGACCAGGCAAGGAGGGCATTAAATCAGAGAGGCAACAAATAGACCAAAGATAACCCTGAAGGAGCTGCAAAGCTCCACAGCGGAGATTGGAGTATCTGTCCATAGGACCACTTTAAGCCATACACTCTGCAGAGCTGGGTTTTAGGGAAGAGTGGTCAGAAAAAAAAGCCATTGCTTAAAGAAAAAAATAAGCAAACACGTTTGGTGTTCGCCAAAAGGCATGTGGGAAACTCCCCAAACATACGGAAGAAAGTACTCTGGTCAAATGAGACTAAAATTGAGCTTTTTGGCCATCAAGGAAAATGCTATGTCTGGCGCAAACCCAACACCTCTCATCACCCCGAGAACACCATCCCCACAGTGAAGCATGGTGGTGGCAGCATCAAGCTGTGGAGATTTTTCTATCGCAACCAGAAACCTGCTCCTTTTGCTCTCTGTTCCGAACGTAATAGACAACCAGTTCTGATAGACTTTAGCTGTACCCTTATCCTACTCCTCCTCTGTTCCTCTGGTGATGTAGAGGTTAATCCAGGCCCTGCAGTGCCAAGCTCCACTCCTACTCCCCAGGTGCTCTCATTTGTTGACTTCTGTAATTGTAAAAGCCTTGGTTTCATGCATGTTAACTTCTCTAGGGTAGGGGGCAGCATTCGGAATTTTGGATGAAAAGCATGCCCAAATTAAACGGCCTGCTTCTCGGGCCCAGAAGATATGATATGCATATAACTGGTAGATTTGGATAGAAAACACTCTAAAGTTTCCAAAACTGTTAAAATAGTGTCTGTGAGTATAACAGAACTGATTTGGTAGGCGAAAACCTGAGAAAAATCTATTCGGGAAGTTTTTTTTGTTTTGTTGTTGTTGTAGTTTTCTATTCAATGCCATTACAGTATCCATTGACTTAGGACTCAAATTGCAGTTCCTATGCCTTCCACTAGATGTCAACAGTCTTTAGAAATTGTTTCAGGCTTGTATTCTGAAAAATGAGGAAGTAAGAGCAGTCTGAATGAGTGGACCCTAAAGTGTGACAGAGCTTTTTCATGCGCGCGACCGAGAGAGTGCCTTTCTTGTTTACCCTTTATATTGACAACGTTATTGTCCGGTCGAATATAAACATCGTTTGACATGTTTCTATGAACTTTACGGATACAATTAGGATTTTTTTGTCTGCCTGTTTTGACTGCGTTTGAGCCTGTGGATTACTGAAGAAAACGCGCGAACAAAACAGAGGTTTTTGGATATAAAGAGACTTTATCGAACAAAAGGAACATTTATTGAGTAAATGAATGTCTGCTGAGTGCAACCATATGAAGATCATCAAAGGTAAGGGATTAATTTTATCTCTATTTCTGACTTGTGTAACTCTTCTACTTGGCTGGTTACTGTTTGTAATGATTTGTCTGCTGGGCTATGTTCTCAAATAATCGTAAGGTATGCTTTCGCCGTAAAGCTTTTTTAATTTTTTTTATCTGACACCGTGGTTGGATTCACAAGAAGTTAATCTTTAAACCTATGTAAAATATGTTTTGTTTTATGAATTTTTATGAGTATTTCTGTATTTGAATTTGGCGCCCAGCAGTTTCACTGGCTGTTGAAGAGGTGGGACGCTAACTTCTCACGTACCCAAGAGATGTTAACATTAGAAGCCTCCTCCCTAAGTTTGTTTTAGTCACTGCTCTAGCACACTCTGCCAACCCGGATGTCCTAGCCGTGTCTGTATTCTGGCTTAGGAAGACCACCAAAAACCCTGACATTTCCATCCCTAACTATAACATTTCCCGACAAGATATAACTACCAAAGGGGGTGGTGTTGCAATCTACTGCAGAGATAGCCTACAGAGTTCTGTCTTACTATCCAGGTCTGTACCCAAACAATTCGAGCTTCTACTTTTAAAAATCCACCTTTCCAGAAACAAGTCTCTCACCGTTGCCGCTTGCTATTGACCACCCTCTGCCATGGACACCATATGTGAATTGATTGCCCCCCCCATCTATCTTCAGAGCTCGTGCTGCTAGGTGACCTAAACTGGGACATGCTTAACATCCCGGCCATCCTACAATCTAAGCTTGATAACCTCAATCTCACACAAATTATCAACGAACCCACCAGGTACAACCCCAAATCCATAAACACAGGCACCCTCATAGATATCATCCTAACCAACTTGACCTCCAAATACACCTCTGCTGTTTTCAACCAAGATCTCAGCGATCACTGCCTCATTGCCTGCATCCGTAACGGGTCTGCGGTCAAACGACCACCCCTCATCACTGTCAAATGCTCCCTAAAACACTTCAGCGAGCAGGCCTTTCTAGTCGACATGGCCCGGGTATCCTGGAAGGATATTGACCTCATCCCGTCAGTAGAGGATGCCTGGTTATTCTTTAAAAGTGCCTTCCTCACCATCTTAAATAAGCATGCCCCATTCAAAAAATTTAGAACCAGGAACAGATATGGCCCTTGGTTCTCTCCAGACCTGACTGTTCTTGACAAGCACAAAAACACCCTGTGGTGTTCTGCATTAGCATTGAATAGCCCCCGTGATATGCAACTTTTCTGGGAAGTTAGGAACCAATATACACAGGAAGTTAGGAACTAGCCTGTTCAACCTCTCTTTCGTATCGTCTGAGATTCCCAAAGATTGGAAAGCTGCCGCGGTCATCCCCCTCTTCAAAGGGGCAGACACTCTAGACCCAAACTGCTACAGACCTATATCCATCCTACCCTGCCTTTCTAAGGTCTTCGAAAGCCAAGTTAACAAACAGATTACCGACCATTTCGAATCCCACCGTACCTTCTCCGCTATGCAATCTGGTTTCAGAGCTGGTCCTGGGTGCACCTCAGCCACACTCAAGGTCCTAAACGATATCATAACCGCCATCGATAAGAGACATTACTGTGCAGCCGTATTCATCGACCTGGCCAAGGCTTTCGACTCTGTCAATCACCACATTCTTATCGGCAGACTCAACAGCCTTGGTTTCTCAAATGATTGCCTCGCCTGGTTTACCAACTACTTCTCTGATAGTGTTCAGTGTGTCAAATCGGAGGGCCTGTTGTACGGACCTCTGGCAGTCTCTATGGGGGTGCCACAGGGTTCAATTCTCAGGTCAACTCTCTTCTCTGTATCCATCAATGATGTCGCTCTTGCTGCTGGTGATTCTCTGATTCACCTATACGCAGATGACACCATTCTGTATACCTCTGGTCCTTCTTTGGACACTGTGTTAACTAACGTCCAGACGAGCTTCAATGCCATACAACTCTCCAACTGCTCTTAAATTCAAGTAAAACTAAATGCATGCTCTTCAACCGATCGCTGCCCGCACCTGCCCGCCCGTCCAGCATCACTACTCTGGACAGTTCTAACTTAGAATATGTGGACAACTACAAATACCTAGGTGTCTGGTTAGACTGTAAACTCTCCTTCCAGACTCACATTAAGCATCTCCAATCCAAAATTTAATCTAGAATCGGCTTCCTATTTCGCAACAAAGCATCCTTCACTCATGCTGCCAATCATACCCTCGTAAAACTGACTATCCTACCGATCCTCAACTTCGACGATGTCATTTACAAAATAGCCTCCAACACTCTACTCAACAAATTGGATGCAGTCTATCACAGTGCCATCCGTTTGGTCCCCAAAGCTCCATATACTACCCACCACTGCGAGCTGTACGCTCTCGTTGGCTGGCCCTCGCTTCATACTCGTCGCCAAACCCACTGGCTCCAGGTCATCTACAAGTCTCTGCTAGGTAAAGCCCCGCCTTATCTCAGCTCACTGGTCACCATAGCAGCACCCACCCGTAGCACACGCTCCAGCAGGTATATCTCACTGGTCACCCCCAAAGCCAATTCTTCCTTTGGCCGCCTTTCCTTCATGTTCTCTGCTGCCAATGACTGGAACGAACTGAAAAAATATCTCCCTCACTAGCTTTAAGCACCAGCTGTCAGAGCAGCTCACAGATCACTGCACCTGTACATAGCCCATCTGTAAATAGCCCATCCAACTACCTCATCCCCATACTGTATTTATTTATTTATCTGGCTCCTTTGCACCCCAGTATCTCTACTTGCACATTCATCTTCTGCCCATCTACAATTCCAGTGTTTATTTGCTATATTGTAATTACTTTGCCACCATGGCCTATTTATTGCCTTACCTACCTTATCCTACCTCATTTGAACACACTGTATATAGACTTTTTCTACTGTATTATTGACTGTAAGTTTGTTTATTCCATGTGTAACTCTGTGTTGTTGTATGTATCGAACTGCTTTGCTTTATCTTGGCCAGGTCGCAGTTGTAAATGAGAACTTGTTCTCAACTAGCCTACCTGGTTAAATAAAGGTGAAATAAAAAATAAAATAAAAATGTAGTCAGAATTGAAGTTATGATGGATGGCGTTAAATACAGGGAAATTCTTGAGGGAAACCTGTTTCAGTCTTCCAGAGATTTGAGACTTGGACGGAGGTTCACCTTCCAGCAGGACAATGATCCTAAGCATACTGCTAAAGCAACACTCGAGTGGTTTAAGGGGAACATTTAAATGTCTTGGAATGGCCTAGTCAAAGCCCAGATCTCAATCTAATTGAGAATCTGTGGTATGACTTAAAGATTGCTGTACACCAGTGGAACCCATCCAACTTGAAGTAGCTGGAGCAGTTTTGCCTTGAAGAATGGGCAAAAATCCCAGTGGCTAGATGTGCCAAGCTTATAAAGACATACCCACAAGAGACTTGCAGCTGTAAGTGGTGCAAAAGGTGGCTCTACAAAGTATTGACTTTGGGGGGTGAATAGTTATGCACGCTCAAGGTCTGTTTTTTGTCTTATTTCCTGTTTGTTTCACAATAAAACATATTTTGCACCTTCAAAGTGGTAGTCAGGTTGTGTAAATCAAAAGATACAAACCCCCCAAAAATCTATTTTAATTCCAGGTTGTAAGGCAACAAAATAGGAAAAATTCCAAGGGGGGTGAATACTTTCGCAAGCCACTGTATCAGACCGTATACTACGGGTATGACAAAACATTTATTTTTACTGCTCTAATTACGTTGGTAACCAGTTTATAAATAGCAATAAGGCACCTCTTGAGTTTGTGGTATATGGCCAATATACCACGGCTAAGGGCTGTGTCTCCACGTTGCATCGTGCCTAAGAACGACCCTTAGCCGTGGTATATTAGCCATATACCACACCTCCTCGGGCATTATTGCTTAATGATCACTTCTCACAATGGTGCTTGTTTAGTAGATCAAAGCTGATTCAATGTTTTGCAAGATTACATATTGATTAATTTGCGTTTTACATTACAGAACCGAATATAATACCATAGCATAGTAGGCCTACAACATTACTGTTACACTAAAAACATTGTTAGCTGAAGCTGAATGGTCCCCAAAAAAGATAATGCAACAGAGTTTTGGCAGGATATATGCTTTGATTGAAATTAAATACAAGAAAGGCTAATCGTTTGTTAACACCATGAGCTCTAATTCGCTCACGAAACCGTAATTCAAGAAGACCTAAATGCATATGCCCAGAAACGGGGAATACGAAGAATGAAGAATTATCATTCATGATTGACAGTGATGATGGCCTATTTTGAAATGAGGTAGCATATGCCTAATTCGGTGTTTGAGAGTATTTTTTTTTTTTAGACAATACTGTATGTGTGAGCATATGCAGATGTTGCAATTGGAGGATCCATTTTATGCATATTCTATAATGATAGGCTATTCAATTGGCTACATCTGTCGGTAAAAAATTTGAGGAAATTATGACTCCACTTACTTTTTTTACGCTCCCGTCTAAAAAAAATAATAGCACTATACCACTGTGCAGGATTCACTTCAAACTCATTTTACATAAAAGTTGCAGTCTCCAAAGAAACAACTGTTCACTAATATGCCTACATCTATAAAGCAGAATAGAGAATTGAAAGCAACATGAAGTAACTTAATACCACAGTGTGAGGCACTCAGTGACAGCTGAGTTAGTATGTAGAATGACTACATTCAAATCATATGTGTATGGATTTGTGTATTTTTTTTATTTATTTACTTTACCTTTATTTAACTAGGCAAGTCAATTAAGAACAAATGCTTATTTACAATGATGGCCTAGGAACAGTGGGTTAACTGCAGAACGACAGATTTGTACCTTGTCAGCTCAGGGATTCAAACTTGCAACCTTTCGGTTACTAGTCCACCGCTCTAACCACTAGGCTACCCTGCCGCCCCATGGATTCAATCTATGAGGGTACAGTATATGTTCTTGTGGTATAAAGTTACTCTGTAGGGTTGGAAAATGAATACTGCCAAGCCATATCATTACTTAAGTGCCCTCATACAATACCTCTTCCTCTTCCTTGGTTCATGCATAAGAAATGATTCACATGTATTTAGGTGGAGTGTATGCAGTGACGTTAATGGCCATGACAAGTAATATATGATATTTGGTTTTAGGTAAATAAAAAGGCATTACAAGCAACACTGATAGTCAATCATAAATCATAGCTACCTCTCCCATCGACGTAGAAGAAGAGGATTTTCTGACGTGTCGAGACTCCTCCATTGAAGATGATTGCTCTGCAGCCTGGCGAGCCCGTCGACCTAACTTTGCAACCTGAGTGAATATCATAATTCGAGTCACTAAAAATTATCTTAAAATGACATGAACACGGTCGTAACTCTGAAGCATTAGTTAAATATTAACTTTATCACACAATTGCTGTAAAGCGGTGTTTAGTTAGCTGGAAGGCAATGCTAACGCGTTAGCTAGCTAAGTAACTGCCTGGAAAAGGCTGCCTCGACAAGAGAGAAACCATAATTCAAGTTCAAGGTTTGCAATGACATTCTAAACATTGCTAACGTTACTTATTATGTAAAGACTCTGTGCACAAGTTGAAATCGTAAATCACTTACATTCTTTCCAACTCCACTGTCTCCGAGTTGAAGATTATCGTCCATTTTCCCTTGCGTTTACAGATGGAGCTACTTCCTGGGGACCAGGAGCGTCACACCGCAACCATCTCCATGGTGATACCAATAAGGGGGAGTGGCGTAAGTAGTCCATGCTCGAGTGGCAGGGAGCGTGACGTTAGAGGCAAGCCAAAATTACATGATGGAGCTACATCCAAACCTTTCAAAAACTCTGGTCTGGTAGATGCTGAGGCTACCCATCATTGGGTAGAAGTGGCCAATAGACAGAGAGACACATCAGACAAAGATTTTCATTATAACCCTACCTACAGACGCCTCATTAGCATAACAGTGATAGGGGGGTATTTCTACTCCTGTGTAACTTCAGGTTACCTATAGTATAACCTTTTATTTTACTTTTGAGGACATTTTCTGTAGCCTACATCTAGGCTGGAAACATGTTTTTTAATATATATAAAACTAGTTAATTGCATCTGCCATGGAGCCCCATTTCATAATATTACCTTATGTCCCTGCTACTTGCCAAAGTTTTTTTAGGGCCTTTTTCACACCTATTAGTTTTATTGAGCACCGTGGCAACAACTCTTATTCTGAAAGTTCTATTTCCAGCATCACAATCTCAGTTTTGCAGTTGAGTAACAAATCCCCTAGCAACTGCACTAGGTGCAAGTGGTGGAAAAAAGTACCTAATTGTCATACATGAGTAAAAGTAAAGACACCTTAATAGAAAATGACTCAAGTAACAGTGAAAGTTAAAGTTGCTGAAACACCCAGATCCTACACTGCCCTTTGTGGTGGAGGTGGCCACTTCAGAATTGGGCATGGGGGCCATCCTGTCCCTAGGTCAAGGTAACCCACAGAAATTGTTTCCATGTGCATACTACTAAAAAAGACAGTCTCCTGCAGAGAGGAACTATGATGTCATCGATCGGGAGCTCTTGGTGGAGAAAGTTGGCATTAGAGGGGTGGAGACACTGGCTGGAAGGCACCAAGGACCCATTTCTCATCCTCACGACCATCAGAACCTGGAGTACATACGGATAGCGAGGCGGCTGAACCCGCGCCAAGCAATGTGGGCCCATTTCTTCACTAGATTCGACTTCACCTTGTCATATCGCCCAGGTTCAAAGAACATCAAAGGCGATGCCCTGTCCACTGTCTACGATTCGGGAGAAGTTCCTGTCCTGAGTGCACCAATCATACCGCCCTCCCGAGTGGTTGCCCCCGTGCTTTGGGACATAGATGTGGACATTCACTAGGCTATGGGGATAAGGGATGGGCTGTTGACCTGGGCGCAAACATCTCTCGTCGCTGGACACCCAGGTATCACCCGCACATCGCTCGCTATGTCAACTCCTGCTCCGTATGTGCCCAAACTAAATCTTCCCGGCACGCTCCAGCAGGGAAACTGCTTCCCCTTCCCGTGCCTCAGCGGCTTGGGTCTCATCTGTCCACTGGCTCTGACAGTGGCTTCTTCTCTAGACTAATATCTTCCGCAAGCATGCTTTGCTCTGCTGCCTCGCTTAAAGTACAGACCATGGAGCCAGTGTCAAGCATCCCATTCATTTGGAACTGGTTATTTACAGTGACTGGGGCATAAAACAGTTTGTCAAATGGCGTTACTCTTTGTATATTCTGCGCTATGACCCGAACCCCTCCTGGTGCTGCACTACATCCGTTCACATATCATAGTTCTAAATCTTCATCACACTCTAGGGTTTGTTTCTCTTAACCCACATATCCCCCCTCCAAATGTGGGCCTGCTAGTTTAACGGCTCCGCACCATGGGTTGCTTGTGTGGGCTCCTCACTGTATCTGGGCCCAGGCGTCGGACAGTTTTTTTTCCAGTGACCTGACTCAAAGCAAACACAGACCCTCCCTTCTACAGTGTGCAAGCGTAGAGTGGTTTGTACCATTACACACCCTGCAGTTCTCCTGTAAGAGTACCCTTGGTTAGGTGGGTGCTGCGGTCTTACTGTTGTCTGAGTGTTCTGCATTAGCACACGATCAAGTAGGCTTATCAAGGTTTGCATGCAGTTTCCCTGAGTTTGATTAGAGGGTGTGACAAGTTTTTATTTTTTTGTATTTCACCTTTATTTAACCATGTAGGCTAGTTGAGAACAAGTTCTCATTTACAACTGCGACCTGGCCAAGATAAAGCAAAGCAGTGCGACACAAACAACAACACAGAGTTACACATGGAATAAACAAACATACAGTCAATAATTCAATAGAAAAAGTCTATATACAGTGTGTGCAAATGAGGTAGGATAAGGGACGTAAAGCAGTAAATAGGCCATAGTGGCAAAATAATTACAATATAGCAATTAAACACTGGAGTGATAGATGACAAGTACCTCACTCTGGCTAGGAGACACTGGACAAGTTGTCACTTCATCTTCAAGTACAGCCATCTAGATATGTGTGGCCACCTGGCGCTTTGACCTGATCAACATTCAGGCTTTAATTGCAGACTGATAATCGTCTAGATGTTCTTGTATCTCGGCTGCCATCCAACTATCAGCTGTTTTGAACTTTTAAAACTGCAGAAAGAGAAGGATCTGGGCAGTATTTCACAAACATCATCGTTACCTCTCGGCTGGAGTCCTCAATGTTCCAAACCTGTCTCCTCAAACACATCTACTACCTTGCTCAGAAGGATCCAGTACTCCATGGTATTTTCTCCTAGTATGGGCAAAGTGTTATAAAAATCGTGAAGAGGCAAAGATGAATATGTTGACTCACTGAAATGCTGTTTCAGTATATCTATTATCACTTTATAGTTCTCGTGAGGTTTCAGAGATGTATTGCTGCGGAGTGTTATCTTTATGATGTCTCTAGCGCTCCCCATAAGCTTGGACATGATCTCCTGTGACTGTTCTATGACCGGCACGCCCCTCTTTCTCAGGTAAACGTCGATGAGCTCCCCCCATTCATGTACTGAGTACTTGTCAGACCCCTCCCTCTGAAACATGGAGGTTCTCTCATGTCAGACTGCATGACCAACTTCATACCAGATAAATTAAGGGAGGGTGTGTCAGTCAATGTCTAGCCTGCACTGGAGCTCTGAGCATGTGCTCCTCTATCCTCCTTCCTCTCACCTTCCTTCCTAAATTGAGCTGATATAGACTGTCCTATCTGATGAGCGAGTTGTGTGATAAGATTTCCCAAGTCAGGATTGGCCACCTCTGAACTATCTGAGGGGGTGTCACTAGGCATAATTACAGGAGCTGAAGGTGTGGCGTTAGGCACCTGAGTAGAGCAAAAATGTTGTGAATCTACAACATCTATAGTTGTAGCTGGGGTCTGAGGCAACTTCCTGAAAAACCTCCCTCTCCCAAGACCCAGTTCAAGCTCATCACTGGATACACGGTCTCCTTTTACAACAATATAAGTCATATTCACTATATGATACACAAATAAATGGATGAGTAATTAAATTAAATATACAGTTGAAGTCAGAAGTTACATACACTTAGGTTGGAGTCATTAAAACTCGTTTTTCAACCACTCCACAAATTTATTTTTAACAAACTATAGTTTTGGCAAGTCGATTAGGACATTCACTTTGTGCATGACACAAGTCATTTTTCCAACAATTGTTTCCAAACAGATTATTTCACTTATAATTCACTGTATCACAATTCCAGTGGGTCAGAAGTTTAAATACACTAAGTTGACTGTGCCTTTAAACGGCTTGGAAAATTCCAGAAAATGATGTCATGGCTTTAGAAGCTTCTGATAGGCTAATTTAGATTATTTGAGTCAATTGAAAGTGTACCTGTGGATGTATTTCAAGGCCGACCTTCAAACTCTGTGTCACTTTGCTTGACATCATGAGAAAATCAAAAGCAATCAGCCAAGACCTCAGAAAGAAATTGTAGACCTCCACAAGTCTGGTTCATCCTTGGGAACAATTTCCAAACGCCTGAAGGTACCATGTTCATCTGTACAAACAATAGTACGCAAGTATAAACACCATGGGACCAGGCAGCTCTCATACTGCTCAGGAAGGAGACGCATTCTGTCTCCTAGAGATGAACGTACTTTGGTGAGAAAAGTGCAAATCAATCACAGAACAACAGCAAAGGACCTTGTGAAGATGCTGGAGGAAACAGGTACACAAGTATCTATATCCACAGTAAAATGAGTCCTATATCGACATAACCTGAAAGGCCGCTCAGCAAGGAAGAAGCCACTGCTCCAAAACCTCCATAAAAAAACAGACTACGGTTTGCAACTTCACATGATGACAAAGATCATACTTTTTGGAGAAATGTCCTCTGGTCTGATGAAACAAAAATAGAACTGTTTGGCCATACTGACCATTGTTATGTTTGGAGGAAAAAGGGGGAGGCTTGCAAGCTGAAGAACACCATCCCAACCGTGAAGCACGGGGGTGGCAGCATCATGTTGTGGGGGTGCTTTGCTGCAGGAGGGACTGGTGCACTTCACAAAATAGATGACATCATGAGGAAGTGAAATTATGTGGATATATTGAAGCAACATCTCAAGACCTCAGTCAGGAAGTTAAAGCTTGGTCACAAATGGGTCTTCCAAATGGACAATGACCCCAAGCATACTTCCAAAGTTGTGGCAAAATGGCTTAAGGACAACAAAGTCAAGGTATTGGAGTGGTCATCACAAAACCCTGACCTCAATCCTATAGAAAATGTGTGGGCAGAACTGAAAAAGTGTGTGCGAGCAAGGAGGCCTACAATCATGACTCAGTTACACCAGCTCTGTCAGGAGGAATGGGACAAAATTCACCCAACTTATTGTGGGAATCTTGTGGAAGGCTACCCGAAACGTTTGACCCAAGTCAAATAATTTAAAGGCAATGCTACCAAATACTAATTGAGTGTATGTAAACTTCTAACCCACTGGGAATGTGATGAAAGAAATAAAAGCTGAAATAAATCCTTCTCTCTACTATTATTCTGACATTTCCCATTCTTAAAATAAAGTGGTGATCCTAACTGTCCTAAGACAGGGAATTTTTAGTAGGATTAAATGTCAGTAATTGTGAAAAATTTAGTTTAAATGTATTTGGCTAAGGTGTATGTAAACTTCTGCCTTCAACTGTAGCTAATGAACTGATTTCCAGTCCCAAAGAGAGAACTATGACAATACAAAAACTCAATTACAACAAAATATCAAATGTTATATCACTTGAGAATAATGAAGCAAGTCCTGGTCTAATGTCTATGCTTCTAATCTCAGATACAGAGACCTGTGAAAACTGCTTAACCTTGTGTGGATGAAGGTCCCAAAGAAAGCATCAAGTCCTGGAGAGACTGAAGGGTGTGTGTTCATCAAGTCCTGGAGAGACTATCGCCATGTGTTATGGTGATCCTTGCTTCTAGAGATCTAGCTAATGGTTGTGCAGGTTTCTCTTCCACCCTATCCCTGACATTCTGCTTTTTATTTGTATTAAACACTACTCATTTAACTATTGTTTTTGAGAAAGATGAATGTCTAAACCCACTAACCATTTACATAGGCATTCTTTGTATGATATAAAATAAAGTTTTGATTATTTTATGTAAAGTGTATTTTTTGGTCATTGAACATTCCCTGTTTGTCTGTTTTATTTGGTTGTTACTCACTTTCATTTTGTCTGATGATACTGCACAGATTTGAGCAGCAGCTGATGTCCTTGATCATTGGTGTGGGTGTAACAATCCCTGTATGACTGACCTAGGATGCAACCCCTGTCCATAGCAGCACTTCATACCCACAAAGCACCATCCATTATCATTCCAAAACCAGGATCTTGGTTGGTCTAGGATAACAGTACTTTAGGTCTCAGGGTGGGTAACCTCACCACACGATGGCTACTAGGGCATTCTCACTTTGTCTTTCCTTGATTATCTCCTCACCTGTATTGTATTGGAGGAGAAGATACAAGATCTCTCCCCTCTGACCTTCTTCTCCAATGGGTTTTTAGAAGGAGACGAGGAGAGGAATCAAGTAAGGATGAATTGAGAAAGTGACTAGCACTCCCCTGTCAACTAGTTCACGTGTGCTACACACTCACCCTTCAGCTACACTTACTGACCTCCTTCTCCTCATCAATCTCAGCAGCCAGCAGAGCAGACTTTGTGAACTGAGTCAATCTAATTTAATTCTGCTACATTGAGTCAGATCAGAGTTGGTGGCGTAGGAGGAGGTGAAATGGGTGTCACTGTAGCAGAGGTGAACTGCAGATAAGTTCTGGTAGCCACTGTGATGTAATGTCATCCCCCTGAGACTTGAAGTTGTGTCTCCTCCAGTCTATCATGAATTGATCTATATTTTAATGCTGTAAGCATCTCGGCTGCTGGAGGATGTCCTCTAATTTTGCACTGATTTGCTTCATTTTGCTACACTTATTGTCCTCCTTCTCTAGTTGTTGGTATGCTAGCTACAAGTGTACTCTGATTAGGGTTTCTGGCCCAGTCAGCCATACAAGGATGGAATTTATACATTACATAGCTACTTTGCAGCCCATGTAAAAGTTAACCTTCACTGTGGTCATGTCCAATGTACTTGTACATGTGGCTTGTCATTTCTATACGGAAACAAGATTGGCAAATCCTCACACATTGTTTACATTTTGCTGATATGTTTTCTCCATTTAAAATTATACTGTAGAAATAGGAAAAACACTCACACATCTGAGAATGTGTGTGTGTTAATCATTTGCTAATAACTTGAAAGAAAATACAACTCTGGTTTGATACTGGCAAGATCAGTGTGTGGGTTTTTCTTTTTTTCTTAGACAATTAACAAGGCTAACCATGTTGAAGGACAATTAACAAGGCTAACCATGTTGAAGGACAATTAACAAGGCCAACCATGTTGAAGGATACCAGATTTGACTTCTATGGCTTCTGTGCACCTCTCTGATTCAGAGGGGTTGGGTTAAATGCGGGATGGCACATTTCAGTAGAATACATTCAATTGGAGAACGGACTAGGTATCCCATTTCCCTTTCTCTTTACATGCCGTCAGAAAATGTATTTGTGCAAGCACAACCCTTGTAATGAAGGTAGGCCTTAAAACCTCTACAGGATCATGTTGCTTGAAATAAAGTTGATATTTGTTTGCTTCACGTAATGTATCATCCTGGTGTAATTCATATACAGTTCAACATTATCACCACAAGGTGTCAGTGATAGCATTTGTTTTACTACAAACCGCTAGCTTGGTCTCGTAACGTAAGGTCAATAAGACATGCCTAGCACAAGCTAGCGGTTCATTAAAACAACAGTATTGTAATGAAACAGGTCTCGAACCCTCGACCTTCTAGCCCGAGGTCCGGCGCGCTATCGACTGTGCCGCAAAAGCATGCTCGTGCGGTAGAGTCGATTTCCGCGCTTATAAGCCCAGGGTCGTTACACTATATTTCTTAATTGAAACTAGCTAAGTGGGCAATATACCTGGGTAACATATAGTTGCGTTTTGGAGGAAGCAGACGAAAAGCTAGGAGAGAGATTAGTGAAGGGGAGAGAGGTTGATAGTGGGGTAATTAGTGCTGCTAGACAACTTTGATGTAAACAATGCGGCCGTCAAACATTGGACTCGAATGCTAGCTACGTTTAGTTATATTGTTTTGCTGTCGTGAGAGAAATGTATCTAACTGGCTATCAAGGTACTTGATACTTGCGTCTATAAACCAATGAGGAGATGACTTTCAGCGCGATCTGCGTCAGAAATAGGAACGACTTCTATTTTAGCCCTTGGCGTCGCAGACGCTCGTTGGCGCAATAATTGAATAACATGGATTTCTAAATTTATTTTGCGGCGCACGTGAAGTGTCCGGTCTGGTCAGCATGTTACATGGAACCCAAACCGGCTGCGCGCATGCTGCGCTATCGTGCATAAATGTATTTTGCCCTCCCACACCAAACGCGATCACTACACGCAGGTTAAAACATTGAGTTGTTATTTTACCTGAAATGCACAAGGACCTCTACTCCGACAATTAATCCACACATAAAACGGCCAACCGAATCGTTTCTAGTCATCTCTCCTCCTTCCAGGCTTTTTCATCTTTGAACTTATATGGGGATCCATCTAAACTTTCATTGTATTACCACGACAACTGGCAACAAAGTTCGTCTTTCAATCACCCACGTGGGTATAACCAATGAGGAGATGGCACGTGGGTACCTGCTTCTATAAACCAATGAGGAGATGGGAGAGGCAGGACTTGCAGCGCGATCTGCGTCAGAAATAGGAATGAGTTCCATTTTAGCCCGTGGCGTCGCAGACGCTCGTTGGCGGGTGCAATAATTGAATAACAAGGATTTCTAAATGTATTTTGCAACGCTCGCGCACGCGACGTGTCCGGTCTGGTCAGCATGTTACAGCATGTTACCCAAACCGGCTGCGTGCGTGCGCCATCGTGCATAAATTTATTTTGCCCCCCCCCACACCAAACGCGATCACAACACGCAGGTTAAAATATCAAAACAAACTCTGAACCAATGACAATAATTTGGGGACAGGTCGAAAAGCATTAAACATGTATGGCAATTTAGCTAGCTAGCTTGCACTTGCTAGCTAACGTTAATTTGTCCTATTTATCTAGCTTGCTGTTGCTAGCTAATTTGTCCTGGGATATAAACATTGAGTTGTTATTTTACCTGAAATGCACAAGGACCTCTACTCCGACAATTAATCCACACATAAAACGGCCAACCGAATCGTTTCTAGTCATCTCTCCTCCTTCCAGGCTTTTTCATCTTTGAACTTATATGGTGATCCATCTAAACTTTCATTGTATTACCACGACAACCGGCAACAAAGTTCGTCTTTCAGTCACCCACGTGGGTATAACCAATGAGGAGATGGCACGTGGGTACCTGCTTCTATAAACCAATGAGGAGATGGGAGAGGCAGGACTTGCAGCGCGATCTGCGTCAGAAATAGGAACGACATCTATTTTAGCCCTTGGTGTCGCAGACGCTCGTTGACGCGCGCAAGCAGTGTGGGTGCAATAATTGAATAACATGGATTTCTAAATTTATTTTGCGACGCTCGCGCACGCGACGTGTCCGGTCTGGTCAGCATGTTAGCTTTATATGCCCTGTAGTCTGGCATCGCTGTAAAAGTTTTGGTATAGCTCATATGAGTTTATGGCATCTGAACCGCAGTATATTTTTGTTAGTCAATGGATAGTTGGGTGCATGCCAGCAACTGGAGGTTCAGTATTGTTTACTAGATTATTTCCAGTGAATGTTGATTTAAGGCTCTTGGAGTTCCATATATAGATATACTGATATGGAATCTCTCCCTGCAACTACACCAGTGACTTCATACCACTATATATGTTCATGTCATTCATGACCTAAAAAAAATCATGCTACGTCTCAATACATTTTAGTGGTAGAGATTTCTGCAATGTAAAATATCCTATCATGCAGTCCCAAGGGAAGCATGCTGAGAATAGTTTTACACCAAAAGCGACATTGCTGACATTTGATTGTATTAATAATTCGACAAACAACTTTAGCAAAGTTGAAGGACATAGGCACTTGTTGGACATTATGTCTCAGAACCAATAACTCAAACTTTTATTTTATTTACCCTTTATTTATACAGAGAATCCCATTTGAGACCAGGATCTCTTTTTCAATTGTGCCCTGTGCTATAACAAACAACAATCCAAACCGAGATAAAATTACATCAAACGTTTAAATTATATAGGCCTACAGAGAAACATGATTAGGTTTTCAATCACAAACAAATACTGTCAGCATACAGGCTAATTATAAAGGTATGACAGAAGTACGCCTATTCTATCACTAAATTATCTGAAAATCAAGTAATATGCACTGGTTTGGTTTCCCCCTCATGTTTTCCACATTAGCTTCACATATCCACTAGGGGGCATACTCTCACTTCTTGAAAATGTACACTGCTCTTGTGTGAACCCAAACTATTTTGTGACCTGACGTGCCAGCGTAGGCTATTATTTGTATAAATTGGATAAATACTACAAAGTTCAATCGCAAACAAAACAAGTTGTTTATTTATCTGTACAACTTGGCACATGGCCTCCAGATAGACAGACATAAACATAGTGTGAAATGCTTCTCCCCGAAATGTACTTCTGCAATGATGATCTGCAGTCCCTCCTTCCCAAACGTCACAACTACCGTTTACTATAAAGTATCAGTGAAAGGTCTGCGCGCCCATCGAGTACGAGACTCTGGTTGTGCAAAACGGGCAGGAGCGCGAGGGAGACCGGCACTGACTTAACACCAGCAACAGTTGATGAAAAATAAAAAGCAATGGAGAAAGTGAATTTTGTCATGATGAACTAATGAAGAGAGAAAACGGAAGACGTCAAGGTTGTGACAGAACATATGAAGAACAGAAAGGCAACAGGTTGAATGAAAAGGGGTCTCATATAAGATACAATTTCAAGAATGATCTGGACTATTCTTGGAATGCACAGCCGGTTAGCACCCAGATGACACTAGCCCTATCTTGACAAGATGGGATTCCTCGGGGGAAAAACTCGTTGACCACTTGAATGCAAAGAGATAGAGGGTAACATTTCTCCTGGAATTTAGTCCAAATTATTTGGTGTATTTCAAAGTTTCCACTTTACCATACTTTTAAAAACAGATTTCATCATATTATTAGCTAAGCAAGGGCAGATAGAAATATGCATTTGGGCAAAGCACTTCTGTTTTTCCTCCTTTTGAACTGTGTGACAATGACTTTGTCACTGTCCACTTGCACCACTGTGGACATAGACCACATAAAGAAAAAGAGAGTAGAGGCAATCCGAGGACAGATTCTTAGTAAACTTCGAATGACCAGCCCGCCGCAAACAGTGGGCCCGAATCAGGTACCGTTTCAGGTGCTGGCGCTCTATAACAGTACGAAGGAGCTGATCGAGGAGTTGGGGAGAGACAGACATCAAAGTTGTGGACAGGATAACACGGAGACTGAATATTACGCCAAAGAGATTTACAAGTTCAATATGATTAATGGACCACCAGAAAACAGTAAGTAATGTTCATATCTATTTACGCGTTTTACTCATGAAGGCCATTTTTCTATCATAATCCTGCCAAACAGCTGATCGTGTTGCCACCGTGGCCTTTATTATGTTAGGTATCATACTGATCAAAAGCCTGATTAAACGTAAATAGCCCATTGTTCCATGGTGAAAGTCTAAGCAGTCCAGGTCTGATGGTGCGTCATTTCTTAACCTGGATGCCACCGCTGGTGAGCAGCGCATGCATGTAATATCAATTTATAGTGGTTTGCCATGAAAATTTGTGAAAATAATCGAGCATACCTCTCCAATAAAGAAACAAGAGAGTAACTTTAGGATTTCCCGAAGAAGCCAATTTAGCCAATTTCTTTTTACTCCGCTTTAAAATATAATTATTCTGACTCCCCTCCAGAGTACAGAGATGTGTCTGTGTGCAATGCAATTTGTCTGTGTTTTATTTATAGAATTTGTCATTGTCTCTCTTCAACTGGCCATATGTTAATTTCAGCGGAATTAAATTATAAAAGCATCCGTAGATCTGCAGCATAGGCGAAATACTGCAAACACGTAGAGGAAATGTTAACAAATAATACTAAAGAACGCAAGAACACCTTCGCTTGGGGAGCGTTCCATCCGTCTGAAATGAATTGGCCAACACAACTTAAAGGCACACTCGCGTCTCTGAGCAGTGGAAAGACCGCGCGCAATGGAGAGGGCAAAGCAAACAGTCTAATTGGCGTAAGCGCCATTCCTCCCTCATACCTCACTCAAAAGCCATGGGAACTCCCAATAGCGCACACGACCGTCTGAGATGCCATTGGAACCATTTTTTTCTAGGACTCCATCGATTTGAGCATTCCTCCAACTACTGTGCCAATTACCCTTTCTTTCCCAAGTCCAAATATGCATTTATCCAAAACCTTTTTTATTAATTGTTTGATTATGTATTGTGTACAATACAGCAAAATATATAGATATTGTCTCTATTGAAAAGTTAAAACACAGCTAATTCAGCTGCAAATTGGCTTGTGCACTAGAGCAAAATTGCTCATCCTAGTTGGCATTACCTGTATAAACCACTCACAACTGATTTTTCCAGTCTAATCAGAGTGAGACGTTTATTGGAAGCTTGCCTCTAATGCAGTGAGTTTTCTTAGGAAGGGAATTGTTTACTAAGTGGAAGACTTGGAAGCAGGCCAATTCGCTGTTCAGGGGCTGGATCATTGCATGTTACTACTTTAAGATCAACATGGCAGGTGTTTCATGCTATTCAAAGACAGAGCTGTGCTTCCTCTGGCAACAGCTCAGGCCCCTGTGTCAAATCTGTTTCCTGGATCCCATTAGTGCATCTGACTCTGAAAATAATAACTACTACAACCACCTTGGTCTAGGGGTGTAGGGACAGGTGCTCTTTACTTGTCAGTGTTCCAAACAAGACATTATTTGTCTTTTTATCTAAACAAGCAAACACCATCAGATCAAATTCATAGCAAGCAATTCACTGTGTTAGTCAGATTTGATGAAATATAACAGAACAGATGACCTGGAATGGCATTCACTCTCATGGGATGGGTTGCCCAAAAAAACTAACTGAAAGCCACACCCCCAATAAGCCACGAATATGACCTAGAGGCGTATGTCACAGTGCTTCTATGTCTATATACACCATACCACTGCCTATTTCATTTGTTCATTTAGCAAACAAGACAGCTCATAATCCTGTGACTTTATCACAGTCAACACACCTTTATTTTGTCTTTAATCAGCTTTAAAAATGCAACATTTTCTCTTAGCCTCAGGGCAAAATGTGTAGAATAGCATGAGATGAGCTATACAACGGCACATTGTCCTCTCTGCCCCATAGCAAAATGTGTATAATTGTAGGACATTTGATTTTAAAAAGCCACATGAGATTAGCTATAAAGCTGCACATTTTTCTATGTGCCCCATGGCAAAATGTGTACAAAGTTGGCAGGTTTTTGGTGCCCACCCAAATTTCTGCAGTCCCACCCACCAACTAATTTATGGCTAGGCCACTGCCTTAGTCAGAGTCCGCAAAACAAACAGAGGTCTGATGTGTGAGCTATGGGCTGCACCAGTCATGGTCAGGAGCCCTAGTCACATCACCCTGTCAGTCATGATCAAAGTAAATAAACAAGGCCTATAGGCTACAGTTGTCACTCATTGGCTATGGAACTAGACAAATTATTTTTCATACACTGACGTAAATGTAGCGTACAATGCACTTTTTTGTCCCTGTTATTTGTTTGTTTAATCATTTTATTTGTTAATGTCTAGATACACCCTCCAGAGTAGACTGTAAGGGAGGGAGAGTGTTTATCCTCTCATTAACAAGGCCTGCAGTTTGAACAAATAACCACTTTTCTCTTCCCTTCACTTTCCATTATGTAATCTTCATAAGAAGTATCAGTGAGTGTAATGTCTGTCACCAAAATCTAATGTTATTGGTCTCGTACACATATTTTGCAGACGTTATCGTGGGAGTAGCGAAATGCTTATGTTACTAGCTCCAGCAGTGCAGTAATACCTAACAATACAAAAAGATACACACAAATGTATGCAAAGTCACTTCACCCCCACCTACATGTACAAATTACCTCAACTAACCTGTACCCCCGCACACTGACTCGGTACCGGTACCCCCTGTATATAGCCTCGTTATTGTGTTACTTTTTATTATTACTTTATATTTTGGTCTTGGTAAATATTTTCTTAACTCTTCTTGAACTGCACTGTTGGTTAAGGGCTTGTAAGTAAGCATTTCGTGGTAAAGTCTACACTTGTTGTATTTGGCGCATGTGACAAAAAGTTTGATTTGATTTGAAATCAACAAAATATAAAGAAAGGAATTAAGAAATATAGAAATATTAGAACGAGCAACCACGGTAATACAGTAAGACATATTTTAAATCCATTTCCATAATCTAATGGGTTATACATACTCTCTTTGGAAAGTGGGAATGTCTTGGATTATTGTCAGTGGTGCTTTTTCACTCTTTTTATTATTCAGTTACAGGGCTGTGTAAGATGAAGCAGAGACTTTTCCTCCCAGACTCATATGCTTTAATAGCTAGAATAATTTGCCAAAATACTCATTGTACCACTAGTTAGGTATCTCTGAATATAAACAGTGTTTATAAACAGTAAAGCTGTGGATATGACAAGTGCAGATGGGAGCCATTTGGCAAACACTGGTAGAGGAGCCAAACATCTCCATAACCCACAACACTCAGTCTTAGGTTTGGTTTGGGGAAAGAACTCCAGTTGTACTCACTCCTCCACATATATTAGTACTCATTCACTGTCTTAGTTTGCCGTAACATAGTAAGACTGTCCAAAGGCAACCATTGAACCATCTAAGAAAACCACCTGTTGGCTCTCATAGCTGAAAATTAGGCAGAGACAGGTTTCTTTAGAAGAAAAGCTTGTAGTGAGTGGTCGGTCTGGCATATGGCAATCATTGATTCATCGTCGGGAGGATAGAAGGATGTGGACCGGAGCTGAGGACAGCAGTGTTTCTGATATATGGAATAGTAGAAAAGTGATGTCATCCCAGGCAAACAGACACAGAGTTCTCTGGTCCATTCCGAAAGACGCCGCCTCCCCAGCCATTTTTCCCTCTTCATCCTTGATCAAGTGGAAAAAAGCTGTCTTACTTCAGCAGAGAACTCCATCACATTATCTCATCTAACGCAGTCAGCCACAGGCTCCATGTGTAGAGACTTACCCAGGACAGGAGGGCCTGGTTCACACTAAAGCATTGTGTTTAACCCTTGTGTAGTCTTAACATTCTGTATACTTCCCTTGTCCTAAGGGTAAAAAATGACTCACCTTCACTAAACCCCTAAAATAAAGCAGCTTAATTGAATTTTAAACCCCAAATCTATTATGCATGAAGAAACAACCTGTCATTCATCAAACTTTGTGAATATCTGGGTTTTCCCTCTTCACAACACAGAAAGACGGGGCGGCAGGTAGCCTAGTGGTTAGAGCATTGGATTAGTAACCGAAAGGTTGCAAGATCGAATCCCCGAGCTGACAATGTAAAAATCTGTCGTTCTGCCCCTGAACAAGGCAGTTAACCCGGCATTGAAAATAAGAATTTGTTCTTAACTGACTTGCCTAGTTAACTAAAGGTATAAAATATGCATTTAATCAGTGGACAACACTCATTTTTATTACAACACACCTGTCATAATTGTTTTCTTTACTAAAGTAGAGGTTTATTATTATTATTATTGCTAAAGGTACTGCATAGGTGTAAAAACATTTTTTAACAAGAGATAGCACTTGTATACCCTAAGAAAGTAGCAGAAATGTGCATAAAGTAGTTTTGAATGCATTGTATTGAAGGGAAACAATAACAGTCTTGAACTTTTTTGGCAACAGTGATATATTGTTATATACTGTACAATGAGGAATTCAACTACAACATACTAGTCTTCTCCCATTTTTTAAACCATTGCCCCACCCACAAGGTGTGTAAGCAACAACAATAAGAATAAAATAATAGATACAAAAACGTGAAGAACATAAATCAGTCAACTCTAATTAGCACATGTAAGGACAGTATGCAAGTGTGTGTGCATGGATTTTGCAGATGTATTTCTCACATGTGCAGCACAAAGTATTTGTTTTACAGTCCCTTCTTTGGGGGGAAGAATTGGCATCTCCTCCTCTTGCCTGCCCCAGCTGCAGCTTCAGGTGGATCAGGACAAGATTCAGCCCCCTAAACAGTTTTCACAAGCGCTGGAGAGGCTGCTGTGCTGGGAAGGTGCTCCCTTTGAATGTGTGGGGTTACGAGTGTCTTTCCCAGCTGCTCCAGGAACAAACCCCTCTTGTTCCGCTTATCAGGCATCCAGATAGGGTTGATCTTGTTCCATATCACGAAGGCATTGTATGAGGACACATCAATGATGTTATGGAAGATGACCAGGGGCCAGCAGGCAGTCATCCTCCTGCAGCTTTAAGTTTCAATCACCTTGTCCAGGTTGTCCACGCCTCCTTTGTTGTGGTTGTAGTCCAGGATGATGGCTGGCTTCTTGTCCTCACGATCACTGATCTCAGCCGTTTTGTGCAGTGTGCTCAGGAGGACCATATTCTTGTAACTCTTTGGGAGGTAAGAAACTAGAGTGGTAGTGGGGTGAAGGCAAACTTTGATGAGAAGGCCTATCCCCCCTTGTTGCGAGGAGTGCAGAGGGGAGCACAGGCTTGTTCTTTCTAACTATGCCAACCATGGTGATCTTCCTCTTCAGGGGCTGCTGGCTGAGTTCAATCAGTAGCACACAATCTCAATTTCTCATTTTGTGTGTGTGTTGTGTAAATGATTTTAACTGCCGGGTCACAAATGACCCTAAGACAATCTTTGTACCCTGGTGGTGTACAGCTTTCATGGAAATATGAACAAAGGCGATGTTTCACTTTTTCAAATGTTGGGGTCACTCTTGGAAAAGTCAACAAATTTCAAGTTGAAAAAATAGAATTTAGGTGGTTTTCTCTGCTGTTAAACATAGTGGCGGGTCATTTTTGACCCTTAAGACAACACACGGGTTAAATGATAGTACCACACACAGGTGATCAAATCTTTGACATAACAGTTTGTTTCTATGAGCATGATCAGTACTTCAGTTGCAAGAATTTGGAATTTACTGCTCAAGTTATTCCATTTAGTCATCTGGAGTTAGCTATATTCTTTTATTGACAGATTAGAAAGCATGATTGGTTACTTATTATTTTAAAATGGAAACGTTAGTTGAAAAACATTGTAATATTTATGGCCTTCTGGATAAGCCAGATAAGTCTTCTAAGATTCATTTGATAGGTAATTTAAATACATTATAATACCAGTTTTTGCAGCGCCGTTGCCGCTTTTCACTGGTAAACAAGGTCCAGACTCCTCAGCAGCTGACCAGCACCTGCTTTCTATGCTTCCCATTTCCTTTGTTTACCTTCACATAGCTTTGGAGAGACTGACATCATGGCACTGGGAATAGGCTGATTGCTGGGAGCTTCTATGTGATGTCACCTGCCAGGGTAGGGAGGAGCTAGTGTGGTGGGGCATCCCAGACACAGGAAGCAGAGGGTTTGAGGGTGGAGGATGGAGGGGGGCGCAGGGGGAGCAGTGTCTGTCTGGGGTGGAAGATTTATGAGAAGTTTTAGAGCAGAGATATTTGAAGTCTGTCCCTAGGCCTTCCTATGTGGAGGGTTTCACTACTGTTGCAACCCTTACCTAATACTCTTCTATTGACCTAGATCCCTCAAACTCAACTCTGGACCTCTAAGCCAGTTCCACTGCATTTCTTCATTGTTCCCCCCAATCAGGGACTGATTTAAACCTATGACACCAGGTGTGTGCAATTCATTATCAGGTAGAACAGAAAACCAGCAGGCTCTGGACTTCGTAGGGTAAGAGTTGAGTACCCCTGACCTAGAACATAAATATATCTGGTAAACTGCTCAAAATTTTGACTACATCACACTTCTGTCAAAGTGTTAGTGGATGGTTTCCAACTGGTCCTCAGAAGTCAGCTTTCTCAGCTCCACAGTCCAGACTCCATGGAAGTTATTGATGACATACTGCCAAAGAAAAGAGGTTACAAAAAGCAGGACCTCAGTTTCAGTCCCTTGGGAAAAGTGGGAGAGGTGATTGTACCACTTCATGTTAAGTGCCATGAAAACCATGTATTTACATAGTAGTTACATAGGCAGGTGATTAGTGTAATTACAGTGTAGATATACAATTCTAAATAGTACTTTGTTTGTAGTATTTAACTGTGATACCTGTTTGTGGTTTATGTCATTCCACAAAAAAAAGTTACTATTTTCACAATGAATCTCGAAAGAACAGAGAACAACCTTGAGAAATGGGGAGGGCTACAATGTAATAAAAGTTTGTCGCATTGACAAATACTCTATTTTGAGGGCCTAGAGAAGCTCTTTGGGAAATGTTTTGGTTGTTCCAGATAAAGTTCAGGTCCAGATTCCGCTGATATCAGCATCCTCACGCTGCTGGCCTTAGAACCATATCTGATAATGGAGAGGAGAGAGACTGTCAATTATCCTGCTGTGTATTTCACTCTAATTATACTAGCGATCCCCTGCACTCACAGCCATGGAACAAATTACCTTCAGACCCTTGGCAAAAATAAGCCTTAATGCGAAATCCACCTAAAACCATTGCAATGGGAAAAATGAGGTCATCCAAAAGGAAACTAAAGACTTGATTAGAAATTCAAATCTCCTCTCAAAAGTGGGGCTTTCCACCTTCTGTGGGGGAGGCAGAGGCAGAGGGACACAGGAGACGAGAGAGAAAGGGTGTGTGGGACAGGCCAAGGGAGTACTGAGCCCTTATAGATTGTGAGGAAGCACAGGACAGATATTTGGCTAGGGGTGAAGAGTCAAAACTGAAAAGGTCACTTGAAAAAAGTGTGGGGGTGGGGGGGGGGGGGGGGGGGGGCAGTCAACGGAAATATCGGATAATGGCAAAGCCGCAGTGAAATAGGATTACGGGTCATAGGAAGTTTAGGTAGACGTGTAAGCTCACAATCCATTATACACAAACATCCTTCTCCATTGTTATAAACAGATCTAGATGTCAACCAAAGGTGCAATGTCCTTGTTAACCACCACAGCGAATCAGAGGGTCTCTATTAAAGCTCAGGCTTGGGGTAATAAATTAGCGATGGCTTGGCTGTAAATGAGTGTTTCCACTTAGCTCGTAAAACGCTTGCCGTGTTCTTGTTTTGCTCAACACTGCATGCGCTCGGCCTGTTAAAATAAACAATTCAATGGTATTAGGATTGGAAAAAAATAAACGCTTCCTTGACTGGCAGTGCAACAGGAAGTATTTCAGAAGAGGGCCATCGAGAAGTGTTCTGTGGCTGTTACTGTACTACTGAAGCGGAGTTCACTGTCTGCCTTACACAACCACACCACACAGGTTGACAGGACTTGTTCCCCTTCCAATTCATTACTGAATTGATGGCTAAGAAAACCTTAAGGCGCTACTCTGTTATACACTCAGCCCCCCTGACAAACAGTCACCGAAGGACTATCTATCTCCCTTACAAACAACACATTGATTGAACTCGTATTCTGTATCTACATGCATGTGATTGCACATGTGCGCTGAGCTGGTTGGTTGGTTCCAGGGAATGCTTGGCTTCTGTCCTAGCTTTCTGAGCACCTGTTGAGCTCTGGATCGGGAGGGAGGAGGAGCACCCTGCCATCTTAGACCAGCCTATTCAGTTCCACCAACACATTTGACATTTGGTTTTCATTTCATGACTTCAACTTGTTGCTAACTCGCACTGCACGAAGTACAAGCAGATGGCCCAAGGCTTAGTTTTATTCACTGGCAATAGTTGAAGAATGGTTAACTGTATTTTTTCTGTTGTGAACAACATTTGTTTATAGTGTCAAACACTACGAAATGCAGAAGATAGATAACAGATTGACAAATCATTATATTTCAAAACAGATTTTAGGCTGTGTACAGAGTGACGACTTTAGTCACAGTCCTGCTGTGTGTAAGCAGGGAGGATTGCATAATTAGAGTGTTTTAAGGTGGCTCATCTTGTCTGTGACTAAAGTGAGTTCTGCTCTGCAGATGACCTTCCCTACTGCCCCAAGGGCATCACCTCCAAGGTGTTCCGCTTCAATGTCTCGGCCATGGAGAAGAACTCCACCAACCTCTTCAGAGCCGAGTTCCGAGCCCTTCGTGTCCCCAACTCTAGCGCCAAGAGGAACGAGCAGAGGATTGAGCTCTACCAGGTGTGTGAATGTACTATTTCATTCCCACTGTACTCAAGCATACAGGGGGGTCGTGATCCAATTATCACAGATGGCTCAATGCACATGGGACAGTGTTGGTCTACATGTAGTGTTGGTCTACAGCTATTTATACAGTTCCCCTAATTCCCCTCTCCTCTTTAAGTGATGATCATTATTCCAAGTGCCTCAAGTCAAATGGATTCTACGTAAGTCCATTTGTAAAACTTTGAGTGTGCTACAGCAGACTCTGAGCAACTCAAGATTACCGTTTTGCTATCTCTCCTTTCACAGCTGTCAATCTCCAAGCTTTTGTCCAACCAACCTTTCTTCAAGTTCCGATAGATGCACTTGGATTTGTGTGTTTAAATTATGTGTGTGATTTTCCTGGGATTGTGGGGTGGCAGGGATGGGTCTTTGCTCAGTTTTCTCATTCATCTCCAGTGAGAGACTTGGAGCCATGATCAGGTGCCAACATTTCCTGCCAGGGAGACAAGCGTCTCCGGCCCACATACTGCCTGAGGCGAGCTCTGCTCTGGCCAGGGCCGAGCTCAGCTTAGATTGACTGGGGGAGTAAACGGAGCGGCGCCCCCACACATAGCTGGGAGCTGATTGGCAGGGGCTGGCACTGGCCGCACTCTCTCGCTGGGTCTCCTGTTCCCACAGGAAACCAGATTAGATGCTGACAATGTTCAGGAAACTGGTTATCCAGCCTGCTGTGGGACTTGACGCTGAGCCCCCAACTTCACTGGCCTCTCCCTGTTCACAGAAACCTTAGGTGTTGTTTAAAGTGTGGATCTCTACATCCTATGTCTCAGTCCCGCAATTTGAGATGTAGAGTAAAGTACACTTTCATGCTAGTATACAGCACATACTCAGAGAGGCTCAGAGATCTGAATCAATGGCGTCTCTAGCACCATATGCAGTGCCTCATCCTGACTAGACCAGTGTAAGGAAACCCAAAATGTTGAGAGCCCAATTGTTTGAAGTGCAGATGGGAGGGACAGCCAGGTTCTCATTGGCAGTAGGGCTACACACAGGCATTAACTTGCAAAATGGGGATATCAACACAGGGAGTCACTTTTTCCATGAGGAGAAGACGTTTGGCCCAGGGCATCCTGGAGCGTCTGGCTCAGGCAGAGCTGGCTGGGTTGCCGTCTGGTGTGTGTGTGTGGGAGAGAGAGTGAGCATATGCAGCTGGGTCACTCTCTTACCTCTGGCTGGCAGATCCTGCGGCCAGACGACCACATAGCCAAGCAGCGCTACATCGGGGGCAAGAACGCCCTGACCAAAGGAATGCCAGAGTGGGTCTCCTTCGATGTCACAGACACAGTCAGGGAATGGCTTATGTACCGAGGTGAGAGGACTAAAGCCCCAATGTTCCCTGTCTCATACCATATGTTGCATATCAAAGCATGAGCAAAGGGTATTTGGAAACTCAAGTTCATTTGGACAAAGAAAAATGGCCTCAAAGTTAAATACCACTTCCTCTTCTTCCCCTCAGAGACCAACCTGGGCCTGGAGATCAGTGTGCACTGCCCCTGCCACACCTTCAACCCCAATGGTGACATCATCGAAAACGTCAACGAGGTGCTAGATGTCAAGTTCAGAGGTCAGATGACACGAGGTGCCTCATTTTGTATGACAATCCTTTTTGGCTTTTCCACTGCTCTTCACAGCCCCTCTTTCTTTCCGTACGAGCTCTGATTTAGAAAAAGATCCAGTGAACATGGGCCTCAATGGTTGATAGTTATTTGGCACTTTTTTATGAGAGAAAGAGAGAGAGAGAAAATATCATGGGAATACAATTGGTCTGGTATCTCACTTAGGATTGGGGGCCCCTGGTCCTGGGAACGCTGCCTTGACTGGCTTGGCCACAAGGAATGTGCTTCCACGGCGCTCAGATGCTTGGCCCCGAATTAAGAAGGGCGTCCGTATCCACCGGCAGCGTCTCTCCTGAGTTCTCTACTGCTTTTGCTATCAGAGGAAGATTGGATGAGCAGACACTAACCCAGGGGGAGGACAGAGGGACCAGCTCTGACTGGTGGAGGAGGAGGAGTGGGGCTGAGTGGGTGATGTCTCAAGTCCAGCCTCTCACCAGTGAAGACAATGCTTTTAAAACTTTACAGAAAGTACTATGACTAAAACAGCAGTGATTAATTGAAATTTGGTATAACTGACTCAGACACACTTATGCACAATTTTATAATGGACTAGGACTGCACTTCAGCTTGAATTAAACAAATTATCCAATTTTGTCCAATTTGAATATGGAATATTGCAATGGAATGGTCTTGGTCTATGTACCATTTCATCCACTGATGACACTTCCCTCTGAAACGTCTGACATCCCTGGATCATCCTCCTGTAGGTGTGGAGAGTGACTACGATGAGAGTCGCTGGGACCTGGGCAGCAGACTGAAGAAGCAGAAGGAGCAGCTCTTCCCTCACCTCATCCTCATGATGCTGCCCCCTCACAGGCTAGACACCCAGTCCTCATCCCGCAGACGCAAGAGAGCCCTGGACACCAACTACTGCTTCTCGTAAGTAACCACCTCACTCTAGTAATTCAATCACGATTTTAGAGTGCATGTCATATATTTAGATGAAAACTTGCTGCAGGATGAGTAGACATGTGTCTAATAGATTAATAGCCCCTAATTACTCCTGTAAGCAATATAGTAGGTCAAGGTGGATTTCAAATGGCAATGTGTGTTCTCTCATTTCTAATTTACTTGGCAGAGGAGCATTACGCATACGAATAAGCTGGTTAATTTGCTGTCAGATAGTCTCTGGAAAGGCAGAGGCATTACAAGTCGAGATCTGTCCTTGTGTTAAAGTGTATGACAGTGAAATAAGGACACACCTTCCAGTGGTATTTCTGGGCTTCTCAGACTGCATGCATGTAGTGAAATATACCCAACTTGGAATAGAGTGTTTCTCCTTCAGGTAATGTATGTAATTTCTTCCTAATTATCACTCTCTCTCCCCTGCCTGCTGTAGTAACTATGAGGAGAACTGCTGTGTGCGACCCCTCTACATTGACTTCCGCCAGCATCTGGGCTGGAGGTGGATCCACGAGCCGAAGGGATACTATGCCAACTTCTGCTCCGGGCCCTGCCCTTACCTACGGAGTGCAGACACCACACACAGCTCGGTGAGACACGACTTGTACACCACTAATGACTCATTACCCTGTGTTACAAATATTATTACCACACAAACACTAATTGACACAATGGAATGCAGGCACTTACAAGCATGCATGTTGGCACACCTAAACAGACAACACTCACCTAGATACTCTCACAATTTGATACCCTGCGCTTCCCATGTCAATATGACCAAATACCTACCCATAGTTCATCATCATATTTCCTAGTCTTAGTGCAACTTACATGTCTAACTTAGGAGTCTAACACATGTTTTATCCAAATGAAATGAAAAACATAGATTTTTGTAGTGATTGTCCCTGGTCTGACATCCCCTCTATTCCTCCGTAGATGCTGAGTCTGTACAACACCCTGAACCCTGAGGCGTCTGCCTCTCCCTGCTGTGTGCCTCAGGACCTGGAGCCCCTCACCATCCTCTACTACGTGGGCCGCACCCCCAAGGTGGAGCAGCTCTCCAACATGATCGTCAAGTCCTGCAAGTGCAGCTAAGGGCCCCAGCCCAGCACACTGGGATCTGACAGGGCCTGCACGGCACTGAGGGAGTGGAGGGTGGCGTGCCGTCTGTCCCACCACAAGAGTACCTCTGTCCACCCTCATAACACTCCACCCTCCTCATTCCTCAGCTGAGCACACGCAGAGGGCCTGCAGAGAGAGACGCAGCCCACCACTCTACCCACAATCCCCAGGCTGTGTCCAAATGACTTTCAAATACCACTCCAGACCCAGCAATCTCAACATAACTTTTTATTGGCCTTTTACAATGGCTTTTTTCTTTTCAACGTCAAGTGTTTTCCTCATTCTTTTGTCAATATTTCAGCCTTCTGAACTGCCTGTACCTTTTTGCCATATGACCACGGGCATTCAAAGCCAACCTCTGAACAGAGGAAAAGAACAGACGAAAACTGTTTGACCACTGCCTACTCAAGGACATACAGTAGTTGCAGTCAAAAAGAGAGACCCACTGAGAACCTGAACTTACAGTGCAAATGAATACATCAAAGGGGCTAAAGCAAAAGCTCTGTCAGGCTTTTGCTTCCTAAAGAGAACCATCCTTTTTAATGGAGGCATAACACAAGGCCTTGACGCACAGAACAGACTGTCTATGCTGGAAACTAGCGCGGTGCGCACCACAGCTCCCTGACATTGTTCTTCTAGGACACATGCTGATGGACTCAAATTACCGGTATCTTAGGAAAAATACAACATGCTGGAAAACAACTTTTATTCAACAACGTATCTTCATGGTTATGTTTACCTCTAATATGCAACAGAATCATGTTTTTAGGGATTTTTTCTCAAATGAAGCAGACTTTTCTGTTGTATAAGACGATAAATGTCACTAAATGAACACGTAAATGTTTTTATTGCTATTAATCTTAAACATCTTTTTTAAATAAAAAAATGGTCTTGGAAGAAGAGATGTTATTAAATGTTTTTATCTGAAAGTAATCATAATTTGTGGATATCAGTGTAAATTCAGCATTTAGGCCCAGCTCAACAATACAGCTATTCATATTGAGGTCCTAGTCCTGAAGCGTATTGATAAAAAGTGTTCACTTTCATAGGTGCTAGAAACTGATTTGATTGACAACCTGTTTTTTTAAAGATATTACTGCAACCATTTAGAGTACATATAGCATGATCAACATATTGGCATGATCAACATATTGCTACCGATATTAATGTACTTGCTTTGAAATGGTCACCACAATGTTTGGTCCTTACAGTACAACAGTTGGGGAGACACAGGCAAAAGGCTATTAATAATCCACTAAATTAGTATTACCTTGCAATACATGCACAACCCACCGTTTCTACTCTAGATAACAGCATGCTGTCATAGGTTTCCTACTTGTCAATCAACACCAATCACATTTCTGAATCTAAATTAAATATTGAGAACATTCTCCATCTGTGTAATGGACAGTACTTCTGCCAAACATCAAACCCTGAGTACGTTCACTACAAAAATATGCTCTGAGCATAGGGGCCATGAGACAGACATTCAATAGCTTTTTACCTCTCAGGTTGTAAAGGTGCCAACGCACTTTAAATGGTCAACATTGTCATTGCATTACAGCCAGAAACTACTGGGTACTATGTAGCCTACAGTAACACAAAGTAATACACTATAAAGTTAAAGCCGATTACAGTGCAGGGTTCTAACATTATACCTACAGTACAGTTCAAAAAAATTGGGGTCACTTAGAAATGTCCTTGTTTTTGAAAGAAAAGCAAAGTTTTTGTCCATTAAAATAACATCAAATGTATCAGTAATACAGTGTAGACATTGTTAATGTTTTAAATGACTATTGTAGCTGGAAACGGCAGATTTTGAATGGAATATCTACATAATATCTACACAAATGCTGATGCTCCAGATACTCAACTAGTTTAAAGAAGGCCAGTTTTATTGCTTCTTTAATCAGCACAACAGTTTTCAGCTGTGCTAATATAAGTGTAAAAAGGTTTTCTAATGATCAATTATCCTTTTAAAATGATAAACTTAGATTAGCTAACACAATGTGCCATTGGAACACAGGAGTGATGGTTGCTGATAATGGGCCTCTGGTACGCCTATGTAGATATTCCATTACAAATCAGCCGTTTCCAGCTACGATAGTCATTTACAACATTACCAATGTCTACACTGTATTTCTGATCAATTTTATGTTATTCTAATGGACAATTTTTTTTGCTTTTCTTTCAAAAACAAGGACATTTCTAAGTGACCCCAAACTTTTGAACGGTAGTGTATATTACTACTGTAAGCCCTAACGCTGGCGAAATAACTGGTGCACATCACTACAGTTCATAGTGGAAAATGCCTGGTATATACTGTTCCTGGAGAGCTACCCTCCTGTAGGTTCTAGTTCCAACCCCAGTTGGAACTAACCCGATTCAACTTTTCAACCAGTTAAATATTAGAATCAGGTGTGCCAGGACAGTATCTCTTAATGAACATGGTTGGAGCCATGTAGAGTATAGACAAACCATGGAGTGAAAAAGTGAGAACTGTAAAGGCAACAATAAAACTCATTCAAGCCAATGTAACAAGTCTTCGTGAAGAGAGGAATCCCTTCAGTATACATGATTGGAAACTGTTTGTGATACTCTCAGATAAATTAATTAATGAATGAATGGGGGGTGGTTGGTTCCCAAACTACTTCAAAACTGCCTTACCTGACAGGAGTTCCTTTCCTTGCTCATTTCTCAATAATACAAGAGATCATTGAGACAATCTCTAAAATACTGATCAATTGCAGGCGATATCTATTGCCATCCTAAACTTACATAGCAAACCTGTTTTTAAACGGAGAATGAGGGGAGTGGTGGAGCACTTCTCCCTGGCTGTACAGTAACTGCTATAAAGTATAAAGACTATACTCTGAGATCCAGAATTAGTGCCCATGGGGGCTCTGGTGGGAACCAGCTGTTGCTGGGTGTTTGTCTTTCTATAGCATAGACAAAAAGGGAAGAATGAGAGAGGACAACTGCTGCGATAGGGGTTATGGAGTGGAGGCCGGGTGGTGGGGAGATACAGAAGGGCACTGGAAAGTATTGGGCTGTGCAACGGATCCCGACCTGCATCAGGCAGGGATTCCTGACAGGGTAGGCTATCTTTCATGTTTGCGGCTCCTTCACATACTGTAGTAACAGGCCCTGATGTGATGTCAGACATACTGTCATGCTGTCACAGTGGTGGTATCTGTCTGTTGTTTCCTACCCAGCATGCACTTGTGGTCATATGCAGATACACCTCTGTCGGCAAAGTGGAGTGGCGTCGCTCCCAACCTCTCTCTGTCATCTGAGCTTGGTCCTCTGGCCCTGAAACAGTTGGCTGTACACAGAAAGACCTGCAGAGGAAAGAAGATAACTGACATGAACACAATAACTACATTGGGGTTAACATCTAATGTTGCGATTTCAAGGCCCGCTCTTCATTGTGCAGTAGTTAGAAACTATACTACCGTGGGAGCAGGTCAGGGCAAAAGCTGAGGAAGAATGTACTCCATAGTGATGACTGGTGTATCTTACACTTCAAAAAGGAGCATTTGGAGCCAATTTCAAAGACAAATAGTGTGAGGAGTTGAGCCAAACTTGAAAAGTTCTATATGGAATTTTATGGTTGCAACAGTATGCTAGATGTTTAAATTGTTATAGCCAGAAGAATGAGTCTGAGAACTATTAGAAATATAATAGTCTGAGGTATTGGATATAGAAATATTTGCTAAACATTATAAAGTTTCAAAGGAACGTGCAAAACCAATGGAGAGAAAGAGAGGAATCAGCTGGCACACTGTCCTGGTAGGGCTGTGTTACTTTTCATGGCCAACGCAAGTATCACTGGACCTGCCCAGGCAGCCACTGGACATCAGCCCCTGTCCTGCTGTCCCATCACCCCGTGCCCTCTTGCATATCACCTGGCCCAGAGCCAGGCATCCAGTATAAAAGGAATTCCAAGTACAGTTGGAGCTGCTGTGTTTGTGCTCCCAAACAGTATTCCCTTTCATTCCCTCTCAGCAGACTGTTTATTTTGGTGCTCTTTTACACTGTGGGGCCTGACGGAGCTGGAAAGCCAAAACATCTCCCCAACTTCCAATCCGATGACATGACCGCTGGAAGCGTCTTCTTCTAGCTCAGCAAAAGAAAGAGAGAAAGGCCAATATTCCCTTCCATTTCCCCCTGATAGTAGCCTAATGCAGAACAAAACCTAATGAAACACAAAGCCACAAAACAGATACTAGATTACTGTGAGAAACCAGGACCTGAGAATTTTCTGAATTGAACATGACAACTGGGTAAAAAATTTGCCAAGTGAGGAAACTAGTTGAAAAATAAGAATTTGAGTGATGTGTCTTTACTTGGTTGAAGGGTTGGAAATTAACACCGCTACACACGGGTAGATTTTCTCATTGGCAAGTAAGAATGTATATTAAAAACAAAAAAACAACATTTTAAATTAGAATAGGCATTGGTCTGAAACTGAAAAAGAAAGAAAATTCACATGAGTACCACAACAACTATTCCACCTATGCTCTACAAAGATTTTCCAGCATGCAGCTTTGACCTACAGTAGCTGTGTCGGTATTGTACTTCAAACTACACTAACGTTCAAAAGTTTGGGGTCACTTAGAAATGTCCTTGTTTTCCATGAAAACATTAATGAAATGAGGTGCAAAATGAATAGGAAATATAGTCAAGACGTTGACAAGGTTATAAAAGCAAACAGGAAACAGCTCACCCAGAGGTGGCGCTCCTAGTGGCCGGAGACTTTAATGCAGGGAAACTTAAATCAGTTCAACCTCATTTCTATCAACATGTTAAATGTGCAATCAATCAGAGGGAAAAAAATTCTAGATCACCTGTACTCCACACACAGTGACACGTACAAAGCTCTCCCTCGCCCTCCATTTGGTAAATCTGACCACAATTCTATCCTCCTGATTCCTGTTTACAAGCAAATATTAAAGCAGGAAGCACCAGTGACTCGGTCTATAAAAAAGTGATCAGATGAAACAGATGCGAAACTACAGGACTGTTTTGCTAGCACAGACTGGAATCCGGGATTCTTCCAATGGCATTCCAAGATGGCGTAGCAGTCGGACGTGTGTTTGTCTTGTCCCGTCTTGTCCCGCGTAAATAGTCCTCGTATTTTTTGTATACATTTCATATATATTTTAATTTCACTTTCCATCTAGGAACTGAATATACATTCCCGCAACCCGCCTCACCCAATGTGGTACGGATCTGCTATTTTTTTATACTTTAGAACCGTAACCCCAATCAGAAGCTAGCCAGATAACTAGCTACTAGCTAGTAGTCAGTTAGCCACTGCTGCGGTCTTCACCCTTAACTCGGACACCAGCCAGCTTCAGCTCGGGCCAATACCTGCCAGTCTGCAGGCGCGATATCAACCCAGAGCATATAGGACTGCTTTTTCTCTACCACATCACCGGATTCCTGATGCAAGCTCTGGACAATTACACCGGATCATCGTCGCTAGCTAGCTGCAACCAAGTGGCTACTACTGGCTAATACCTCTGTCCCGAAACAAGCACCAGTTAGCCTTGAGCTAGCCTCGAGCTAGGCCCATCTGCCGGCTAGCCGAAGAGGTCTACCAGCGAATTCTTGGGCTACAATACCTCTTTTGCCAATTGGACTGGACCCTTTATTGCCGACACGGAGCCCCGCCGATCCATCACGACTGGTCTGCCGACGTAATTGTCCGAGGTGGTTTCAACAGGCTTTTCCATTGCGACGTTTCTGAATACCCATCTGCTAATTATTAGCTGTCTTATCGGCTGCTATCTAAATAAGTATACCAGACAATTTTTTTCTTTTTCTTGGGTCACTATATCTATTTTGCCAATTGGATCGATCCCCTCTAACACACGGAACCCCACTAATCTACCGACGGAAACGAACGAGGTGACAAAAAAAAAAATAATAATAAAAAAATAATAATAAAAAAAAACAGACCTCCATCCTATGTTATCTTGCTACCGATAGCCAGCTACCCGGCCAGCTGTCTGGATCGCCGTGACCCCAACCAACCTCTACTCACTGGACCCTTATGATCACTCGATTAAGCATGCCTCTCCTTAATGTAAATATGCCTTGTCCATTGCTGTTCTGGTTAGTGTTTATAGGCTTATTTCACTGTAGAGCCTCTAGCCCTACTCACTATATATCCAACCTCTCAGTTCCACCACCCACATATGCGATGACATCACCTGGTTTCAATGATGTTTCTAGAGACAATATCTCTCTCATCATCACTCATTACCTAGGTTTACCTCCACTGTATTCACATCCTACCATACCTTTGTCTGTACATTATTCCTTGAAGCTATTTTATCGCCCCCAGAAACTTCCTTTTACTCTCTGTTCTAGACGTTCTAAACGACCAATTCTCATAGCTTTTAGCCGTACCCTTATCCTACTCCTCCTCTGTTCCTCTGGTGATGTAGAGGTGAATCCAGGCCCTGCAGTACCTAGCTCCACTCCTATTCCCCAGGCGCTCTCTTTTGATGACTTCTGTAACCGTAATAGCCTTGGTTTCATGCATGTTAACATTAGAAGCCTCCTCCCTAAGTTTGTTTTGTTCACTGCTTTAGCACACTCTGCCAACCCAGATGTTTTAGCCGTGTCTGAATCCTGGCTTAGGAAGACCACCAAAAATTCTGACATTTTCATCCCTAACTACAAGATTTTCAGACAAGATAGAACGGCCAAAGGGGGCGGTGTTGCAATCTACTGCAAGGATTGCCTGCAGAGTTCTGTTCTACTATCCAGGTCTGTTCCGAAACAATTTGAACTTCTACTTTTAAAATCCACCTCTCTAAAAACAAGTCTCTCACTGTTGCCGCCTGCTATAGACCACCCTCTGCCCCCAGCTGTGCTCTGGACACCATATGTGAACTGATTGCCCCCCATCTATCTTCAGAGCTTGTGCTGCTAGGCGACCTAAATTGGAACATGCTTAACACCCCAGCCATCCTACAATCTAAGCTTGATGCCCTCAATCTCACACAAATTATCAATGAACCTACCAGGTATCACCCCAATTCCGTAAACACGGGTACCCTCATAGACATCATCCTAACCAATTTGCCCTCCAAATACACCTCTGCTGTTTTCAACCAAGATCTCAGCGATCACTGCCTCATTGCCTGTATCCGTAATGGGTCAGCGATCAAACGACCTCCACTCATCACTGTCAAACGCTCCCCGAAACACTTCAGCGAGCAGGCCTTTCTAATCGACCTGGCCGAGGTATCCTGGAAGGATATTGATCTCATCCCGTCAGTAGAGGATGCCTGGATATTTTTTTTAAATGCCTTCCTCACCATCTTGAATAAGCATGCCCCATTCAAGAAATTTAGAACCAGGAACAGATATAGCCCTTGGTTCTCTCCTGACCTGACTGCCCTTAACCAACAGAAAAACATCCTATGGCGTTCTGCATTAGCATCGAACAGCCCCCGTGATATGCAACTTTTCAGGGAAGCTAGAAACCAGTATACACAGGCAGTTAGAAAAGCCAAGGCTAGCTTTTTCAAGCAGAAATTTGCTTCCTGCAACACAAACTCAAAAAAGTTCTGGGACACTGTAAAGTCCATGGAGAATAAGAACACCTCCACCCAGCTTCCAACTGCACTGAAGATAGGAAACACTGTCACCACCGACAAATCCACTATAATTGAGAATTTCAACAAGCATTTTTCTACGGCTGGCCATGCTTTCCACCTGGCTACCCCTACCCCGGTCAACAGCACTGGCCTCCCCTCTGCTACTCGCCCACGCCTTCCCCATTTCTCTTTCTCCCAAATACAGTCAGCTGATGTTCTGAAAGAGCTGCAAAATCTGGACCCTTACAAATCAGCCGGGCTAGATAATCTGGACCCTTTCTTTCTAAAACTATCTGCTGAAATTGTTGCCACCCCTATTACCAGCCTTTTCAACCTCTCTTTCGTGTTGTCTGAGATTCCCAAAGATTGGAAAGCAGCTGCGGTTATCCCCCTCTTCAAAGGGGGGGACACTCTTGACCCAAACAGCTACAGACCTATATCTATCCTACCCTGCCTTTCTAAGGTCTTCGAAAGCCAAGTCAACAAACAGATTACCGACCATCTCGAATCCCACCATACCTTCTCCGCTATGCAATCTGGTTTCAGAGCTGGTCATGGGTGCACCTCAGCCACGCTCAAGGTCATAAACGATATCTTAACCGCTATCGATAGGAAACAGTACTGTGCAGCCATATTCATTGACCTGGCCAAGGCTTTTGACTCTGTCAATCACCACATCCTCATCGGCAGACTCGACAGCCTTGGTTTCTCTAATGATTGCCTCGCCTGGTTCACCAACTACTTCTCTGATCGAGTTCAGTGTGTCAAATCGGAGGGTCTGTTGTCCGGACCTCTGGCAGTCTCTATGGGGGTGCCACAGGGTTCAATTCTTGGACCGACTCTCTTCTCTGTATACATCAATGATGTCGCTCTTGCTGCTGGTGAGTCTCTGATCCACCTCTACGCAGACGACACTATTCTGTATACTTCTGGCCCTTCTTTTGACACTGTGTTAACAACCCTCCAGGCGAGCTTCAATGCCATACAACTCTCCTTCCGTGGCCTCCAATTGCTCTTAAATACAAGTAAAACTAAATGCATGCTCTTCAACCGATCGCTGCCTGCACCTGCCCGCCTGTCCAACATCACTACTTTGGACGGCTCTGACTTAGAATATGTGGACAACTACAAATACCTAGGTGTCTGGTTAGACTATAAACTCTCCTTCCAGACTCACATCAAGCATCTCCAATCCAAAGTTAAATCTAGAATCGGTTTCCTATTCCGCAACAAAGCATCCTTCACTCATGCTGCCAAACATACCCTTGTAAAACTGACCATCCTACCAATCCTCGACTTCGGTGCTGTCATTTACAAAATAGCCTCCAAAACCCTACTCAATAAATTGGATGCAGTCTATCACAGTGCCATCCGTTTTGTCACCAAAGCCCCATATACTACCCACCACTGCGACCTGTACACTCTCGTTGGCTGGCCCTCGCTTCACACTCGTCGCCAAACCCACTGGCTCCAGGTCATCTACAAGACCCTGCTAGGTAAAGTCCCCCCTTATCTCAGCTCGCTGGTCACCATAGCAACGCCCACCCGTAGCACGCGCTCCAGCAGGTATATCTCTCTGGTCACCCCCAAAATCAATTCTTCCTTTGGCCGCCTCTCCTTCCAGTTCTCTGCTGCCAACGACTGGAACGAACTACAAAAATCTCTGAAACTGGAAACACCTATCTCCCTCACTAGCTTTAAGCACCAGCTGTCAGAGCAGCTCATAGATTACTGCACCTGTACATAGCCCATCTATAATTTAGCCCAAACAACTACCTCTTTACCTACTGTATTTATTTATTTTGCTCCTTTGCACCCCATTATTTATATCTCTACTTTGCACCTTCTTCCACTGCAAACCAACCATTCCAGTGTTTTTTTACTTGCTATATTGTATTTACTTCACCACCATGGCCTTTTTATATTTTTATTTATTTATATATATATTTTGTTGCCTTCACCTCCCTTATCTCACCTCACTTGCTCATATTGTATATAGACTTATTTTTCACTGTATTATTGACTGTATGTTTGTTTTACTCCATGTGTAACTGTGTTGTTGTATGTGCCGAACTGCTTTGCTTTATCTTGGCCAGGTCGCAATTGTAAATGAGAACGTGTTCTCAATTTGCCTACCTGGTTAAATAAAGGTGAAAAAATTGAGGAGTACACCACATCAGTCACTGGCTTTATCAATAAGTGCATCAAGGACGTCGTCCCCACAGTGACTGTACATACATACCCCAACCAGAAGCCATGGATTACAGGCAACATTCGCACTGAGCTAAAGGCTAGAGCTGCCGTTTTCAAGGTGCAGGACACTAACTCGGAAGCTTATAAGAAATCCTGCTATGCCCTCCGACGAACCATCAAACAGGCAAAGCTTCAATACAGGGCTACGATTGAATCGTACTACACCGGCTCCAACGCTCGTCTTATGTAGCAGGGCTTGCAAACTATTACAGACGAGCTAGCCAGTGACACAAGCCTACCAGACGAGCTAAATCACTTCTATGCTCGCTTCGAGGCAAGCAACACTGAGGCATGCATGAGCGCATCAGCTGCTCCGTACGACTGTGTGATCACGCTCTCCGTAGCCGATGTGAGTAAGACCTTTAAACAGGTCAACATTCACAAGGCTGCGGGGCCAGATGCATTACCAGGACGTGTGCTCCAGGCATGTGCTGATCAAATGGCAGGTATCTTCACTGACATTTTCAACATGTCCCTGATGGAGTCTGTAATACCAACATCTTTCAAGCAGACCACCATAGTCCCTGTGCCCAAGAACACTAAGGCAACCTGCCTAAATGACCACAGACCCGTAGCACTCACGTCCGTAGCCATGAAGTGCTTTGAAAGGCTGGTAATGGGTCACATCAACACCATTATCCCAGAAACCCATACCACCCAAACAGATCCACAGATGATGCAATCTCTATTGCACTCCACACTGCCCTTTCCCACCTGGACAAAAGGAACACCTACGTGAAAATGCTATTCATTGACTACAGCTCAGCGTTCAACACCATAATACCCTAAAAGCTCATCACTAAGCTAAGGATCCTGGGACTAAATACCTCCCTCTGCAACTGGATCCTGGACTTCCTGATGGGCCGCTCCCAGGTGGGGAGGGTAGGTAGCAACACATCTTCCACGCTGATCCTCAACACTGGAGCCCCTCAGGGGTGCATGCTCAGTCCCCTCCTGTACTCCCTGTTCACCCACGACTGCGTGGCCAGGCACGACTCCAACACCATCATTAAGTTTACAGACAACACAACAGTGGTAGGCCTGATCACCGACAATGATGAGACCGCCTATAGGGAGGAGGTCAGAGACCTGGCCGGGTGGTAAAAGAATAACAACCTTTCCCTCAACGTAACCAAGACTAAGGAGATGATTGTGGACTACAGGAAAAGAAGGACCGAGGACGCCCCCATTCTCATCGACGGGGCTGTAGTGGAGCAGGTTGAGAGCTTCAAGTTCCTTGGTGTCCACATCACCAACAAATTAGAATGGTCCAAACACACCAAGACAGTCGTGAAGAGGGAGCGACAAAGCCTATTCCCCCTCAGGAGACTAAAACGATTTGGCATGGGTCCTCAGATCCTCAAAAGGTTCTACAGCTGCAACATTGAGAGCATCTTGACTGGTTGCATCACTGCCTGGTATGGCAACTGCTCGGCCTCCGACCACAAGGCGCTACAGAGGGTAGTGCGTACGGCCCAGTACATCACTGGGGCTAAGCTTCCTGCCATCCAGGACCTCTACACCAGGCAGTGTCAGAGGAAGGCCCTAAAAATGGTCAAAGACCCCAGCCACCCCAGTCATGGACTGTTCTCTCTACTACAGCATGGCAAATGGTCCCGGAGTGCCAAGTCTAGGACAAAAAGGCTTCACAACAGTTTTTACCCTCAAGCCATAAAACTCCTGAACAGGTAATCAAATGGCTACCCGGACTATTTGCATTTTGTGTCCCCCCAACCCCTCTTTTATGCTGCTGCTACTCTCTGTTTATCATATATGCATAGTCACTTTATCTATACATTCATGTACATACTACATCAATCAGCCTGCCTAACTGGTGCCTGTATATAGCCTCGCTACTGTTATAGCCTCACTACTGTTATAGCCTCGCTACTGTATATAGCCTCGCTACTGTTATTTTTCACTGTCTTTTTTACTGTTTTAATTTCTTTACTTATCTATTGTTCACCTAATACCTTTTTTTAACTTAAAAATGTAACTGTTGGTTAGAGCCTGTAAGTAAGCATGAGGTGTTGTATTCGGCGCAGGTGACAAATAAATCATTATTTCAAATCAAATCAAAGTGTATGTCCTTAAAACCTTGCTTTCATCAAATAATCCTCCATTTGCAGCAATTACAGTCTTGCAGACCTTTGGCATTCTCATTGTCAATTTGTTGAGGTAATCTGAAGAGATTTGACCCCATGCTTCCTGAAGCACCTCCCACAAGTTGGATTGGCTTGATGGACACTTCTTACGGTCAAGCTGCTCCCACAACAGCTCAATAGGGTTGAGATCCGGTGACTGTGCTGGCCACTCCTTTATAGACAGAATACCAGCTGACTGATTCTTCCCTAAATAGTTCTTGCATAGTTTGGAGCTGTGCTTTTAGTCATTGTCCTGTTGTAGGAGGAGATTGGCTTCAACTAAGCGCAGTCCACAGGGTATGGCATGGCATTGCCAAATGGAGTGATAGCCTTCCTTCTTCAAGATTCCTTTTACCCTGTACAAATCTCCAACTTTACCATCTCAAAATCCCCCCCAGACCATCAAATTGCCTCCACCATGCTTGACAGATGGCGTCAAGCACTCCTCCGGCATCTTTTCATTTTTTCTGCGTGTCACAAATGTTCTTCTTGTGATCCGAACACCTCAAGAGATTAGATTTGTCTGTTCATAACACTTTTTTCCAATCTTCCTTTGTCCAATATCGGTGTTCTTTTGCCTATCTTAATCTTTTATTTTTATTGGCCAGTCTGAGATATGGCTTTTTCTCTGCAACAGTATCCCAGAGTCGACTCGTCACTGTTGACGTTGAGACTGGTGTTTTGCAGGTACTATTTAATGAAGCTGCCAGTTGAGGACATGTGAGGCGGCTGCTTCTCAAACTAGACACTCTAATGTACTTGTCCTCTTGCTCAGTTGTGCACCAGGGCCTCCCACTTCTCTTTCTATTCTGGTTAGAGACAGTTTGCGCTCTTCTGTGAAGGGAGTTGTACACAGCGTTGTACGAGATCTTCAGTTTCTTGGCAATTTCTCTCATGGAATAGCCTTAATTTCTCAGAACAAGAATAGACTGACGAGTTTCAGAAGAAAGTTCTTTGTTTCTGGCCATTTTGAGCCTGTAATCAAACCCACAAATGCTGATGCTCCAGATACTCAACTAGTTTAAAGAAGGCCAGTTTTATTGCTTCTTTAATCAGCACAACAGTTTTCAGCTGTGCTAATATAAGTGTGAAAGGGTTTTCTAATGATCAATTAGCCTTTTAAATGATAAACTTGGATTAGCGAACACACCGTGCAATTGGAACACAGTTGGAACACAGGATTGCTGGTTGCTGATAATGGGCCTCTGTACACCTATGTAGATATTCCATTCAAAATCTGCCGTTTCCAGCTACAAAAGTCATTTACAACATTAACAATGTCTACACTGTATTTCTGATCAATTTAATGTTATTTTAATGGACAAAAAATAAATAAATCTTTCAAAAACAAGGACATTTCTAAGTGACCCCAAACGGAAGTGTATGTTTAGGCAGGTTGCTAAGATTCAAACCTTCTCAAACTGCCTGATTCAAACTCTTAGAGGAGGTGCTTCCACAATAATGTGATTTGTAACGCATACAAGGTAAAGTATTGGATTCTTCACACACCACAGTAAGACATTTTCCCATTACACTACCTTTTCATGCTTTTTTTTTATTAAATGAAAGCAAGCGTTGCTTTTATACTTACAAGACCATCAGGCTTGATTGAGCTGTTTTGTGTTGTAGTAATGCGGTGCATGCCTGTATTTCCTTAAACCTACGTGTCATTGAAAACAAGTAATCATAACAAAATCCTTTTTTGGTTAGTAGGTGACCAACATTACAACAGGGGGTGGTGTGTTGGACACAGTAGCTCAGATAGACAGAACCTGTCTGAATTCCTATTTTCTGTAACTGTTAGCTTACCTGTGCATAAGCTCAAAGCCACTTGTGTTTCAATCATGGTCCCTGTTTTATCAATTGCTGTGCTGATCAATGGACAGTTCATTACCACTGTCAAAATAATGTGTAGCTTTAAGTTATGTTTGCAATACAGATGGTGACGCAACAATAATACACATTTACATAGGCCTACATCTAAAAATACATAAAGCCAAATAATATATGTATATACAGTGGGGCAAAAAAGTATTTAGTCAGCCACCAATTGTGCAAGTTCTCCCACTTAAAAAGATGAGAGAGGCCTGTAATGTTCATCATAGGTACACTTCAACTATGACAGGCAAAATGAGAGAAAAAAATCCAGAAAATCACATTGTGGGATTTTTTATGAATTTATTTGCAAATTATGGTGGAAAATAAGTATATTTAAGTGGGAGAACTTGCACAATTGGTGGCTGACTAAATACTTTTTTGCCCCACAGTATACTGAACAAAAATATAAACGCAACATGTAAAGTGTTGGTCCCTTGTTTCATGAGCTGAAAAAAAATCACATACATTTTCCATACGCACAACACACTTATTTCTCTCAAATTTGGTGTACAAATGTATTTACTTCCCTGTTAGTGAGCATTTCTCCTTTCCCAAAATAATCCATCCACCTCACAAAAGCCCTTTTGTGGGGAAAAACTCATTCTGATTGGCTGGGCCAGGCTCCCCAGTGGGTGGGCCTGGCTCCAAAGTGGGTGGGACTATGCCCTCCTAGGCTGAACTCCTTCCCAGTCATATGAAATCCATAGATTAGGACCCAATACATTTATTTCAACTGACTGATTTCCTTATATGAACTGTAACTCAGTAAAATCGTTAAAATTGATGCAGTTTGTGTTTATATTTTTGTTCAGATAGATACGGTATATAAACAGTGCCAGTCAAAAGTTTGGACAAACCTACTCATTCAAGGGTTTTTCTTTATTTTTACTATTTTCTACATTGTAGAATAATAGTGAAGACATCAAAATATGAAATAACACATATGGAATCAGGTAGTAACCAAAAAAGTGTTAAATAAATCCAAACCACTGTGTCTTTGTGAGACGTAGAGTAGGTGAATGGATGATCTCCGCATGTGTGGTTCCCACCGTGAAGCATGGAGGAGGAGGTGTAATGGTGTGGGGGTGCTTTTCTGGTGACACGGTCAGTGATTTATTTAGAATTCAAGGCACACTTAACCAGTATGGCTACCACAGCATTCTGCAGCGATACTCCATTCCATCTGGTTTGCGCTTTGTGGGACTATAATTAGTTTTTCAACAGGACAATGACCCAACACACCTCCAGGCTGTGTACGGGCTATTTGACCAAGAAGGAGAGTGATGAAGTGCTGCATCAGATGACCTGAGATAGTTTGGAATGAGTTGGACCGCAGAGTGAAGGAAAAGCAGCAAACAAGTGCTCAACATATGTGGGAACTCCTTCAAGACTGTTGGAAAAGCATTCTAGGGGAAGCTGGTTGAGAGAATGCCAAGAGTGTGCAAAGCTGTCATCAAGGCAAAGGGTGGCAACTTTGAAGAATCTCAAATATAAAATAAATTTTGATTTGTTTAACACTTTTTTTGTTACTACAAGATTTCATGTGTGTTATTTCATAGTTTTGATGTCTTCACTATTATTCTATAATGTAGATAATAGTAAAAATAAAGAAAAACCCTGGAATGAGTAGGTGTGTCCAAACTTTTGACTGGTACTGTACCTGCCATGGTGGCTGGTGGACCAACAAGTTAATTTCCGACCCTGCTTGGTTCACTTAGAATTGTCTTTAAGTGCAAAGTGCCAGCAAAGCAAAACTAACAAAAAACCTGGCTAGCTAAGCAAAAAAAAAAAACTATTGCTCTTGACATGATCGGTTTCTCAGTAAAATGAGTGCAGCATTAATTTCCTTCTCAAACAGAATGCAATACATCTCCCTTCAGCTGCCTTCTGTGGCGCACCACCCACTTCAGGAGAGATAGATCTTATACATTTGGGGCCAATTAGTATAAATATTTTCATAAGCTTTGATAGGTCCTCATTTGTGGAGGATGCACAAGAGAGTGGTGGTTGAGAGAGAGAGAAGAGAAAGTGAGGAAGAGAGAGAAAGAGAGTGAGTGAATGTGCGATTAATATTGGCTGACAGCTGACCAGAGAGAATGCTGTCTGTTTGGACCCAGTCTAACTCCCTGTCAGAGTGGATCAGAGGAGGCCAGTCATCTCACTACAAACGGACACTGGGCAGGCAGTGTTCCTAAGCTCCACTAAAGCTATGTCCACTCGAAAAAACAAAACAAAGCAATCCCGCTTGCCTCGGGACTGCTCCATTCTCAATGCATGGCTAAACCTGGTCTAGGGCTGGCTTATTAAGCGGTTTGGTACTGAAGTTTTTTTGTCCTCTCTCTCCCTAGCTAACTGCTTTCACGTTGTACGTGAGGAGCCAAGCATCTCCCCCACCCCGGTGACGTAAATAAGGATAAATAGGCATTCATGAAATTCAGGAGCTGCTCCCCACGGATCAAGTTACAGTTATCGATGAGTTTCTAAGATGTTTGTTAACCTACGCCAACCTTCATACTTTGAAGAGAGAAAAAGAGAGAAAGAAATGTTCTGGTTTACAGAGGCACACATTTTTGGGTTGGTGCATAGATGCTGTCTTTTTCCAGCTCCGTTTGGACAGATGCAGGCTGATCTGGGTTTCTCTGGGTCGGCTCAAGTGTGACGCTCACATGATGAATGGTGTGATACGCTAATGCTAACGAATAGAAGGACTATGGAAAAAGGCCCTGATCAGACAAACAGATGTGCATCCGGAAAAACTGCTTAATATCACCATTACTGCAATAAACTCAAAGAGTTCCACCAGTCCCTTTCTCAGGCTCCAGGATGGAAAGAGTTGAGCAACTGCAGGATGAGAAGGCGGTTCACACACACAACTTACTGGAATTATGGCAATCAAATGCAGGGTCTGTTGACTGCAATTTAAAATGAATAATGCTTTTCAAAATAATAATATAATAATATTCCATTTAGCAGACGCTTTTATCCAAAGCGACTTAGTCATGTGTGCATACATTTTACGTATCTAAGCAATAAGGCCCAAGGAGGTGTGGTATACGGCCAATATACCACGGGTAAGGGCTGTTCTTAGGCACGCTGCTAAATGGAGTGCCTGGATACAGGCCTTAGCCTTGGTATATTGGCCATATAACACAAACTTTTGAGGTTCCTTATTGCTATTATAAACTGGCTACCAACTTAATTAGACCAGTAAATAGGAATTTTTGTCATACCCATGGTATACAGTCTGATATGGCTGTCAGCCAAATCAGCATTCAGGGCTCGAACCACCCGGTTTTGAATATGAATATATAGCAGCAATAAAATAACAGGAGAAAATGTTGAGCAATGAATACCACAATGAATACCGCAATGAGACCACAATGAGTACAACAATGAATACCACAATGAATACCACAATGCACCTACCGTAACTAAGGTGTTTTCCTATGGAAGGCATGCTCAGTCTTGTGTGTGATTTCTGGGACACAACTGGCCATGGATTTAGGTGGCTGGGCAGCGATTAGGATGGGAAGCACGGCCAACAGCTGGGAATGCCCAAACTATGTCTATTTCCCACCATTACAAAAGAAAGATGGCCATCACACTAATGCTCCTTTCTACGCCAGCAGTCATGTGACCTCTACAGTTAGAGATACGTGGAGCCTATCTGATCAAACAGCAGATCATCAGACTAGTAGAAACCTAATTCAGAGACGCCGCCTGTAAATCTTTTGAAACAGACCCGTCAGGCCTGGGATTGTGTACACTGGGAAGAGCCTTGCAATAGTCATAATCTGGTGTGAAGCAGTCAGGCCTGGGATTGTGTACACTGGGAAGAGCCTTGCAATAGTCATAATCTGGTGTGAAGCAGTCAGGCCTGGGATTGTGTACACTGGGAAGAGCCTTGCAATAGTCATAATCTGGTGTGAAGCAGTCAGGCCTGGGATTGTGTACACTGGGAAGAGCCTTGCAATAGTCATAATCTGGTGTGAAGCAGTCAGGCATGGGATTGTGTACACTGGGAAGAGCCTTGCAATAGTCATAATCTGGTGTGAAGCAGTCAGGCATGGGATTGTGTACACTGGGAAGAGCCTTGCAATAGTCATAATCTGGTGTGAAGCAGTCAGACCAAACGGGATGAAAACATCCAAATTGTGTTTCTCAGTCCTTGATGAAGGAATGACGTTTCCCTCAACACTAACACTCCAACATAACACATAGCTTAACTAGTAGAAAGAAGAGGAAGGGAAGCGCTACTAAGGTACACAATAGTACATTTTGGTAGACAGAAGGTGCTCTTTGGTAAAAGGGGTGAATTGGTCATCAAAAAGAAAGGAGGACCAAGGCTGCAGCCGAAAAGCATCGGATTTTTAAAACTTTGTTTCTATTGAGCATGCCATACAAATAAAGGCATTTTAATTCATTATATGAAGAGTGCCTTGGTCCTCCTTTCTTTTTGAGAACACATAGCTTGTAGGGTTAGCCAATATGGTTGTGGTGTCAGCTGTGCCATTTGTGTAATTACCTGTGTTTTTTAAATAGAAAAGTCATGAGGACAGGAGATGATTGTGGACTACATGAAAAAGAGGACCGAGCACACCCCCATTCTCATCGATGGGGCTGTGGTGGAGTAGGTTGAGAGCTTCAAGTTCCTTGGTGTCCACATCACCAACAAACGAACATGGTCCAAGCACACCAAGACAGTTGTGAAGAGGGCACAACAAAACCTATTCCCCCTCAGGAGACTGAAAAGATTTGGCATGGGTCCTCAGATCTTCAAAAGGTTCTACTGCTGCACCATCAAGAGCATCCAAACAGGTTGTATCACTGCCTGGTATGGCAACTGCTCGGCCTCCGACCGCAAGGCACTACAGAGGGTAATGCGTATGGCCCAGTACATCACTGGGGCCAAGCTTCCTGCCATCCAAAACCTCTATACCAGGTGGTGTCAGAGGAAGGCCCTAAAAATGGTCAAAGACCCCGGCCATCCCAGTCGTAGACTGTTCTCTCTGCTACTGCACGGCAAGCGGTACCGGAGGGCTAAGTCTAGTTCCAAGAGGCTTCTAAACAGCTTCTACCCCCAAGTCATATGACTTCTGAACATCTAATGAAATGGCTACCCAGACTATTTGCTCTGCTCCCCCTTTCTTTTACGCTGCTTCTACTCTCTGTTATTATTTATACATAGTCAATTTAATAACTCTACCTACATGTACATATTACCTCAATTACCTCGACTAACCGGTGCCCCCGAACACTGACTCTGTACACTGACTTCTTTTTTTTAAAGGTATTTTTCTTGAAACTGCATTGTTGGTTAAGGGCTTGTAAAAACACATTTCACTGTAAGGTGAAACCTGTTGTATTTGGCGCATGTGACAATTAAATTTCATTTGATTTGAGATCCCATTGTGGCTGATACTGTATGTTTCATGAAACCAGGGACCAATGGAACTTCTATCCAGCAAGTACTACCAATCTGTACATGGCACTGCATCTCACAACACTGTCTCTCACAGAAGCAGACTACACAGGGAGAATGTGTGTACAGCTTCTCAGACTAAATCAATATGGGTGGAAGAATGGTGTAAAGCAGGGGCTAACAAGCCTGTAACTCTATACATTAAATCTGTTAAGCATTTTTGGGGGAACAATAAATAACCTTAGCTGGTATTAACCTCTCACCCCATAACATTGGCTTGCCAAAGCAGCATTAACAAGGTAATGAGGGCACACACTGCTTCCTTGTAGGGGCTGCACAGTTGTTCCTTCATACCATTATGCAACCACAAATAAGACTGGCCCATTAAAGTGTGGCATAACTATACAGGAAGAAACCCTTTCATATTTAGAGAAAGCTTGACCTTCTTCACATATCACTTTCTTTGTCAACAGTCTCACTTCTCCGTCATAAAGTGTACATCGGCCAGCGCCACAGTACGGAAGGGCTCAAATGCTGAACATGTATCTCATCATGGAGTATGCACCTACAGCTGGAAATTTAGTAAATAACTGTACTGCCTTGTAAGATGCTTGTTCCTTGAGAGTGGCTTGAGTGGATTTCTCCAGATAGACAATGAACTACAGGAACATGGTTGCCTGTGGTTGTGTTTCTTTGTATATGGAGAAAGTGAGTGTTTCTTTATGTTATCTGGACGTTTTACTGAGGGGGGATTAGTGTTCATTTACAAACAGAGTTTTGGCAGCATGGTGTGTTTATACTATCAAGTCTTTCCTACAGCTGACTCTAATAGGCAGTGAAAGCAGCAACCGGTCCGACATTAATGGTGCTGCTGTGATTGTCACCCTATTAAGAATGCCATACTACAGCCTGGGTTTCCGTAGCTACAGCGGCAAAACTCGTCAACCCTTAAACAAAATAACAAACACACATTTATTTGTGTCTGAAATCGTGCCTTTCAAATTTGTAACTGAAGTGATACCCAGTCTGAGACCATACTGTACAGTCTGTAAATTGGTAACCATGACAGGCCAATACACACTTGAAGGTCCTCCCCTACTGTATGTCACAGCTAGCAATTTGGTTAGTATATGGGTGAAGTTTGGAATTTGATTGACATTGTCCATAGTCATAGAGACAAGCGTTGATGCTTTGGTGTCCTCTTAGAATATCTCACAGAGGCAGTCATTGTTGCGAAACTAGTGTGTGGTTCCATTCGCGTTTTTTTGGTCTTCTCTCTCTCACCAGTTAACATTTAATGAGACAGAAACAAGTGCTGACAAGTCTGTCCAATCAGTGGCTGAACTGAGTTGGCATTTCCTCATGATGTTCTGCTCTGATTGGCTGGCAGCTTGGTGGTGGATCCAGTGAAAGGGCTGTTCTCTTTTCACATCTCAGCCCTCGGACAGAGAGAGGAGACGGTTTGGCTGCTCCAACATATAAATCCCCTCCCCTCTTTATTTGACTCCCAAACACAACTGCTAATCTTTATCCTTGTTAGTCACCATTGTCAAACAAATCTAAAACGGCATGTCATTCAGATCCTAGATTCAATAACAAAGACTAACTCTCTGAGTTCATCAATTTATGTATTACAGTATTACAGAGATTCATTATGAGTTGGACAAGCTAAGGCTAAAGTGGAAGGTTTCAGATGTTTTTCAACCAAGGTATTGAGTTGCCCCTGAAATGAGTTTAAAATGAAAGGAAACAAATGATTATACTTTTTCTGCGAACAATCATCTCATCTCTTTCTATCTGTCATTCTTTCTTCCCACTCCTTTCTTTCGTTGTTTCCACCAGTGCATTTTTGGTCTTGAAGCATTCGTTTTTCCCACACTCTCCCCTGTCACACAGGCCGACCACAAAAATGCAGGACAGTGGAGAGTGTGAGGGGGCTCTGGAATTCTGCATGCAGAGGGTAAACACAGAAACTTCCAGGAAGACACACACAGAGGAGCAAACAGTGCACCTACCCTGCCCTAACCTATCATCCCTCTGCCCTTAACTCTTCACTGCCCTCCCTCCCCTCTGACCGTGCAGTTTGTCCAGGAGAGCTCTCCTCACACATCAGCAGCATAACACAGCCACTTCCCTCTGGCCTCTCCTGCTCCCTGGCTGGTATCAGCCGCCACATCAAAGCTGCCTCTGAGACGGCCACTCAGGCTTTGTGCCATTACCTAAATCCTTGTAACCCTGATAAAATGGAATCAACACGGATCCTCTGATACAGACAGAAAGACAAGTGGCATGCACACGTGCCCACCCACACAGTAGGAGCAGACACATAGAGCAATGGCTTTACCATACAGTTCTATAAATATGCATACTTAGCAAAAAAAGACAACATCTAATGTCCAGGTCCTTATAAATCTCACTGATGCTAATACCAGAGTAGCACACAGCAGGACCGGGGGGGCTCTGCAGAATGACAGAGTTAGGACCGCTGCGCCTCACAGGGGCTGGAGCCCTGTCCTCACACTGGGAGAGAGGAGCCCTCCACCAAAGCCATGTGCTTTAAACAAGCAGCCCTATCGCCGAGGTCTGCCATCGTTGTGTAATTTGGCCAGATGTTGGGTAATAAAGTCATACTGCAGCGTGGGAAACAGATGGCAGTTTCAGGCTCCGCTCCGTTTTCTCGCTCCCTAACTTTTCTTTCTTTCTCTATTTTTCCTCCTCTCTTCTTCTGTTAATCTCCAAACAAAACAGGGTTTAAATGGCGCTCATAAATAGGCCCTGCATTTGAACCGCAATGTGTTTACTGAGCAGGCACAAATCAGGCCTGTGATGAGGTTGTTTACTGAAAGGGCAGATACAGCCTGAAGCCAAGGGACTGGGACCGTACGCTTCACGCTTCAAGTAGTCTAACTCTCATTACCCTCACCACCACCTCCTCTTAAACTCTCTACTGCTGCTGGACCCTAGTTCACCCCTCCAGCACAGCAATAGTCCTCTAGACCCACTAGCCATCACACATACTGCATTTTCATGGTCCAGTCAATGTGGTAATAATGAACTCTTTAGTGATAGAGTATTGAACAGCAGCATCCCAGTGCTGTGCTGTTGTGTGGTGTAGCGTGGCGTGAAGGCAGTTCTAGCTCCAGGTCTTACTTGTTGAGGCTCTGGTTGGCTGGGGCCGAGGGGCCGTCACATGATAGGGTGGCATCATGGCCTGAGCAGCCAACATGGTCTAGGGAGCAAAAAAAACGACATTTTAGCTTCAGATTCAGTGTCCAGTAAGTTATAAGGACATGACAGTTGTGAGGAATTATAGAATAGGGCATATTATGTACACTATATCTACAAAAGTTGCTGACAGGTATATAAAATCAAGCACACAGCCATGCAATCTCAATAGACAAACATCGGCAGTAGAATGGCCCATACTAAAGAGCTCAGTGACATTAAACATGGCACCGTCATAGGATGCCACCTTCCCAACAAGTCAGTTTGTCACATTTCTGCCCTGCTAGAGCTGCCCCAGTCAACTGTAAGTGCTGTTATTGTGAAGTGGAAACATCTAGGAACAACGACTCAGCCGTGAAGTGGTAGGCCACACAAGCTCACAGAATGGGATGGACGACTGCTGAAGCCCGTAGTACGTAAAAATCATCTGTCCTCGGTTACAACCCTCACTACTGAGTTCCAAACTGCCTCTGGAAGCAACGTCAGCACAAGAACTGTTCGTCGGGAGCTTCATGAAATGGGTTTCCATTGGCCAAGTAGCCGCACACAAGCCTAAGGTCACCATGCACAATGCCAAGCGTCGGCTGGAGTGGTGTAAAGCTCGTCGCCTTTAGACTCTGGAGCAGTGGAAACGCGTTCTCTGGAGTGATGAATCACTTGCGGTAATCATATTACCACCACACCGGCGGTCACGAGTCATGAATGCAGTCAAATTCCAAGTGATAGTTTAGTCATGGTAATTAGGTGTCATGACTCTCCTGTGAGGATCCAAAGATCATGGTTTACAATGGATCTGACTTCCACCAGACCCCTCTCACCTGCAGAGGGGAGGAGGGATTGATGTGGGGCTTTTATGACACCTCACGCCCAGTCGTAAATTGTATGCAGCAGAGGACTCTTTTTTTGGTCTTCAGTAGGGGCGATTGGAATCTTTGTTACAGAGACGTTTTGCAGCCAAAAACTCTAACGTCCAAAAGTGAACACCGGGAAAATATTTTTAACATCCAAATGTGGGGAATGATGAGAGATGGAATATGGGAAATTAATGTCTATTTTGTGATGTCATTAAAAATGGTATAAAAATTATATTACAAAAATATTGTAACATGAAGAGTTCGCACTGTATGTCAGGTTTTCATCCTTTACGTTGTGTAGGAAATACCAGGGATGAAGAGAATATTTTTGTTAACTTCTTATGGCTGCAGGGGCAGTATTGAGTAGCTTGGATGAAAGGTGCACAGAGGTGCCCATAGTAAACTGCCTGCTCCTCAGTCCCAGTTGCTAATATATGCATATTATGATTAATATTGGATAGAAAACACTCAGAAGTTTCTAAAACTTTTTGAATGATGTCTAAGTATAACAGAACTCATATGGCAGGCAAAAACCTGAAAAAAACAGGAAGTGGGAATTCTGAGGTTGGTAGATTTTCAACACAGCCCCTATTGAACACACAGTGGGATATGGATGAGTTTGCGGATTCCACTAGATGTCAACAGTCTGTAGAACCTTGTCTGATGCCTCTACTGTGAAGTGGGGCCGAAGGAGACAGGAAATAGTCAGGTCTACCATGACCTGGCCATGCTCTGACCATGCGCGTTCACATGAGAGGGAGCTCTGTTCCATGGCATATCTGAAGTCAATGTAATTCTCCGGTTGGAACGTTACTGAAGATTTATGTTAAAAACATTCTAAAGATTGATTCAATACATCGTTTGACAGGTTTCTACTGACTGTTACGGAACTTTTTGACATTTCGTCAGCTTTTAGTGAACACGCTTTCTGACTTTGGATTTGTTTAACAAACTCGCTAACAAAAATAGCTATTTGGACATAAATGATGGACATTACCGAACAAAACGAACATTTCTTGTGGAAGTGTGAGTCCTGGGAGTGCATTCCGACGAAGATCAGCAAAGGTAAGTGAAGATTTATAATGCTTTTTATGAGTTTTGTTGACTGCACAATTTGGCGGGTAACTGTATGGCTTCCTTTTGTGGCTGAACCCTGTTCTCAGATTATTGAAAATTGTGCTTTTGCCGTAAAGCTTTTTGAAATCTGACACAGCAGTTGCATTAACTTCTTGACGCTAGGGGTCATATTTTTTTATTTTTTTAAAATAACGTTCCCAAGGTAAACGGACTATTTCTCAGGTCCAGATCGTAGAATATGCATATAATTTACAGATTAGGATAGAAAACACTCCAAAGTTTCCAAAACTGTCAAAATATTGTCTGTGAGTATAACAAAACTGATTCTGCAGGCGAAAACCTGAGAAAATATAACCCGGACGTGATATTATTATTATTTTTATCTGTGTTTCCTGGCCAGTCTTTCTTCCATTTAAAGGGGTATCAACCATATTCCTTTTCCAATGGCTTCCTTAGGCTGTGACCAGGCTTTAGACATAGTTTCAGGCTTTTATTTTGAAAAATTAACGAGATTTTTCAAAAGTAGTCAGGTGTCCTCTGAATAGTTCCTGCGCGCGAGAGGGGAGCTCTCCATTTCCCTTTTCTCTCTTATTGAATAGGTTGCGGCCCGGTTTAAATATTATCGATTATGTTTGTTAAAAACAACCTGAGGATTGATTATAAAAAACATTTGACATGTTTCTACGACCATTACGGATACTTTTTGGAATGTTCGTCGAACGGAACGAGGCTGTAGTTCTCTGAACATAACGCGCAACCCAAACAGCGTTTTTTTCTTATAAAAGTCATATTTATCGAACAAAATGGATGTCATAAGGTGAATGCACCAATTTGTAAGTCGCTCTGGATAAGAGCGTCTGCTAAATGACTTAAATGTAAATGTAAAAAGAACATTTGTTGTGTAACTGGGAGTCTCGTGAATGCAGACATCCGAAGATTATCAAAGGTAAGCGATTAATTTTTTTGCTTTTCTGACTTTCGTGACCAAGCTAACCAAGCTAATATAAGGCTAACTGTTCTAGCATTGATTGATACACTCACAAAAGCTTAGATGTATTTCGTTGCAAAGCACATTTTCAAAATCTGACACGATAGGTGGATTAACAACAAGCTAAGCTGTGTTTTGGTATATTTCACTTGTGATTGCATGATTATAAATATTTTTTGTAATATTTTTGTATCTGATACGTTTGGGAATTTTCTTCTGCCTTTCAGCACCGGAACGAGGCTGTAGTTTTCTCAACATAACGCGCAACCCAAATGGCGTTTTTTTGTTATAAAAGTAATATTTATCGAACAAAAATAACATTTATTGTGTAACTGGGAGTCTCGTGAGTGCAAACATCCGAAGATTATCAAAGGTAAGCGATTAATTTTATTGCTTTTCTGACTTTCGTGACCATGCTAATTTGGGGCTAGCTGTTGTAGCATTGATTGATACGCTCACAAAAGCTTGGATTTCTTTCTCTGTAAACGCATATTTTCAAAATCTGACACGATAGGTGGATTAACAAGCTAAACTGTGTTTTGGTATATTTCACTTGTGATTGCATGATTATAAATATTTTTTGTAATATTTTTGAATTTGGCACCCTGCAATTCAGCGGTTGTTTAGGGAAATGATCCCGTAATCGGGATCTGTGCGCAGAAAGGTTAAGAACAAGTGTATCTTTAATTCTATGTAAAACATGTATCTTTCATCAAAGTTTATGATGAGTATTTGTTATTTGACGTGGCTCTCTGCAATTTCTCCGGATATTTTGGAGGCATTTCTGAACATGGCGCCAATGTAAACAGAGGTTTTGGGATATAAATATGATCTTTATCGAACAAAACCTATATGTATTGTGTAACATTAAGTCCTATGAGTGTCATCTGATGAAGATCATCAAAGGTTAGTGATTAATTGTATCTCTATTTCTGCTTTTTGTGACTCCTGTCTTTGGCTGGAAAAATGACTGTGTTTTTCTGTGATTTTGCGGTGACCTAACATAATCGTTTGTGGTGCTTTCGTTGTAAAGCCTATTTGAAATCGGACACTTTGGTGGGATTAACAACAAGATTACTTTTAAAATGGTATAAGATACATGTATGTTTGAGGAATTTTAATTTTGAGATTTCTGTTGTTTGAATTTGGCGCCCTGCACTTTCACTGGCTGTTGTCATATCATCCCGTTAACGGGATTGCAGCCATAAGAAGTTTAAGACAGGAATGTGATTTTAGTTTTCTAATGAGATCATAGTTTTGATGATACTTTGCACAGTAAGTAGCCATGCCCGAGGGAGCTCAGAGAGCATGTCAGCATGACGGAAACGCCCCCTTTTTACAAGAGTGTATGAAGGATGAGTTGAGAATTAACATATCAGACCAGAAGGACTCAAGCTGGAGCTTAGGTCTCCATTGGTTACAACCCTAAAAATCAACACGAGGTGAAGATGACAAATTAGCCTCTCTAACAATCAAGGTTACGGTTGATTAGCTGTTCTAAGTACTGTATCTAAGAAAGTCAATTTAAGTAAGACCATCCTGTTACTCTCCTCAAAACATTGTTGACAACACTGCTCTCATCACACCATTGGGGATCATCGACCTGGCTGATTAGCTGTCTTCAGAGGACAACTCTTCCAGAACGCGTGAAAGTAAACACCATCCTGTTATTCTGCTAAAGACTACAGGACAAGGCATTAAAGCCACGGACAACTAAGAAGAAGGACATTGTGACCTCTTGTGGACAATCAGAGCCTTACACTTAGAGTTTGGGAGAAGGCCCAATGGTACCCTTTTCATGAAGGCCTGGGTCCAACAGAGATACACGACAAAGGAAGACATCCAAACACGTAAATACATTCATTAGTTCTTTAGCCCAAACGGGCGGCGGTTCGGCGCAAAGTATTATGATTACTGTGAGCATACTTCCAAGTGTATAAGTTTGTATCTCTTTCTTTCTCCATTTGTTCCTCTCTACTCCTCTCTCTTTTGATAAACAAGCAGTCATGTTGTTGTTAGTCTACTAGGGACCGGTTTCCATCGTATTATGTTTCTAATCAATAACCTATACCGTGTGTGTGTGTATCCTGTGTTATCCTTTAGTTAGTTAGTAAATAAAGAATTAAATAAATTTGTGTGGTACAGAATGATCAGTAAAGCTGGGGTTTGAGCAAATGCAAGGAGTATGCGACATTCAGAATTATGAGACTGATATGAGGTAATTATTAATAAATGACTTATCGATATTTGTCTTATAATACATCTAGAGTTTAATTCGGGAGATGGTAACTCGTTAAACAACTTCTTCCGTGGTGCCCCAAATCCTAATATGTTAATTGTTACATGATTAATTGAATCGAGTAACAATTAAACATAGTTAGTTGATTCGATACTTAACAGTCATCAAGATTAACGAAAGTCAAGTCACAGGCTTCTCCAAGCTCTGATGCTGCTGATGGTCATTAGTAGCCTACCAAACTTGCTAACTGCCTGGTACTCCGCACCCTATTGTCCCTCTAATCACTCTGACATCAATGCAAATGTGTTTGAAAATCTAATTAAACACTTCATGAGAGACTGAGTTCATGTTGCGCAGCATTTCTATAGGCTATGCAATTGCACGAGAAAATGGCCTCTACTACAAAGAGGAGGATCCCATCAGCTTTCTATAAGCTAGGCCTACTATATTTATTTCTCAACTTTCCTAATACTAAGCACATTGTTTATCTTTACAACAGGTGTATGGCCTACCTGGCTGGCATGAAAATGAACCACGGGAAAAGCATCCTCCATTCACTATTTAAGTGCATAGATGACATGTATTTTTTCCTGCTGTCCCTGTTTCGAAATTGGACCGTCAAAAGTGTAGAGAGGAGTAGGCAGGAGGCTGTCGCAGGTTTAGAACTACTGAATATATTAAAGCACTTTATACTGTATATACAGTGGGGCAAAAAAGTATTTAGTCAGCCACCAATTGTGCAAGTTCTCCCACTTAGAAAGATGAGGCCTGTAATTTTCATCATAGGTACACTTCAACTATGACAGACAAAATGAGGGAAAAAAATCCAGAAAATCACAATGTAGGATTTTTAATTACTTTATTAGCAAATTATGGTGGAAAATAAGTATTTGGTCAATAACAAAAGTTTATCTCAATACTTTGTTATATACCCTTTGTTGGCAATGACAGAGGTCAAACGTTTTCTGTAAGTCTTCACAAGGTTTTCACACACTGTTGCTGGTATTTTGGCCCATTCCTCCATGCAGATCTCCTCTAGAGCAGTGATGTTTTGGGGCTGTTGCTGGGCAACACGGACTTTCAACTCCCTCCAAAGATTTTCTATGGGGTTGAGATCTGGAGACTGGCTAGGCCACTCCAGGACCTTGAAATGCCACTCCTTCGTTGCCCGGGCGGTGTGTTTGGGATCATTGTCATGCTGAAAGACCCAGCCACGTTTCATCTTCAATGCCCTTGCTGATGGTAGGCTTTGTAACGTTGGTCCTAGCTCTCTGCAGGTCATTCACTAGGTCCCCCCGTGTGGTTCTAGGATTTTTGCTCACCGTTCTTGTGATCATTTTGACCCCACGGGGTGAGATCTTGCGTGGAGCCCCAGATCGAGGGAGATTATCAGTGGTCTTGTATGTCCTCCATTTCCTAATAATTGCTCCCACAGTTGATTTCTTCAAACCAAGCTGCTTACCTATTGCAGATTCAGTCTTCCCAGCCTGGTGCAGGTCTACAATTTTGTTTCTGGTGTCCTTTGACAGCTCTTTGGTCTTGGCCATAGTGGAGTTTGGAGTGTGACTTTTTGAGGTTGTGGACAGGTGTCTTTTATACTGATAACAAGTTCAAACAGGTGCCATTAATACAGGTAACGAGTGGAGGACAGAGGAGCCTCTTAAAGAAGAAGTTACAGGTCTGTGAGAGACAGAAATCTTGCTTGTTTGTAGGTGACCAAATACTTATTTTCCACCATAATTTGCAAATAAATTCATTAAAAATCCTACAATGTGATTTTCTGGATTTTCTTTTCTCATTTTGTCTGTCATAGTTGAAGTGTACCTATGATGAAAATTACAGGCCTCTCTCATATTTTTAAGTGGGAGAACTTGCACAATTGGTGGCTGACTAAATACTTTTTTGCCCCACTGTATATATAGAAGTGGGACAAAACCCAAAGTGCAAAATAATTAAGTACTCAGGAAATAGTAGGAGAGATTCCTCTCAGGAAAACAAGCACCATTTACAATGACCGACAAAGACAAATGACAGAGGGAGTATACATACAGTAATAGAGTGGGGATTGGAACCAGGTGTGTGTAATGATGACGAGACAAGTCCGGGGTTGATGAGTGAAGGGCGTTTGCCAGCAGCAGCTAGAAGGCCAGCGACGCCGAACGCCTGAGCTGGACAGGAGGGCGAGCCAAAGTGAAGGCTGGTGTGACAAGTAAATGTAAAGAAAAAATTTAATCAAGAATAGTCTGATTGGTGACAATATTAGCCTATCACCTGTGAATTATATATCACTTGTGAATGATGCCCAGCATAAGAATCTGCCTTTTATTGTGTGTGGCTTTTTCGAATCATAGTCGCACACCTCATGTAGCCTAGCCCATAGGCCTATATGTTTTGATAAGGTTTGTATCACAACTAAGCACATTAATCCGCTTTACAATAGGTTTAGAGCCTAACTGGCATACATAAGCAGCGTGTGAGTTTCAAGTTTGGGGAAGATCATTTTCACCACAAAAATGCACCTGTTTTCCTGCTAATGGAGCATTCGTGCTTATAGCCTACTACCATGTGTGCATTGCTGCGCTTATAATGTGAAGAAATAGCCTAATAATTTAGCAACATTTTAAACAAAATGTTCTGATCTGTTGCATCAGCCACATTGCATCAGAAAACATTGGGGATGCTAGTGGTTGTATTCATTTGGGATCTATTGCATCCCACAACTGTCCCAGACTATGTTTGGAATATTTATTTCTCGCAAAGAATAGAATAGGTTGACTTTTGTATTATGGGAAATAGTAGATTGACATAGGCTAGGGCTTTTGCTGTTCATTAGGCCTACTCATCTTGTTGGCTGGCGAAAAGTGAATGTGGACAGTTCATCCAATATCTTCAATATGCACCTCGGAATTGGATAAGGATGCACACAGATGGGTCCCCGATGTGTCTGTCTTCACTTGTAGCCTGTGAGAAAGACCCGATCACGTGATGGACAGCCATGTGAGTGAGAGTTACTTTAGAGCGTGCAGCACTCAGGCATAAGGGCACACCGCAGCACTCCGGCCACTGACTGCAAAAGGCATGGATTATGGCCACAAAGGGGATGCCGCCTTGAAATTCGAGGCATTATCAAGTGCTTGTCAAATTGTGAATGAGAGACTGATGTATAGTGTGTGCAGCCTGCACAAAAAACAAAGCAGAACTCATGCCTTTCAAGCAACTTTTTTCAAATCGTCATTAGAGTCGCATCATGCAGCCTTACAATGTATTAAAAATCTAAACATATAGCCTAACGATTGTATAACAAATAGTTACATTACAACTCTAAATTAAGCATATAGGAGTTCCTAAACACGGAATAGCCGCATGTGCGCTTAATAAAATATTAATATTTTATTCAGCTTTGTTCAATTGTATTCTTCATACTATAAAATAATGCCATGGAATTCTAAGCAAATCCTGTCTGCTAAATTAACTAGTGTAGCCCACAGCCATTTGGCATAGCCAGATCAGGACCCTAACATAAGGACAACTCAGAGTATGCTATGCTGTTCTTCTGAAATAGACTAGATTTTCTTCATGTCATGCTTCTTTAGACCTGTCTAAAATAAATAATGGATTTATTGTGAAGGTGTAGGCTATATTACATGGATTTATTACACTTTTTAAAATGTAGATGTTCCAAAGGTCTGCATCAATGGCTTGAATCCAGGAGATGCTAAATGTGTTTGTTAATTAGCGGTCAATTACCACGAGAACAACTTTTATTTGCTTGACAATCTCCGGCTGACAAAATGTTGCGACCGCCACAGCCCTAACCACGCTTCACCATCTGCCAGTCCGACGGATGAATCTGGGTTTGGCAGATGCCAGGAGAACGCTACCTGCCCGAATGCATAGTGCCAACTGTAAAAATTTGGTGGAGGAGGAATAATGGTCAGGGGGTGTTTTTCATGATTTGGGCTAGGCCCCTTAGTTCCCGTGAAGGTCAATATTAATGCTACAGCATACAGTGACATTCTAGACAATTCTGTGCTTCCAACTTTGTGGCAACAGTTTGGGGAAGGCCCTTTCCTGTTTCAGCATGACAATGCCTATGTGCACAAAGCAAGGTCCATACAGAAGTGGTTTGTCAAGATCGGTGTGGAAGAACTTGACTGGCCTGCACAGAGCCTTGACCTCAACCTCATCGAACACCTTTGGGATAAATTGGAACGCCGACTGCGAGCCAGGCCTAATCGCCCAACATCAGTGCCTGACCTCACTAATGCTCTTGTGGCTGAATGGAAGCAAGTCCCCGCAGCAATGTTCCAACATCTAGTGGAAAGCCTTCCCAGAGGAGTGGAGGCTGTTATAGCAGTAAAGGGGGACCAACTCTATGTTAATGCCCATGATTTTGGAATAAGATGTTCAACAAGCAGGTATCAACATACTTTAGGTGGTTAGGTACACTACATGACCTATCTATCATAATTGTAAATGTTCTCAGTACAACAATAAAAGGATCAGACTTTGATTTCAGGTCCAGGTCACATAAGGTGAAATATCACCGATCTAAAAGACCACTACATCAATTAGCTTTGAAAAAAGTGACATCCTTTATCAAAACACGCTCTACATATTTTGAAGTTGGACGCAGTGCAACACATAGTTGTTTAGACAAGACGTCTCTTTAATGACTTCTAGAGACCAGGTAAACAACATGTTCCTCCTGACAATATTTAAGAGCTATCTTTGCTTGTGTTGCTGGGGAATGCTTCACGGACATTCCTTCCACATCTCATGTCTATGCTATTTTCTCTGCCACTTTATATATCTATCTAACAACCTAATGGTTTTCCAGCTTCCCAGCGTAGGATTTCAAAGGGCCGGCAGCTTGACAGGGAATATTTTGATGTAATTTCTGTGTTGATAAATGAGAAGCTGAATTTCCAGGTTGGAGGGGCTGCGTCTGTGCAGCAGTTGAGCAGGGCCAGGGAGGGCACCTTTCTTTGGCTGCCAGGTGGCCCCAGGCCAAGCCTGTGGAGGAGCCGCGCACCCAGTAACTGGAACACGAAGTAGATCACCGGAACAGCACATGCGCACACGCACACACACAGCTCCCCTGGACACACACACACACGCACACACACAGCTCCCCTGGACACACACACACACGCACACACACACAGCTCCCCTGGACACACACACGTTTTTGTGTTCAGTTAAGCCAAATACTTAAATCAATTCTCCCGTAAGGCCACAAGGCAGCAGAGGTGAGTGCAGGGATGTAGAGAGTATTTGTTTCAATAAGACCTAAACCCTTGATGGTTTTTCACATCATTACAGAGCAGGGTCAAGGCATTGACTTATTTTCTGACCAATTGAGGGACACAGTCTGGGAAGGAGGGTTTACTGGGCAATTCAACTCTGAGCCCAAGACATGAATGAGCTTTAAGGCCATGGAACACATGGAAAAGCTACAGGATTGCAGGGCATCTGTTCGTATAGACTCCCATTCAGGCCAAGCTGGCCAGAGTGACTGAGGATCAGAGCAGGTGGATCAGGGAGAGGAGATTAAAAGGAGGGTTCCCTGATTGGGTAGTGACTCAAGGCGCACAGTAACACATCCATTCACCATTACCAGGTAGGGACTGGGGAGGAGCAGGGCCCACCTCTGACCCTGATTGTGATGCTAAATTGCAGGAAATAGTTTGCAGCATTAATTGCTGTGTGTAATCATATGCCATGAAGGGCGCAGAATTGAGAGATAGAGAGACCCAACCTGTTATTCTGATCTCGAGTAACCCCTCCCATGAGCCCTTTACTGAGCTCATGGGAGGGGTTACTCTGGATTCTGTGTGGCTGGCTGTGGGTTGGTGTGGCTTGGTGAACTGGTAAACTGTGCTCAATCAGAGAGCTGGTAATTGGAGTGGATGGAAGGGGAATGGGGATCAGGGGATCACTTTCACAGGGGATCACTTTCACAGAGAGCCTTGTGTAACACAGCCTGTCTGGGCCAAGAAAAGTATCACCTCAATTGCATTAATTAGACCCAACCTGGACCACAAAATGATTTGAGAGCAACTGCATTAAAAACATTTATTAAATGAATGCGCGCATCCAATCATCCCACCCCGAAAGCTGACGTCTCTCCCCAGCCTCCACGCCGCCTTGTCCATAGAACGACTACAACAAATGCAGCAAGAAGAATAAACACACATTTCCTGTTTGCTTTGAAAGGATCCACTTTCAAAGCAAACATACAGATAAACCAAGAACCTATCTGTTTTCTCAGTGTCAAAATAACTGTCAAGTAACCCAAAGCTCTCAGTTTAATCTCCTTCAGCAAATGGCAGAAATCACATCTGTCATGACGACTAGTCAAGCATGACTAATAGGTTTTGTAACTACGAAGGTTTCGAATAGTTATGCCTGGAAAAAAATGTCAGGGTTGAAATGCGAACCAAAATGAATGTAGAATCTGATATGAACTGTGAATGATGGTATTAGACTTCTTATTCGCTGTCGAATCAGTGGCGTGGCCTCACCAGAGCCCTTGTGGACAGCCAGCCTTGATTACTCACCTTCCAATTTAAGCACAGCCAACAGTAGACTCAGCAAAACAAATAGTTCTCTTGGTGTGAAAATTCATGTTTGCTTTCAAGGAACGAGCTCCCTGTGAGGATGTTCCCACCGGACACCATTTTGTTCGGCGGTTGGAGGACAAATTCCCAGAATAGCTTTGCAAACGCTAACTTTAAGGCTTTTGTCCACAAGTGATGGGGAACCTTTTTACAGAACTTTTGGACAGTATCCTCATTGCTTAACAAAAACAAGCAGTTGATATTGCCCAGACAAAAAGAGATGAGGGTTTTCCTGATTTATAATCCAATAGTAATCAAATGCCCAGCTAAGTGTTTACATCTATGCTTTATTTGAGCAAGAGTGAAACATCAAGAGAGGAAAAGGGATAAATTGCAACTTCTAATGTTTTTCTGAACCCCAATCAGAGAAAATCACAAAAAGTCTCTAAAATGGTTTTGGCACAAAGCTGAACACAGGTTCCAAGGATTGGATTGTGTGCAGCTTTCAGCCCAGTCAGAGAAGGAGAGTTTCTAAAGCATGCTCACCACACTGTATATAGTCTAGCAGGGTTTACAATCTGGGTCTACCTGAACATGAGGTTTTCCATGCTCAGAAGGACAATGTCTCTTCCTTACAGAAGGACAAGACATTTTATTGGGCTGAATAGTCCCAAGGAAACCAAAACTACACTGTTGTCTCTCATATCTTAAGCCACGAAGAGCAGTAATCTTTCTCTCTAAACTCCACAACCATAGTTACCCTATCATCCAGTCCGTGATTTTGTGGTCTGCAGCTCACTGACCTGGTGGAGGGTGTGGCTCTGGCCCAACAGTTGGAGGGACTGGAACTTCTGCTGCTGCAGGATGGCGAACTGGAGCTGGTATCTGCCTGGAGTGGGATGCTGCTGGGGGCTGACACCTCTCACCAGGTTGTAGGGTCTCTTGGTTTCCCCATCCCAAAGACCCTCCTCATCTCGCAACTGCCTGGGGCTATTGGAGCAGAGGAAATTAGATCAAAGATAGTTCCAAAGTTCATGTGTACTGTATGCTTGACAAATTAAGAGTGCTTTTTCTGATGCAAAAGTTAGGCTCAGACAGCAGTGGAACAGAAATACCACTGCTGTGGGTTAGTCAAGTGAGTATTTAGGCCTTCTACCATCCTCTCATTGTCAGTCACTTGACCATGTAACCAGACTGAAATGTGGTATTAGCTCATTAACTGGCCAATTTCTCTCCACATATTGAGTAGTAAGACGGCGAACGAGAGGTAAAGGGGACAGGACAGCGTGCGGCACCCCAGCCACTGCACCCAGATGTCTTCCTGTCAAAACTGACCAATCACAGAAGCAAAGCAGAGAGTAGACCCGTGGCAAACATGGTGCTCATTGAAAACATTGAAACCTCTCCCGCCTCACAAAGGCACAACCTGGAAAGCCAACCTTTGAACGGCTCCACGCGTTTCTAACTGAATTACCTCTCATTAGTACTAAGCCTTTTGTATTTTTGGCAATGGGGGAGTCAGGGCTCGCCTCCCAAGTTCACGGCAGAGTCTGTGACAATGAAAAGCACCCCTTCAGCCAAACAAATTATGCCCTAAAGAACAAGGAGCTAAGAGAAAAACATGTAAAGGAAGAAAGAGAGAGATTGAGGGAGAGAAAGAAATAGAAGCCCCAGGGTCTCATTTCACACAAAAAAAGTGAAGAGTTCCTGGAAATTCCTCCCATAAGATGCAATAACATTTGCATACAGTAAGAGTTAAAGAAAATATTATCAGACTAGAAATATCACAATTCGACAAGACATTTTAAGAACATAACTGAGATAAGGTCTGAAATTAGAATTCAATTAATCTTGAATAACAACATGCGCTGCGGGAAAATAATCCAGTGTCGCTCACAAAGGCTACATGAAAAAAATTCCTTTCGGGCGTAACCAAACAAAGACACAAGGGATCTGAAAGTCATGTGAACAAGCTATCCGCCCATGCATTTCTCATTTCACATAACGGCATGTATATTGCAAAAAGAACTGGTGCAATCCAGAGCCATTCAAACTTGTTTCCCCCTCTGCTGCTATCAAAGGTCTGTCTGTGAACCCTTTAAGACCACAGATTGTAGATGACCACAAGACAAGAACAAAATCCTGATGGATGGTTTCATCTCCATTCATTATTATTTAAGTTTTTTCCCCCAAAACTATTCCAAGTACTGTATGCTTCCGTTAGTCTTTATCAGTATCGCTCTACTTGAGCTACATGGGAGTCCAAATCACACATCCCCGCAGTCCCACATCAGGAACCTCAGTTCCTGGCTATTCAATTCCAGCACAATAAATAAATAGGGAAGGGAAAAAACAGCCACATCTGAGTTTCCCATCACTGGTACAGTACAGTACACTACATGTGTGAGGCTTTAGCAGCCTGGGGCCTTCCCTGCCTGGTCTGCCTGTAACATGTGGGTGTCAGTATGATCCCTGCTGCGCTCACCGTACTGTAATATGCTGATATGACTTACAATAACACAGCAGTGCGAGCTGAGCACATGTGCAGCCTCAATCTAACTCAGCACTGAATGTGGGAAAAGGCCGTTCTGAGATGACATCATGCTGCTGCAGCCCATCATACCTCTAAGACCTGGTCTGGTCTAGCTGGCCAACATGGACATCATCAGGCTCAGTGGTATTTCCAGAACTTATTTATTTTCTCTTCCCTGTCCTTCGCCTAGTGGGGTATGATAGCTATGAAACACGGAGTACTAGAGCCTAAAATGTTGAGAAGCACAGAGCTTGTGAATGGGTTCAGAATGGTAGTGTGCATCAGCCCATCTCTGATGTGTGTGACTGACATTCAGGTTTAGATGGATGGAGAGAGGGGTTTAGTCCATGCTGCCTGCTGAGAGGGGCAGGGCTATTACCAGGGTGTCTATGTCGACTCATTAGCATGGCCGCCTTATCCCAGGGTGGATTTTCACTCTCCCCTACTTCAGGGGATGCCTCACTCCCGGCACTACATCTGGGTCCAATTTAGGTTTTTATTAAAATGAGGAAGACATCAAACCATTTTTTCTGTGCATTTTTTTTTACCCAGTTCATTTTTAAGTTTCTCTTGAGTTTTCTGGTGAGCCGAATTGGCTCTGCAAATGGACAGTCACACAATGTACTGGAATGATCTTGATCTTCCTGTCTGGGTTGGCGCCCCCCCCTTGGTTTGTGCTGTGGTGGAGATCTTTGTGGGCTATACTCGGCCTTGTCTCAGGATTGTAAGTTGGTGGTTGAAGATATCCCTCTAGTGGTGCGGGGGCTGTGCTTTGGCAAAGTGGGTGGGGTTTTTCCTTCCTGTTTGGCCCTGTCCGGGGGTATCTTCGGATGGGGCCACAGTGTCTCCTGACCGCTCCTGTCTCAGCCTCCAGTATTTATGCTGCAGTAGTTTATGTGTCGGGGGGCTAGGGTCAGTTGGTTATACCTGGAGTACTTCTCCTGTCTTATCCAGTGTCCTGTGTGAATTTAAGTATGCTCTCTCTAATTCTCTCGTTCTCTCTTTCTTTCTCTCTCTCTGAGAACCTGAGCCCTAGGACCATACGTCACGGCAAACCGGGCATGATGACTCCTTGCTGTCCCCAGTCCGCCTGGCCTTGCTGCTATTCCAGTTTCAACTGTTCTGCCTGCGGTTACGGAACCCCTACCTGTCCCAGACCTGCTGTTTTCAACTCTTAATGATCGGCTATGAAAAGCCAACTGACATTTATTCCTGATTATTATCTGACCATGCTTGTCATTTATGAACATTTTGAAAATCTTGGCTCTCTCTAATTTTCTCCTTCTCTCTTTCTTTCTCTCTCTCGGAGGACCTGAGCCCTAGGACCATACGTCAGGACTACCGGGCATGATGACTCCTTGCTGTCCCCAGTCCACCTGGCCTTGCTGCTATTCCAGTTTCAACTGTTCTGCCTGCGGTTATGGAACCGCCACCTGTCCCAGACCTGCTGTTTTCAACTCTTAATGATCGGCTATGAAAAGCCAACTGAAAATTATTCATGATTATTATTTGACCATGCTTGTCACTTATGAACATTTTGAACATCTTGGCATAGTTCTGTTATAATCTCCACCCGGCACAGCCAGAAGAGGACTGGCCACCCCTCATAGCCTGGTTCCTCTCTAGGTTTCTTCCTAGGTTTTGGCCTTTCTAGGGAGTTTTTCCTAGCCACCGTGCTTCTACACCTGCATTGCTTGCTGTTTGGGGTTTTAGGCTGGGTTTCTGTACAGCACTTCGAGATATTAGCTGATGTACGAAGGGCTATATAAAATAAACTTGATTGATTGAACTTGATTGAACTTGACTGCCCCTACAACTTTCGACCAAGTAAAACAACGATCTGACAAAATATTGAGGAAAACCAAAAATACCAGTATGTGTGTTGCAGTGACCAGGGTCTGACATGTCCTTGAGTACTGCAGAACCAGAGATGGTGGCCCTGTGGATATCAAGGAGGAGATGGAGTTAAGAGTGTACACTCGTAGAAAAAAAGATGCTATCTAGAACCTAAAATGTGTCTTCGGCTGTCCCCATAGAAGAACCCTTTTTGGTTATAGGTAGAACCCTTTCTGGTTTAAGGTAGAACCCTTTTGGGTTCCATGTAGAACCCTCTGTGGAAAGAGTTCTTCATGGAACACAAAAGGGTTCTGCCTGGAACCAAAAAGGGTTATTCTATGGGGACAGCCGAAGAACCCTTTTGGAACACTTTTTTTCTAAGAGTGAAGAGGTTGGGTGCCAAGGTAGAGAGAGACACACATCAGTGTTCTCCTCACTGAGGGGAGTAGAATGCACCAACCATGACGTATTCCAAACCAAAATACACAATAATCATGGTGCTCCATCACAATTTTAAACCACAGCTATTACCAATCCAGAGAAGTACCCAATAACTTACTGGAAATGAATTCTTACCTGAGCCAAGAGTCTGATCCAGGATTGGGTAAAATTACCAGAACACATCAGAGGCTGTAGACAATCTGTCCGTCTTTTACTGCATATGCTGGTCGTAAACGAGCAAAAGAGAGCTAACAAGACACCATGCACCTATTGGTCATTCAACCTGATGTTGGAGATTTTCAGGTCAATATAATGCCTGGGAGAAATCAAACATAATTTTACATCAACTATGTGGTCGGGAATATTCAAAAACCGGGAAGTCAAGCGTTTCTCCTGACAGCAGAGTTGTGAGTGGTGCGGTGGGTAATACATAGTAGAGGGATAATGGTGTTTATGAATGTAAGTGTAGCCAGCAGCCCCCTGCCCCAGGCTGTCAGCAGACTGGAGTGGAGAAGAGTGGGGAAGCAGCGTCTCTCTCTCTCTCTCTCTCTGTTTCTCAGAGTGCTGAGGCAGCATACCTGGCAGATCCTGGCAACGTGTCGGCACAACAAAGGGCCCAGCTACTCTTTGAAACCCATCATGCTTCACCCTGTGGTTGCTGCTTAAAGAGCCAGTGTGCTTAACGGTTTCAGTATGTTTGGCACAGACCACCGGCCCCAGTTGTAGGGGGCTCAGGAAATCCTACATTAAAGAAACAGCACTCAAAGTCGAAATCAAGGTAATTTATCCTAATATCTGATCAACAATGTTATACCGCATTCTAAGATCCCTGCGCCAAATTTACTGTTGCGGGTAAAGGGGGAAAAAGAGGGTTTTGTGTTGGTGCTCAGTGGGTACCAAATGGAAAGTTACAGAGAGAAAGTGATGGCATGTTCTTATCAGAGAACTTTTTTACCCGAGCTGTCCAGTGACGAGGTGAAGAATCTCATAAAAATCTCTTATGAAAAATTGACCGCATAGCTCATAAATGGCAACTTACTGTAGTGCACTCAAGAACAGTCTTTTATATGTTTTTTTATGAGAGGATTTCCAGTTAAAAAGTAGAATAGTCCTCACATGAACTGGGATCCAAATAGAGTCAAAATGTGTAAAAGGTAGACAAAAGGAAAAAGTAGATCAGATAAAAAGGACTGACAACAGAAAGAAGGATAATCCATGAAGGTCAAATGACAATTAGGCAACATTTAAAATGTGAAATGTAAAAGTGAACTTGAACTCTATACAAATACTCTTTGAGATAAATTATATTAAACCCATCTTCCTTCGTTTGTGGAAATAAAAACATTTTAAAAAGGGAAAGGGCCAGACATTCCAGGAATTCCCTGACAGTTCCATACATAAGGAAGGGCTTGACTGGAAAAACAGAGATCAGGGCCAAACTGTCTGAGACATTGTCACTCACATATCACTGTAAAAATAGAGAGCAACCATGTATGCTTAACCCTTGCTCAGCCTCCTCTTCCAGAAGCAGCATCCAGCAGGTTGAACTGCCCCGGAACTCACGTGACACAGTCTGGCACACATATTCACGTGTCCATGTGCTCACTTTTCTTCTCTCCATCTCTCCCTCTCTTTCTCTTCTCAGTCTCCCTCTCTGCAGTCTGCACTGTCCCAATGTGAGGGGAGAGCATGGTTACGGAGGAGGGCTGGAGCAGACTGTGGCTGACTTATTGTTGACTCTGACCCCCTCTTATTAATGCAATGTATTAGGCTGCCAAGATGCTTCACACACACACCAGGCAGCTATCTGTCAACTCCTCTGCTAGCCCCTTAGAAGCAAAATTAAAACGACTAACAAAATGTTTATTTTCATGCACAGGCCTAATTAAAATACCCCACTAATCCCAGAAGTGTTGGAAGTTGAAAATACTTTCCCAAAGACTATCAGTCTTCAATATAAAGGTTCTTCAGAGACCATTAAACCTGCCTGAAGGTTTTATTGACTGTGACCAAATAGTCTGCCACAAATTAAAGCGCCTATAAAATTGTCCAAAGTAAATTATACAGAAAATAGTCAAAATGTTAATTTTCACCTACATGAATGACGCTGTCAGAATAGTCACACTAAAACCCTCTCAAGGAGTTGAGCACAGCTCTTGTGAACCTCTCACTGGCAAGCACTATCAGGGAGACCAAGAGAAAGGCACTCGCATTAGGAATAGCCTAGAACTTTGAAAAGCACACCCAAGACACACACTTGGAGAGCCCTCTCCAAAATGACTGATGTGATCCAAGCTGCTTCTGTAAAAACAGATGGCACATGGGGGTAAAAAAGAAATGTGGCATTTCCTTTAGACCAATACAGTGCCTTCTATTGATGGCAGTGATGCATTAAATCAAAATTAGTGTTCAAGTCACTGATCATAGATGTTCTAAGAAATGGAAGGGTTGCAACCATCCATCACAATAAAGGCTTAAGCCTGTCGAGAGAAAGAGAGCACAATATTTCTAATGCCCCAGCAGTTTGGAATATAAGTTACCTTTGACCATCAGACCGACATAAAAGAGTGAATATCTAGTCCAGTAATAAAAAATAAAAAAATGTTATAAAGAATTGCATGTATCTTTAAATCTCATGTGCGTAGCGGCATACAGTTGAGCTGACACGTTTTTAGGATTTCCACACATGGGGATTTTTTTTTAGCAGGGTCTGGGGTGTAAAAAAAAGTGTATTTTATAAACGCATTGCATGCAATTCTACGTCATTTACATGATAGAATCATGATAGAATACATTAGCATATTATTTTTTTCGTACCACACAAAAGGCCAAATGCAGCCTACTGTGCAACTCCCTGTTCAGGTAAGATGTAATTTTGGAACTTTATTTGAAGACATTTGTATTTATAATTTTTATAATTTAACATTCTTTTGTATCATTGTTGTTATTGTAGGCTTATTTATTCATCTAAACCAGTTCTTTAAATATGCAAAACGTGTTTTGTAGAGACATTTTCGTTGGCTAAATGAAGTTCGATCTGTCTTTTTAATTGTGTGCCCCTATTTAGCTGAAGATAGGTTCTAAAGTAGGCGTTTTGAAAAATAAATATCTTTAGCCTATTGCTGTCATTTGTTGGGTACAATATGCCCTTCTTTGTAATTGCTGCAATTGAAAACCCTAGTCATTGGCGACTCTATTACCCACAGTATTAGATTTAAAACGAATAATCCAGCGATCATACACTGTTTACTAGGGGGCAGGGTTACCAACGTTAAGGCTAATCTGAAGATGGTGCTGGCTAAAGCTAAAATTGGCGAGTGTAGAGAGTATAGGGATATTGTTATCCACGTCGGCACCAACGATGTTAGGAGGAAACAGTCAGAGGTCACCAAGCGCAACATCGCTTCAGCGTGTAAATCAGCTAGAAACATGTGCCGGCATCAAGTAATTGTCTCTGGCCCCCTCCGAGTTAGGGGGAGCGATGAGCTCTACAGCAGAGTCTCACAACTCAATCGCTGGTTGAAAACTGTTTTCTGCCCCTCCCAAGAGATAGATTTTGTAGATAATTGGCCCTCCTGGGACTCACCCACAAACAGGACCAAGCCTGGCCTGCTGAGGAGTGACGTACTCCATCCTAGCTGGAGGGGTGCTCTCATCTTATCTACCAACATAGACAGTGCCCTAAGTCCCCTAGCTCCACAATAAGATAGGGTGCAGGCCAGCCTGCCAGCTTAGTGGAGTCTGCCACCAACACAGTCAGTGTAGTCAGCTCAGCTATCCCCATTGAAACCGTGTCTGTGCCTCGAGGTTGGGCAAAACTAAACATGGCGGTGTTCGCTTTAGCAATCTCACTGGAATAAAGACCTCCTCCATTCCTGTCATTATTGAAAGAGATTGTGTTATCGCACATCTCAAAATAGGGCTACTTAATGTTAGATCCCTCACTTCCAAGGCAGTTATATTCAATTAACTAATCACTGATCATAATCTTGATGTGTTTGGCCTGACTGAAACATGGCTTAAGCCTGATGAATTTACTGTGTTAACTGAGGCCTCTCCTCCTGGTTACACTAGTGACCATACCCCCTGCCATCCCGCAAAGACGGAGGTGTTGCTAACATTTACGATAGCAAATTTCAATTTACAACAAAAAAAACAGACGTTTCGTCTTTTGAGCTTCTAGTCATGAAATCTATGCAGCCTACTCAATCACTTTTTAAAAGCTACTGTTTACAGGCATCCTGGGTCATATACAGTGTTCCTCACGGAGTTCCCTGAATTCCTATCGGACTTTGTAGTCATGGCAGATATTTTAATTTTTGGTGACTTTAATATTCACATGGAAAAGTCCACAGACCCACTCCAAAAGGCTTTCGGAGCCATCATCAACTCAGAGTGTTTTGTCCAACATGTCTCCGGACCTACTCACTGCCACAGTCATACTCTGGACCTAGTTTTGTCCCGTGGAATAAATGTTGTGGATCTTAATGTTTTTCCTCATAATCCTGGACTATCGGACCACTATTTTATTATGTTTGCAATCGCAACAAATAATCTGCTCAGACCCCAACCAAGGATCATCAAAATCCGTGCCATAAATTCTCAGACAACCCAAAGATTCCTAGATGCACTTCCAGACTCCCTTACCCAAGGACGTCAGAGTACAAAAATCAGTTAACCACCTGAGGAACTCAAGTTAACCTTGCGTAAATCCCTAGATGCAGTCACACCCCTAAAAACTAAAAACATTTGTCATAAGAAACTAGCTCCCTGGTATACAGAAAATACCCGAGCTCTGAAGCAAGCTTCCAGAAAATTGGAACGGAAATGGCGCTACACCAAACTGGAAGTCTTCCGACTAGCTTGGAAAGACAGTACCGTGCAGTATCGAAGAGCCCTCACTGCTGCTCGATCATCATATTTTTACAACTTAATTGAAGAAAATAAGAACAATCCAAAATACATTTTTCTATACTGTCGCAAAGCTAACTAAAAAGCAGCAGGAAACTATCATCTCGAAAACAAAACACTTAGTCTTTCAGTGAAATGCGGAACCGTTCTGTATTTTTCTAACGGGTGGCATCCATAAGTCTAAATATACCTGTTACATTGCACAACCTTCAATGTTATGTCATAATTAGGTAAAATTCTGGCAAATTAGTTCGCAACGAGCCAGGCGGCCCAAACTGTTGCATATACCCTGACTCTGCATGCAATGAACTCAAGAGAAGTGACACAATTTCACCTGGTTAATATTGCCTGCTAACTTGGATTATATATAAAAATATATACTTCTGTGTATTGATTTTAAGAAAGTCATTGATGTTTATGGTTAGGTACAGTTGTGCAGAGATTGTGCTTTTTTCGCAAATGTGCTTTTGTTAAATCTTCCCCCGTTTGGCGAAGTTAGCAGTCTTTGTTGGGAAGAAATAGTCTTCACACAGTTTGCAATGAGCTAGGCGGCCCAAACTGCTGCATATACCCTGACTCTGTTGCAAGAGAAGTGACACAAAGAAATGCATGTTAGCAGGCAATATTAACTAAATATTCAGGTTTAAAAATACACTGCTCAAAAAAATAAAGGGAACACTTAAACAACACAATGTAACTCCAAGTCAATCACACTTCTGTGAAATCAAACTGTCCACTTAGGACATTTTCCATTTGTGGCCTGCTGGAGGTCATTTTGCAGGGCTCTGGCAGTGCTCCTCCTGCTCAAAGGCGGAGGTAGCGGTCCTGCTGCTGGGTTGTTGCCCTCCTACGGCCTCCTCCACGTCTCCTGATGTACTGGCCTGTCTCCTGGTAGCGCCTCCATGCTCTGGACACTACGCTGACAGACACAGCAAACCTTTTTGCCACAGCTCGCATTGATGTGCCATCCTGGATGAACTGCACTACCTGAGCCACTTGTGTGGGTTGTAGACTCCGTCTCATGCTACCACTAGAGTGAGAGCACCGCCAGCATTCAAAAGTGACCTAAACATCAGCCAGGAAGCATAGGAACTGAGAAGTGGTCTGTGGTCACCACCTGCAGAATCACTCATTTTTTGGGGGTGTCTTGCTAATTACCTATAATTTCCACCTTTTGTCTATTCCATTTGCACAACAGCATGTGAAATTTATTGTCAATCAGTGTTGCTTCCTAAGTGGACAGTTTGATTTCACAGAAGTGTGATTGACTTGGAGTTACATTGTGTTGTTTAAGTGTTCCCTTTATTTTTTTGAGCAGTGTATATACTTGTGTATGGATTTTAAGAAAGGCATTGATGTTAATGGTTAGGTACCTTTTTCGCGAATGCGCACCGCATCGATTATATGCAACGCAGGACACGCTAGATAAACTAGTAATATCATCAACCATGTGTAGTTAACCAGTAATTATGATTGATTGATTGGTTTTTATAAGATAAGTTTAATGCTAACTAGCAACTTACCTTAGCTTCTTACTGCATTCGCGTAACAGACAGGCTCCTCGTGGAGTGCAATGAGAGGCAGGTGGTTAGAGCGTTGGACTAGTTAACCGTAAGGTTGCAAGATTGAATCCCTGAGCTGACAAGGTAAAAATCTGTCGTTCGTCCCCTGAACAAGGCAGTTAACCCATCGTTCTTAGGTCGTCATTGAAAATAAGAATGTGTTCTTAACTGACTTGCCTAGTTAAATAAAGGTGCAAAAAAAAGAAGGAAAATACAAAAATCTGCCAAATCGGTGTCCAAAAATACCGATTTACGATTGTTATGAAAACTTGAAATCGGCCCTAATTAAATCGGCCATTCCGATTAATCGGTCGACCTCTATCTACAACCACTGTGATTATTATTATCATCTATGAACATTTGAACATCTTGGTCATGTTCCATTATAATCTCTACCTGGCACAGCCAGAAGAGGACTGGCCACCCCTCATAGCCTGGTTCCTCTCTAGGTTTCTTTCTAGGTTCTGGCCTTTCTTTGGAGTTTTTCCTAGCCACCGTGCTTCTACACCTGCATTGCTTGCTGTTTGGGGTTTTAGGCTGGGTTTCTGTACAGCACTTTGTGACATCAGCTTATGTAAGAAGGGCTTTATAAATACACTTGATTGATTGATATAGCCTGTTAACTTTTGTGAAGGTTTAAACCAGTTCGCAAGTGGTTTGTTTAATTCTGTTGAGCTATTTTTTTGGGCCAAATTAAGTCCCAACTGTAATGCGTTTGCCGTGATATACACTACATGACCAAAGGTATGTGGACACTTGCTTGTCTAACATCTCACCCCAAAATCATGGGCATTAATATGGAGTTGATACCCCCTTAGCTGCTATAATAGCCTCCACTCTTCTGGGAAGGCTTTCCACTAGATGTTAGAACATTTCTACAGGGGCTTGCTTCCATTAAACCACAAGAGCATTAGTGAGGTCGGGAACTGATGTTGGGCGATTAGGCCTGGCTGGCAGTCGGCGTTCCAATAAATCCCGAAGGTGTTCGAAGGGGTTAAGGTCAGGGCTATGTGCAGGCCAGTCAAGTTCTTCCACACCGATCTCGACACACCATTTCTTCCCCAAACTGTTGCCACAAAGTCGGAAGCACAAAATTGTCTACAATGCCATTGTATGCTGTAGCGTTAAGATTTCCCTTCACTGGAACTAAGGGGCCTAGCTTGAACCATGAAAAAAAGCCCCAGAACATTATTCCTCCTCCACCAAACTTTACAGCTTGCACTATGCATTGGACAGGTAGCGTTCTCCTGACATCCACCAAACCCAGATTCGTCCTGCCAGATGGTGAAGCGTGATTCATCACCCCAATGAATACGTTTCCACTGCTCCAGAGTACAATAGTGGCAAGCTTTTCACCACTCCAGCTGACACTTGGCTCCCAATGAACAGTTATTGTGCTGACATTGCTTCCAGAGGCAGTTTGAAACTCGGATGTGAGTTTTGTAGCCGAGGACAGACAATTTTTACAGGCTAGGAGCTTCAGCAGTCGGCGGTCCTGTTCTGTGAGCTTGTGTGACCTACCACTTCGTAGCTGAGCCATTGTTGCTCCTAGACGTTTCCACTTCACAATAACAGCACTTACAGTTGACCAGGGCAGCTCTAGCAGGGCAGAAATTTGACGAACTGACTTGTTGCAAAGGCGGCATCCTATGAGGGTGCCATGTTGAACGTCACTGACCTCTTCAGTAAGGCAGTTCTACTGTCATTGTTTTCCTATGGAGATTGCATGGATGTGTGCTCTGTTTTATACATCTGTCAGCAACAAGTGTGAATGAAATAGCAGAATCCACTAATTTGAAGGAGTGTCCACATATTTTTGTATATACAGTGCATTCGGAAAGTATTCAGACCGCTTGACTTTTTCCACTTTTTGTAGCTTTACTGCCATATTCTAACAATTTTTTATTTTCCTCACAAATCAAGTGTTTGCCTGTATTTAGCTCCATTCATTATTCCCTCTATCTTTCCAAGTCTCAACTGCCGCTGAAAAGCATCCCCAATGTATGATGCTGCCACCACGCTTCACGGTAGGGATGGTGTTAGATGGGTGCTGAGCTGTACCTGTTTTTCTCCGTACATAGCGCTTTGCATTCAGCCCATAGAGTTACATTTTTGTCCCATCAGAACACAGAATAGATTGTCTTATGCTCTCAATCATTCACATGCCTTTTTGCAAACTCCAGACGTGCTGCCATGTGCCTTTTTCTCAGGAGTGGCTTCCCTCTGGCCACTCTGACATAAAGGCCAGATTGGTTATTTATTATTATTGTCTATATTGTAGAACAATAGTGAAGACATCAAAACTATGACTTGAACACGATCAAACATCTCTGGAGAGACCTAAAAATAGATGTGCTGCAATGCTCCCCATCCAACCTGACAGAGCTTGAGAGAATCTGCAGACAAAACTTCTAAAAACATGTTTTTGCTTCGTCATTGAGGTATTGTGTGCAGATTGATGAGGGGAAAAAACTATTTCATCAATTTAGGAATAAGGCTGTAAAACCTAACAAAATGTGAAAAAGGTCAAGGGGTAAGAATACGTTCCGAAGACACTGTATATAGTGTAGGCTACAAAATAAACTTTCCAGTGACACTGACTCACCCAATGATGAAGATGAAGCATAGGCTAGTCACCAGTGGTGGCTGATGCGCTCATGCCAATATCTCAAGATAAGCTCATTTGAAAAACAGTGATGTTCGTTCATGATCGCTCAAAAGCTTCTACAGACAGATTAGTCTTCTCCTTTCAGCAGTAGGCATTTGCTTTCCAAACGGAAGGCCTGTGTTTTTTCTCGTGATTGTATTTAGAAATTTGTGAAAGGCAAACTGACAGCTGCAACCAAACATAGAAATATAATCCATAGATGGCAGTCCCCATTCAATTCAGGACAGGCAGTCATTGCTAGTGTACCACTGAGATTAACAGTCAAATTGCCAGGGTTAGAGGTTCCAAAATCCTTGTATGGATTATATCTATGGCCACAATACAACAAGCTGTTCTATATTTGGCACGTGTGCTGCCCAAATTGTGGACTTCCCGACTTAAGTGTAGTAAAAATGAATTCACAGATATTTTTTAAGAAGCTATTGATACATATAAATTATGCTCTATGGTGTAGTATTTTATTTGTCTATTCAGTCAGGAGTAAAATATTTTTTATAGCGTAATTTTGGCAAAATTATTTAGATTTATCAGGGGGTGCTGCAGCACCAGCACTCCTACTTCCCGTGGCTATGCAGCACAGAGTCAACTACAGGAGCAGGTCTGTAAAAACAGTGCTGACTATTCTTTATGAGGCCTCCACTGCCTCAGCACCACTCTAAACCTGCTGCTCTGTGTGACTGTATACAACTGCCCAGCATCTCAGACTCCAGTCTCTCTGAGGAGAGGAATGGCTGTTTATCTTGGCAGTGAAGCTCGTTGAGATTGCGAAGAACCATTCCATCTCCACAGCCTTTGGGGAGGGCAAATACCACTGGTGAAGCACAATGGTAATGCTGCCCAAAGCAACACAAAAGGTCTCAGGAACAGAGGTGAAGTGAATGACAAATGAACAAGTGGCTGCATTGTTTTTATTGCTTTTATTGAACCTTTATTTAACTAGGCAAGTCAGTTAAGAACAAATTCTTATTTACAATGACGGCCTACCTCGGACAAACCCTAACCTGGACGACACTGGCCCAATTGTGCACCGCCCTATGGGACTCCCAATTGCGGCCGGGTGTGATACAGCCTGGAATCGAACCAGGGTCTGTAGTGACACCTCGATCACTGAGATGCAGTGCCTTTGACCGTTGTGGTGCCACTCGGGAGGTTGGTGGCACATTAATTGGGGAGTATAGGCTTGTGCTAATGGTTGGAGCGGAGTAGAATGGTATCCAATACATGGTTTCCATGTGTTTGATGCAATTCCATTTTCTCCGTTCCAGACATTTTTATGAGCCGTCCTCCCCTCAGCGGCTGGTATGCTGGTGACAGGTGGAGAAATTATTTTACTATTCAAATAGTATCATGAATTTTTGTCGGATATCCAAAAGACATAGTTTTTAACCTGAGCATTGCTGTGTGAGGGAGAGGCTGGCACTCTATTGCTGCAGCTGCAGAGTGGGAGCGAGCAGATGGCGGCAGAGAGCGAGACGCTACTCGGCTACAACCAAGACTAGCTAATTTGTAACAGCCACAATGTTATTTATCATTCCATATAACAGTACATGTCTTGACTGGAGTAGCCTAGATAAACTAGCTAAGCTAACCAGCTATAGCTAGCTAGGCTAATTGAGGCCACACTGTGCTTTCTCCCTAACCCACTCAGATAAAACAACAGCCTACCTGTTGGTTGCTCGTTCTAGCCTACTCCTCATTTCGCAAACTTTTAATTCCGCAATTTTATTCAATCTAGCATTGCATTAGTGAACTCTCACTCCACTTGCTACACATTGAGCCGCTTTGATTGATTGGCCAACATAAACAACAAATAACATGTGAAGGCTAGGGTGCGCACGTCATAAAAACTAACGTAAACTCACTCCATTCCGTACAAATGTGCGCAACCGCAACATTCACAGGAGGCTACAAAGAAAACTAATGGGACTATAGCTTCAAAATCGGGGTGTGAACTAGGTTTCTATTCAAGCGTTGATCGACATGGTAATGGCTCTATAGCACAGGTGTCAAACTCATTCCACGGGGGGCCGAGTGTCTGCGGATTTTCGCTCCTCCCTTGTACTTGATTGATGAATTAACATCACTAATTAGTTAGGAACTCCCCACACCTGGTTGTCTAGGGCTTTATTGAAAGGAAAAACCAAAAACCTGCAGACACTAGGCCCTCCGTGGAATGAGTTTGACACCCCTGCTCTATAGTACTGGAGAAAAGTTTAAAAAAACGGACCCTCCGGTACATTGTGACATGTCATGTCACAAGGTACAGCACGCATAAAGAAACTATTTCTGTCTTACAATCTCTCTCCACCAGGTGTAGCACTTCACTCATCGTTTAAAAACAAGAAATGGACAGTGACGGGGGTAAGGGGGATCCCGAGTAATTTTTTGCGTCATCATTGCATGCGATCATCATTCTCATAGCCGCTGTTCACTTCTATGATCACTTTAGCACCACCCTAAAAACCCGATTCAAATTCGACACAAACCTTCAAATAGGTACAGTGGGGCAAAAAACCACCCCAAAAACGTAATACTTCCAGATCAACTGTAATGTCAATACCATTGTAAAGCACAATTTCTCCCCTTTCCAACAGAATCAATTACATGACCTAAACGCTGCCTGTTTCTGCATAATTCTAGCAGGCAATGAGCCCTGTCGGGTCTTTTTAAAAATGGCGGGTGGGGAAGCAAAACTAATGCGTGATAGTGAGATGGGGAGATGCTGTGTGGGAAAATTGCTTTTTTTCACTCGATCTGTCCAACTTATCACCTTATTGCCTTTAAAATGTAAATAAAACACTATAAAGAGTTTATATAATGTGTCATTACATACAGTGGGGCAAAAAAGTATTTAGTCAGCCACCAATTGTGCAAGTTCTCCCATTTAAAGAGATGAGAGAGGCCTGTAATTTTCATCATAGGTACACTTCAACTATGACAGACAAAATGAGAATTTTTTTTTCTCCAGAAAATCACATTGTAGGATGTTTAATTACTTTATTTGCAAATTATGGTGGAAAATATGTATTTGGTCAATAACAAGAGTTTATCTCAATACTTTGTTATATACCCTTTGTTGGCAATGACAGAGGTCAAACGATTTCTGTAGGTCTTCACAAGGTTTTCACACATTGTTGCTGGTATTTTGGCCCATTCCTCCATGCAGATCTCCTCTAGAGAAATGATGTTTTGGGGCTGTTGCTGGGCAACACGGACTTTCAACTCCCTCCAAAAACTTTCTATGGGGTTGAGATCTGGAGACTGGCTAGGCCACTCCAGGAACTTGAAATGCTTTTTACGAAGCCACTCCTTCGTTGCCCGGGCAGTGTGCTTGGGATCATTGTCATGCTGAAAGACCCAGCCACGTTTCATCTTTAATGCCCTTGCTGGTGGAAGGAGGTTTTCACTCAAAATCTCATGATACATGGCCCCATTCATTCTTTCCTTTACACGGATCAGTCGTCCTGGTCCCTTTGCAGAGAAACAGCCCCAAAGCATGATGTTTCCACCCCCATGCTTCACAGTAGGTATGGTGTTCTTTGGGTGCAACTCAGCATTCTTTGTCCTCCAAACACGACGAGTTTTTAGCAAAAAGTTCTATTTTGGTTTCATCTGACATTCTCCCAATCTTCTTCTGGATCATACAAATGCTCTCTAGAAAACTTCAGACGGGCCTGGACATGTACTGGCTTAAGCAGGGGGACACGTCTGGCACTGCAGGATTTGAGTCCCTGGCGGCGTAGTGTGTTACTGATGGTAGGCTTTGTTACTTTGGTCCCAGCTCTCTGCAGGTCATTCACTAGGTCCCCCCGTGTGGTTCTGGGATTTTTGCTCACCGTTCTTGTGATCATTTTGACCCCACGGGGTGAGATCTTGCGTGGAGCCCCAGATCGAGGGAGATTATCAGTGGTCTTGTATGTCTTCCATTTCCTAATAATTGCTCCCACAGTTGATTTCTTCAAACCAAGCTGCTTACCTATTGCAGATTCAGTCTTCCCAGCCTGGTGCAGGTCTACAATTTTGTTTCTGGTGTCCTTTGACAGCTCTTTGGTCTTGGCCATAGTGGAGTTTGGAGTGTGACTGTTTGAGGTTGTGGACAGGTGTCTTTTATACTGATAACAAGTTCAAACAGGTGCCATTAATACAGGTAACGAGTGGAGGACAGAGGAGCCTCTTAAAGAAGAAGTTACAGGTCTGTGAGAGACAGAAATCTTGCTTGTTTGTAGGTGACCAAATACTTATTTTCCACCATAATTTGCAAATAAATTCATTAAAAATCCTACAATGTGATTTTCTGGATTTTCTTTTCTCATTTTGTCTGTCATAGTTGAAGTGTACCTATGATGAAAATTACAGGCCTCTCTCATCTTTTTAAGTGGGAGGACTTGCACAATTGGTGGCTGACTAAATACTTTTTTGCCCCACTATGTAATGACACATTATATAAACTCTTTATAGTGTTTTATTTACATTTTAAAGGCAATAAGGTGATAAGTTGGACAGATCGAGTGAAAAAAAGCAATTTTCCCACACAGCATCTCCCCATTTCACTATCACGCATTAGTTTCGCTTCCCCACCCGCCATTTTTAAAAAGACCCGACAGGGCTCATTGCCTGCTAGAATTATGCAGAAACAGGCAGCGTTTAGGTCATGTAATTGATTCTGTTGGAAAGGGGAGAAATTGTGCTTTACAATGGTATTGACATTACAGTTGATCTGGAAGTATTACGTTTTTGGGGTGCTAAAATAAGGGCAATTGTACGGACCAAGGCGATGTATGAGTTTACATTACATTGAAAAGCTTGTTTTCATTAAATTAATCATTTGAAACGTCATGGTATATCCTTGTATGTAACAATGTCACATGGATATTTTAATTTAGAAAATGCATTTTCGGTGTTAAAGTAGGCCTATAATTTTTTGGGGCACAAAACATTATGAATACTCACATAAGTATTTGAATACTAACATCTGTTCGGATATTCGAATATTCCAATAACTGTGCACACAGGAGATGCAGTATCAAGGGGTATTGGAGTCATGCACCCTGCCGTTCTTTATTCAACCCTGGATAATTTCTCATTGTACAAGCAATCAGTGGCCTAAACAGTCATTATCAGTATATGAACAGAGTATGGTAGTGCACTAAACCAATAGACTCAGTCGGTATTAGATAGGACGTCATGGGCCCCCCACCTGTGGGGAAAACAACCTGTGGTTACCCCATTGATTCACAGCAAATACTTGGCCTTTTCAAACGCAATTTTATTTTTGTCTGCTTGTTTTAGTCAATTACAAAACTACATTTAAGAATGTCTAAACATTACTTTTCAACATTGCCTGCTCCCGAGTGTTCTCACTACTTATGTAAGAAATTGTAATAGAGACTGGAAACTAGCAATAACTACACTTCAACATAAGCCATATATTATACAAAAATACACATACTCCTCATTTCTCTTGGACATATGCTGGACTTAAGACGCCAACTACAGACACACATAATTCCCCTCCCCCATAATAACCACAGAACACACTCAACCCATGGTTGGAGCCCAGGACAAAGAACTATCTCAGGAACCAATGGAACGTGGACACCAGGCCTGATCAGGACTACCCAAGACCCAGATCGACCAATCGGAAGGCCAGACTCGCAGATCTACCTACTTGGCTTGTTGTCTATATAGTACTGTACAAGTCTTGAAACTACCTCTTTCCCGGACGATTCAATAGGAGTCAGACAGAAAGAGCCTTGCTGCAAGATTTTACTAAGATATCTTTACATGTGATTAAACGGCCTTATTATAAAATTATCCACCTCGTCCTATTGTCTCCTCTTGTTCTCCTGTCAACAGTAATCGTTTTACTAACAGACTTGGTAGCAGAGGATGGTTAAAACATATTTGAATTCGGCCCAATAGAAAATTCATCGGACAGGAGACGAGAGGGAGAAAGATTCCAGAGGAGAGGTGACCTTTGAGGGAGAATCGCGATTCAACCCACACAGGAAACTGATCAGAGAGCTCGAAACTAAAGAGGTGAGCAGATGCCCGTTTAACCAAAATCTGTATATTGTATTATAGCCAATATCTAAATTCAATGATCAGGAGTACTGTGGTGAGTGTGAATTGTTGCTAAATTTATGTGGAATTGTTTAGAATTTAAGGCATTGTGTACAGATATCTAAGTATTAATAGGTCAAAGACTTATTCACATAGTCTGACACTACGTGGTATGCTGATCGCGTAGGTGTACAGTGAAGGATAAGCTTTATAACGATTCACATAGTCGGGCCATATTTGACAGTCGATCAGATAGGGGTTACCGTGAAGAATCCACAATTAAAAGATGGGATCCAAATAGCCGGGCAGTAGTTAGATTTGGCAAATCAGCTAAGTGTTACCGTGAAGACCCATAAAAAATATTTAAAAAATATATATATAACGATTCACACAGTCGGGCCATATTTGACAGTCGATCAGATAGGGGTACCGTGAAGAATCCATAATTAATATAATACGATTCAAATAGTCGTGCAGCAGCTATATTTAGCTAGGTGTTACGTGAGAAATCTAATGTGAATTCAAATAGTCGTGCAGTAGCTATACTTAGCTAGGTGTTACGTGAGAAATCTAATGTGATATTGCATGTGTAAGTTGTGTTGTAATTGTATGTGTAAGTTGTGTTGTCGCAATGTGGGGGATTGAACGTTCCACGAGACCGAATGCTACTAATTAGCTATATGCTAAGTTCAGGCTGCAGTTCATAGTGACCGCCGAGTCAGAATCTGTGGGCCGCGTTGAAGCAGCCATTTGCGGCTGATGAGTTGACCTGCTTTTCCCCTCTTGTGCTGTTGGCAAATCCTTAAGGGTTAGAATTCATTTGAAAATTATTATAGAAGCGCGTGAATTACTAGTATATTGTCCCCAAAGGAAATTTCTGAAATGTTTTGGCAAAGTATTTAATTAATCGGAAAAAGTTCAAATGAATCGGAAAAGTTAAAATAAATAATATCTTTCGAATTAAGGATCTTATAATTGCCATTCCAATTATATCAGGAGCGCCTGAATTCATTAGTATATTGTCCCCAAAGGAAACTTCTGAAATATTTTGCCAAAGTATTTAATTAATTAAATAAGCGAAAAGCAATAATATTTTTTATTATAAGTACCTAAAACTGTCATTCCAATTATAACAGGAGCGCGTGAATATATTCGTATATTGTTTCAAAAAGATATAGCTGAAATATTGTTGGAAAACGAAAATAATTCATCGAATACACGGCAATAAAATTCTTTGTCAACGCGAGTCGGACACGAGACTGAGGGAGGTTAGAGGAAGAAAAATACATCGCTGGTTTCGATCAGTGACGGGCTAAAGTATACAAAGATAATAATAGACCCAGACATAGCTTAACGACAAAATGACCACGACTATCGTCCCCAAACACAAATTCAACGAATATTTAGATCACAGAATGAAAGACAGAGCAGGCGGGAGATTACACTACAAACCCGTTAAAAGAATTTGGGAAAAAGTGAGGCTGAGATGGACTCAAGCAGGTTTCCTTAGTGGAGTCGCCCCATCAAAAGGGCAACTCCTCATTATGGAGAAAGAATTGGAGGAAGCAGTGAAGCAAGGGATAGAATGTGAAGTTGATAAGAATAAGAGTCACTTATTTAAAAAGGAAGGGACAAAGCAAAAGGAAAAAGGCAGAGGCTGAGATGAAAATAGGATTGTGGGCGATTGAAGAGATCAGAAGGGCACTCCCCTACAGAAAACCTGACACGTTGGGGGTGGGCACTGGAGCACCAACTGACACCAAAGAGGGCAGGCCCAACAATAATGACGCCCCACCTACCACCACAGCAACCCCATCGGCCCCCACCCATCTATACCCAGAACTGCCACAGGGAGAGAAAAAAGCACCACCTCCCTATTTTCAAAATCCATTCACTCAGCAATCACCTCCCCCTTTCCAGGGCATGTCTGACGAATATGCGCCATGGCCCTGAAGCTGCTCACCACTAACCTACACTCATCATTGACCTGGACTACTGAAGCATCAAAGGCTTTTGCACTCTTGAAAACAGATCTCTAAGTGGCAGTAGCCTTAACAGCACCTGACTAAAAAAAAACAAGTTCCATCTGGATGTTTCTGAAAAGGAAGGATTTACATCATCCATCCTTTTCCAGAACCTAGAGGGGGAGAGTAGAGTGTTGAGGTATCACTCCTCCAAACTGGGCCACATTGAAGAAGGACAAACCACATGCTCCAGGTATGTGGCTGCAGTGGCAAAAGCTATTGGAAAAACAGCCCACATGATAATGTGCCATCCATTGGAAATCCACACCCACATGGGGTTGCAGCATATCTGATGAGCAATGGCTATACACAGATGGATGCCGCTATAGAGGAGAAGGGAACATAGCAGCATACACAGTGGTGCAGCAGCTCCCGGATAGATCACATGTGACTTTGGAATCGGCCATCATCACACACCTGCATCAGCCCAGTTAGCTGAAATCATAGGGTTGACACAAGCTCTGGAAAGAGCTGAAGGGAAGACTGTGAACAACTACACCGACTCAGCTTATGCTCATGGAGCAGTCCATACGAATGGATCACAATGGCTGAGACGCAACTTCATCACCACAGGAAACCTTCCAATCAAACACAAGACACAGATGGAAAAACTGATTAAATCGGTCTCACTACCTGAGAAGGTGGCCATCATGAAGTGTAATGGACATCAACAACTGAAAAACAGAGTCAGCGAGGGAAATGATGCAGCTGACAAAGCAGCCAAGAAAGCTGGTGGATACACCCCGAGACAAATGGTACTACGGACCCAACCAGCTCGGACTGAGCTCACAAAGCAACACATAAAAGAACTCCAGTTCACAGCAGGACCCTGTGAATACTCAGTATGGGGACAGAAAGAGGCCACCAAGGGACCTGATGAACTGTGGAGATGCCATGATGGCAGACTAGAGGCCCCAGCAAACCTATGTCCAGAACTAATACGAGAAGCTTATGGGCACACACACGAAGGCAAACTAAAGACTTTACAGAAGGTGTCCCACATCTGGTGGCACCCACACATGAAAGACATGACAGATTTGTTTTGTGACGAGTGTAGCATTTGTGGTAGCCACAATCCAAAGAAACCATACCAAACGCCCATGGGCTCATACCCAGTCCCAAATGCTTGTTTTCAGGACATCAGCATAAATTACACAGATATGGGGAAAGACAATGTGACAAATGGAAAAAGGTACCTGTTAGTTATGGTAGACAGGTTCTCTAAAATGGGTTGAGGCAATACCAACAGCAGGGGAGGATGCAAAATAGGTCATTAAGTGGCTGCAAACCCAACTCATGTGTATTGTTTAATGACAAACGCTCCATGTACCAATAGGGTCGGATGTGTAAATGTCAACTGATTAATGGATGTTGTTTAATGATGGGGTTAGTGTACAGGCCACAATCTCATAAGTCTCGTGGAACGCGCCAATCAAATGTATGTGCAGGTTTGAAGTTGATTTGGGTTGAAGTCCTGCCCCTGGCGTTGCTGGCCATGAGAGCCTCTCCAGGTGCAGGCACCCATCTCTCTCCTCATGAGACAATGGCTGGAGGAGTCATGCTGGGTTCACCAAGGGAGGGAGGTCATATGCCCTCCCTTGATGTACAACAAATTGTAATGTCTGATAATTGACGGAACCTTCTGCAGCTCTCTCCACACAGATTCACAAGGTCCAATGGGGAAGCTGACGGGAGATCCGGCACTACTGAAGGTAAAAATTGGTGACTGGGTGGGGTGAAAGTCCACAAGAGAAAGTGGCTAGAACCCAGGTGGACTGGACTGTACGAAGTGAGGGAGGTTACTTCACACTCAGTCCAGGTCAAAGGTAAATCAGGCGCACCTTGGCACCACCTCACACATTGCACTCCAGCCCCAATCCCTTCTAGAACACTGACAGAAGTCAGAGCTGATTTAAACAGCTTAAATTCGATTCCAAATGAAGACATTCCTGACTCAGGTGATGCGGAATCAAACTCCGCCTCCCCTGATAAAGGAACCTCGCCCAGTTAGAGGGATATTTCTCCCTCCCTGGGCAAGGCTAGGGATATCTGGCCCCTTATTTGTGATATTCCTACTGATATTTGGGGTGTCCCTGGGCACTTTCACATGGTTAATAGAATAACTATAACCGGATCCCCATGGATGTATGTCACGGACACTCTAGTCTAACTAGATAATAATAGATTAAAAAAATAAAAAAATAAAAAATTTGGAAAACAATAGTTAAAATAAGGAACTAACATTGCTCAAATTGAGTAGGTTGAATAAGAGTGGGTGGAGAGCTGTGCAGAGAATGGACAGAAGATGGCAGTATTGCAGCACCCAATGGTCTCCCAGCCGACGGGGGGGCCTGGTTGAATGCTGGTGACATAATTTTGTTTTTTGGAGTAAACATTAAGGTTAAGGGTTTCCGTGTACCCAGAGATAAGATATCTTAAAAGAATACACTCATATGGGAATAGGAGTTTTACTTTCTGAGTTTTATTTAGGCAAGGGACTTTAAGAAGATAAAGGGTTCTTTTGGTATGTCTAGATATGGAACACGAATGTAGGTGTAACATTTTGACCTGTTTTCTGTTTCCATTGCATTTTCCGGCGACTTGATCACTCGCGGGGAAATGTAGTGAGAGTAATGAGATTGTGTCATTTGGGATACTAGTTGAGGTAAATTGATTATAATAGAGTTTATAACTCTTGACCATAAGGTAAGCATTTGTATTGGCCATTAGAAGATAGGGATAGGTTAATTAAGGTTATGTTAGGACTTTAAAGATTGACACTATAAGACCTGTTGTTATTTTTAAATCCATGCAGATAAAGTCAAAACAGTGAGACACTTAGTTAATATTGTAAAGGAACACATAGAAAAAGGCAGACAGATGGGTCTACCCCGCACTGTTGAGACCTTGAAGGTTTGAGAGCAGAGTGGGGAGGGTGGACCAGGAAATGAGCAAGGTAGGCTGTGAAATAAGATAGGAGAGAAAGGGGTTAACATATATAAGCAGCACAGATACATTTCAAAGTAGATAAGTCACTTGACAGAGAATTGGAAAAGAATAGATATGAATGTACGCCCAAGGGAGAATTGGATATGCGGGGAATAAAAGGGACGTTCCTAGAATATGAAGTACTAAGTTATTATTTAGAGTAGGTAAGGTTGATACCTGGCCAGAGCCAGGTATCAAACGAAGGAGGGTACATTGTGGACTAGGAAAGGATGGGGCCTATTGGATAATAAACTTATTTAAAATTTAACATTTATAGCTAAAAAAAAATAAATAAATTAGGCATAGAAGTTAAATATATAATCAGAAAGAACAAATGAGGAACTGTTTGTTAACCAAACCTGTATGTCCAAGAGTTTATACATTGCAGGTGAATTAAGGGAGAAGGTGAATCACTCGACCTGGGGGCATATCGCACTTGGAGGGTGAGACACACTGACACTGCCGAATGATCACAGAGTTAAGGAGAAGAACCGTTGCTAATAGAGCTCGGGGATCAACTCCTTAATGAAGAATCCCTGACCCTGACCTCTCAACCCTGTGTACGTTCATAGAAGGGAAAGTGTTGCTTGGTCTCTGGCTGATGATGTGTTCTCTGGGAGAGGGTGGGGTTTTACAGGACTGCTTGTAGTCCTGGGCTGTCTGATCAGGATACGATGGGGATGTTACCATCGCAGTGCTGCCAGAACCACCACCAGTTCCAACGGACCAGGGTTCAGCCGGCCTCCTCCACCACTTCAAGACCAAGTCCCACGCCATCACCTAAGCTCTCCAATCTGGTACAGATAATAAATATAAAAGACATCTCAGATAGTGAACATTTGGGGACTGAAACTGTTGAGGAAATGAGGAATATGAGGAAAGGGAGAATATGTGGTTGGCCTACAAAACACTTAATGGAAAGGACTGTGTCGTATGTGGACATGCCAGACCTATTCTGGCTGCTCACCCATTTGTCCTAAGTAATGGGGAAGGCTGGATGTGCATATTGGAAAGTTCAAGCCAAATTTAACCCTGTGTAAAACTCTGAGTCTTGTGTTCCCAGAAGTCCCTCCCCAGAAGGTACCGTGGGGAGTTAAGGCATATGGGGGACATAACAGCTGTAACACTGGTACAGGTAGAGGTATAGACTATGGAAGGCTCCCTGCTACTACCTGCATCACTAATACCACTATTAACTAGAGGTGTTGCTGATGTATGGTGGATGTGTGGACCTGCCAGGCGGTTGACCCCATTTTTGAAAGGAAATTGTCGTTGCTCATGTGCTTTGGCCAGTCTGATACCACCATTGCCTATTATTATAGCTAATCAACTTCTGGGAGCTACACATGACACAGAGGCTAGGGACCAACCCAGGAGACGGCAGAAACGTGACGCTCCTTGGTCCGAGGGTACAGATAACATGCACACCAACCTGTTGGGGTCCCAATAGGGGTCCCCCACAAATTCCAGACCTTAAACAGGAATGATGGCCTGTGGCATCTGATGCCCATCATTGGCCCAGCTATTGTTGATGCTAAAACAAAAGGTCTGGATCAATTATATCTACTATAATTAATGATGATTTGTGAAACACACCCACACAGGACTTACAGGGATGGCTGAACAATTGGATGCTACCTCACAAACCAGTAGACACAATAGACTAACACTGGACATAAGTCTGGCCAACCAGGGAGGTGTATGTAAAAAGATTGTAGAACAGTGTTGCACGTTTGTTCCTAACAATACTAGTCCGGATGGGAGCATTTCAAAAGCTCTGAGTGGGTTGGCAAGGTTATCAGTGGAGATGAAGGGTCTTGCAGGTGTGGATGAGAGTGGACTGTTCCCCTGGCTGGGTGGTTGTTTTGGTAAGTACACTGCAATGATGATTACTGGATTTCTGACACTAGTTGTTCTTTTTTCGTTTCTGTGTTGCCTGTATCATACCTTGTTTGAAGAAGTTTGTTACAGATGTGTAAGGGGCCTCTGGTATGATGCCGTTGCTTGATGCTCCAGTTGGAGAGGCTGATACGAAAACGAGCTTCCGCAGGAGAGTGGGCTGACAGAGGAGGACCCTTGGTTTGCTGTAGATGATGTTGTTGAATGAATAAAAAGTGATGTTTTGTCCTCCCTGTTGTGAAGGTTTGAAGTTCCCGGGTGGCGACGAGCCCACCTGGTACAGGTTGTATAGAGGGATGGACCGGAGGGTTTAACATATTCTCGTTTTTTGGTTTACTAATGTGTGGTTGGCCACTCCAGGTGTAGTTATTGCTTAGCTTTGTCTTTTTATACTTTTATGTCACGTCTCTTGTGAGACGTGAAGAGAGGGAATTAAAAATTTGTCTTCTGACAAATTTTATCCTTTAGTCTTGTGTTTTTTTTATATACTTTTATGTAACGTCTCTTGTGAGACGTGAAGAGAGGGATTTGTAAGAAATTGTAATAGAGACTGGAAACTAGCAATAACTACACTTCAACATAAGCCATATATTATACAAAAATACACATACTCCTCATTTCTCTTGGACATATGCTGGACTTAAGACGCCAACTACAGACACACATAATTCCCCTCCCCCATAATAACCACAGAACACACTCAACCCATGGTTGGAGCCCAGGACAAAGAACTATCTCAGGAACCAATGGAACGTGGACACCAGGCCTGATCAGGACTACCCAAGACCCAGATCGACCAATCGGAAGGCCAGACTCGCAGATCTACCTACTTGGCTTGTTGTCTATATAGTACTGTACAAGTCTTGAAACTACCTCTTTCCCGGACGATTCAATAGGAGTCAGACAGAAAGAGCCTTGCTGCAAGATTTTACTAAGATATCTTTACATGTGATTAAACGGTCTTATTATAAAATTATCCACCTCGTCCTATTGTCTCCTCTTGTTCTCCTGTCAACAGTAATCGTTTTACTAACACTTAGAAAAAAGTAATATTGGAGGGCTTCCCTCATGCCCCTTTTCATGACAGTACTAGCAGCCACATGAGTGAGTGCTAGCTAGCTACCAACCGGAACATTAAGCTAGCCAGGACAACAGGTAGTGAGAGGCGTTACAAACGGACGATACTTAACAAGTTAAATGTCTTACCTGTGATGAAATGTTTTAACATACACAGCTACGTGTAGCCTACTTTGACACCGGGTCCCCACATTTCCCACTCCGAATAACCTGAAGCCACAGGGCTCTTCTCGCGGGCTCTAACATAACATCCCTACTCCAGAGCATTGCGAACCGTAGGTCGGGAATTTTGACCTGGTTACATCTACATTGAACAACACTGCAGCTTTTTAGGCATTTTTCTGTTTAACAAAAAATTATACGACGAGGTTGGCTCTTTTACAATGGGGGTCAATGGCAAAGAATGTTTATTTTCCTCAATTTGTGGGCGTGGTCGAGGGGGAATCATTATTATGTGATTATCGACTCAGGCTATAGATGCGGTAAAGGAGTCAATGAAACGCTGACGTTCAACAAATCTGATCTAACAAAGTGGATATTTGTCAAATTCATGATTTATGTATTGTAACAGGTCCAGAATGTGGTTACTTTGTGTCCGATTTGGATATATTTAGCTATTTTCACTGCAAAATAATTTCAGCAAAAAAAGTGTCTTATCGACCATCCCACAGGTGCATGTTCATTAATTGTTCATTAATTGTTTATGGTTCATTGAACAAGCATGGGAAACGGTGTTTAAATCCTTTACAATGAAGATCGGAAGTTTTTTGGATGTTTATGAATTATCTTTGAAAGACAGGGTGCTGAAAAAGGGACGTTTCTTTTTTTGCTGAGTTTATGTAGGACTTGTCCCTTTGCAGGTTTAAAGGAAGTCACTGCTAAATCTAATTCCCGTCATATAAGCTGGTTAGCAAAGCTAGCATACAGAAATCATTGATGGTAGTCAGTCGTTTTTTAAAACTGTAATGGAGTTGATTGGTAACGATGACATTAACATGTATTGGGGTTGACATCCATCCAAGCATTATACTCTGATTCTTACCTCAACATACTGTTTAATACACATATAAACAATAGCCTAAATGTTGGCATTTTTGGGGGGGGGGGAATCTATGGCAGTTCCTTTGTTTTGGTTGAGTTTGATAGATTTTTTTACCGCATCTGTGGACATAAGTGATGGTCTAAGGCAGGTATTCCCCAGGGATAAGTGAAATGCGGTCGGGGGTACGCCAAATAAAAATGTGATTCACATATTTTTTTGTCACATTTTCATAACAGTCCATTTAGATTTTCCAACGGGGCTATACATTTGGGTGAGTTTTTTCCCCCTCGCCTTAATAGCCTCGTTTCACTGCCAAAAATAAAATATACCCATCGAGTTCAGCGAAATAACAGCACTGTGATGTAGAAGTCCGTCACTGGCCGCGGGCAGCATTTGGTCCTTTAACGCACGCACACATTCATCACTCCTCCCTGCTCCGTTATCAGATAAGTTAACAATGTGGGTCGACACACAAGTTAACTTCTCTATCTTAGTACATACATTTCACACGTGAGTAACCGGTTATGGGATAAAGAAATAAACAGACAAGTGTTCATATTTAATATAAGCAATATTTATTATACTTATCGATGTTATGGATCAGCGCGTTGTTTGTTCTGTTCCTCTCTCTCTCCATCTCTGTAGCTTCCGGGTATGCTGGATAAGGACCCGAGCTAAGGGAATGGGCTGACTTTGTAGTGCCTGTCCTGAATGGCTCATTAATTAATAGGGGGCGCCATTTCCACTTTGGGAAAAAATTGTGCCCAAATTAAACGGCCTCGTACTCTGTTTTAGATCATATGATATGCATATTATTATTACTATTGGATATAAAACACTCTGAAGTTTCTAAAACTGTTTGAATTATATCTGTGAGTAAAACAGAACTCATTTGGCAGGCAAACTTCCAAACAGGAAGTGGAAATTCTGAAATGGGTCTCTGTGAAAGTCTTCGCCTATTCAATTGCCTTGTATTTATGGATATGTATGCACTTCATTCGCCTTCCACTAGATGTCAACAGGCAGTAGAACGTTGAATGAGGTGTCTAGCCTGGTGTGGGACCGAATGAGAGCTTTTGGAGTGACAGGTCAGCCATATTGGCAGTATTTTGCTGCGCACCTGAGTGCACCATATCGTTTTCTGCAATGCCTTAGGTAGACACGAAGAAATGCTCCGTCTGGGACGTTATTGGATACAGACGAGAAAAACATCCTAAAGATGGATTCTCAACTGAGTTTGACCAGTTTATTCGACTTTTATTACCACTTTTAGAATTTTTCGTTCCATGCGTCAAACTTTCATGGACACGTGAGCTCCAAAGTTGCTAATTCGACAGAAGAAATGGACATTCTAAAACAAAACAACGATTTATTGTGGAACAAGGATTCCTGGCACTGCATTCTGATGAAAGTTCATCAAAGGTAAGAGAATATTTATGATGTTATTTCGTATTTTTGTTGAATATGTTGACTCCAACATGGAGGAGAATGGCTGAACGCTGTCTCAGATTATTGTATGCTGTGCTTTTTACTAAAGTTATTTTTTAAAATCTAACACAGCGGTTGCATTAAGAACCAGTATATCGGCCTCCCGGGTGGCGCAGTGGTCTAGGGCACTGCATCGCAGTGCTAACTGCGCCACCAGAGTCTCTGGGTTCGCGCCCAGGCTCTGTCGCAGCCGGCCGCGACCGGGAGGTCTGTGGGGCGACGCACAATTGGCATAGCGTCGTCCGGGGTAGGGAGGGTTTGGCCGGTAGGGATATCCTTGTCTCATCGCGCTCCAGCGACTCCTGTGGCGGGCCGGGCGCAGTGCGCGCCAGCCAAGGGGGCCAGGTACACGGTGTTTCCTCCGACACATTGGTGCGGCTGGCTTCCGGGTTGGAGGCGCGCTGTGTTAAGAAGCAGTACGGCTGGTTGGGTTGTGCTTCGGAGGACGCATGGCTTTCGACCTTCGTCTCTCCCGAGCCCGTACGGGAGTTGTAGCGATGAGACAAGGTAGTAATTACTAGCGATTGGATACCACGAAAATTGGGGAGAAAATGGGATAAAAAAAATAAAAAAAATAAAAAAATAATAATAATAAATAAAAAAGAACCAGTATATCTTTAATTATATGTCCAACATGTATTTTTCAGCAAAGTTTATGATGAGTTTTTCTGTTAAATTACGTGACTCTCTAAAATTTCTCCGGACAATTTGGAGCATTTTGGCGCCATGTTCACAATGTAAAACCAGGATTTGTAGCTATAAATATGCACATTTTCGAACAAAACATAAATGTATTGTATAACATGATGTTATAAGACTGTCATCTGATGAAGTTGTTCAAAGGTTGGTGATTATTTTTATCTCTATTTGTGGGTTTTGTGAAAGCTATCTTTGCGGTGAAAAAATGGCATTGTGTTTTGGGCTATTGTTGTGAGCTAACATAAATCTGTTGTGTTTTCGCTGTAAAACATTTTAAAAAATCAGACATGTTGGCTGGATTCACAAGATGTTATCTTTAATTATGTGTACAACATGTATTTTTCATAAATGTTTTATGATGAGTATTTCTGTATTTCACGTTGCTCTCTGTAATTATTCCGGCTGTTTTGGAGCCATTTATGATCATGGCACCAATGTAAAACCAGGATTTGTAGCTATAAATATGCACATTTTCGAACAAAACATAAATGTATTGTATAACATGATGTTATAAGACTGTCATCTGATGAAGTTGTTCAAAGGTTAGTGATTATTTTTATCTCTATTTGTGGGTTTTGTGAAAGCTATCTTTGCTGCGAAAAAATGGCTGTTTTTTTGGATATGGTGGTGAGCTAACATTAATATATGTTGTGTTTTCGCTGTAAAACATTTTAAAAATCGGACATGTTGGCTGGATTCACAAGATGCTTATCTTTCACTTGCTGTATTGGACTTGTGATTTCATGAAATTATATTATATTCCCTGTGGCGCTAGGCTAGGCTATGCTAGTCAGCGTTTCTGATGAGGAGGACCCCGGATCCGGGAGGGGGGGTCAGTAGAGGTGTAAATTGACATATTGAAAGACACTGTCAGTAGTGATGTAATTTTGTAAATATTATATTGTGATATTGTTTCATAAAAAACGTGTTGCAATGTGTATGTTTAGTTAAATGGAAAATGTAGGTTTGAATAGGTAATTGCTTAATTAATTAGTGTAAATTGGTCTGAGGGGAGGGGCAAGCCCTACAAAAGGAGCCTCTCTTTCAGTTCATGAGAGGCATTTTGGGTTGAGCTGTGGATGGGGCAGCATTGTTTTTAGCTGTCCCATAAGGTATACGTTTGATGGCAGTACTATTGTTTTTATTCCGGAATCACTATGTAAATAAACACCCTTGCACAGATTAACTTTTACGGCTCCGCCATCTTTTTATTTTGATAGAGGTTAGGTTTTCCAGTTTAGCCTTCTGGCCTACTCTACGTGACAAACACGATGTCAAATACAGGTAGCCTTGTCAAATAATTAACATCCAATCACATTAACCGTTACTCTCTCGCAGGAATTCCACTAACGGTCCGCATGTAGCCAAACATAGCTGCTGCTCATTCTGTTAGCTCAAAAATGTATTGAAGGTTAAAAAAAAAATAAGGTCCGTGTCCATAGAGACACATACCAGCTCTACTGGTTGTACTGCTTCTACCAGCAGTACTACACCTGCACCTGTCGACGACACAAGCTGTTCTGCTTCCACGAGCACATCCAATGCTAGCATCAGTAATTCTACATTTGCTGTTAGCCCAACTAGCATGGACACTGACAGTTGTGAATCTGATGCAGCCAAAGAGCTACTGCCCCTTTATCCGGGAAAGCACCAAACAGACAGGGACGTTGGACCAACGAAGAGGCGGAAATATGATGAGAACTACATTGATTTGAGGGTTCACTTATATTGAAAGTAGTGCCTTTACTCAGCCACAGTGTGTTATACAGTTGAAGTCGGAGGTTTACATACACCTTAGCCAAATACATTTAAACTCAGTTTTTCACAATTCCTGACATTTAATCATAGTAAAAATTCCCTGTCTTAGGTCAGTTTGGATCACCACTTTATTTTATGAATGTGAAATTATTTATTTATGCTTTTATTTCTTTCATCACATTCCCAGTGGGTCAGAAGTTTACATACACTCAATTAGTATTTGGTAGCATTGCCTTTAAATTGTTTAACTTGGGTCAAACGTTTCAGGTAGCCTTCCACAAGCTTCCAACAATAAGTTGGTTGAAAATTGGCCCATTCCTCCTGACAGAGCTGGTGTAACTGAGTCAGGTTTGTAGAACTCCTTGCTCGCACACACTTTTTCAGTTCTGCCCACAAATGTTCTACAGGATTGAGGTCAGGGCTTTGTAATGGCCACTCCAATACCTTGACTTTGTTGTCCTTAAGTCATTTTGCCACAACTTTGGAAGTATGCTTGGGGTCATTTTCCATTTAGAAGACGCATTTGCAACCAAGCTTTAACTTCCTGACTGATGTCTTGAGATGTTGCTTCAATATATCCACATAATCTTCCTCCTCATGATGCCATCTATTTTATGAAGTGCACCAGTCCCTCCTGCAGCAAAGCACCCCCAAAACATGATGCTGCCACCCCGTGCTTTCACCCCCGGTTTTGGAGAAGTTGCTTCTTCCTTGCTGAGCAGCCTTTCAGGTTATGTCAATATAGGACTCGTTTTACTGTGGATATAGATACTTTTGTACCTGTTTCCTCCAGCATCTTCACAAGGTCCTTTGCTGTTGTTCTGGGATTGATTTGCACCTTTCGCACCAAAGTACGTTTATCTCTAGGACACAGAAGGCGTCTCGTTCCTGAGCGGTATGACGGCTGCGTGGTCCCATGGTGTTTATACTTGCGTACTATTGTTTATACAGATAAACGTGGTACCTTCAGGCATTTGGAAATTTCCCCCAAGGATGAACCAGACTTGTGGAGGTCCACAATTTTTTGAGGTCTTGGCTGATATCTTTAGATTTTCCCATGATGTCAAGCAAAGAGGCACTGAGTTTGAAGGTAGGTCTTAAAATACATCCACAGGTACAGCTCCAATTGACTCAAATGATGTAAATTGGCCTATCAGAAGCTTCTAAACCCATGACATTATTTTCTGGAATTTTCCAAGACGTTTAAAGGCACAGTCAACTTAGGGTATGTACATTTCTGATCCACTGGAATTGTGATACAGTGAATTATAAGTGAAATAATCTGTAAACAATTGTTGGAAAAATTACTTGTGTCATGCACAAAGTAGATGTCCTAACCGACTTGCCAAAACTATAGTTTGTTAAAAGAAATTTGTGGAGTGGTTGAAAAACAGGTTTTAATGACTCCAACATTAATGTATGTAAACCTCTGACTTCAACTGTATGTGCAAAGTACTCTCTCACAACTCAATTAAACCTTCACTCTTGCGCAGACATTTAGAAACAATACATGACAATTTGAAAAATAAGCCAGAGGAGTTTTTTGAGCGAGAATTAAGACGACTTTCGAGTAGTAAGACATGTATAAAAGCAACAGATACCATTAACTTCTTGCCGCACGGATCCCTTTAGCGAGATCATTTCCGTAAACAACCGCTGAATTGCAGAGCGCCAAATTCAAAAATAATACAAAAAATATTTATAATCATGGAATCACAAGTGAAATATACCAAAACACAGCTTAGCTTGTTGTTAATCCACCTATCGTGTCAGATTTTGAAAATATGCTTTACAGCGAAAGCAATCCAAGCGTTTGTGAGTTTATCAATCACTAGACAAAACAGTAAGAACAGCTAGCCCCAAATTAGCTTGGTCACGAAAGTCAGAAAAGCAATAAAATTAATTGCTTACCTTTGATAATCTTCGGATGTTTGCACTCACGAGACTCCCAGTTACACAATAAATGTTCTTTTTGTTCGATAAATATTAGTTTTATAACCGAAAACCGCCATTTGGTTTGCGCGTTATGTTCAGAAAACCACAGGCTCGTTCCGGTCCTGAAAGGCAGACGAACATTCCAAAAAGTATCCGTAATGTTCGTAGAAACATGTCAAAGTTTTTTATAATCAATCGTCAGGTTGTTTTTAACATACATAATCGATAATATTTAAACCGGACGGTAACCTATTCAATACTACAGAGAAAGAAAATGTTGAGTATATCTCTCGCGCGCAGGAACTAATCAAAGGACACCTGACGCATTTTGAAAAATATCGCTAATTTTTCAAAATAAAAGCCTGAAACTATGTCTAAAGCCTGGTCACAGCCCGAGGAAGCCATTGGAAAAGGAATCTGGTTGATACCCCTTTAAATGGAGGGGCAGGCAACGGAACAGGGATTTTTCCAAATAAAAGGAACTTCCGGGTTAGATTTCCTTAGGTTTTCGCCTGCAAAATCAGTTCTGTTATACTCACAGACAATATTTTGACAGTTTTGGAAACTTTAGAGTGTTTTCTATCATAATCTGTCAATTATATGCATATTCTAGCACCTGGACCTGAGAAATAGTCTGTTTACCTAGGGAACGTCATTTTTCCAAACATAAAAATTCTGCCCCCTAGCTGAAAGAAGTTAATAAGAAGGGGCTAGAAGCGTCTTATATGGTGAGCTACCGAGTGGCTAGGACAGGCAAGCCCCATACTATTGTGGAGGACTTAATTCTTCCTGCTGCCACGGATATGGCTGGGAAAAGGCCCCAAAAACTATACAGAAAATGCCTTCATCAAACAACACCATTTCACAACGCATCAGAGACATGGCAGGAGATGTTTTGAAACAATTACTGCTTCACATACAAGCCAGTGAATTCTATGCGGTACAGCTGGATGAGTCAACAGACGTGGCAGGCCTGGCACAGCTCCTGGTATATGTCGGTTACGTTTATGTGGGGGGGATCAATTAAGGAAGACATCCTCTTCTGCAAACCACTGGAAACCAGGACAACAGGAGAGGATATTTTTAAAGTACTGGACAGCTTTGTGACATCAAATGGACTTTGGTGGTCAAGATGTGTTGGTATCTGTACTGATGGCGCAAAAGCCATGACAGAGAGACATAGTGGAGTGGTAACACGCATGCACGCAGTTGCATGACGCTACTTGGGTACACTGCAGCATCCACCGAGAGGCTGCTGCTGCCAAGGGACTGGATGACAGCTTGAAAGACATTTTGGACACTACAGTGTTACACTCTCGTGTATTTTCTGCATTATGCAATGATATGAGCAGTGACCATGTAACGCTTTTACAACATACAGAAGTGCGATGTTTATCAAGGGGCAAAGTATTGACCCGTTTTTAAAAAATTGAGAGACGAGCTTCAGGTTTTCTTTACTGAACATAATTTTCACTTGTCTGACCGCTTGCATGATGACGAATTTCTCACACGACTGGCCTATCTGGGTGATGTTTTTTCTCGCCCGAATGATCTGTATCTAGGATTACAGGGACTCTCCGCAACTATATTCAATGTGCGGGACAAAATTGAGGCTATGATTAAGAAGTTGGAGCTCTTTTCTGTCTGCATTAACAAGGACAACACACAGGTCTTTCCATCATTGTATGATTTTTTGTGTGCAAATGAACTCAAGTTTACGGACAATGTCAAATGTGATTGTAACGGTGCAGCGTGGTAAGTGTTCATGATCTTTAATACTCAGAACACCAAACAAAAACAACAAAAGGCATAACGAACGTCACGTCATGCAGGCTTCAGAGCTAACAAAAAACAAGATCCCACAACATTGGTGGGAAAACAGGCTACCTAAGTATGACTCCCAATCAGAGACAACCATAGACAGCAGCCTCTGATTGGGAAGCACACTCGGCCAAAACCAAAGAAATACAAAACATAAAATGCCCACCCCACATCACACCCTGACCTCACCAAATAGAGAAATAAAACGGCTCTCTAAGGTCAGGGCTTGACAGTGATATAGCGAAGCACCTGAGTGAGTTGGCAATTACGTAGGTACTTTCCCGAAACAGATGACACAAACAACTGGATTTGTTATCCCTTTATGCCCTGCCTCTAGTCCACTTGCCCATATCTGAACAAGAGAGCCTCATCAAAATTGCAACAAGCGGTTCTGTGAAAATGTAATTTAATCGGCATCGAGTAATGATCTCTGGCCCCCTCCCAGTTAGGGGGAGGGATGAGCTCTACAGCAGAGTCTCACAACTCAATCGCTGGTTGAAAACTGTTTTCTGCCCCTCCCAAAAGATAGAATTTGTAGATAATTGGCCCTCTTTCTGGGACTCACCCACAAACAGGAACTAGCCTGGCCTGTTGAGGAGTGACGGACTCCATCCTAGCTGCAGGGGTGCTCTCATCTTATCTACAAACATAGACAGGGTTCTAACTCCCCTAGCTCCACAATGAAATAGGGTGCAGTCCAGGCAGTAGGCTGTTAGCCAGCCTGCCAGCTTAGTGGAGTCTGCCACTAGCACATGTAACCGATGTGAAATGGCTAGCTAGTTGGCGGTGGTGCGCACTAATAGTGTTTCAATCGGTGACGTCACTCGCTTTGAGACCTTGAAGTAGTGGTTCCCCTTGCTCTGCAAGGGCCGCGGCTTTTGTGGAGCGATGGGTAACGATGCTTCGTGGGTGACTGTTGTTGATGTGTGCAGCGGGTCCCTGGATCGCGCCCGGGTCGGGGCGAGGGGACGGACTAAAGTTAAACTGTTACATTGATGCTGTTGACCCGGATCACTGGTTGCTGCGGAAAAGGAGGAGGTCGAAAGGGGGGTGAGTGTAACGGATGTGAAATGGCTCGCTAATAGCGTTTCAATCGGTGGCGTCACTCGCTTTGAGACCTTGAAGTAGTGGTTGTTGATGTGTGCAGAGGGTTCCTGGTTCGCGCCCGGGTCGGGGCGAGGGGACGGACTAAAGTTAAACTGTTACATACAGTCAGTGTAGTCAACTCAAGTATCCCCATTGAGACCGTGTCTGTGCCTCGACCTTGGTTGGGCAAAACTAAACATGGCGGTGTTCGCCTTAGCAATCTCACTAGAATAAAGACCTCCTCCATTCCTGCCATTATTGAAAGAGATCGTGATACCTCACATCTCAAAATAGGGCTACTTAATGTTAGATCCCTCACTTCAAAGGCAGTTACTTCAAAGGCAATTATAGTCAAAGAACTAATCACTGATCATAATCTTGATGTGATTGGCCTGACTGAAATATGGCCTAAGCCTGATGAATTTACTGTGTTAAATGAGGCCTCACCTCCTGGTTACACTAGTGACCATATCCCCCGTGCATCCCGCAAAGGCGGAGGTGTTGCTAACATTTACGATAGCAAATTTCAATTGACAAAAAAACCCAGACGTTTTCGTCTTTTGAGCTTCTAGCCATGAAATCTATGCAGCCTACTCAATCACGTTTTAAAGCTACTGTTTACAGGACTCCTGGGTCATATACAACGTTCCTCACGGAGTTCCCTGAATTCCTATCGGACCTTGTAGTCATAGCAGATAATGTTCTTATTTTTGGTGACTTTAATATTCACATGGAAAAGTCCACAGACCCACTCCAAAAGGCTTTCGGAGCCATCATCGACTCAGTGGGTTTTGTCCAACATGTCTCTGGACCTACTCACTGCCACAGTCATACTCTGGACCTAGTTTTGTCCCATGGAATAAATGTTGTGGATCTTAATGTTTTTCCTCATAACCCTGGACTATTGGACCACCATTTTATTGCGTTTGCAATCGCAACAAATAATCTGCTCAGACCTCAACCAAGGAGCATCAAAAGTTGTGCTATAAATTCTCAGACAACACAAAGATTCCTTGATAACCTTCCAGACTCCCTCTGCCTACCCAAGGACGTCAGAGGACAAAAATCAGTTAACCACCTAACTGAGGAACTCAATTTAACCTTGCGCAATACCCTAGATGCAGTTGCACCCCTAAAAACTAAAAACATTTGTCATAAGAAACTAGCTCCCTGGTATACAGAAAATACCCGAGCTCTGAAGCAAGCGTCCAGAAAATTGGATTGGAAATGGTGCCACACTAAACTGGAAGTCTTCCGACTAGCTTGGAAAGACAGTACCGTGCAGTATCGAAGAGCCCTCACTGCTGCTCGATCATCCTATTTTTCCAACTTAATTGAGGAAAATAAGAACAATCCTAAATTTATTTTTGATACTGTCGCAAAGCTAACTAATAAGCAGCATTCCCCAAGAGAGGATGGCTTTCACTTCAGCAGTAATAAATTCATCAACTTCTTTGAGGAAAACATCATGATCATGAGAAAGCAAATTACGGACTCCTCTTTAAATCTGCGTATTCCTCCAAAGCTCAGTTGTCCTGAGTCTGCCAGGACCTAGGATCAAGGGAGACACTCAAGTGTTTTAGTACTATATCTCTTGACACAATGATGAAAATAATCATGGCCTCTAAACCTTCAAGCTGCATACTGGACCCTATTCCAACTAAACTACTGAAAGAGCTGCTTCCTGTGCTTGGCCCTCCTATGTTAAACATAATAAATGTCTCTCTATCCACCGGATGTGTACCAAACTCACTAAAAGTGGCAGTAATAAAGCCTCTCTTGAAAAAGCCAAACCTTGACCCAGAAAATATAAAAAACTATCGGCCTATATCGAATCTTCCATTCCTCTCAACATTTTTAGGAAAAGCTGTTGCCCAGCAACTCACTGCCTTCCTGAAGACAAACAATGTATACGAAATGCTTCAGTCTGGTTTTAGACCCCATCATAGCACTGAGACTGCACTTGTGAAGGTGGTAAATTACCTTTTAATGGCGTCAGACCGAGGCTCTGCATCTGTCCTCGTGCTCCTAGACCTTAGGGCTGCTTTTAAAACCATCGATCCCCACATTATTTTGGAGAGATTGGAAACCCAAATTGGTCTACACGGACAAGTTCTGGCCTGGTTTAGATCTTATCTGTCGGAAAGATATCAATTTGTCTCTGTGAATGGTTTGTCCTCTGACAAATCAACTGTAAATTTCGGTGTTCCTCAAGGTTCCGTTTTAGGACCACTTGTCACGTTCTGACCATAGTTCTTTTGTATTTTCTTTGTTTTAGTGTGGTCAGGATGTGAGTTGGGTGGGTAATCTATGTTTTCTATTTCTGTGTTGGTTTTCTGTGTTTGGCCTGATATGGTTCTCAATCAGAGGCAGCTGTCAATCGTTGTCCCTGATTGGGAACCATATTTAGGTAGCCTGTTTTCTGTTGGGTTTTCTGGGTGGTTGTTTTCAGTCTTTGTGTGTCTGCACCAGATAGAACTGTTTCGGTTTTCACTTTGTTGTTTTTGTATTTTGAGTTGTTCACTTCCATTAAATAAGATGAACAATTACCACGCTGCGCATTGGTCCTCTGATCCTTCAAACTTCTCCTCCTCAGACGAGGAGGAAGACGACAGCCGTTACACCACTATTGTTTTCGCTATATATTTTACCTCTTGGGGATGTCATTCGAAAACATAACGTTAATTTTCACAGCTATGCGTATGACACACAGCTGTACATTTCAATGAAACATGGTGAAGCCCCAAAATTGCCCTCCCTAGAAGCCTGTGTTTCAGACATAAGGAAGTGGACGGCTGCAAACTTTCTACTTTTAAACTCGGACAAAACAGAGATGCTTGTTCAAGAAACAAAGAGATCTTCTGTTGAATCTGACAATTAATCTTCAGGGTTGTACAGTCGTCTCAAATAAAACTGTGAAGGACCTCGGCGTTACTCTGGACCCTGATCTCTCTTTTGACGAACATATCAAGACTGTTTCAAGGACAGCTTTTTTCCATCTACGTAACATTGCAAAAATCAGAAACTTTCTGTCCAAAAATGATGCAGAAAAATTAATCCATGCTTTTGTTACTTCTAGGTTAGACTAACTTTCTCCTATAGAGCTCAATTTTTATGGTATGGTCTGCCTACCCATGTGAGAGACGCAGACTCGGTCTCAACCTTTAAGTCTTTACTGAAGACTCATCTCTCCAGTAGGTCATATGATTGAGTGTAGTCTGGACCATTAGTGTGAAGGTTAACGGAAAGGCTCTGGAGCAACGAACCGCCCTTGCTGTCTCTGCCTTGCCGGTTCCCCTCTCTCCACTGGGATTCTCTGCCTCTAACCCTATTACAGGGGCTGAGTCACTGGCTTACTTGTGCTCTTCCATGCCGTCCCTAGGAGGGGTGCGTCACTTGAGTGGGTTGAGTCGCTGACGTGGTCTTCCTGTTCTGGGTCGGCGCCTCCCCTTGGGTTGTGCCGTGGTGGAGATCTTTGTGGGCTATACTCGGCCTTGGCCCAGGATGGTAAGTTGGTGGTTGAAGATATCCCTCTAGTGGTGTGGGGGCTGTGCTTTGGCAAAGTGGGTGGGGTTATATCCTGCCTGTTTGGCCCTGTCCGGGGGTATCATCGGATGGGGCCACAGTGTCTCCTGACCCCTACTGTCTCAGCCTCCAGTATTTATGCTGCAGTAGTTTATGTGTCGGGGGGCTGGGGTCAGTTGGTTATATCTGGAGTACTTCTGTCTTAATAGGTGTCCTGTGTGAATTTAAGTATGCTCTCTCCAATTCTCTCTTTCTTTCTTACTTTCTTTCTCTCTCTCAGAGGACCTGAGCCCTAGGACCATGCCTCAGGACTACCTGGCATGATGACTCCTTGCTGTCCCCAGTCCACCTGGCCATGCTGCTGCTCCAGTTTCAACTGTTCTGCCTGCGGCTATGGAACCCTGACCTCTTCACCGGACGTGCTACCTGTCCCAGACCTGCTGTTTTCAACTCTCTAGAGGCAGCAGGAGCGGTAGAGATACTCTCAATGATTGGCTAAGAAAAGCCAACTGACATTTACTCCTGAGGTGCTGACTTGTTGCACCCTCGACAACTACTGTGATTATTATTATTTGACCATGCTGGTCATTTATGAACATATTGGCCATGTTCTGTTATAATCTCCACCCAGCACAGCCAGAGGAGGACTGGCCACCCCTCATAGCCTGGTTCCTCTCTAGGTTTCTTCCTAGGTTTTGGCCTTTTTTGGGAGTTTTTCATAGCCACCGTGCTTCTACACCTGCATTGCTTGCTGTTTGGGGTTTTAGGCTGGGTTTCTGTACAGCACTTTGATATATCAGCTGATGTAAGAAGGGCTATATAAATACATTTGATTTGATTTAATCAGAAGCTACTGCCAGATTTCTGGATTGGGCTGTGCTCAGAGTATCTTGCCTTGGAAAATTGCGCTATTAAGACACTGATGCCATTTGCAACCACGTACCTATGTGAGAGTGTATTCTCGGCCCTCACTAGCATGAAAACTAAATACAGGCACAGACTGTGTGGAAAATTATTTAAGACAGACTCTCTCCAATACAACCCAACATTGCAGAGTTATGTGTATCCTTTGCATCCTTTGTGTATCCTGTCAAGCACACCCTTTTCATTGAGTTCCAAGATGGCGTAGCAGTGCGGATGTGTTTGTTGTTGTCCCGTGTAAATGTTATGTTTTGTTTGTCTTTCTTTGTATATACTTCAATCTCTTTTTCCATTTTAAAATTAAATATACCTTCCAGCAACCCGCCTCACCCAATGTGATACGGATCTGCTATTTTTAGACCTTATAGCTAGAACCTAGCTGCTACAGAGTGGCCCAAACCCGAAGCTAGCCTTGAGTCAGGCCCATCTCCCGGCCTACTCAGTGGACCCTAGGCTACACAGCTGATGCCTCCCGGACTCTTCACTAACACGACTAGAAGCCACAACATCACCGGATTCCTGCCATAAGCCCTGGACCTTTGCACCGGACGCACCGGAGTAGCTAACGCCCTTGTCCTGAAGCTAGCACCAGTTGCCTCGAGCCAGGCACATCTCCGGGCTAGCAAACAAAATTACTCCAGCTACAATACCTCTTTTGCCAATTGGCCTGGACCCTTTGTCGACACGGAGCCCAATCCATCACGACTGGTCTGCCGACGTAATTCCGTCGGATGTGCCCTCAACCGGCCCAGTTAGACTAAGGTGTTTCTGCTGTTTTCAGTCAGGATCTCAGCGATCACTGCCGCATTGCCTGCGTCCGTTATGGGTCCACCCCTCATCACTGTCAAACGCTCCCTTAAACACTTCTGTGAGCAGGCTGTTCTAATCGACCTGGCCCGGGTATCCTGGAAGGATTTTGACCTCATCCCGTCAGTAGAGGATGCCTGGTAATTTCCTCTGTTCTCCACTCCACATCCCTTACACCCCCCCCCCCCCCCCCTCCTGAGAGGGACACTGGTCATTACTCACCAGCCAAATCTGTTTACAACAATAACAGCACAATTTGCAGTGACGTGCTACAGTATCCCTCCCCATTACATTATAGCATGCTCCAGCATCATCTGACTAAATGGGGCTGCTGCACTCTCCCTACATACTGTACTGTCTATACTGCTCTGGAAGCCATTATCAGACAGGCCTGGAATTTGGTGGAAATTAATACTTATACAGACTTCTATGGCCCTCCTCTGTCTCCTGCCCTCCAGCCTAGAGTGCAGAACCAGAGGGGCTCATGAAAAGCACTGGACTAGGGGAAAAAGAGACTGGAGAAAAAAAAGGACAAATTATGAATCCGTTTCCTGATGAGTTCAGTTTAGGTTATGATTCTGCAAAGTGGGGGGGAAAAAGTACTTTTGTTCACCTTTTTTTTTAAATGACAGGGCTGTTTATTTTCTCTGGGTTTTAATCCGAGATCTGGGTAGGTGAACTAATTGTTTGGCTAGTCGTCTTGCCAGGGAAAGGGAAATCTCAAACATTCCTACATGACAGGTGTTTAAATGAATGCAAGAGCTGACAGAACACAGCCAGTCGGGGTGCTTTTCAGGGCCCGATACAGTTTATTTTCAATCCTCAAGGATTTGGAGGGAATCTATAATATACTGTCAACAGATCTCAATGGTGTGCTAGGATGCCAATTCGGTGTTTATTTTCAGTAAATCCATAATACATTTTAATATAAGTTTGGATCCATGACATCTGAAATTCCAACATTTCCTAATCAACCGTGAATAACTTAGTCGCTCAATGTTGTTCATCAGGACTAAGGTGTTTCTCATCTCAGTGGAAAACTCCAGGCTACCTTAATATGTACATTCCTAGCATTGCACTTGACACGTGCCTGCTGCTGCTCTCCTGGGTGGTACTGAGGGAGGGAATTACTTTTATTTACAATTCACAGTTTTGGGTGCAAATAATGCCCTATTTGATATACACAAAACATAAGAGATATAGTGACGTTAATGTTATCACGTTTCAACACAATGGGTCAAAAGAACATCCTTCTCCAAACCAAAAGGTAATCACTTAAATACTATATCATGTTGAATCATGTTGAAGGTCTAAAAAAGAAGCTTATTAAAGTGTAATCATGTTGCACGACCTCAAGATGCAAGTTACATAGAGGGAGGACTCACAATCAAGCACATATCTTACTGCCAAAGATTAGATTACAAATGATAAGAATACTTAAATTCACCCCATTGGAAACAATTACATTGTAAGAGGTAGTTACGGTTATTCCCAAAAGATGAGTGTCACGTTCCTGAACTTATTTGCCTTTGTTTTACTTTGTTTAGTTGGTCAGGACGTGAGCTGGGTGGGTAGTCTATGTTATGTGTTTCTATGTTGGGTTGAATGTGTTGCCTGATATGGTTCTCAATTAGAGGCAGGTGTTTGACGTTTCCTCTGATTGAGAACCATATTAAGGTAGGCTGTTCTCACTGTTTGTTTGTGGGTGATTGTTCCTGTGTCTGTGTCTGTTGCACCACACGGGACTGTTTCGTTTGTTCGTTCGTTTGGCTAGTCTTACCTGTTTGTGCGTTCTTCGTGTTTATGTAAGTTCTCAAGTTCAGGTCTGTCTACGTCATTTTGTTGTTTTGTAATTTTCCAAGTGTTTTTCGTGTTCGTCTGGTCTTCAATAAATATAAATTATGTCTGCATACAACGCTGCGCATTAGACAGCCGTTACAGAATCACCCACCAAACCCGGACCAAGCAGCAGCAGCAGCAGGAGAGGCTGAACTATTTGGAGAAATGGACATGGGAGGACGAATTAGACGGAAAAGTACCCTGGGCAGAGCCAGGGGAATATCGCCGCCCCAAAGAAGAGCTGGAGGCAGCGAAGGCGGAGAGGCGCTATTATGAGGCGCTCGCACGGCAGAGCGGCTGGAGGCCCGAGAGGCAGCCCCAACTCACACTCACACGGGGAGTGTGGGAGAGTCAGGAGTCAGACCAGAGCCAACTCCCCCTGCTTACCGTAAGGAGCCGGTGAGGGCGGAATTGGAGGTGAGTGACGCAGAGACAGTGAAGGAGTTAATGGGGAAATTGGAGGAGAGAGTTATGAGGGATGTACTGGTTTGGTGCATGAGGCACGACATCCGTCCGACTGAACGTGTCGGTGAGTTGATGTCACCGGGAACAGCTCTCCATACTAGTCCTGAGGTGCGTGCTAGCCGTCTGGTTAAGACAGTGCCTACACCACGCACCAAGCCTCCTGTGCGTCTCCAGAGTCCTGTGTGTCCTGTTGCTGCTCCCCACACTAGCCCTGAGATGCGTGTCCCCAGCCCGGTACCATCAGTTCCGGCACCACGCACTAGGCCTAATGTGCGTCTCCAGAGCCCTGTACGCACTGTTCCTTCTCCCCGCACTCGCCCTGAGGTGCGTGCCCTCAGTCCGGTACCACCAGTTCCGGCACCATGCACTAGGCCTAATGTGCGTCTCCAGAGCCCTGTACGCATTGTTCCTTCTCCCCGCACTCGCCCTGAGGTGCGTGCCCTCAGTTCCGACACCACCAGTTCCGACACCACGCACCAGGCCTATAGTGCGCTTTGAGAAACCAGTGTGCCCTGTTCCTGCTCCCCGCACTAGCCTTGAGGTGCGTGTCTCCAGTCCGGCACCACCAGTTCCGGCACCACGCACCAGGCCTACTGTGCGCCTCAGCTACACATGTTGTGAATCCAGCCAACATGTCTGATTTCAAAAAGGATTTACGGCGAAAGCACACCAAACGATTATGTCCGGTCAGTACATAGCCACAGAAAAACACAGCCATTTCCCCAGCCAAAGATAGGAGTCACAAAAAGCAGAAATAGAGATAAAATGAATCACTAATCTTTGATGATCTTCATCAGATGACACTCATAGGACTGGCCCTTATCACAAAGAAGTTAAAAACAGACCGCAAAGTGAAATATTCTACTTGGCAAGAAGGACCGGGCAGAAGAGCCTACCGGTTGACGTCTCAACCGCGTTTTGCTTGTTTAGGCCAACAGAGGGGGCTGCTAGCTATATCAGCTTCATTCACTCTTCTTCTACTAACTACTTGCTCGCGACAGTTTTAGAGAAAACTGCTGTGGAAAACTCGGCCAGAAGCTAGCAAGTGTCAAGTGAATCCACAACATCACCACAAACGTCTTTTCAAGCCAGGTAAGTTACAATCGTTTGAGATACTAGCTAGTGATGTTATAATGTCACAATTTATTATATAGATAGATGATCTGCTCTATAAGGTTTTAAATAGGTTATGCTAGCTAACATTAGCTATTTAGACTAAGTTAGCTAGCTACTGTTATGGTAGCTAGGTTAATAAACGTTCACATGTTAACATGCAGTGGACGGGCGATTTTGAAAATATGATTATATTAAATTAATGCACAATTAATTCTGAGAATATTTTTGTAGATTACAATTTTAATGGTTTGGCATTAAATAAGTAGTGTAACAATATATTTAGAAATGTTCATGGATAACATTAGCAGTGGAGAGGAAGGAGAGGAGGAAGACTGGAAAGGAAGAAGAGTGAAAGAGACAGGAGGAAATATGATTACAGAGCCTGCCAATTTATTATTCCAAACAATGTTTTTGAGATAAAATACAAAAATGAGGCAAGCAATGGGAATCTGTTAACCAAAGTATATTATCTAATAGTATGCTTGTTATGAGATTTTGATGAATAATGACTAAATTATGTATACATTTAGCTTAAATAAGGCTAGGGGGTGCTGTTGTCACTATTTATGGAAATCGTGTAATTTTTGAAACGGCTTCCTACAAAATTCTTGATCGTACAATATGCATATTATTATTATTATTATTGGATAGAAAACAGTCTATAGTTTCTATAGCCGTTGAAATTTTGTCTCTTAAGTGGAACAGAACTCATTCTACAGCAATTTCCCTGACATGGAGTCAGATTTCACACATTTTGGCCCCTGTTCTGGAGTCAGTTTTAAGGCCACTGTTATTCCTATGAGTATACGGACACTGCTTACGTCTTCCCCTGGATGCCTTTACGTGATGACGCTTTGAATGGTATCGATTGCCCAATCACAGCCACTATAAATGAAAAAATCCTGTAGGTAGGAACTCTTTTCTAGGTGCGTCAGGCGCGCGGAGGACACCGACCTACTGTTTTTCCAAGCATTAGTGTAGCCAGTTATATTTCTCCGGTCATATTTTTACTCGTTATAGGAGTTAAAAACATAAGGTAGTTAATTTAAAGCGTTTTATAGCAATTTATATCCGTTTAGTGCGATTTTGGGACATTTATTTCTGAGCCACTGTGAATCTCTGGGCACCGTTCCAGTTCATACCGAACGCAATGTGCATTTCTGCATGGCAAGAGGACAGCTTTCGACCAAAAGACGATTAGACCCAAGAAAGGATTCTTTGACCAAGATTCTGATGGAAGAACAGCTCAAAGTAGGAACAATTTATTATGATAAATCGTGTTTCTGTCGAAAAATGTTAGTGGCTTAGGACGCCATCTTTTTTGACGTAGCTTCGCTTGGCGCAAACTGTATTGAAAAGTAAGGATAATTTAAAAAATGTAATTCCGCGATTGTATTAAGAATTAAATTGTCTATCAATCGCTGTCCACCCTATATTTTTTTGTCACGTTTATGAGTATTTATGTATACGACTAGATCACTGTCTAATATGGCGCACGACATTTTCTGACCAGCTGGGCTACTTTTCTCATTGTCTAACCATGATTTTGGTGGCTAAATATGCACATTTTCGAACAAACTGTATATGTATGTTGTAATGTGATGTTACAGGAGTGTCATCTGAAGAATTCTGAGAAGGTTAGTGAAAAAATTAATATATTTTGGCGATGTTTACGTTATCGCTCTCTTTGGCTAGAATCAATGCTGGGGTAATGTTTGCACATGTGCTATGCTAATATAACGATTTATTGTGTTTTCGCTGTAAGACACTTAGAAAATCTGAAATATTGTCTGTATTCACAGGATCTGTGTCTTTCGATTAGTGTATGCTGTGTATTTTTACGAAATGTTTGATGATTAGTAGTTAGGTAAACACGTTGCTCATTGTAATTATTCTAGTCCATTTGTGACGGTGGGTGCAATTGTAAACTATGACATCTACCTGAAATATGCACATTTTTCTAACAAAACCTATCCTATACCATAAATATGTTATCAGACTGTCATCTGAGGAGGTTTTTTCTTGGTTGGTGGCTATCAATATCTTAGTTTAGCCGAATTGGTGATAGCTACTGGTGTTGGTGGACAAAGAAAAGATGGTGGATTATGCTAATGTGTTTAGCTAATAGATTTACATCTTTACATATTGTGTCTTCCCTGTAAAACATTTTAAAAATCGGACATGTTGGCTGGATTCACAAGATCTGTGTCTTTCATTAGCTGTATTGGACTTTAATGTGTGAAAGTTAAATATTTTAAAAAATATATATTTTTTGAATTTCGCGGCTCTGCCTTTTCAGTGGGGGTGGGGGGGGGTGTGCCGCGAGCGGCACCCCGGGGCTAGACAGGTTAAAACTATAACTAAACAGAATACTACTATGTTACTGTATGGATGTATGAATCTTATTATAATCATAATACTGAATATAATGTGTGTAGTTTTAGTCAAGAATTAGAACAAGGACTTTCTGTTCCTTGTTAGAAACGAATGGAGCTATCGTCAGACCGGCTGGAATGCTGTGTTCCTTACAGGACATCCTGTCTCTACCCAGGGAGGGGAGAGACCTTGGGCTAGTAGTAGATTATTTAACAGGTGGTAGACAATGTGGGAAGGCTTGTGAACTATTCTGCCATTGTATCCTAGAGGAGGAGAGACAGTTATGACGAAATAATGAGGTATATAAACTAATGTACATGATTTTATGGGCAGTACTCTCGAGAATAAACGCTATTGATTGATTGATTTTGAGACTGGTTTCTGTCCATTTTATGCAAATAAGTATCTTACAAATTTTTAGGAATGGGCAGAGTGTTTTAATTGAATTGGTTGATGAACATATAGGAATGAAATTCCTTTAACAATGCTATTTATTAATACAGATTGGAGAGGAAGTAGAAGGAAAAATTAAGGGAGTAAAAAGAGTGAAGCAAGGAGAGTGTAGAAGAGTGAGGTGGAAAGGTGAAGAGAAGGAAAGGAAGACGAGTGAAGAAAAGAGGAGGAGAAAGATTGGAGGAGAAGAAAAAGTTGAGAGTAAGAAGAGTGACACAAGGAGAGTGAAGAATAACAGACAGAGGAGATACAATGACTCTTTCCAAGAAACGGAAATGCGCGTTTTATGAAAAACATGAGAATTTCCATATATACGCTCAGGTCAAGACGATAGAATTGTTCAGTGCACCCTTTGTAATTCCTCTTTTTCAATTGGCAGCGGGGGAAGAACGGCAGTGGTAGAACATCAGCAGACGAAGAAGCATAAAGCCTCTCTGATTGGCCGTGTTGGTATGCCCTCTGTCACCACATTCTTCAAGAAGGTAGAGCCTTCCCAAGAAGAATATGGTTTAGCTGTGCAGGAGGGTGTCTTTGCATACGAGTGACACAATCATAGTTACAGATCTATGGACTGCACAGCACAACTGACACGAAAGCTTTATGAGCCGAAATGTACATATGCTAGGACAAAATGTGACGCCATAGTGAGTAACGTGTTAGCAACATGGGCAACTACTTTGGTAACACAGAACCTAGACCAGCTTGAATGTGTGTCCCTGTCCATTGATGCATCCAATCATGGACATGTAAAGCTGCTGCCAATAGTAGTCAGATATGTAAGATATATGATGGCAGCACATCTGTGGAAACAAAACTGCTTGATTTTGTTGAATTGAATGGAGAAACAGCAGAGGAAATTGCAGTTGAGGTCCTGGTGGTCATTCAAAAATGTAACCTGGAAAACATTCTCTGCCGACAACAAATACCAACTGGAGAGGACCGAATAGGCTGGGGAGGTTCAATGTCCATACCAAAGTTAAAAATGCTCTGCAGCGGGAGGTGATTGGCTTAGGTTGTCCTGCCCACATCATTCATAACACGGACAGAACAGCTTTGGATATGATGTTGAGTACCTGCTCACAAAGATATTTGGATATGTTCATATTTTCACCGTCAGAGTAGAAAGACTGAAGGACTTTTGTGAGTTTGTTGGCCAGGAGTACCATAACATTTTAGGACACAGCAATGTTCGCTGGATGTCCATGCTCCCTTCTCTAGAAAGAGTGCTGAAAATGCATGTGCCATTGAAATCCTTTTTTATTTCTGAAGACAAGTGCCCTGTTGTCCTGTGAACAATGTTCGAAGATCCACTGACTGAACTTTGGCTGGCCTTTGTCCATGGAAACTTGACCGTATTCAGTGACACGATCAAGATGCTTGGAGGCCAGGACCGCTGTGCTGTGGAGTCCGCTGCAATTCTGAGAAACGTTGAGGCAAAATTCACTGCAAGACGTGATGACAACTTCATTCCAGTTTGTCAGAAGACTTCTGGGAGAGCTAGAGGAAAATGAAGCCATGTCTAAAGAGAGCTTTCTCAAAACATCCCAATCATTCTTCATTATGGCTGTGAACTACTTGCAAGCATGGGGAAAGCACACAGACAATCTAAAAGATTTACATTGTCTCCTTTCAAAAAGGCAACCTCTGTGTGAAGAGATCCAGAAGGTAGCAGCCACACTGCAGGATAAATGCCCCAATGTGAACATCAATGAGGATGCATTGTGTGACAAGGTTACTGGCCTGCAAGAGTTCCTAAAGGGGGGATCGCTTGAAGAATGGAAAACAGCTGAGACACCGCTTAGTCAGAGATGGAGCACGGTGGTTACCCACTTCAAAGAGAATGACATCCCACACACTAACCTGGCTAGATTAGCATCTGTTGTCATGTGCTTACCTGGAAGTAATGCACCAGTCGAGAGAGTGTTCTCCCAAATGAATGATATATGGACAGCAGCAAGAAATAGGTTCCCTGTTCCTACCATCAAGGCCATGCTTATTGTGAAGATAAACTTCAACCTCCCCTGCCAGGAGTTCATGGAGAAGCTGGCCAAAGACAGAGCAATCCTAAAGAAAATACATTCTTCTGAGAAATATACAGATTAGTATAAGTATATTATGTAGTTACCAATCTCATCAGAATCTTATTTCTTTATTATGTTGTTAAGTATTTCACATATACTATTGTCTGTTTTTTCAATTTTGCTCATGTTTTCTTCTGCTCTTATTCTACCTGAACCACTCTTCAGATCTTCAGATCAGCGTCAGAGTAGAAAGACTGAAGGACTTTTGTGAGTTTGTTGGCCAGGAGTACCATAACATTTTAGGACACAGCAATGTTCGCTGGATGTCCATGCTCCCTTCTCTAGAAAGAGTGCTGAAAATGCATGTGCCATTGAAATCCTGAAGAGAAATCCTCTTCAGATCAGACAGCTCTGTCTTGTCTGTAGTGTTTCTGTAATATAGTTGTTTTCTCTGTCTATCACAGTGTGCCTGTTAGACTAAATACATGAAACTGGAACTGTCCCCCTTTTTATTTCATAGATAATAACATTGGATATTTTAATTATATATTGACCGCCGAACTGGAAATGTCCCCGGTTTTCATTTCAGAAATGTGGTCACCTTAAGCTAAACCCTTGTCTTAAACTCAGGGCAGTGAGAGAAAAATCTCATAAAAGCAATTGAACATGTATAATTCACTCACAAACTTAACCTAAAAGTTTCAGTATTGATTATTTTAAACCCAATAACATGTTTTAGAACAGTAATCTCAGTATGAAATATGCTAACATGATTGCCATTGCTAGCTAGATAGCTAGCTAAAACGGATATTTGAGAAGTTCGAAAGAAAATAATTAAATCTTAAGATATTCTTGAGGAATTGCACTTATGAACTATCTTATGAACTTCTTGTTTTTTTCCCCATAAGAAGATTGTTAAGTTTTTGCGTAAGAAGTGTTCTGTGAATCTGGGCCCTGCTGTCACTGCACTACATCATCAATACAACGCTCACCTTTCAGTTATGGTATTTCATTTGTCTAAAAGAACTCAAGAAAAAAAAATGTATGGATTCATCACGATGGAAACGTGTTCAAGTAAGAAAAAATCCAGAGGCTTGGGAGATTATGATGTTTGTCATTCCAATGCACCGACGAGACTTTCCGATAAAACCAACTTTGACGCAGCCACGTAGTAGTACTCACACCATTTTCCTCTCTACGTGGCTACAAACGCCTCATGCACATTTATACAGTTACTGTCACGAATATCACCGAAGGTGGCTCCCCTTCCTGTTCGGGTGGCGCTCGGCGGTCGTCGTCGCCGGTCTACTAGCTGCCACCAATCCCTTTTTTCTTTTCGTTTGTTTTTGTCTAATTGGTTTCACCTGTTCCTTGTTGGGTTTTTTGGGGTGGGTACTATTTAAGTTCGTTTAGCCCGCTTGTGTTTGTGCGGGCTTGTTGTTATTGTACGTAGGAGGTGTATTGTTGATTTTGGGTTTTCGCTGTCCGGTTTATGTAACAGTGGTCTTTGGGTTGTGTTTGCGCCTGTGTTTTGGCTTACCCCATCTTTGTACCGGTTCCTGTTTACTGTGGACATTAAAGCGTTTTTTCCCGTGAAACTTCTGCTCTCTGCTCCTGACTCCACACCCATCATTCTCCTGATGTTACAGTTACGACGTGGCTCCGATGAGTAACAACAGATCAAACGGAAAATCAAATGCAGATAAACATAAAACAATGGTCCAGGTCTTATTTTCCATAAAATCTTTCCCCGGGGCACTGGGAAATACCGCAGACAGTTGTCTTACCGTTTGGTCATTGTCCTTCTCTGGCAAGGCTGAGTTAGCTTTAGTCCTGCTCTATGCAAGCAGCCTCATCTGCACCCGGTTGAGGTAGGAGGAGAAGGCCATCTGAGTCTGGACTTTACTGCAGATCAGAGGGCGGAGTGAGAAAGATGTGATAAAGGAGGACATGAGAGACTGAGGAGAGGAAACTAAGGAGGAAGTGGAGGAGGAGGAGGAAAAAACACAGGTTGCAAAGGTAAGCATGGTTAAAAAATACAAATGGGATGGAGAAATCGACAGTAGTTAGAGGAATTGCACACGCAGGCACGCAAATGTACACACACACATCTCCAATCTGTGTCATTCCCTGACAGTAAATTATTAATAATCTCCACAGGTGTCAGGTTTTGGCCAAGACTGTTCGGGTTTTGGTCACTAGATGTCCCCATTGCACCTTTTTTGTACCTTTTGTTTTTCTTGCTCTAATTATTGTTTGCACCTGTAGGTCATTCCCTTGTTAGTATTTAAACCCTGTGTGTTCCTCAGTTCCTTGCTCAGTGTTTGTAAGTTAGCACCCAGCCCCAGCCCAAGCCTTGTTTTATACAGATATTTCTCTTGTTGGATTTTCCAGAGGTTCTCTGGTTTAGTTCTTGTGTATTATTTGAGTAGTCTTTTGAGGTTTGTTTTTCCCTGCTGTTTTTTACCACTTTGTGGAGTTTCTTTTGTATTTTGGAGGATTTCCATTTTGTGCCTCTTGGCTTTATTTTTGGACATTGTGGATTTAGTTTCTTTGCCTGAAGATTTTGTTCTTTTATTAAACCACCATCTCTAGTACTGCTGTGTCTGCCTCATCTTCTGGGTTCTGACGATTATTAGTGACTGTTTCTCGCACCGGGTCCTGACAGAAACACTGAGCCATTATAATGAACCCAGAGGCAGCCAGTACCCAGGATTTTTTTCCCCATGCTGTCCCACCACGAGGAGACTGTCCAACGCCACGAAGCTGCTCTAGTTCAGCAAGAGGCCTTAATGGCTAGACATTCTCAACTTCTGTCAGAGATGCTGACTTCCATAAAGCAGGCTGAACCTCGTCTGCCGCCTCCCCAATGGTTCTCAGGGGATCCGAATGTTTGTAAGGGGTTTTTCACCCAATGTTCTCTCTCCTTTGAGCTGCAACCATCGTCGTTTCCCACCGACCGGTCCAAGATAGCATATATCATCACCCTGCTATCGGAAAAAGCCCTAGCCTGGGCTACTGCTGTGTGGGATGCCCAAAGTCCCTGCTGTGCCAGCTACTCTACCTTTGCTGAAGAATTCAAGCGAGTGTTTCAAGGTCCTACCAACGGCCCTGACTCAGCCAAACAGCTCCTGACTCTCCGCCAAGGTCGGTGCAGCGTGACGGACTATGCCATCCAGTTCCGCACTGTGGCAGCAGCAAGTGGCTGGAACGACGAGGCGCTCACAGTGTGTTTTTTGAAGGGGCTTTCTGACACCATCCAAGATGAACTGGCCACTCGGGAACCACCGGACAACCTCGAGTCCCTTATCAAGTTGGCTTCACGCATAGACCAGCGTCTGAGAGAGAGAGAACTCAACCGTAGACCGCTCACCCTAGCTCCTATCGGTTCCAGCTCCGAGTCTCCACCTTTATCCTCGCTGGCTCCACCAGAACCCATGCAGGTTGGACGCATCTCCCAGGCTGAGAGAGACCGCCGGATGAGGGAGCGATGCTGTCTATATTGCGGCAAACTGGGCCATTTCCGCTCCACGTGTCCCGGGCTCCAGGGAAACGCACTCTCCCGTGCAGGCCTGGGAGGACTAACGGGAAACATAACCTCCTCCCATCCATCCAACTCCCGCCTGCTCATTCCAGTTACCCTTTCCTGGGACGACCACGAGTTTTCTCTTCAAGCTTTGGTAGACTCTGGAGCCGCAGGTAACTTCATGGATGGGGTCTGGGCGAAGGAGAATGGCGTTCCTTCTGAACCTCTAAGTGACCCCATAAGGGTTACTACGTTGGATAGAAGCCCTTTGGGATCTGGACTTGTCACTCGTGCCACTACCCCCTTGCGACTTTCAGTTTCCCAACACCAGGAAGTGATGAACTTTCATCTGATCTCCTGTTCCGAGTTCCCTCTCGTCCTTGGTTATCCCTGGCTTCACAGCCATAACCCTCACATCGACTGGTCTGTGGGCACTATCAAGCAGTGGGGTCCTACGTGCCAAGCCACTTGTATCTTCCCGAGTTCCCAGAGTTCCCCTTCCGAGTCTCTAGAATCCATCGACCTGTCCCGAGTTCCCGAGTGTTACCATGACCTCAAACTGGTATTTAGCAAACAGAGGGCCACCAAACTACCACCCCATAGACCTTACGATTGCACCATCGACCTGTTTCCGGGGACCTGCCCTCCCAGGGGTCGGATCTTTTCCCTTTCTCTTCCCGAACGAGCTGCTATGGATACCTACATCAAGGACGCTCTGGCAGCAGGCCTCATGCGTCCATCTACCTCGCCGGCGGGAGCAGGGTTTTTCTTTGTGGCCAAGAAAGACGGTGAATTACGACCTTGCATTGACTACCGGGGACTCAATGCCATAACCGTCCGTAACCGCTACCCGCTACCCCTTATGGCCACAGCCTTTGAGCTGCTCCAGGAAGCAGTTGTCTTCACTAAGCTTGACCTGCGGAACGCATACCATCTTGTGCGGATCAAACCCGGGGACGAGTGGAAGACCGCTTTCAACACGCCTACTGGTCACTACGAATACTCGGTGATGCCCTTCGGCCTGACCAACGCCCCGGCTGTGTTCCAAGCGCTCATAAACGATGTGCTTAGGGATATGCTTAACATCTTCGTGTTTGTTTACTTGGATGACATCCTCATCTTTTCGAGCTCCCTTCAAGAACACACTAAGCATGTCAGACAAGTGCTCAAATGCCTCCTAGACAGCCATTTGTACGTTAAGCCGGAAAAGTGTGAATTCCATTCCTCTCGAGTACAATTCCTGGGATTTATAGTGGAACCCGGTCGAGTCCAGATGGACCCCAAGAAGGTAGGGGCGGTAGCGGATTGGCCCACCCCCAAGTCCGTTAAGGAAGTTCAGCGTTTCCTGGGCTTCACCAACTTTTACCGCAAGTTCATCAAGAACTTCAGCTCGGTGGCAGCCCCTCTCTCAGCTGTAACCAAGGGTGGCAACACAAGGTTTCTGTGGGGAAGAGAAGCTGAGACGGCCTTCCAAGGACTCAAGCAGCGCATCCTCTCTGCTCCCATCCTGACACTACCATCGGCGGATGAACCTTTTGTGGTGGAGGTAGACGCATCAGAGGTTGGGGTTGGAGCTGTCCTGTCTCAGAGGGGTGAAGACAAGAAGCTTCATCCTTGCGCCTTCTTCTCTCACCGGCTTACCCCGGCCGAGAGGAATTACGATGTGGGGGATCGTGAACTCCTAGCGGTTAAGATGGCATTGAAGGAATGGAGACACTGGCTCGAGGGGGCTTCTCAACCGTTTCAAGTGCTTACGGACCACAAAAATCTGGAGTATATCCAGCAGGCGAAGCGGTTGAACTCCAGACAAGCTCGATGGTCTCTTTTCTTCAGCCGATTTCAGTTTATCCTCACCTATAGACCCGGGTCGAAGAATCTCAAACCGGACGCCTTGTCACGAATCTACTCTCCTGCCATTCGAGAAGATACTGACATGACTGTCCTTCCGGCCGCTAAGATCGTGGCTCCGATCTCGTGGCAAGTGGAGGATTCCGTGAAACAAGCTCAAGCCATCGAACCGGGCCCTGGAGGAGGTCCTGCTAATCGGTTGTTTGTTCCCAAGGCAGCAATGTCCCAAGTCCTTCTGTGGGGGCACTCCTCTTGCCTCACCTGTCACCCGGGCGTAGGTCGCACCTTGGAGTTCATCCAGCGTAAGTTCTGGTGGCCCACCATAAAAGAAGACGTTGCCACTTTCTTCAAGGCCTGTTCCGTGTGCTGCCAGGGCAAATCTTCTCACCTCCGCCCTCAAGGACTCCTTCACCCTCTATCTATTTCCCACCAACCCTGGTCCCATATCTCGTTGGACTTTATTACTGGCCTTCCTCCGTCCCATGGTAATACTACGATCCTAGTCATCATCGACAGGTTTTCTAAGGCGGCCAGGTTTGTTCCCTTGACCAAATTACCTTCTGCCAAGGAAACAGCTGAGTTGGTGATTAACCATGTGTTCCGAGTCTTTGGGATTCCGCAAGATATGGTTTCCGACAGAGGTCCCCAGTTCGCCTCAAGGTTTTGGAAGGCCTTCTGCCAACTCATAGGGGCCACGGCCAGTTTATCTTCAGGGTACCATCCGGAGTCCAATGGCCAAACTGAGAGGATGAATCAGGAGCTGGAAACCACCCTCAGATGCATGGTTTCCAACAACCCGTCCACATGGTCATCCTTCATTGTTTGGGCCGAGTACGCGCACAACACCTTGTGCTCCTCCTCCACTGGTATATCCCCGCATGAGTGTCAGTTTGGCTATGCGCCTCTATTGTTCCCAGACCAGGAGGCAGAAGTCAGAGTGCCTTCAGCCTCGAGGTTCATCAGACGCTGTCGGCTTACGTGGAAGAAGGCACGTCTTAATCTTCTGCGTTCCTCTCAGCAGTACCAACGACAAGCCAACAGACGTCGCCGTCCTGGTCCTACCCTGTACCCCGGCCAGAGAGTATGGCTCTCAACTAAGAACTTACCACTACGGGTGGAGTCTCGCAAGCTGTCCCAGAGGTTCATCGGTCCCTTTAAGATTGCCAGGAGAGTCAATCCCGTTACTTTTCGCCTGCACTTACCCAGATCCCTTAAGATCAATCCAACATTTCACATTTCTTTATTAAAACCTGTTGTTTTTTCTCCCCTTATCCCGGCAGGCAGACCTCCCCCTCCGCCCCGTGTCATCGGTGGCCAGTCGGCTTATACCGTCCACCGGATACTGGATTCCCGCCGGGTGCAGCGGTCCTGGCAGTATCTGGTGGACTGGGAAGGCTACGGTCCCGAGGAGCGCTCCTGGGTTCCTGCCAAGGACATACTGGACCCTGACCTCATTCGTCAGTTCAGGACCCTCCACCCTGAGAAGGCTGGTAGGAACGTCAGGAGCCGTTCCTAGGAGGGGGATTCTGTCAGGTTTTGGCCAAGACTGTTCGGGTTTTGGTCACTAGATGTCCCCATTGCACCTTTTTTGTACCTTTTGTTTTTCTTGCTCTAATTATTGTTTGCACCTGTAGGTCATTCCCTTGTTAGTATTTAAACCCTGTGTGTTCCTCAGTTCCTTGCTCAGTGTTTGTAAGTTAGCACCCAGCCCCAGCCTTGTTTTATACAGATATTTCTCTTGTTGGATTTTCCAGAGGTTCTCTGGTTTAGTTCTTGTGTATTATTTGAGTAGTCTTTTGAGGTTTGTTTTTCCCTGCTGTTTTTTACCACTTTGTGGAGTTTCTTTTGTATTTTGGAGGATTTCCATTTTGTGCCTCTTGGCTTTATTTTTGGACATTGTGGATTTAGTTTCTTTGCCTGAAGATTTTGTTCTTTTATTAAACCACCATCTCTAGTACTGCTGTGTCTGCCTCATCTTCTGGGTTCTGACGATTATTAGTGACTGTTTCTCGCACCGGGTCCTGACAACAGGTCTTCAGGTTTTTATATGGGAGCAAAGGTTTTCTGCATTTTAGGCATTTCAGATACATATGTTACAACAGTAAGCACAAGCACTGACGCATATTCAGATTTGTTATCTTAGGCATCATGCAAGAGACAAAACGAATAAAGGTAGGTATCAATTTCAGCCAGAGTGTTAGCGTACAGTGTGACTTGCCCTTGGCCAGTACCAAGAGTGATGCATTGTTTTCATGGCCCGAGTGAACCTGAAAAGTGTACTGCCAGTACAATGTAGTGGGAAAATGTTTTAGAAAAAGCTGTCAAACACAAACAATGATATGCTGTACTATAATTGCCAAGGTCCCTTTACAGTCCTGGCAAGCATAGAGGAATTTCTACAAACGCAGACTTGTTATTGTAATTCCCCCTCAAATTACAATTTCAGACACACTTTAAAAATCAATAGGAGACTGGAGCCTTTGTTGGCATTTAAACAGAAGTATGTAATATTCAGAAATGTTATTGTAAAAGCAAAAAGGATCCAAATATTTTTGCAAGCGTATTGCATAATGATGGATGGTGGGGAGCCTTTCAAGTCCATCCAGGTCATTCAAAATTAAAACAAAGAAGTGACAGTCTGACTCCTAGAATTAACAGTCCAATCACAGGCAGTGTCTCTACATGGAATTCAAGGTTGACACACAGGATTCGCTGGCTCAGAACCCATCTGCTTCCTCAGTGTTCTCTCCATGTGGTACGTTAGGTAGACATGAAGGAGTCACGCTCAAAGAGAGTGATCAAAACATGCAGGGGTATGAAAAGAGGTCCAGATTTTCTCTGGAGCTTTTTTGGCCCTGTGCTCTGGGAAGCCTCATATTTCTCCTGCTGAGAGAAAGAGAGAGGGGTGGTGGGATGGACGAGAGGGGGGAGGAGAACGAGGAGAGGGCTGCCAACGAGCAGAAGCCTGGGGTGTGCTCTGACCTGAGGTCTCAGCCCTGCTGTAGGACGTGGAGCAGGTTGACTTTGGGCTTGGCGACAGCGGCGGTGTGTCGGGACGGTCCTGGTGAGGAGCTCATTGTGGAACCGCTCAGTGGGGTGGGCACACTGTCTGTCAGCACCACTAACGGACCCAGGGCTTTCTTCTCCTCCTCCTTTTCCCTCCTTCTGAACTCTCTCCTCCCCTTCCTCAACATCCTCCTCGTCACTGGTCCTAGTGGGGGAGGCCTTGCCACCCCTCACTTAAGAATAAAGCACTACAGAAAAAAAGTGAAATGTCACAATGTCAATTACATCATTGTGTCTTTACTGGATCAAACACACAAGTTAACACTGTACAAAGAACTTCTTATAGTGGTTGTTTTATAAACTCCCATTGTTATATTTGGCCATATTCATTCTGGCAGTGGGGAGTTCTTCATAGAAAGTAAAGGAATGAACTTGTCTGATTGGCTCCTCAATGGCTTGGCCAGACAGGCCGTGGTCTGAGACTAGATTGAGTGTTGCTATGCTGTGTCAGCTGGAGGAGGACAGACTCCCTGAGGCCTACCTGCGCTCTTCCTCCCCATGGCGGAGTGCTCTGCCAGGAGGCGATGCCTCCGCGCCTCCAATGACAGCAGCGTCCTCTCGTACTGGATCCCGTGACACGTGTGGAACACGTCCACCTGCAGCTACACATTACCATTCAGGTTCCTGATGGAGGACGAGAGAAACTGCTCTAATACGACTCCTTAAAGGGATACTTCGGGATGTTGGCAATGAAGCCCTTTATCTACTTCCCCAGAGTCAGTTGAACTCATGGATACCATTGTTATATCTCTGCAGCCAGTATGAAGTTCTGCGAGCCATTGCTAACTAACAGTAGCGCAATGACTGGAAGTCTATGGTATTTACTAGCATGCTAACAGTTATAGACTAGTTACCATTGGCTTCCAGTCATTGCGGTCACGCTAGTTAGCAATTGCGCCAATGCTAATTAGCAGCATCCTTCAAAATGCACGCAGAGACATAAAAATGGTGTCCATGAGTTCATCAGACTGCAAAAGTAGATAATGGGCTTCATTGCCAAAATCCTGAAGTGTCCCTTTAACCAACTATAGATCCCTTTAATTTAACCTGCATTATATTATTTACAGTCTAATATCTGAACATTGCTTTAGCTCCCCATGTCACATACAATTGATTTTAGGCACTTTAACATAAACGTAGACACTCAACATTGCTAAACCAGGTTTGACTGAATCAGTCCCTGAGAAGAGAAATGTATCAGATTATTATTTTCAAAGATATTGTGGTAAGAGAAGGAAAGTTGAAATATGGAAGACAGAGTGAGGGGGCGAATTGGCGGCAATAACACCCACTGTAATCTTGAGGTCACCACCGCTTTCCCCAATCTGAGGACCAAAGCAAGCAACATGAAACAATCATAATGGGCCAAAGGAGACTCCAGCTCCCCAGATAGTTTCACTATTGCACAATACTGAGTAAAGGAAATACTGTACATAAACCTAAAGCTCACAAACACAAGATTTCTCTGAAGTTTGAACCCATGCAACAGAATAAAAGTTGAGTTGTGCAACACAATTCCCAATAGTTCTTCTTATTCTATAACATTTTCCCTGCTCCATAAACTCTCCCCAGCTCCAACTGCCATTTGAGGACTAGACTACCAAAGCCACACTGCCACATAGACACTGTGCTCACTCTGGAAAACTTTAATGTCTACTATTACCATACATATCTTATTAGCTGTTCTCCTCACCTATTCATCCGAACACAAAACAAACACAAAGTCAGGGGCCAACGGTTTCCACAAATTTAAACTGCTCCCACTCCAAACCACAATGGAAATGCTTACCTTCCATGGAAACGTCTGTTAGACAACATGGAGTTCATTGATGTCTTATACTCCAGATAACCACTGAGAAACAGACACACAGATAATGACAAAATGACAACTATTTCCACCACCACTACCACCACAGGCTGCACTGGGCTTCTGCATCTTCTGTCTAATTTGTGGGGAGTTGAATGTGTTACAACAGGGCAAATGTGATACTCAATGTCATAGGCCCCAAGCCACAAAATCCCCAGTACTAACAGGCCCATAAAGCTAATCAAGCAGCAAATCCCTCATAGAAGAATATGGAGTGTAAGCACAAAACTGGATTTCCCTATAAATAGGGGGTTTAATGCTGTTTCAACTAGAAGTCATCATGGGATTCAAGCCATGTTTGGGGAAAAAATACAGGTCTCACAAGAGTGCGAGCTGTAAAGCCTATAAATACTCTCGGAGATGTAATGTACAGTAACCGGCCAATTCTCTAATGGGTATCAGCTTCTCACCTTAACTCCTAGCTGAAGTAGTAATAGTTGTATTATGTAGTAATATAAGTCATTAAATGTAGGTAGGCAGCAGTATGGTCAAACATTAGACATTGCTGTTCTCTTATTCAAAAATGTATCTAGACATGTAGAGTGCCGTGAAAAAATATTTGCCCCCTTTCTGATTTTCTCTATTTTTTCATATTTTTTGATACTGAATGTTATCAGATCTTCAACCAAAACCTAATATTAGATTTGTTTTAAATGCATACTTCGCCAGGCATAATGAGACCCATGTTGTGTTATTTGTAAACTCAGGTTCCCTTTATCTAATATTAGGTTATGGTTGAAGATCTGATAACATTCCGTATAAAAAAATATAAAAACATTTAGAAAATCAGAAAGGGGGCAAATACTTTTTCACGGCACTGTACGTTAGTGTGTAACATTACACAAAGTGTCCGAACCCCTCTCACCTGTACAGTTCCCATGTCTGTGGGGTGGGGAAGATTTGAATGAACCTCCCTCGTCTCTCATGCTCCTCTCTTATTCTCCTCAAGACTTTCAGCTGCCATGGAGAGGAAAGAGAACCCTTAGCTTCAATACTATGTGAGCGATAGATAATATCCCTCTCATGCAGATCTATCATACTAACTTCAGCTATGTATATTTACCTCCTCAGCAGTCAGGCCCACTGTGCTGTCCCTGTTTACCTCCTCAGCAGTCAGGCCCAGGGTGCTGTCCCTGTTTACCTCCTCAGCAGTCAGGCCCAGGGTGCTGTCCCTGTTTACCTCCTCAGCAGTCAGGCCCAGGGTGCTGTCCCTGTTTACCTCCTCAGCAGTCAGGCCCAGGGTGCTGTTTCCTGTTTACCTCCTCAGCAGTCAGGCCCAGGGTGCTGTCCCTGTTTACCTCCTCAGCAGTCAGGCCCAGGGTGCTGTCCCTGTTTACCTCCTCAGCAGTCAGGCCCAGGGTGCTGTCCCTGTTTACCTCCTCAGCAGTCAGGCCCAGGGTGCTGTCCCTGTTTACCTCCTCAGCAGTCAGGCCCAGGGTGCTGTCCCTGTTTACCTCCTCAGCAGTCAGGCCCAGGGTGCTGTCCCTGTTTACCTCCTCAGCAGTCAGGCCCAGGGTGCTGTCCCTGTTTACCTCCTCAGCAGTCAGGCCCAGGGTGCTGTCCCTGTTTACCTCCTCAGCAGTCAGGCCCAGGGTGCTGTCCCTGTTTACCTCCTCAGCAGTCAGGCCCAGGGTGCTGTCCCTGTTTACCTCCTCAGCAGTCAGGCCCAGGGTGCTGTCCCTGTTTACCTCCTCAGCAGTCAGGCCCAGGGTGCTGTCCCTGTTTACCTCCTCAGCAGTCAGGCCCAGGGTGCTGTCCCTGTTTACCTCCTCAGCAGTCAGGCCCAGGGTGCTGTCCCTGTTTACCTCCTCAGCAGTCAGGCCCAGGGTGCTGTCCCTGTTTACCTCTTCAGCAGTCAGGCCCAGGGTGCTGTCCCTGTTTACCTCCTCAGCAGTCAGGCCCAGGGTGCTGTCCCTGTTTACCTCCTGGCTTCTCATTAGGCCTGTCTGTGTCAGTGTTGTTGGCTGACAGTGGTCTCTGCAACTGCAGGAGAGGAAAGGGGAGCGGACATATCGTTATACTGATACCATCTATCTAATTCCCACAAAAATCCACCCTGATAACGGTTTAATAAATTAGGTGTTTAATAGGTCTAATGATTAGGGTGCTAATGCAAGTTGGCTGGCTCTGTTGAATTCTAAGAAATCATCCCACACACTGATAAAAACTAATATTTCAAAAAATGTAACAATCTTTACATACAGAAAAGCACCAAATCTATGGAAAACGTAAAAAATCATCCCCTTTCCTCCCTCCCTGGGTTACATAAATGGCACATTTTCTATCTTTGCTAGCTGGCATTCCTGGCTGCCTCCTCCTCGGCATGCATTACCAGGTCTGATTGACGACTTTGGCACGCAGGTTTGAGCCAGGGTCAGACAGCAGGTCATAACCCCACAGGATCACATAGAGAATTTGTCATCTAAATAGCAGGGGGATTACATTGAATTTGTCAGACTGGTTGGGGAGATATGATGGCATCCAGAGACTGACAAGGCCTGATCCCCTGAAATAATTTAAACTGTTGCTCCTAATCACAGCATAGGAGCACAGGATTCACTGTCTCTCTGACAGGACTGCTTTAGTGGCAAGATTGTTTTGCTGTGTCTGTAACCGGCAGAGGGGCTGAGACATCAAGGGATTAATTCTCAGAGCTACATTGCATTGCTTCTAAATCATAGACTTGCAAAGAACAATCTAATAAGGACTATTCGATTAAAAGCACCACTTCAAAACCATAATTCACAATCGATAGAGGGGGCTTTTTGGCAGCCACAAGTATGGAAAATATCAGAATCGTTTAGACTCAAAAACAATAGGCTAAGAAGGATAAGTGGTTGAAAAATGAAGTGGCTTCCTTACCGATTAATGTAAAGACGTCACAGTGGTGAGGCATAGGGAAAAGGTGCAGCAGGGTTCATGTGGTTGGGTTAGACGATATGAGAAGGCAGGACAACTTACCACTCTGGAGTGTGCACTGGCTGACTGAGCAGAGAAAGGACGCTAAGAGAGGCAATGGCGTGTGAGAGACAGTGAGATGAACATCAGCCGCTAACTACACCAGTCTTAACATACACACATGCAGAGAAGCACTTAGACATGCACATCGAAAAACACACTGTAAGCACACAAACCGAGCCATTCATACAGATCACATTGTCATGGTTCCACCTGTCACCAGAGGGCAGCAGAGACCGTCCTAGAGATATTAACGACATTCAGGTGTGTCCTATTTACTAATTTCCCTGTTGAAAGAGGTGTGTTTTCTGTTGTCCTTTGCAGAAGCTTGAGTTGTTTACCATGTGCGTTCGTTTCCTGAGGGAGTTTGAGACTTAGCGTTTGTTGTTTTTTCAAGTGTACTGTGATCCTGCGGCTACCGTTTCTCAGTAAAGTATTATGTTTATCCTTAACCACTGATTCCCCGTCTGGTCTCTACTCTGCACCTGGGTCCAACCTCACCGCGTCACACATATATGAACAAACGTACAGCCTTGTTACAGTAAGGCTATCTGGGCACTTTATGCAATTTAAGGTGGAGTAGAAAAATGTCTGACTTGATCATGTCCCACCAGCAGATCCTAGCCCAGACCGGGTGCAGTAGTTCACTGCAGTGAGCCAAGTGTATTAGCTGCTGTGGCATCATTAAGCAACAGAGCCTAGTGAGAGCATTAGTCACCTGATTAAACATGATCAAATAATAATCTTCAGAGCGTGCACTCGCAGTGCTGATGATGTCACCCTAACCCTGTAATTGCATTAGCAGTTGTTTTTCATGAGAATGACTTTCCATTAGGGCAAAAAGGGCTCAGCTATAACAGCAAAACAAATACAGTAAGAGACATGATGACAGGCCATGTTGAGAAAGACGTTTCATGAAGTTGCGTTATATGGCATGGAAAGGCAGTTCCTTCAGATGTCTAAACTAAAGCACTTTTTAGTGAAACAATAAAAGTGGTGGTGTCCCATACCTGTGCTTTGTCAGGCCTGGGTCCAGAGTCACCCGTTCAGAGGGATTGTTGTAGCAGGAGATCCTGACAAACAAAGCTTGTAGGGACATGACTCACTACAATGAGTAAATGACAGTGGCCTAAGATTCTAGAGAGCATGTGTTATCTAGAGCAGTAAAGCACATGTAATCCTGTAATAAATATCAATCTGATACTATCATGTGTGACATGAATACGGTGCTGTAGGCCTTTCTTCACAGTTGTTCTCAAACTCACAATCATTTACACTCTCTCTTTCTCTCTTTAAAAAAATCACTTAGAGCTAACTGATCCCAGATGAAGAGAGGAAAACTACTTTAAAGTTAACGTCATGCTTTCCCATACAGAGTGATGGGACAACTTATTTAGGATCAAATCAATCGACAGCTTAGGCCCTGAGGTTATTTGTACTGCCTCATCCAAGCCGTCAGGTAAGAACTGGGCTCTTGCCACGTTCTTGTCTAAATGTGGCAATTATTACAAACACGGCTGACGCATTACTGACAGCTACACACAAGGGGAAAATGAATGCTAATGGCATGCTGTCATTATTTACAGAGCTGGGATGCAGCCCAAGTGTTATCAGCCAAAAGCATCAGGGTTTGTATAGTGAATAATAGACGGGGTATGTTTTACATGCCACTGCTCATTTTACCCAGTAATGCATCAGTCCAAAGATAACTGTAATTTATGATTCCGCACGCTGGCCCCAGTACAGACAGATACCCCAACAGCCCCTCACAGTGTCATTAGATATGGCCTACAGGCTCTGGGGCTCAGTGTCATTTTAGATATCGTTAACGGGCTCAGACGACGCTCTGGATCATGACAGGAAGGTACAAACAAGATGAAGACAGAATATCTCAACTCATTACCAGTACTGATATGAGAAAGATGAAAATAGTTATTCCTGTAGTACACGTGTCATTGTCAAAGCTCAACTTGCTTTGGAAGGAATTGGTTAAGTCTGAAAGTGTTAGGATGAAGTACTGTAAAAAAAATATGTAAAAATGTGTAATAACAATATTTCTTTCAGGTGTGGACTTGAATTTTCTCCACAGCTTGAAACAACCTGGCTACCTGAGAATGCATTAATTGTGAAGGAAGGCGACATAACAAAGACATGTCATTCTCTGCATAAAGAAAGTCTGTTGTATAAACAGTGTTGATCTGCTCCTAGGGCTAACCATTTCTTGTCTGCATGCTAAGGATTGCTTTGGCTTAATAATGTGAGATCACATTTCTCAAGAGAGCTTAATTACTCCAAAACAAGTCCTCTGTTGACAATTTCACCCACCAGTCATTGAATGTTAATGAATAATGCCTGTGGTTTCTGCACAATTCTGAGGTCCCATTATGGAGCAATATAACTATTCTCTAATATAAAACGGTAACTAACTGTGAGGCAAAAGTTAGTTTTAAACAATGCCTAACTGTCTCCACAGGCTGAAACCAAGCGTCAGGCAGCAGAATGGCCAATTACTGGCATTTTTTCTTCACAGTGAGGATTTTCTGAAGGTAGGCCTAATAGACAAGAGACACTGGGCTGAAAAACAAGCGCAATAGAGCCTGCTGCAGGCTGAATCCTGCGGATGGCAGGAGTCAGGGCCAACAAAGTTTCCATCTACACTGGCACTCCCCAGCTAGGCCCCGCCCAGTTCACAGGTAGAGAGAGGCCCTGGAGGAGACATGGGGATGGGAGTGAAGGCAACTGAACCAACAGATCAAACAAAGGGCAGCTCATTTAGAAGACTGCCCATGTCATAAATGATGAGAATCTGTCCAGTTCTTTACTGACTTACTATGCAAAGAGGTTGACATGGTTAAAATATTTACAGGCATCAAACTGATGTCAGCCTGAGAAAAGGCCCTTACAATTAATCATATTGCTAAAGTCAGTCTTACAGTAGCAAGAGTGGATATAATGGGAGAAATAGCCTGCATGTCAATGGGCTCCTAAAACCTGCACCTTTCTGACAATCTATGTTTTAAAACAAAAAGTATAGAGGTAATGGTCTACTCACATCATAAAGAGCATGTGGTTTACAATAAACAGGTCGGTATGTAATAAACAGAAACATTTCAGAGCATTCAGGCGTAGCCGCCAGACCAAACCCTTGGCGTTCCTCCCTCCCCAGAATCAGTGCATTAACGCGTTAGTGTGCACAGATAGAGAGAGAGAGAGACTCGCCCACAAGAGAAAACATGTCTGATATCATGCTGGCCTTTATCATTAGTGTGCACAGATAGAGAGAGAGAGAGAGACTCACCCACAAGAGAAAACATGTCTGATATCATGCTGGCCTTTATCATTAGTGTGCACAGATAGAGAGAGAGACTCACCCACAAGAGAAAACATGTCTGATATCATGCTCGCCTTTATCATTAGTGTGCACAGATAGAGAGAGAGAGAGACTCACCCACAAGAGAAAACATGTCTGATATCATGCTGGCCTTTATCATTAGTGTGCACAGATAGAGAGAGAGACTCACCCACAGGAGAAAACATGTCTGATATCATGCTGGCCTTTATCATTAGTGTGCACAGATAGAGAGAGAGAGAGAGAGACTCACCCACAAGAGAAAACATGTCTGATATCATGCTGGCCTTTATCATTAGTGTGCACAGATAGAGAGAGAGACTCACCCACAAGAGAAAACATGTCTGATATCATGCTGGCCTTTATCATTAGTGTGCACAGATAGAGAGAGAGACTCACCCACAAGAGAAAACATGTCTGATATCATGCTGGCCTTTATCATTAGTGTGCACAGATAGAGAGAGAGAGAGAGACTCACCCACAAGAGAAAACATGTCTGATATCATGCTGGCCTTTATCATTAGTGTGCACAGATAGAGAGAGAGACTCACCCACAAGAGAAAACATGTCTGATATCATGCTCGCCTTTATCATTAGTGTGCACAGATAGAGAGAGAGAGAGACTCACCCACAAGAGAAAACATGTCTGATATCATGCTGGCCTTTATCATTAGTGTGCACAGATAGAGAGAGAGACTCGCCCACAAGAGAAAACATGTCTGATATCATGCTGGCCTTTATCATTAGTGTGCACAGATAGAGAGAGAGACTCACCCACAAGAGAAAACATGTCTGATATCATGCTCGCCTTTATCATTAGTGTGCACAGATAGAGAGAGAGACTCACCCACAAGAGAAAACATGTCTGATATCATGCTCGCCTTTATCATTAGTGTGCACAGATAGAGAGAGAGAGAGACTCACCCACAAGAGAAAACATGTCTGATATCATGCTGGCCTTTATCATTAGTGTGCACAGATAGAGAGAGAGACTCACCCACAGGAGAAAACATGTCTGATATCATGCTGGCCTTTATCATTAGTGTGCACAGATAGAGAGCGAGAGAGACTCACCCACAAGAGAAAACATGTCTGATATCATGCTGGCCTTTATCATTAGTGTGCACAGATAGAGAGCGAGAGAGACTCACCCACAAGAGAAAACATGTCTGACATCATGCTGGTCTTTATCTTCAGATCCAGAGGAGCATCGCTGGAAATAAAGATTGATATAAAACTAAGCAAAATATTTAATTGGTATTCATTAGAAAGTCATCAAAGTCCATTTGGTAAAATAACACATAATGCCCTTTCTCACATACAAGTGCAATCCCAAAGTTATTGAGGGCATAAACATCTCAATCACAGTCAACAGAATTTACAGGCCTGGAAAGAACTGCTCAGATCTATTTCCCGGTATTTATCTACCAACGAAGTGTACATCTTCAAACATGACATTTCCTTATGCGTTATATTAACATCTATATTCCTAGAGCTCACCATATGATGTTTATGTGTTGATGGGAGGAAGAACAGAAGTGTGTTTCATTTCAAAGAAGGTCATGAATATGTTTTTGTGTCACCCTAAAGTCCCTCCAGCAATTTACACATTTACCTAATTTTTTGCAGAGCAGAATAAAGCGAAAAAATTATGTGTTTCATAAACCAACTGCTGTAACAAGATCAAAGATCTGGAATAAGCATGTGTTTGTTCCTGTGAAACATGAGATGATGATATGCAGTCAGTCACAGTCCCTCACCAGGCCAGAGAAGGAGAGACGTTGACCTCCAGGAGCCATGGTTTGAGATTGGAGTGGATAAGCACATCAAAGCCATACAGTTCTGTAGATAAACACACACATGAATAATAGCATTACTAGAGGACATGGGAGGTCAGCAGAGTCTGGCTCTATTCTGGGTCTGCTGCCCCCATTTGTGATGAACAGGACCAGAAGTTTTTCCCAGACCACGTCACCTAGGTTAAACAGGAAAAACGCTAGGCCCTAGCCTAAAACTTGGGCCCTGTGGGGAGGAAAAACTCCTGGTCCTAGTGATGAAAGATCCAGTTTCTTATAAAACAATAATAAGTCACAATAGAAAATAGAAGACGTCAACAGTCTTATCTTGGTTACCACAAACTGGCAGTTGACAACATGACTGGTTTTCTGCTACTGATTATATGGATATTAAATATCCAATCACTATACATCAAACGGCTGCTGCTACTGAGGATTGGCTGTCTGCATTACATTAGCTAAGTATATTCACATTTCAGCTCCATTGAGCTGCTTACATCAGAGCTTAGATGAGAAACATATTTATGAAATCTATACTCATGCATTGAATAGGCCTATATTCTTTATTTAAAAGCTCTGAACATCAAGTCTGATTTTCATGCCATTATATACTATAAAATCCTTCTGCCACATTGGGATGGTGTTGCTCAGTCAATATTGTAGCACAGAATTAGCCAACACCTCAGTGTAAACCACACCTCAGTCCCAAACTGTCACCATCTAGGCCAGTGGTATTCAAAGTCGGGGTCACGACCTGCAGTGTGGTGCCAAAATTTGACACAAAGAAATACAATCTTTTGATATGGTACAATATGCAAATGTTTTTGAGAAAGAACATTTGAAAAAAAAAATGTAGTAAATGTATTTGTTGTTTTCATTTTGAAATGAAAATGCAATGAATTGATGGTCATTTGTTGATGTAAATATCTGAATTTACCGATTATAAGGTTCTGTCATAAGATTTGGGGTGGGGTAGTCGCTAGAAAATGCTAACATCCAATTTTCATGTACACAGTATTTTCAACCAAACTTCTGTTTCCCCTGAAAAACGGAAGTGGGAACTCTGCTCAGGCCTCTTTCTATGCCTGGATCGTTAGGTTAGGGGTGGGGTTGTGAGAAAGTCTGAAAAATGATTGGGGGAAAAATGAAATCCCCAGAAATTCTGGCAGAAAACATGGGGTTCCTGCAGGAAAAGTTTAAATACCACTGATCTAGACCAAGTTGAAGAGAAGCACATGATTAAGATAGAGACAATTGTTGATAGACCCTGAACTCCAACTGAGCTAAGTTTGGAAAATGATGTAAGTATTTTCCAAGTGCGAGGGACCTGGCGACTCAGACACTCCATCGCCAGTTTGGCAGAGAACGACACAATAAAGGCCTTTTACTGAGTGGTCAGGGAGTTCCCTGTGTACAAACTCCTCCATGCTCGCTCTCTCTCTCTGCTTCCTTCACGGTTATAAAACAGCCATGCCACCATGGCATGGCGGTGCTAGAAGCTCTGTGGAAGCCCTCCTCACCACCACTCCCTCAGTCTCACACTCACTGCTCTGCCTGGGGAGTGTCCTTTAGCTTAGCCCACAGCTCCCAGGGGAAAACAACCACCTTTTAGATGGACTGGGCAAAGCTCTGGCTGTAAAGCCAAAGAAAAATCAGCTTAAAGGCACTTAAAAAGAAAATAGTCTGTTTGAGAAGAGGCCAGAGGTTGGTGTTTTCAAAGCTGTCGTAGCATACACTACCGTTCAAAAGTTTGGGGTCACTTAGAAATATCCTTGTTTTTGAAAGAAAAGCCAATTTTTTGTCCATTACAATAACATCAAATTGATCAGAAATACACTGTAGACATTGTTAATGTTGTAAATAACTATTGTAGCTGGAAACGGCTGATTTTGAATGGAATATCTACATAGGCGTACAGAGACCCATTATCAGCAACCATCACTCCTGTGTTCCAATGGCATGTTGTGTTAGCTAATCCAAGTTTATCATTTTAAAAGGCTAATTGATCATTAGAAAACCCTTTTGCAATTATGTTAGCACAGCTGAAAACTGTTGTTCTGATTAAAGAACCAATAAAACTGTCCTTCTTTAGACCAGTTGAGTATCTGGAGCATCAGCATTTGTGTGTTCGATTACAGGCTCAAAATGGCCAGAAACAAATAACTTTCTTCTGAAACTCGTCTGTCTATTCTTGTTCTGAGAAATGAAGGCTATTCCATGCGAGAAATTACCAAGAAACTGAAGATCTCATAAAACGCTGTGTACAACTCCCTTCACAGAATAGCGCAAACTGTCTCTAACCAGAATAGAAAGAGGAGTGGGAGGCCCCGGTGCACAACTGAGCAAGAGGACAAGTATATTAGAGTGTCTAGTTTGAGAAACAGATGCAGCACAAGTTCTCAACTAGCAACTTCATTAAATAGTACCCGCAAATCACCTGTCTCAACGTCAACAGTGAAGAGGCTACTCCGGGATGCTAGCCTTCTATGCAGAGTTGCAAAGAAAAAGCCATCTCAGACTGGCCAATAAAAATAACAGATTAAGGTGGGCAAAATAACACCGATACTGGACAGAGGAAGATTGGGGATTTTTTTTTATGGACAGACAAATCTAAGTTTGAGGTGTTCGGATCACAAGAAGAACATTTGTGAGACGCAGAAAAAAGGAAAAGATGCCGGAGGAGTGCTTGACGCCATCTGTCAAGCATGGTGGAGGCAATGTGATGATCTGGGGGTGCTTTGGTGATGGTAAAGAGGGAGATTTGTACAGGGTAAAAGGAATCTTGAAGAAGGGAGGCTATTGCTCCATTTTGGAACGGCGCTTAATTGGAGCCAATTTCCTCCTACAACAGGACAATGACCCAAAGCACAGCTCCAAACTATGCAAGAACTATTTAGGGAAGAATCAGTCAGCTGGTATTCTGTCTATAAAGGAGTGGCCAGCACAGTCACCGGATCTCAACCCTATTGAGCTGTTGTGGGAGCAGCTTGACCGTAAGAAGTGCCCATCAAGCCAATCCAACTTGTGGGAGGTGCTTCAGGAAGCATGGGGTGAAATCTCTTCAGATTACCTCAAGAAATTGACAACTAGAATGCCAAAGGTCTGCAAGGCTGTAATCCTGCAAATGGAGGATTCTTTGATGAAAGCAAAGTTTGAAGGACACAATTATTATTTCAATTAAAAATCATTATTTATAACCTTGTCAACGCCTTGACTATATTTCCTATTTATTTTGCAACTCATTTCATTAATGTTTTCATGGAAAACAAGGACATTTCTAAGTGACCCCAAACTTTTGAACAGTAGTGCAAGTTCTTTATTCTAGTGTAAGAGGTCAACGTCAGTGTTTACACAGAGAACCCATGCTATGATATATCTTCACACAGTGGTTAGTGAAGGAATAATATTACAGTGTAAGTGAAGTTTTATATATATATATATAAAAAAGCTATATTCAGTCATTCATGGTTCATTTAGTGATTTTCTACAAGTGTCTCCTTCCTATCCTTTGGTTCATGGTTTTCTGACAACAGGAAATGGCAAAATGTGAACAATTGCAGGAAACTAGCTTTAAAACTGCAAAACAAATTGTCTAAACCGCTAAGATGGGGAATTCTTACATTTTCTCTGAAATGTATCCGGGCCAAAGGGCCGACTTCGCTCATTGCCACGCCCTTAGCCACACCCACCACCTAAGCCCCTTTTTGATCCAGAAAAAAGACTGAAATTCAAACTTCTTCAAGAGTTTCATCTTCTCTTGTAAATATGGTGATTATGGAAGATCTGAATTCCAACTCATCCACTGAGCAAAGTCATTCATTATGTCATTGCTAGGGTCAACAGGCTTGATAACTAAAACCATGTTAAAAAGTGGAATTGAGCCAAACGTGTCGATGGAGTCCTTAACATTAGTAGCACGACCAATCTGTCTTGGGGATTGGACACTGAAAGCCAAACAGTAGTTGCTAAGCAGAACGCAGGGATTTTCTTTTCAGTTTACTGGTTTATCCCCCTTTCGCTCTTTTTAAATAAAACACATACAGAGAGAGAGAGAAAGAGAGAGAGAGACATAAAGCATAATGTAAGTCTCAGGGAACAGAGCACTGGAATAAATTGCTTTGAGCCTGGAGTTCCTCATCAGTCGTCATCAGCCCCCGACAAGCAGACTCTGTGCGCTGCACATTTCCCCCCCAATTAGGAGCAGACGCCTCTGCTGCCCCATGAGCCCGCGGAGCCGGGAGCTCTGAGACGTGTCTGTTCTGTGGCTCGACCGCTGCCTGGGGAGTGCTGTTAACGCACCCACAAAGAAGCCACAACAGCAATCACACAGCGAGAGAGAAGAACGAGAGAACATCTCCAACACCCATTAAACGTTGGAGGAAAATATATAAAGAAGTGATACGAAGAGGGGATGATCAAGAGGAGTGGTTTTTTATTACTATTGGGTGGGCTCAGTTGGATACCCCATCACAAGAGAGAGCGCCAAAACAATGTTCTCCCCACCCTGGCCATGTAGTTCATGGGCCCCACAATAACAACAACAACATAAAGCATCTTCTTGAAGTGGGTTTTGTTGTTAGTTATCACAAATTGGATTATTGCATAATTTTCAAATAAATCACTAATGTGGAGCTTGTTTCTCTGGATTTACAGAGAAGAGCAACAAGTTTGATGCCAAATGTGCAAAGTCACCCTAAAGGCAGTGAATAAAAAACATTGACTGCTGTATCTCCATTGATAACACAAAGAGGAAAAATTGGATGATAAAAATGAGTAGGCTCCAAACATAGGCTACATCCAGTGATCGCCTGCAAAGAATTTCAGAGCAACCATATCATCCTCATCGTAACACCCCCTATTTTTGGGACAGGAAAGTGTTTAAATTACAAACAAATGTAGGACTAATAAAAGTTGTTTAAAAGCTATTGCTGATTCCACAATATGTAGTAGGCTATAAGAGAGATTTTCAGTGGAATACATGAACAGTTAGTGGAATGTTTGGTGTGTAATAAAATAGGCCTTTTGCTTGACTAATTAGATCTCAGTCAAAACATGTCCTAATCAGCATCTCAGTAAAAAGCCTGTCCATTAATCTTAAGGCATAGTGGTAGAGAGCAGCATGGGTGGCATTCTACCCTCTCTCACGCACACACACAACTTACCAAACATATTTTATGAAAAAATAAAAGTTTCCCACATCAGAGAGAGAGAGCAATAAAGGATTTTGTTACACTAGGCTCGTTTCGATAGGCAGAGCAATTTGTGCAAAAAGAGCAAATCCCATTTGAAAACAACTAACATTGTATTTAAGACACTAAAATGGCTTGGAATAATTTGCTGCAAATTAAGATTACAACTCTCTTTAGTGCTTTGTGGCCTTATTGCCTGTGTTCCAGAAGTGGCAGAGATTGCATTTTAATTCCGAACAATAGGCCCTGTTTTAGGGACGCATACACCTCCCTCCTTACCCACAATTATTAATCAGGATATATCACAGCTTCTTATAAAACATATATTTTATTGATGCATGGCAACACTGCTCGGGAACATTTCAGAGCATGAACTAACATTTTGTTCAAGTTTGGGAGGTTGGGGGAGGAGGAGAAGAAGACAGAGAGAGGAGGAGGAGACCGACAGGAGCTGGGAGAACACGGCCCCTCTTTGGGTTGAAGAGAGAAGATAAAATACACAGTAATACTGGACGCCCTGAAGCAGAGGCAGGCCTGGCCTACCAGCACTCATGTTTTACAATGGCTTCTACATGTCTCCACAGACACTCAGTCACATATTTAAAAAGCAGCAGGCCCACCTTGAGAGGAGGATAAGAACAGTGGCAGCAGGACGAGGGGAGGTCCTCTGGAACTGTCAGGAAAGAGCTGTCACTGTCTTCCTTTGGAAACTGTCTCCAGCAGACACACTGTAAATGCTATAATTAACTAGCTTGGGGCGATCTGAAGACAACAAAATTACACCACAATAGACGGTAAACTAATATCATAAAGGGTAATGGGCATGTTCATCATAGTCAACAGGATTTGTGTATAGAATAAGATAGATGGGCCTAATTGCAGTGCATGTGGGTGTGTGTGAGTTCATCTGTGTGTCAACATCAATTACTGCCCCATTCTCTCACTCTCACTCCTAAGAATGGAGGATCTCTGATGTCATCTTTCCCTGAGTTGATTCATTTCCATCAGACATGCATGAGGGCTGGATTAGGGCACGCCGCCCACGGCCCCACCTCATCCCACAAACACCTTCATCTGTACATTTCCCACCCTGGGCCCGTCTGGCTGTTAAGCCCTGAGGTGATGCCTGCCGCTCGGGGCAGAGATATTATCTATATGTGGGCAACTCTCAGATTACATGATTTTGCCCTGGTACACTGCCCCTACAGCCCAAACAATCACAGGTCAGAGGCCCATTATGCCTACAGTGAAAAGTGCAGCCAGTGATCTCTACTTTTCTAACAAGTGAGAGCACAGAGCAGAGAGAGAGACGAGAAAGTTACAGACAAGAACAGGAAAAGAGAATAGAAGAGGGGGAGACAGAGGAAAAAAAGAGAGTGAGAGAGAAAGAACAGGAAAAGAGAATAGAAGAGGGGGAGACAGAGGAAAAAAAGAGAGTGAGAGAGAAAGAAAGAACGAAAGAAAAGGAGACAGAGAGGGCAGAGAAACTCGAGGAGGCTCAGCAGACGTGCCGGCAGTCAAACCCCAACTCTCTGAGAGAACGCCAGAGACAGGGAAGACACTTAGTTCCAACACTAACACCAGTAATGGCTCCACAATGGAGTTCACACGAGCCTGGTGCTACACAGGAGCAGCCAAGAAAACAGTCAGCCTAAATCAGAGACCTGAATGGCAACAGAAAAAACTGAAGCAAATTCCTGCTCCAGTCAAAAGGAACTCCAAAACCGTCTGACACAGGAACTGGACGTGTTTGGGAATGAATGTCTGTAGTCTGTACTGAAGAAACGAAGGAGGAAATAACAAAAAATGTACAGTATGGAATTCAAAAGATGTAGCGAGGACAAGAAAGGTGCAACCAGGGAAACAGACTGATAGAATGTAGCAGACAGTCTTAACGAAGCAGTTGTTCCTATGGGGCACAAACATTTTGCAGGCAGTGGCTATCTGCAGCTCAGAACAGCCTTAATCACAAGGTCCTTCACCTGACTTATCAACACTGGAACACACAGGAACATAGACAGCAAAGTGACATTCAGTCTGAGACATGGCATGGGTTACTATGTCCACTTTACACACAGGGCCCTAAAGAACTTTACACTAGACACAAAGTGCCTAGAATATCACAACATCTGGGATACAATCTGTGGTTACAGGTTGCCATGCATATTCAGCTCTGTTGAGTATTTAGACAGAGAAGAGAAGGGGGAGGATCTGGGTGTAAGATTGAATCCGGATGAACTAAAGGAACATCTTGACAATACAGACTAATTTCTTTGACTGTGCATGGACAATAGCATGGACGTTGTGAGCCAGGAGAGGGTGGGGGAAGGTTAAAGAGAGAGTGAAGAGTTTAGGCTACTCACATGTGGTGTCCTTTCCCTCCTGCTATAAATACCGGAGCATTGCACTCCTGCTCCATTTGTTTCTATAATCCTCCACTTCAGGGTCATTGCAACTGAAAAAAAACAAGACAAGCAATGTCTGGCTTTTTCCAAAACAGCCTTGTGAATGAAGTCCAGACAACAGTGTTGAAAATATGGTCATTGGGAAACTGGAGTGGTTGTCTATTATCTTGTTGTGGAAAATATTACACAGGGACACTCAAAGTCAATCTTAAATTATTCATTGTTTATTGTCAGCGCGCTGGAGAGGTTCCAACCAATTCAATTCACCATAGTATACATGTCAATCAGGGCAGTCCCAGCAGTCTTATATACGGCTATACACAGAGAAGTTATATTTGCATGATTTAGCATGATTAATTAATCATTACTGTTCTGTTTCATTCATGTGACAGACCAATACTGGTTCATAACAAGTGACAGACCAATATCTCACGAAGCTTCTCCTCTCTAAGCTGAGACCTTGAAACTGAGATATCTTTCGTTCATTCTCAAAACAAGGTCTGGGCGTACTGCCAAATTGCAGCTACTGAGAGTGAGGATTTGTACAGTCAGTCACTTACATGAACACAGAAATTGGTTTATAGAACAGCACATGAATAGAACACAGAAATTAGTTATAAGAAAAGCACAAACAATAAAATTCCCATTACAATCCAATACACTGCTCAAAAAAATAAAGGGAACACTTAAACAATACAATGTAACTCCAAGTCAATCACACTTCTGTGAAATCAAACTGTCCACTTAGGAAGCAACACTGATTGACAATAAATTTCACATGCTGTTGTGCAAATGGAATAGACAAAAGGTGGAAATTATAGGCAATTAGCAAGACACCCCCCAAAACAGGAGTGATTCTGCAGGTGGTGACCACAAACCACTTCTCAGTTCCTATGCTTCCTGGCTGATGTTTTGGTCACTTTTGAATGCTGGCGGTGCTCTCACTCTAGTGGTAGCATGAGACGGAGTCTACAACCCACACAAGTGGCTCAGGTAGTGCAGCTCATCCAGGATGGCACATCAATGCGAACTGTGGCAAAAAAGGTTTGCTGTGTCTGTCAGCGTAGTGTCCAGAGCATGCATGCGCTACCAGGAGACAGGCCAGTACATCAGGAGACGTGGAGGAGGCCGTAGGAGGGCAACAACCCAGCAGCAGGACCGGTACCTCCGCCTTAGTGCAAGGAGGTGCACTGCCAGAGCCCTGCAAAATGACCTCCAGCAGGCTACAAATGTTCATGTCTCTGCTCAAACGGTCAGAAGCAGACTCCATGAGGGTGGTATGAGGGCCCGACATCCACAGGTGGGGGTTGTGCTTACAGCCCAACACCGTGCAGGACGTTTGGCATTTGCCAGAGAACACCAAGGTCGGCAAATTCGCCACTGGCGCCCTGTGCTCTTCACAGATGAAAGCAGGTTCACACTGAGCACATGAGCACATGTGACAGACGTGACAGAGTCTGGAGACGCCGTGGAGAACGTTCTGCTGCCTGCAACATCCTCCAGCATGACCGGTTTGGCGATGGGTCAGTCATGGTGTGGGGTGGCATTTCTTTGTGGGGCCGCACAGCCCTCCATGTGCTCGCCAGAGGTAGCCTGACTGCCATTAGGTACCGAGATGAGATCCTCAGACCCCTTGTGAGACCATATGCTGACACATGCACATTTGTGGCCTGCTGGAGGTCATTTTGCAGGGCTCTGGCAGTGCACCTCCTTGCACTAAGGCGGAGGTACCGGTCCTGCTGCTGGGTTGTTGGCCTCCTCCACGTCTCCTGATGTACTGGCCTGTCTCCTGGTAGCGCCTGCATGCTCTGGACACTACGCTGACAGACACAGCAAACCTTTTTTGCCACAGTTCGCATTGATGTGCCATCCTGGATGAGCTGCACTACCTGAGCCACTTGTGTGGGTTGTAGACTCCGTCTCATGCTACCACTAGAGTGAGAGCACCGCCAGCATTCAAAAGTGACCAAAACATCAGCCAGGAAGCATAGGAACTGAGAAGTGGTCTGTGGTCGCCACCTGCAGAATCACTCCTGTTTTGGGGGGTGTCTTGCTAATTGCCTATAATTTCCACTTTTTCTCTATTCCATTTGCACAACAGCATGTGAAATTTATTGTCAATCAGTGTTGCTTCCTAAGTGGACAGTTTGATTTCACAGAAGTGTGATTGACTTGGAGTTACATTGTGTTGTTTAAGTGTTCCCTTTATTTTTTTGAGCAGTGTACATACCATTCAAATGCCCAAGACACAAAGTTGTTTAATTTGCTCTGTTTTCTCAATTCCATGCTCCCTCAATTAGCTACATATTAATTGAGAGATTCCTTAAGGAGAATGGAGAAGTGGCTGTTGACTGCAGATCCCAGGTTACGCTGTAGTTAGTGAGATGCATGAACTGGTTCTTGATGTTCTTTGTGCCACGGTCGTACTTCAAATTGTATATTACAGCAAACCTGTAGGCAGTGTTTTGCTGTAATATACAATTTCCAAAAACAAAACTAACAACAGATCTCTACACAGTGACAATTACCTACAATAAATACAGTAATTCATATGATTAATCTTTGACAGCCATAGAGGGTCAATTAGTAGAACAGAGATATGTTTCCCCTATTGTCGTGTATTAAAGAGGACTGGACACCACATGTGGAATAATGAGGATTCCTTGGCATACAGTGAGTACCTGAATACCATCAAACATAATGGAATGTCAAAGAAAAAAGTGGTATTTGCAACTCAGCCTGGATTTATTACCCTCAGTTAATAATCAAGCACGTTGCGCGATGAACAGCAGTGTGTGTGTGTGTGTCACTCTGTGCAGCACGTATATCTGTCAAGCCAAGCAGAGATGAGCCATTTAATCCATCATCCACCCATCTCTGCACCCAACCCCACCGGAATCCTGACTATCTTAATAAGTCATCCTTAAGAATATAGTAATACAGCTGGCTCCAGGCAAAGATACAGCTAAATTATATATTGTGCAATGCCTTCATTGATCCAATATGAGAAGAAAATAACTAAACATTGCTCATCTTGCAAATAGCATTGTCGCTGAGACACACTTTCATTTGTAGTCTGTCACTGCAGATGTATAAATCTGAGACTCATAAGATTATTACAGCAAAATATCATTACAATGTGTAATAAACCTGTCATCTCCTGGTGACCGTTTGACCATTGAGACAATGGAGAGCTTTGTTTGAAAGCGCCACCAAGTCTTACCACTCATCAGTGGCAGACAGAAATGTTGAGACTGCCCTCTACTGGTCATTGCCTTGTAAGTTCCTGACTACAGTTGCTACAGTACCTTTCTTCACAACTTTCATGAGGACAGAAAGTAATTGCAAAGCCATTATCCAAGATGGACCTCTTGACCCACTATACAATTCTATGACCTGGCAAATACAGATTAGATAGCCAATATATAGAACCATTGGCCATTATTTGTAAAAGGAAAGATCCAGTACACAGCTCACCTGGCCAGGCTCTCCTCATGGAGATAGATCGTGAGTAGATCATACGATGTCACCAGCACATACAACCGCACATCAAACTTGAAGTCTGGAAACAATTTATTAAACATAGATCAACATTTCTGCTTTTCTGACTACTTTCTTCATCTACATGAGTAACTGATGTGACAACACTTGATGAGCAAAAACCCACCATCAATCAGAAACTAATTATTGATGTAGCGAGACACTAAGATGTTGTCATCCATTGGAATCTGGTTAGGCTTTGAAGGGTGAGGATCAAATATATGTACCTGGTGCATTATATGTGTTATAAAACACATAATGCACCAGGTACAGTATGTTCAAGTCAGACACATGACATTGGCCAATCAAAGAGAAAACCCTTCCAATAGAGCAGTCTATCAGAGCCCTATCAGTGGGTAGGAGTGGGGTCACTTATGAGGCTAAAATGTGTTGCAGGTGTTGAAGCTGAGGAGGGATGGGGGTGGGGGAGGTGGAGAGCTGCGAACCTCAGGGCTGGCTAAAGTTCAGAGGGGAAAAAACAAATGAACATTCTTCTTTCCAAATATCACCCTGACATTCTTTCCACTGTTTCATAAAAATACCTCAAAAGAAAAAGTGTTTATTGCTTGTCCAAGTCAGAGAACCTTGTGGAGCTCTTCCAAAGCCAATGCCTTGAAGTGTGTGATTTACTCAACAATGCTTAATGTCTATGACACACACTCTTTTATACTTTTTTTCCAGCAGAACCCCCCCCCCCCCACACACGTAACTGGCCATATTGTTTCATTTACAACACAAGTTCGCTCAGGTCATTATCCAAGACTTAAGGTGAGTGTATCTATAACACAGCAACACTTTAACAGTACAGAATTCTTCCTTTGGCATATCCCTGACCAGATAGATACCTCATCCTAAAGAAGATGCTACGGGCTTAATGATCCAAGGGCCCTTGTCCTTGATGAAAGAACCTGAGGGTGAGGCAGAGAGAGGACGGGGATGTGTGGCGTGCTGTGAGAAAGACTAGAGGAGAATCATGGTGGCTTATTGTGTTTACATTTACAGTAAGTAAGTTAACAGACAAGAAAGACTTACTGAAGAACTCCTGGTACTCTGAGGGAAGCACAAAAGGTCTGAGGGACGATGTGGAAGTTTTTAAAGCCGTGAGCCTGCTGCATCCGCTGGATGTTTTTATACAGCCGGTCTTTGCGCATCAGTTCATATGACCTGGAAATGAACAGGGCCATTGACCTTTCAGCTCGAAATGCTTGAGTTCTCCACAGCTTGGGCGCTGAGAGAAATAAGACCTTGTACAAACACAATGGCAACGAGACTCCTGCATGACAGTTTGATTCATTTCATGTTTTAGAAAGGCACTGGTCCAAACAAAATGTACTTTACTGTGGATGCCAATAAACACAAGCCCGATTTGAAGGGGTTTAAAATGCTAAGCAGAGTGAACCTTTACATCAGGAAGTGTAGCAAGCCAATTGGACATAGTTCTGTGTACATTTGGACACACTGTGGTACCTAGGGAAGTGGTTGACCTTCTGAAAGTCTTGAAGGCTACGTAGGAGGTAAGGCTTGAGGTGATACCACATCCACATGAGGTTGAAGACATTACTGTTTAAATGGATCTGAAAATAAGACCTTCCAGTCAAGCTCAGATCTAAACGTTATGTACGTCAGACTACTTAAAGGCACTACTCACAGTAAGACCACACTATATGCAATGGCAGGGGAAATCGGAAAAAAAAAAATTGACACCAGTTAATTAAAGGACATCTTAACAGGAAAAATATAGCCTTGGTGCAAACATGAGGTTTACACAGTTGATAACCACCACATTACATCTGACAGCTTGATAAGGATGGATCTGAGGCTCAGATCCGATACTCAGCCGCTAATCTGCTGAAATATAGGCTTCTAACTTCAAATCATCTCAAAGGGAGGCCAGCTCACCAGCTATATTCATCACCATCATATTACTATATATCTGTTTTATTCCTACCCTTATGTGCTCCTTTGTGAAGAGTCAGGTTTGGCATGGGCCTGCACTTCTATGAGAAAGCCAGATGTTAGCAATAGAGGGTTATTAAACTTTGGCTCTAGGGATGATGTGGCAGACACTAGCCTGCCTTTGATGATGGGTTTAGTGGGAGTCAAGAGGCATTGAAGTGAAATAAAAATTGACTTAATAGTAAGTGCTTGGATGGAGCGATAATGGCGAGTGGGCTCCCTTGTGAAACATGATTAATGCTATGGTGGGCCAATATTTTGTCCATGGGTGCATTCCCATGCTTTGAGATAGGCAGTGTCAGTCAAACATCAGCCCTCTTATCCCCTTACAGCACAATATGTGCTAGTGAATCAGAATGAGACATTCTTTGAACATTTCATATAGTACCTCATGGAATCCATGATTGGTCAGCATGCCACGCACCAGCCGGCTCTCCGTGTGCACAATCTTGAAGGCCAGGTTGTACCGTTGTAAAGACAAAGTAGGAACATAACATTATCATTCAACAGGAATTAAGGAATAGGACAGAATAACAACAGAATTCTATACCTCGCATATATCTTTAGAATGCTTCTTATGGACCCCAGTACCTCCAACAGAACAGATGTTGTCATCCTTAGAGACGATGGCTTCAGCAAAGAACACCAGGACTGGGACCTTCCTGCTGAGGCCACTCTAGGCAATGCAAGGATGGTCTCTGATGAGACAGAAACGTATCAATAAAGTATTCTTCTTATTCTTACATTGAGAGGCTCATGCAGGGTCAAGCAACACATTAGTAGTTTATTCTATTTTCACTAAATCTCAGAGCCAAAGCCCCAAAATAAGATAAATGGGTGACAAAACAGGCATAAAACTCCCATTAAAATAAGAGAAAAGCCTCTCAGACAGGGCATACAGATGTAGGATCTTAATTTGATCACTCTTTTGCTGCTGAGAATTTTCCTGCACAGCAGGAACACAAACTTGTCGTTTATTCAAGGTTTAAAAAAGGTTCTAAAGTTTGTAATTTCCACTTTTAAATATCCGACTTGATTTTCCCAACGAAACATGTATCAACCCCTACAAAAAAAACATATTCATTAAAATCCACATTTCCTGTTGCTGCAGGATTATTGTCCTGCTGCAGCAAATTGGCTCAAATTAAGATCCTACATATGTACCCTTAACCTAAAGCTGTAAAACCTGTCTCTAAATGTTGAGTTTAAAATCCAAAATGATGCTACCCTTAGCTCACCTTAGGGTGTTGGAATGCAATCTGACAAGGTGTTTACTTTACCAGACCAGAGAAAGGTCGGGGCCTCACACAGACTCATAGGTACTGCAAAATAACATACCTGTCAACTAACAAACACCCTGGTAACATTGCACTGAAAATATATGATAGTACCAGACACAGCCAGCATGTCTGTGGCCATGGTGGAGATAAGATGGCATGCTGATGGAGAAGAACTCTATCATACGTGACCAAGGATGGGTGTGGTATGTAAATAATACCTGCTCCTGGCTCAGCTATCCAAAAATGTCAGCCAAAACAAAGCTCCCATCTAATATGATATCTAAAGTTCCAGAGTATTTTCAATAGTCACTCAACACAAACTCTAGTCTAGTAATACTGGGCTCTTGGAATACGCTTGTTAAAGATCTTGCAAGCTATGGTAATGTTTCTGTAATAAACATATGGATTACAGAGCTTGATATTCATGTAAATTTGCCAGTGACACACTGGGCCAATGCCAAGTCAAAGCTCCATGACATAATATCAATAGCGGTGATTTTCTCTTTCATTTGCGGGCTGAGCAAGTAGCCTAACTTTAACTTGGCAATATCATATTTAAAATCAAATTGAATGTTATTTGTCACATTCGCTGAATAGGACAGGTGTAGACCTTACTGTGAAATGCTTAGTTACAAGCCCTTAACCAACAATGCAGTTCAAGAAATAGAGTTAAGAAAATATTTACTAAAGTAAAAAAAAAATAATAATAATAAATAACAATAATGAGGCTATATACAGGGGGTACTGGTCCCGAGTCAATGTAAGGGGGTACAGGTTAGTCATGGTAATTCTACATGTAGGCAGGGGTAAAGTGACTATGCATAGATAATAAACAGCGAGTAGCAGCAGTGTAAATAGTCCGGGTGGCCATTTGATTTTCATGCTGAATTGTTCAGCAGTTTTGTGGCTTGGGGGTAGAAGCTGTTAAGGCGCCTTTTGGTCCTAGACTTGGCACTCCGGTATCACTTGCAATAAGGTAGTGGAGAGAACAGTCTATGACTTGGGTGACTGGAGTGTTTGACCATTTTTGGGGCCTTCCTCTGACACCGCCTAGTATATAGGTATTGGATGGCAGGAAGCTTGGCCCCAGTGATGTACTGGGCCGTACGCAGTAGAGGTCGACCGATTATGATTTTTCAATGCTGATACTGATACCGATTATTGGAGGACCAAAAAAAGCCGATACCGATTAAATCGGCCGATTTTTATTTATTTGTAATAATGACAATTACAACAATACTGAATGAACACTTATTTTAACTTAATATAATACATTAATAAAATCAATTTAGCCTCAAATAAATAATGAAACATGTTCAATTTGGTTTAAATAATGCAAAAACAAAGTGTTGGAGAAGAAAGTAAAAGTGCAATATGTGCCATGTAAGAAAGCTAACGTTTAAGTTCCTTGCTCAGAACATGAGAACATATGAAAGCTGGTGGTTCCTTTTAACATGAGTCTTCAATATTCCCAGATAATAAGCTTTAGGTTGTAGTTATTATAGTAATTATGTGATTATTTCTCTCTATACCATTTGTATTTCATTAACCTTTGACTATTGGATGTTCTCATAGGCACTTTAGTATTGCCAGCGTAACAGTATAGCTTCCATCCCTCTCCTCGCTCCTTCCTGGGCTCGAACCAGGAACACAACGACAAAAGGCCACCCTCGAAGCAGCGTTACCCATGCAGAGCAAGGGGAACAACTACTCCAAGTCTCAGAGCGAGTGACGTTTGAAACACTATTAGCGCGCACCCCGCTAACTAGCTAGTCATTTCACATCGGTTACACCAGCCTAATCTCGGGAGTTGATAGGCTTGAAGCACAGCGAAGAGCTTCTGGCAAAACGCAGGAAAGTGCTGTTTTAATGAATGCTTACGAGCCTGCTGCTGCCTACCACCGCTCAGTCAGACTGCTCTATCAAATCATAGACTTAGTTATAACATAATAACACACAGAAATACGAGCCTTAGGTCATTAATATGGTCAAATCCGGAAACTATCATCTCGAAAACAAGACATTTATTCTTTCAGTGAAATACAGAACCGTTCCGTATTTTATCTAACGGGTGGCATCCATAAGTCTAAATATTCCTGTTACATTGCACAACCTTCAATGTTATGTCATAATTACGTAAAATTCTGGCAAATTAGGCGGCCCAAACTGTTGCATATACACTGACTTTGCGTGCAATGAACGCAAGAGAAGTGACACAATTTCACCTGGTTAATATTGCCTGCTAACCTGGATTTCTTTTAGCTAAATATGCAGGTTTAAAAATATATACTTCTGTGTATTGATTTTAAGAAAGGCATTGATGTTTATGGTTAGGTACACATTGGAGCAACGATACACACCACATCGATTATATGCAACGCAGGACACGCTAGATAAACTAGTAATATCATCAACCATGTGTAGTTAACTAGTGATTATGATTGACAAAAACAAGATAAGGTTAATGCTAGCTAGCAACTTACCTTGGCTTCTACTGCATTCGCGTAACAGGCAGGCTCCCCGTGGAGTGCAATGTAATCAGGTGGTTAGAGTGTTGGACTTGTTAACTGTAAGGTTGCAAGATTGAATCCCCAGAGCTGACAAGGTAAAAATCTGTCGTTCTACCCCTGAACGAGGCAGTTAACCCACCGTTCCTGTTCTTAACTGACTTGCCTAGTTAAATAAAGATTAAATAAAGGTGTACACATTTTTTTTTAAATAAAATAAAATTAAATAAAAATCGGCCAAATTGGTGTCCAAAAATACCGATTTCCGATTGTTATGAAAACTTGAAATCGGCCCTAATTAATCGGCCATTCTGATTAATCGGTCGACCTCTAGTACGCAATACCCTCAGTAGAGTCTTACGGTCAAATGCCGGACCTGGGGACCCATGTCAAATAATTTCAGTCTCCTGAGGGGGAAAAGGTGTTCTCGTCCCCTCTTCACGACTGTCTCGGTGTGTTTGGACCATGATAGTTCATTGGTGATGTATACACCAAGGAACGTGAAGCTCTCGACACGCTCCACTACAGCCCTGTCGATGTTATACCGGCCTGTTTGGCCCACCTTTTCCAGTAGTCCACGATCAGCTCCTTTGTCTTGCTCACATTGAGGGATAGGTTGTTGTCCTGGCACCACACTGCCAGGTCTTTGACCTCCTCCCTATAGGCTGTCTCATCGTTGTTAGTGATCAGGCCTATCACTGTTGTGTCATCAGCAAACTTTATGATGGTGTTGGAATCATGTTTGGCTACGCAGTCGTGCGTGAACAGGGAGTACAGGAGGGGACTAAGCACGCACCCCTGATGGGCCCCAGTGTTGAGGATCAGCGTGGCAGATGTGTTGTTGCCTACCCTTACCACCTTGGGGCGGCCCATCAGGAAGTCTAGTCCCAGGGACCTTAGCTTAGTGATGAGCTTTGTGGGCACTATGGTGTTGAACGCTGAGCTGTAGTCAATGAACAGCACTCACATAGGTGTTCCTTTTATCCAGGTGGGAAAGGGCAGTGTGGAGTGCGATTGAGTTTGCGTCATCTGTGGATCTGTTGGGGTGGTATGCGAATTGGAGTGGGTCTAGGGTTTTCGGGATGATGGTGCTGACGTGAGCCATGACCAGTCTTTCAAAGCACTTCATGGCTACCGACGTGAGCACTATGGGGCGGTAATCATTTAGGCAGGTTACCTTCGCTTTCTTGGGCACAGAGACTATGGTGGTCTGCTTGAAACAAGTAGGTTTACAGACATGGTCAGGGAAAGGTTGAAAATGTCAGTGTAGACACCTGCCAGTTGGCCCGCGCATGCTTTGAGTACACGTCCTGGTAATCCGTCTGGCCCCGTGGCTTTGTGACTGTTGATTTATTTAAAGGTCTTGCTCACAATGGCTTTGGAGAGCGTGATCACACAGTCGTCCAGAACGGCTAGTGCTCTCATGCATGCTTCACTGTTGCTTGCCTTGAAGCGAGCATAAAAGGCATATTTACACTGATACTTTGGAGTGTTAGAGACTAACAGGAGTAATGCAATCTCAAAAAGGGTGTTATTATTAGTGATTTTGAACAGTCAGAAGGCTACAGTTGTAGGGCCCTATCAAAACCATTTTGTTTTTTGCCAAATCTTGTTTTCCACAAAACGAACTAACAGCTTTGGAAATCTGTAGTTTTTCTCATCAATGATATAGCCTCCATTGAAAATACCATTACAATATTTTTCTTCACTGGCCCAAGCAGGCCTCCCCGGGCAGCCCTGTACTTTAGCCTTAATCTAAAATGTATTAAATAGATTTTCCCCTCATCAATCTATACACAATACCCCATAATGACAAAGTAAAAAAAAAAAACTGAAATATCACATTTACATAAGTATTCAGACCCTTTACTCAGTACTTTGTTGAAGAACGTTTGGCAGCGATTCCAGCCTTGAGTCTTCTTAGCTATGACACTACAAGCTTGGCACACCTGTATTTGGGGAGTTTCTCCCATTCTTCTCTACAGATCCTCTCAAACTCTGTCAGGTTGGATGGGGAGCGTCGCTGCACAGCTAATTTCAGGTCTCTCCAGAGATGTTCGATGTCCCGAAGCCACTCCTGCGTTGTCTTGGCTGTGTGCTTAGGGTTGTTATCCTGTTGGAAGGTGAACCTTCACCCCAGTCTGAGATCCTGAGTGCTCTGGAGCAGGTTTTCATCAAGGATCTCTAGTCTAGTTTAGCGGCAGGGACTAGTCTCCCAGTCCCTGCCGCTAAAAAACAACCCACAGCATGATGCTGCCACCACCATGCTTCATAGTAGGGATGGTGCCAGGTTTCCTCCAGATGTGATGCTTGGCATTCAGGCCAAATAGTTCAATATTGGTTACATCAGAACAGAGAATCTTGTTTCTCATGGTCTAAGAGTCCTTAGGTGCCTTTTGGAAAATTCCAAGCAGGCTGTCATTTGCTTTTACTGAGGAGTGGCTTCTGTCTGGCCACTCTTCCATAAAGGCCTGATTGGTAGAGTGCTGCAGAGATGGTTGTCCTTCTTGAAGGTTCTCCCATCTCCACAGAGTAACACTAGAGCTCTGTCAGAGTGACCATCAGGTTCTTGGTCACCTTCCTGACCAAGGCCCTTCTCCTCCAATTGCTCAGTTTGGCCGGGCGGCTAGCGGTAGGAAGAGTCTCGGTGGTTCCAAACTTCTTCCATTTAAGAATGATGAAGGCCACTGTGTTCTTGCGGACCTTCAATACTGCAGACATTTTTTGATACCCTTCCCCAGATTGTGCCTGAACACAATCTCGGAGCTCTACGGAGAATTCCTTCGACCTCATGGCTTGGTTTCTGACATGCAATGTCAACTGTGGGACCTTATATAGACAGGTGTGCCCCTTTCCAAATCATGTCCAAATCAAATAAATTTACCACATGTGGACTCCAATCAAGTTGTAGAAACAGCTCAAGGATGATCAATGGAAACAGGATGCACCTGAGCTCAATTTCGAGTCTCATAGCAAAGGGTCTGAAAACGTATACAAATAAAGTATTTCAGTTTTTTTTAAATAAAATGTGCAAAAATGTCTAAAAACCTGTTTTTGCTTTGTCATTATTAAAGGGTATTGTGTGTAGATTGATGAGGAAACATTTTTATTTAATCCATTTAAGAATAAGGCTATAACGTAACAAAACATGGAAAAAGTGACGGGGTCTGAGTACTTTCCGAATGCACTGTATGTTGAGCCCTGGACTGCTATGATACATTTACAGTAGCTGTGCTGCTAGACATCATGTGTCACTACAGAGGGAGCTTTAATAAATCCAATTTATTTATAAAGCCTTTTTTACATCAGCCAATGAAACCCAGCCTAAAACCCCAAACAGCAAGCAATGCAGAAGCACGTCATAGTTGTAATAGTTAGGCTAGTGCCGTGGCAGCATCATCACCAGTAATAACCCAGTATCTACCTAACATAGGCTCAAGACTCACACGGAGGTCAAACTCATTTCAATATTAAGCATGCAGTGCTTAATAATGTAGGCCTATTGAATGTCTTGAGGGAGATTTGTCTGGCACTAAAGATGCTTGAAATCAATAATACATTTTAGTCTGATGACCAGGTCTTGACTGTTTTCTTCACAGATTCCATTACAGCTACATGCAAATGATCTAAGGTGCACTGAAAGTGCATTCTAATTTGTTGCCAAAGAGTTTAGTCCTCTAATTAAATTTGAATTCAGCCTCATTTGAATTAAGACTAGACCGTGAACTTCTTGGCCTAATCTACTGTGGAAGTACATGGTCTATTTAAAGACTACTGGAGGTACCAGGCTATTTAAGTGCCAAATTCATCACATTTAAATACACCAAATAAACCAGGCTTAATTTAGAATGCACTGTAAACTCCAGTGAACTAAGTTTACCCACATATTGATGCTTTACACAGTATATTTAGCTAAAACTGTTCTTCATTAAGCATAATAAGGCAGTGTTACAGTGTTTATGACGGTTGCATAGAATTACAAATTAGAACTCTTAGAATTGAATAGGATCTCTGCGGTTTCCATTATGATCGAGTTTAAACATTGACATATATGTATTTCTTATCCCAGTAATGTTGCTTTCTACAACTAGAAGGACATGTAACCAACCCAATAACAACCCAATCAGAACAGCCACTTACTCTTGCTCGTCCTCTGAGGAGGACTCTGAATCCTCTTTATCCCAGATCACAGCTGGCATTTCCACCACAGTGAAGAGGGAGGTACCTCCTGATTAAATCTCCTTTGAGTAAGGTATCGATCTCAGGTTGACTGTGGTCATCTCCAGTTCTCACCATCTACTGTTGAAATATCAGTCTAGTTAAAACATAGCATATTATTAATACTGAATAATACATTGTCTGCAATTGAGAGGAGCCATATTATATAAATAATGTTCATGCAAAAATGATGAGTCTGTCCATATCAGCACTGCCCAGCAAAAAACGTAATCATAGGAGATCCCACCATGCACTGAAAATGAAACATATGTTGCGTGTTGCTATGTTTTTTTATATACACTACCGGTCATAAGTTTTAGAACACCTGCTCATTCAAGGGTTTTTCTTTATTTGTACTATTATCTGACCGCAAGGCACTACAGAGGGTAGTGCGTACGGCCCAGTACATCACTGGGGCTAAGCTTCCTGCCGTCCAGGACCTCTACACCAGGCGGTGTCAGAGGAAGGCCCTAAAAATTGTCAAAGACCCCAGCCACCCCAGTCATGGACTGTTCTCTCTACTACAGCATGGCAAACGGTACCGGAGTGCCAAGTCTAGGACAAAAAGGCTTCACAACAGTTTTTACCCCCAAGCCATAAGACTCCTGAACAGGTAATCAAATGGCTACCCGCGCCATTTGCATTGTGTGTCCCCCCAAACCCTCTTTTTACGCTGCTGCTACTCTGTTTATCATATGTACATAGTCACTTTAACTATACATTCATGTGCATACTACCTCAATTGGGCCGACCAACCAGTGCTCCCGCACATTGGCTAACCGGGCTATCTGCATTGAGAAATGACAGTCCATCATTACTTTAAAACATGAAGGTCAGTCAATACGGAACATTTCAGTGCAGTCGCAAAAACCATCAAGCGCTATGATGAAACTGGCTCTCGTGAGGGCCGCCACAGGAATGGAAGACCCAGAGTTACCTCTGCTGCAGAGGATAGGTTCATTAGAGCTACCAGCCTCAGAAATTGCAGCCCAAATAAATGCTTCACAGAGTTCAAGTAACAGACATCTCAACATCAACTGTTCAGAGGAGACTGTGTAAATCAGGCCTTCATGGTCTAATTGCTGTAAAGAAACCAATACTAAAAGGACACCAATAAGAAGAAGAGACTTGCTTGGACCAAGAAACACGATCAATGGACATTAGACCGGTGGAAAGGTGTCCTTTGAGGTGGAGTCCAAATTGGATATTTTTGGTTCCAACCGCTGTGTCTTTCTGAGACGCGGTGTGGGTGAACTGATGATCTCCGCATGTGTGGTTCCCACTGTAAACCATGGAGGAGGAGGTGTTATGGTGTGGGGGTGCTTTGCTGGTGACACATTCAGTGATTTAAAAAAAAATCCCGGCTCACTTAACCAGCATTGCTACCATAGCATTCTGCATCGATACGCCATCCCATCTGGTTTGGGATTAGTGGGACTATCACTTGTTTTTCAACAGGACAATGACCCAACACACCACCAGGCTGTTTGACCAAGAAGGAGAGTGATGGAGTGCTGCATCAGATGACCTGGCCTCCACAACCACGCGACCTCAACCCAATTGCAATGGTTTGGGATGAGTCGAACCGCAGAGTGAAGGAAAAGCAGCCAACAAGTGCCCTGCATATGTGGGAACTCCTACAAGACTGTTGGAAAAGCATTCCAGGTGAAGCTGTTTGAGAGAATGCCAAGAATGTGCAAAGCTGTCATCAAGGCAAAGGGTGGCTATTTGAAGAATCTCAAATATAAAATATATTTTCATTTGTTTACAACTTTTTTGGTTACTACATGATTGCATGTGTTATTTCATAGTTTTGATGTCTTCACTATTATTCTACAATGTAGAAAATAGTAAAAAATAAAGAAAAACCCTTGAATGAGTAGGTGTTCTAAAACTTTTGACCGGTAGTCAAGTTAATCACAACAAATCAATACAAAAAGTTAAATGGGGAAAACAAGTATATATAAAGAATATACAAAGAATATTTTGGCGGGCCTCCCAACTGGCGCAGTGGTCTAAGGCACTAGCTAGCTGTGCCACTAGAGATTCTGGGTTCAAGTCCAGGCTCTGTGGCAGCCGGCCGCGACTGGGAGACTCATGGGACACAATTGCACAATTGGCCAAAAGAATAATTAAATGAATTACATTAAAAAATGTCAACTTATTTCTATCATAAATAAAGAATGCAAGCAGCACATCTCTCCATAATAGTGTAAAATCTACATAAATGTGTTCAATTATAAATCTACTGATGTCTTGCCACAAATTCCTTACATGAATACAATGCCAAAAAACAGAAAATACTGTTTCTGGGTGGTCATTACAAAAGGTACAATTTGATTATTATTTAATTTTTTTACTTCTTCATTTGGTGGTTGGCAGGATAATATTTATGAACAATTTTAAAAGAAACTTCCATAATTTTGTTAATAAGTAGGTATGCGGGTGGCAACATCCAAACTTTTTTCCAACAGACATTATCAATAAAACCATTCCAATAAGCCATGACATATGGGATAGATACATCCTGTTGAAACAAGGCTCGTATAGCTCTATTGTTATTGAATGGACTCAAAGAAAATAAAATCTTTCCTACTGATGAGTCAACGGGTTAATCGTAACTACGTTTTTCATTGGGAGAGCAAACTAACATTCCGGTTATAAATCATGACAGCCGTAAAACTACCATATAAACACACCCAACTCTTCCCAGCATAGGATAAACTTACGTAATCAAAGAACCACATTTAGTTACAGTAGCTAGCTAGCCATCATTAACAGTCGTCCTGTAGCCTATTTGTAACTACAACAACTGACTGGCAACCAATGGAGGGAGCATCCACACTGTCCTCAAGCACGTGACGTTTCTGACACAATTTACACTGTGAATCCCAAACACTGATCCCAAACCACACCCTCGCACCTACCAACCAACCACTGGTATAATAAGAACGGCTACCAACTCGCTCAGAGGGCCGAAATTCAAATGAACAAATCCCCCCTGTAGTTTTACAGTATTTAAACCTCAGTAACAGATAAACATTTAATTTTGGAGCTATTTCATCTGTTGCGTGTCAAGTCTCGAAATCAGACAAACAAATGCACTTTTGTATGAAATTGCCAAAACATATTGCTGACACTCGGTATAGCACTTCGCTCTGAAGCCTTACTGGCTGTCGAATTGGCTACCTGAGGGTCTAATTAACCCCTACACCCTGGATAATGTTCACCCCCTGAGCTTTGGGACACTTGTGCAAATGGCGGAGGTGCGTGTTAACGTGCAAATGGAGAGCCGAGGGGAAGGGGATGATTTGGGATTCAGACCCCATTTGTGATGGATTTCTATAAATCCAAATCTGCATCAAAAAATAATGATTTTTATTGAGGGAAAAAAACAGACCTGCATGTGCATTCCAATGTTTTCAAGTTACTGTACTGAATTGGTACATATGGTTAGAGAATTTCACACATAGAATTCATTCTATGAAATATTCATACAAAGGCTTAATTACATCCTCCCAGCTGCCCACTGCACTGAGGCTAGGAAACACTATCACTATAGAAAAATCCACAATAATTGAGAATTTCAATAAGCATTTTTCTATGGCTGGCCATGCTTTCCACCTGGCTACCCCTACCCCGGTCAACAGCCCTGCGCTCCCCACAGCAACTCGCCCAAACCTCCCCCACCCAAATCCAGATAGCTGATGTTCTGAAAGAGCTGCAAAATATGGACCCCTACAAAATCAGCCGGGCTAGACAATCTGGACCCTCTCTTTCTAAAATTATCTGCCGAAATTGTTGCAACCCCTATTACTAGCCTGTTCAACCTCTCTTTCGTATCGTCTGAGATTCCCATAGATTGGAAAGCTGCCGCGGTCATCCCCCTCTTCAAAGGGGGAGACACTCTAGACCCAAACTGCTACAGACCATTATCTATTCTACCCTGCTTTTCTAAAGTCTTTGAAAGCCAAGTTAACAAACAGATCACCGACCATTTCGAATCTCACCGTACCTTCTCCACTATGCAATCTGGTTTCAGAGCTGGTCATGGGTGCACCTTAGCCACGCTCAAGGTCCTAAACGATATCATAACCGCCATTGTACAGCTGCAGCTGTACATAGTCCATCTGTAAACTACCCACCCAATTTACCTACCTCACCCCCCATACTGCTTTTATTTATTTACTTTTCTGCTCTTTTGCACACCAGTATCTCTTCTTGCACATGATCATCTGATGATTTATCACTCCAGTGTTAATCTGCTAAATTGTAATTATTCGATTTATTGCCTACCTCATGCCTTTTGCACACATTGTATATAGATTCTCTTTTTTTCTACCATGTTATTGACTTGTTTATTGTTTACTCCATGTGTAACTCTGTGTTGTTGTCTGTTCACACTGCTATGCTTTATCTTGGCCAGGTCGCAGTTGCAAATGAGAACTTGTTCTCAACTAGCCTACCTGGTTAAATAAAGGTGAAATTTTTTTTTGATAAGAGACATTACTGTGCAGCCGTATTCATCGACCTGGCTAAGGCTTTCGACTCTGTCAATCACAACATTCTTATTGGCAGACTCAACAGCCTTGGTTTCTCAAATGATTGCCTCGCTTGGTTCACCAACTACTTCTCCAATAGTGTTCAGTGTGTAAAATCGGAGGGCCTGTTGTCCGGACCTCTGGCAGTCTCTATGGGGGTGCCACAGGGTTCAATTCTCGAGCCGACTCTTTTCTCTGTATACATCAACGATGTCGCTCTCGCTGCTAGTGATTCTTTGATCCACCTCTACGCAGATGACACCATTCTGTATACCTCTGGCCCTTCGTTGGACACGGTGTTAACTAACCTCCAGATGAGCTTCAATGCCATACAACTCTCCTTCCGTGGCCTCCAACTGCTCTTAAATGCAAGTAAAACTAAATGCATGCTCTTCAACCGATCGCTGCCTCCACCTGCCCGCCCGTCCAGAATCACTACTCTGGACGGTTCTGACTTAGAATATGTGGACAACTACAAATACCTAGGTGTCTGGCTAGACTGTAAACTCTCCTTCCAGACTCACATTAAGCATCTCCAATCCAAAATTAATTCTAGAATCGGCTTCCTATTTCGCAACAAAGCATCCTTCACTTTGGTATGCTGCCAAACATACCCCCGTAAAACTGACCATCAATAATGTGTATAATCAATAATAATCAATAACTTGTCTGGCAGGTGCGTCCCACAGAAGGCAAGGATGAGTCGTTTTCTAAATGTTCTGCGGATTTGGTTGGTAGGTAATGGTGTCTGTCATTGCCATGGGAAACACCGTCCAGAGTTTCAGCGATCACAGCTTCCTCTCTGAGAAACTCTACAGGGGGACACCAGAGTTTGGTGAGTAGTTTCTATACTTCATGACTGGAATGCTCTTACCCTGCAAGGGCCGGTGTGGATGCAGGCTTTTGCTCCAGCCAAGCAGAAACACCTGATACATCAAATCATAATTCAATGAAGGAATTGATTAATGGAATCAAATCGGTTGCTGCTTGGGTAGGGGAAAAGCCTGCCCCCACAGGGTAAGGTTTCCACCTGCTGCTTTAGTCCAGCGCTCAAAAAATTCTTATAGGGGTTTCAGCGGTTGGCTGCGCGTTACTTCAATTCCGTCGCGGTGTTTTAACGTTTAGAAATGTCAATAATCATCGCTTTCTAAACAGTTTTCGAAACATCTGGCCCTTTTCTTTTATATCAGCGAGAAAGAATCTTTCAAATAAAAAATATACACTTACTTTAGCAGCGTTGCACGTGTCCATACTGTTGGTGCCTCCAGTTGACGAACTACACTTCCTCCCCAGTTAGCTGACACACAGGTGTTTGGCGCGCATTAGATTGCTAATTAGCACAGGTGGCTGCCTATGTCTTCTTCTTTTCCGTAAACAAGCGCTGTAACATCAAGATATGGCTGTGGGAACACTAACTATTAAGGTGTGTTTGTTTTGAAAATGATTTCTTGCTGATGTGAAAGATAGGTTCCTTATGTTTCCAAAACCGATGCATTTTAAACGTTCAGAGCGTCAGACCCTCCCATAACACACACAACTCACCCGACACGAAGATGCTATCATCAATAGGCACAAAAGCAGTTAGTGTCTATGAATGGGGTACTGTAGAGTCTATCCATACAATCCCACAAATATCCTGTAGGTTTATGTCATTATGCCTGTATATAAGACTGGGTTACACATTGATTTGTCTACATTACAGGAGTTTAACAGTAGCAGTATGCTCCATGCTCCTCCATGGTGCAAGGAATTTCGGGGAATTTAATTTAGGTTTTGCTTCCTTTTACAGTAAATAGCCTCCAAGCAAGAACATTTGGTATCTGGACATTGTTGTCGTCAATTATCCGCTGCACATTCAGAACAAAACGTAAGATTTCCTCCATACCTGCACTGTTGTGTCTGTTCATGCAGTAGTGAGTGCATAAACTATGACTCATGTTCTATGGAAGTTATCTTTCTCCTCTTCTGCAGCCTCTATCACATCACCCTGTGGACACTTCCTGTCTGAAGCCTTCATCTACAAAACGGCACCTCTGACCATTGGCATTATGGCACCTCTCATTGTGGCGAGTAAGTACTGCATCTCTATAATCCCATCTGATCAAATAGTGAGCTTGTTTTGTTATAACCAGTAACAACACAGTGTTAGTGAATCATCAAACTACCAGGTACAGAATGTGCATCGCTCAACAGCATTTTTCATCTGATATAATTTGCTCAGAGCTTGTGCTGCTGGTGTCTGTTATTGCAGAGGAAACCCCATTCCATCCTCTCACCTCTAAGTTTCTCTATCGTGGAAATGCTGATTGGGTTCCATTGTGTTCCAGAGCCTCAGGAGGAGGTGGCTGTACGTCATAAGAAGCAGAACTGATTCAAAGCTGCAGAAAACTTTTGTTATACATTGTGCCATTTTGCCCAGCAATAGAGAGAGCTATGGGATAGTATACTTCTTCTCTTGAATAATGAGTGGCCTATTTACTATACTGTATGTACACAAAGACAAGTCCAATAGCTTTAAACTTTTAAGAGGGGGTATACAATAACTGGAGTTTATTTTGCAGGTCATTTGTACCTGTCCTATGTGATTTGTACCTGTGCTAGAATATACTAGTTTGGCTACAGCTGTTTCACTCTTGCATGGTCAATTGAACAGGGATTGTCGATCAATGTTTCATCATGTACAGTAATTTACATAAATGTACAGTGATGATTTTATGTATATTAATAATGGTTTGATTAATGTGTGGTAGGGTTGACTGGTTTTGGAATTATTTTATGTAAATGAACAGTTTGGGTGTGTGCCATGTACAGTACTTGAATGGATTCTCTCAACATTGGGCCTTTGTCTTGATTTCTAAACTGCTCAGTGATGGTGTGCTTTCTGTATGTTACTGGATTTTGTGTGTGGTATAACATCCATTGATAAAATAACTGAGCATTTTTTTAAATGTTTTTTACATTTAGTTCACCAGATTACCATGTACACTGACATTTTGTCCAAACAACATCTACAAACATTTTTACAAAACTATAATTATGTTGTTCATTACTGAATATGAGAAATAGTAAAAATGACATCACCATTTGATGTATATAAAATTATCCTTCAAAACAAAAAAAAGCTGATGAAACACTGCACTATGGAATTTAATCTTAAATCTCACTATTAACATTAAGTATGGCATGAAAGAGTTCTCAGTAACAAATATACAGGCCAAAAGAATCATACATACAAATACAACACTCGCCTACCTCGTGCAAAATGACAAGTCCATTGGATTGTCTGTCTTGCCACGCTAATGATTTTGTGCTCACATTGTTATCATAGTGTTTTAGGCTCTAAAACAAGTCAATGCAGAGCATTAAATACAATAGTCCCAAAGTTTCTGACTTATTCTAAGAATGTGGTTAAAGCAGGTTGATTCCCTCTGAAACATACTCAGGTACAGTATCAACCCTATTCACCATTATCATTATTGGCAGATAGCAATCTCAAAATCCTGTTAAACCACTAGGTGAGTTGGCTTGACTGGACCTAGAACAGTTACATTAATACATTTAGCAATGTTAAGTTTGGTTACGGTATAGTATTGGTCAAATGTCAGGAAACAAAAAGCACAATACTGCTCATATCGGGATGCACAGACATCAACATTTACATGATTTAGATTGGAGACAGTCAAAGGTAAACAAAATGAAAAGATGAACCATTCATAGCTTACTCTCAAAAAGAGACACTTAAATATTAATTGACAGGTCATTCAACTTGAAATACTTCTGCTTGTGCTTGACAATCAAACTCGTTATCTGTCGAGTAATTTGCTAAAGAGGGAGAACATGTGAGGTTCCAAGTGAGTTCTTCTGCATGGCTTGAGTAGATCTGGGGAGCCAGTTGTGCTAGGCAGTAGAAATAGCAGTCACTGGAACTAAAGCCAAAGCAGGGTGTCCATACCCCAGCCTACAGTACATTCCTGGGCTCTGACTTCCTCAGAGGCGTCCTCCATGTCATAGTTTCAATTAAGTACATTAAGTACAAATTCATTACTTGTGCATGTGCTCACCTTCACATTTGTAAAGGGAAAGCAGCATACTTTTTAGTGTATGTATTGAATCTGTTCCTGTTTGTGTGTACATCCTTTGGTAGTTTTCAAACATGTCAGTGTGTGCTGGGCTGTCTTCTCACACCTGTCCAACTGGAATTCCTCCTTATACCTTGACCTCCTTCAGTGTATCTGGCGGTGAGATGCCTGCCTGTTTCTGTCAAATCAAAACATTACTATTAGAAATCAGATTTTCCTCATGATGTTCCAATATTATATATTACTACATGTACTATGTTAAAACTTTAAATTGTGTTATTTCTATTGAGGTGGAGCTTACTAACAACGGAACATCTTATTGGGTCTCAATATTTATAAACAAAGCATATTTTATTTAACCCTTATTTTACCAGGTAAGTTGACTGAGAACACATTCTCATTTACAGCAATGACCAGGGGAACAGTTACAGGGGAGAGGAATGAGCCAATTGGAAGCTGGGGATGGTATGAGGGCCAGATTGGGAATTTATCCAGGACACCGGGATTAACACCCCTACTATTATGATAAGTGCCACAGTGACCACAGAGTCAGAACACCTGTTTAATGTCCCATCCAAAAGCGTCACCGTACACAGGGCAATGTCCCCAATCACTGCACTGGGGGATTGGGATATATTTGTTTTAGACCAGAGGAAAAAGTGCCTCCTACTGTCCTTCCAACACCATCTGGCCTCCCATCCAGAGACAAACCAGGACCAACCCTGCTTAGCTTCAGAGACAAGCCAGTAGTGGGATGCAGGGTGGTATGCTGATGGTGTAAATTAGACAAACAGGCACTTAAGTAACTTGGTTTCACTAGAATGTATTTAGGTTATCAAAACAATATGTGTTTCATGCAATAAACACATCAATCCAAATTTTACAGGTAATGTATACACTTATGATTATCTTTCTCTGGAAGACAGAAAAAGCTGATTGATTCCCCTGACCCTTTTTGTAACGTACCAAAATATTTCCTCAGGGGTTTATTAGCTAAACTTAAAACAGGAAGTTAAAAGCTCTGTGCCACACTTAAAATCATCACCCTTTTGTTTTCCAACCAGCTCATATAGTAGGGCTTTGCTTTGAGAAGGATGATCAACCGAAGGACAAATAGTTCAAAGCACACTAATATTACACTGAAGCTGCAAGTAGCATACTTCAACAAAGCTTCGGCATGATCACTTAATTTCCAACAATATTTTACAGAACTTCAGTTCCTCAGTCACTGCTTAGCTGACAGAAAACGTGTCTTACTGATTATTGTAATTGAAGCACAGTACCCTATCCAGATATTAACTCCCAACCCTGCTTGGAGACTCCTTATGCTTTACCAATCCCTGTCATCTGCTTTGGCAAGTCCCACACGGCATTCTCAATCCAAGTTACTGCTCTTTTCACAGAAAGAGCAGGTGCCATGTCTTTATTTAAGACCTTTCACCTTGCTGAAGTGGGTTACATGTGTAAAGATTGAGTGAATTTATTGTTTTATGTCTTTATCTTTCAATCGGAATTCTCAACACATCCCCAATAGGAGTGCTCTTTATGATTGCATTTTGTACAGTACAGCACTTTGAATGTGTGATATAAGACTCAAAGACTTGATACCCCTACCTTGGCAGGTGTGTGTTTGGGTTTTAGTGAAGTTAATGTCAGGATTGCTGCTCCTGTGGTCTGCTGGGTGTTGTGGCCCCGTAGTCCTGTACCCGAGACGGGGAATCTGCAGCCTGGAACAACGGCTGGGGAATCACGCACAAGAGGGGCAAGAGGGCTCCTCCACCATCCCTATCACCATAATCCCTCTGCCCTTTCCAGACCCTCCCATAACACTTTATTTTAACTCCAGCAGTCTACCTGCCTCTAGAGAGAGCCTTCTCTTAATGAGGACTCTTCTGGGGATGGAAAGGATATGACATAAAGCTGGAGTGGAATTGTAAAGGATTATGGATTAAACAGTCAAATTGTGCAATATGGTCTTTTGACTCTTCAGACGCTATAAACACATTCTAAGATATATTTTCAACTAATAAAATGCTACCTCTTGTGACTAACAAGCATTCCATTTTCAACATCCAATTTTTTTAAAAATGGAGAGAAAATTATTGAATTCTCTTGGCACTGTTACTGGAGACAAGGGACATTACACTGGTTTCAAATATTAAGAGAAGTATTGATGGGATTATTGTAGTATTCCATAAATCAAGTGAGTAAAGCTCCCATCCTGCATTGAGATAAAATAAGTGATAGCGATATTCTCATAATAGAAAGAATAGTCGCTGAGCAGAGCGGATTTGTTAGGCATGATAGTCTTGTTAATGATTTAAAGTTGATCTTCAACAGCTGGACATCACTGGCCAATGGTTAGTTGAACCTGAAGTTTATTATGAATCTATTATATGATTAAAGTAAAAAAATACATAATTACATTCTCTTGCGTGAGCAAGCCATTGGTGTATGATTTATTTTGCTGCCAAGTGAGAGTAATTGAAAAAGTAAATGTGATGTATTTTTTACTATAGCCTATTGTACACTCTTTTGATGAATATACTCCCGAGTGGCGCAGCGGTCTAAGGCACTGCATCTCAGTGCTAGTCACTACAGACCCTGGTTCGATCCCGGGATGTATCACAACTGGCCGTGATCGGCAGTCCCATAGGGCGATGCACAATTAGCCCAGCGTCGTCTGGGTTAGGGGAGGGTTTGGCCGGGGTAGGCCGGCATTGTAAAATACGAATGTCCTTAACTGACTTGCCTAGTTAAATAAAAGGTGGCTGCGTCATTGTAGTTCTATACTCTAGATAAACCACAATGATATTGTGTGATACCTCTAGATTCCTACAACTCTGCAGCCATAATAATTTGTGACAAAAGGTCATGCATGATCTTTGTCTTGCATGTCGAATGAAACAGAAACTTCTCAAGCATGTTTTTGTATCAAACACCAGCAAGGCATGTAATCAAATACAGCTAGTTGGAGAGCTGACAGCGGGTGCAAAGTCATGTTTTCAGAAACAGTTAGGTTGTTTTCCGAGAGCTGAGGAAAAGCATGGTGTTGTCTGATGCCTGTGACCCCTGTGTCCACTCCACAGCAAGCAAGAGGAACCCACACCAGAGAAGAAGCCAGACAGCCAGCATAGTCCATTGAATGGAGCATCAGCCATGGGAAGTATCCAACAGATCACATCCCTTTTAACTGGAACGCAGAGATCCTACCGCTGACACCAAATAGCAGAAACAGATATACTTACACTTTCCGCCTGTGTCTCAGCCAGATGGTTGGCCTTTTGCCGTCGGAGGTCAGACTTGATGAATGCTGTGACATATAGATGAGAGAGGTAAGGCACTACTCAGAAACATATTCAGGGTCATATATAGCATTCATATTCATGAATGCATGGGTCATATGTAGCATTCATATTCAGGAATGCATGGGTCATATATAGTATTAATATTCAGGAATGCATGGGTCATATATAGTATTGATATTCAGGAATGCATGGGTCATATATAGTATTAATATTCAGGAATGCATGGGTCATATATAGTATTAATATTCAGGAATGCATGGGTCATATATAGTATTAATATTCAGGAATGCATGGGTCATATATAGTATTAATATTCAGGAATGTATCGCCTCGGAAACAATGTGGGAAATGTACTACTGTATGTAGAAAATGTGTTAACTTTTTCCTGTGAAGAGAAATCATGGTCACTATGACCCACTAGAGGGCATCATTACTCCATAATGAATCCTAGATAAGGCTGTTACGCAAAATCTGTGCAACTGACTGCAAATATTTGAGGAGTCATGCGTTCCTACAGCCCCATATAATGTGGATCACATAACAGGACACTGTGCTTCATTATAACAACTGCAGGCAGAGGAGTCCAATGGTCAATCTACCGTAAAGCTGTTCTGTTATTGCAAAATAGGGCTATAATGTGTGTAGTGGGTAAGCAAACTACCTGTCATAATAGTGCCCATGAGGAGGAAGACACAGAGAAAGATGTTCCCAGCAAACGTTCCAAAGTGCTCTATGATCTTCCCTTGACCAATGGTGAATATGATCCCAAATATCTGGAAGAATGAGGGGAGTGAACATGAGAGTTGATCATCTCTAAACACAATCAAGTTTTAATGTCACATGTACAAGTACAGTGAAATGCCTTTCTTGCAAGCTCTAACCCCAACAATGTAATACTAAAAATAACAAAATTGAACAAAAAAAATAACACAAGTAAGCATACTATATACAGAGTCAGTTCCAGTACCATATTTACAATGTGCAGGGATACTGGATGGAGAGAGGTAGATATGTATAGGGGTAAGGTGAGGTGACTAGGCATCAGGATATATGATAAACAGAGTAGTAGCAGCATATATGATGAGTGTATGTGAGTGGGTGTGTAGAGTTGGTATGAAATGTAAAGGTATGTGCATATTATGGAGAGAGCGTATGTATGTGTGTTGGAGTATCAAGGTGCATAGTGTGTAGAACCCTGTGAGTGTGCATAGAGAGTGCAAAAATAATAATTAAATATGACGGTCAACTCAGATGTTATGTGTAACCATTTTGTTAGCTATTTAGCAGTCTTATAGCTTGGGGATAGAAGCTGTTCAGGAGCCTATTGGTGTCAGACTTGATACACCGGTACCAGCTTGCTGTGCGTAAGCAGAGAGAACCTTCTATGGCTTGGGTGGTTGGAGTCTAACTTTTTTCCGGGCCTTCCTTTCACACAGCCTGATATAGAGGTCCTGGATGGCAGGGAGCTCGGCCCCAGTAATGTACTTGGTTGTCCATGCGATCGAGGGCGGTGCAATTGCCATACCAAGCTGTGATACAGCCAGTCATGATGCTCTCAATGGTTCAGCTGTAGAACTTTGAGGATTTGAGGGCCTTCTTCACAACTGTGTGTGGACCATTTTAAGTTTAGTGATTTGGACACTTTAAGCTCTCGATCTGCTCCACTGCAGCCCCATTGAGGTGGTTTACAGACTGGACTCACGTCGGCTTTGGAGAGCGAGACCACCCAATCTTCTGGGTCGGTGGCAGCCCTCACACCCGGGACTATGTTGTTATTGTCAAAGCGTGCATAAAATGCATTAAGTTCATACATAGACTTCATGCATACAACAAACCTAGATGTACTATTTCAATGGTGAATATTATCCCAAAGTATGATCCCTGTTACCTGAGCTGAACAGTTGAGCAGGCCTGAGGAGGTGCCCTCACACTCTGGGAAGGTCAGCTCCACAGCAAACTCAAAGCCAAGCGGCAGGTACCCAGTCATGAAGAACCTGAAGACATGAGGTTATTCAGTGTTGTTTTTACTCAAACTAAAGAGCAGCACTTAACATTTCATGCCTGCTGAGAGAAATAAAATAAAAATCTACTCCACAGCCAAATCTCCTCTGAGGGCATTACTCTAGCAGACCCTTTAAAACCTTCAGCTCTTGTTCATCTCCTTTATACAGTGGGGCAACAAAGTATTTAGTCAGCCACCAATTGTGCAAGTTCTCCCACTTAAAAAGATGAGAGGCCTGTAATTTTCATCATAGGTACACTTCAACTATGACAGACAAAATGAGGGGAAATAAAATAAAATAAAAAAATAAAAATAAAAATAAATTAAAAAAAATCGAGAAAATCACATTGTAGGATTTTTAATGAAATTATTTGCAAATTATGGTGGAAAAGTAGTATTTGGTCAATAACAAAAGTTTCTCAATACTTTGTTAAATACCCTTTGTTGTCAATGACAGAGGTCAAACGTTTTCTGTAACTCTTCACAAGGTTTTCCACACACTGTTGCTGGTATTTTGGCCCATTCCTCCATGCAGATCTCCTCTAAAGCAGTGATGTTTTGGGGCTGTTGCTGGGCAACACGGACCTTCAACTCCCTCCAAAGATTTTCTATGGGGTTGAGATCTAGAGACTGGCTAGGCCAATCCAGGACCTTGAAATGCTTCTTACGAAGCCACTTCTTCATTGCCCGGGCGGTGTGTTTGGGATCATTGTCATGCTGAAAGACCCAGCCACGTTTCATCTTCAATGCCCTTGCTGATGGAAGCAGGTTTTCACTCAAAATCTCACGATACATGGCCCCATTCATTCTTTCCTTTACACGGATCAGTCGTCCTGGTCTCTTTGCAGAAAAACAGCCCCAAAGCATGATGTTTCCACCCCCATGCTTCACAGTAGGTATGGTGTTCTTTGGATGCAACTCAGCATTCTTTGTCCTCCAAACACTACGAGTTGAGTTTTTACCAAAAAGTTCTATTTTGGTTTCATCTGACCATATGACATTCTCCCAATCTTCTTCTGGATCATCCAAATGCTCTCTAGCAAACTTCAGACGGGCCTGGACATGTACTGGCTTAAGCAGGGGGACACGTCTGGCACTGCAGGATTTGAGTCCCTGGCGGCGTAGTGTGTTACTGATGGTAGGCTTTGTTACTTTGGTCCCAGCTCTCTGCAGGTCATTCACTAGGTCCCCCCGTGTGGTTCTGGGATTTTTGCTTACTGTTACATTTACATTTAAGTCATTTAGCAGACGCTCTTATCCAGAGCGACTTACAAATTGGTGCATTCACCTTATGATATCCAGTGGAACAACCACTTTACAATAGTGCATCTAAATCTTTTGAGGGGGGGGGTTAGAAGGATTACTTTATCCTATCCTAGGTATTCCTTAAAGAGGTGGGGTTTCAGGTGTCTCCGGAAGGTGGTGATTGACTCCGCTGACCTGGCGTCGTGAGGGAGTTTGTTCCACCATTGGGGTGCCAGAGCAGCGAACAGTTTTGACTGGGCTGAGCGGGAACTGTACTTCCTCAGAGGTAGGGAGGCGAGCAGGCCAGAGGTGGATGAACGCAGTGCCCTTGTTTGGGTGTAGGGCCTGATCAGAGCCTGAAGGTACGGAGGTGCCGTTCCCCTCACAGCTCCGTAGGCAAGCACCATGGTCTTGTAGCGGATGCAAGCTTCAACTGGAAGCCAGTGGAGAGAGCGGAGGAGCGGGGTGACGTGAGAGAACTTGGGAAGATTAAACACCAGACGGGCTGTGGCGTTCTGGATGAGTTGTAGGGGTTTAATGGCACAGGCAGGGAGCCCAGCCAACAGCGAGTTGCAGTAATCCAGACGGGAGATGACAAGTGCCTGGATTAGGACCTGCGCCGCTTCCTGTGTGAGGCAGGGTCGTACTCTGCGAATGTTGTAGAGCATGAACCGACAGGAACGGGCCACCGCCTTGATGTTAGTTGAGAACGACAGGGTGTTGTCCAGGATCACGCCAAGGTTCTTAGCACTCTGGGAGGAGGACACAATGGAGTTGTCAACCGTGATGGCGAGATCATGGAACGGGCAGTCCTTCCCCGGGAGGAAGAGCAGCTCCGTCTTGCCGAGGTTCAGCTTGAGGTGGTGATCCGTCATCCACACTGATATGTCTGCCAGACATGCAGAGATGCGATTTGCCACCTGGTTATCAGAAGGGGGAAAGGAGAAGATTAATTGTGTGTCGTCTGCATAGCAATGATAGGAGAGACCATGTGAGGATATGACAGAGCCAAGCGACTTGGTGTATAGCGAGAATAGGAAAGGGCCTAGAACAGAGCCCTGGGGGACACCAGTGGTGAGAGCACGTGGTGCGGAGACATATTCTCTCCACACCCCCTGGTAGGAGCGACCTGTCAGGTAGGACGCAATCCAAGCGTGGGCCGCGCCGGAGATGCCCAACTCGGAGAGGGTGGAGAGGAGGATCTGATGGTTCACAGTATCAAAGGCAGTCGATAGGTCTAGAAGGATGAGAGCAGAGGAGAGAGAGTTAGCTTTAGCAGTGCGGAGCGCCTCCGTGACACAGAAGAGCAGTCTCAGTTGAATGACTAGTCTTGAAACCTGACGGATTTGGATCAAGAAGGTCATTCTGAGAGAGATAGCAGGAGAGCTGGCCAAGGACGGCACGTTCAAGAGTTTGAGAGAAAAGAAAGAAGGGATACTGGTCTGTAGTTGTTGACATCGGAGGGATCGAGTGTAGGTTTTCAGAAGGGGTGCAACTCTCGCTCTCTTGAAGACAGAAGGGACGTAGCCAGCGGTCAAGGATGAGTTGATGAGCGAGGTGAGGTAAGGGAGAAGGTCTCCGGAAATAGTCAGGAGAAGAGAGGATGGGATAGGGTCAAGCAGTATCAAAGGCAGTCGATAGGTCTAGAAGGATGAGAGCAGAGGAGAGAGAGTTAGCTTTAGCAGTGCGGAGCGCCTCCGTGACACAGAAGAGCAGTCTCAGTTGAATGACTAGTCTTGAAACCTGACGGATTTGGATCAAGAAGGTCATTCTGAGAGAGATAGCAGGAGAGCTGGCCAAGGACGGCACGTTCAAGAGTTTGAGAGAAAAGAAAGAAGGGATACTGGTCTGTAGTTGTTGACAATCGGAGGGATCGAGTGTAGGTTTTCAGAAGGGGTGCAACTCTCGCTCTCTTGAAGACAGAAGGGACGTAGCCAGCGGTCAAGGATGAGTTGATGAGCGAGGTGAGGTAAGGGAGAAGGTCTCCGGAAATAGTCAGGAGAAGAGAGGATGGGATAGGGTCAAGCGGGCAGGTTGTTGGGGTAGGGAAGTGTGAGCAGAACCAGCGGTGTCGTTTGACTTAGCAAACGAGGATCGGATGTCGTCGACCTTCTTTTCAAAATGGCTGACGAAGTCATCCGCAGAGAGGGAGGAGGGGGGGGGGGGGGAGGAGGATTCAGGAGGGAGGAGAAGGTGGCAAAGAGCTTCCTAGGGTTAGAGGCAGATGCTTGGAATTTAGAGTGGTAGAAAGTGGCTTTAGCAGCAGAGACAGAAGAGGAAAATGTAGAGAGGAGGGAGTGAAAGGATGCCAGGTCCGCAGGGAGGCGAGTTTTCCTCCATTTCCGCTCGGCTGCCCGGAGCCCTGTTCTGTGAGCTCGCAATGAGTCGTCGAGCCACGGAGCAGGAGGGGAGGACCGAGCCGGCCTGGAGGATAGGGGACATAGAGAGTCAAAGGATGCAGAAAGGGAGGAGAGGAGGGTTGAGGAGGCAGAATCAGGAGATAGGTTGGAGAAGGTTTGAGCAGAGGGAAGAGATGATAGGATGGAAGAGGAGAGAGTAGCGGGGGAGAGAGAGCGAAGGTTGGGACGGCGCGATACCATCCGAGTAGGGGCAGAGTGGGAAGTGTTGAGAGCGAGAGGGAAAAGGATACAAGGTAGTGGTCGGAGACTTGGAGGGGAGTTGCAATGAGATTAGTGGAAGAACAGCATCTAGTAAAGATAAGGTCAAGCGTATTGCCTGCCTTGTGAGTAGGGGGGAAGGTGAGAGGGTGAGGTCAAAAGAGGAGAGGAGTGGAAAGAAGGAGGCAGAGAGGAATGAGTCAAAGGTAGACGTGGGGAGGTTAAAGTCACCCAGAACTGTGAGAGGTGAGCCATCCTCAGGAAAGGAACTTATCAAGGCATCAAGCTCATTGATGAACTCTCCGAGGGAACCTGGAGGGCGATAAATGATAAGGATGTTAAGCTTGAAAGGGCTGGTAACCGTGACAGCATGGAATTCAAAGGAGGCGATAGACCGATGGTAAGGGGAGAAAGAGAATGTCCACTTGGGAGAGATGAGGATCCCAGTGCCACCACCCCGCTGACCAGAAGCTCTCGGGGTGTGCGAGAACACGTGGGCAGACGAGGAGAGTGCAGTAGGAGTAGCAGTGTTATCTGTGGTAATCCATGTTTCCGTCAGTGCCAAGAAGTCGAGGGACTGGAGGGACGCATAGGCTGGGATGAACTCTGCCTTGTTGGCCGCAGATCGGCAGTTCCAGAGGCTGCCGGAGACCTGGAACTCCACGTGGGTCGTGCGCGCTGGGACCACCAGGTTAGAGTGGCAGCGGCCACGCGGTGTGAAGTGTTTGTACGTTCTGTGCAGAGAGGAGAGAACAGGGACAGACAGACACATAGTTGACAGGCTACAGAAGAGGCTATGCTAATGCAAAGGAGATTGGAATGACAAGTGGACTACACGTCTCGAATGTTCAGAAAGTTAAGCTTACGTTGCAAAAATCTTATTGACTAAAATGATTAAAATGATACAGTACTGCTGGCTGGTGAAGTAGGCTAGCTAGCAGTGGCTGCATTGTTGACTTTGTTTGAAAGTGTTGCTGGCTAGGTAGCCTCGATAACTGGCTAGGTAACCTCGATAACCTCGACAATTACTCTAAACTACACAATTATCTTAGATACAAAGACAGCAAAGACAACTATGTAGCTAGCTAACACTACACTAATCAAATCGTTCCGTTGTAATGTTTCGGTAGAAGTTGGCTAGCTGGCTAGCTAGCAGTGTTGACAACGTTAGATGGACGAAAATAGCTGGCTAGCTAACCTTGATAATTACTCTAAACTACACAATTATCTTTGATACAAAGACGGCTACGTAGCTAGCTAAGAAAAAAGTGCTAAGATCAAACAAATCAAACCGTTGTACTGTAATGAAATGAAATGAAATGTAATACTACCTGTGGAGCGAAGCGAAATGCGACTACTCGCTCCAACCCGGAGGTACGAAAAGAAAAAAAAACGTTCTTGTGATCATTTTGACCCCACGGGGTGAGATCTTGCGTGGAGCCCCAGATCGAGGGAGATTATCAGTGGTCTTGTATGTCTTCCATTTCCTAATAATTGCTCCCACAGTTGATTTCTTCAAACCAAGCTGCTTACCTATTGCAGATTCAGTCTTCCCAGCCTGGTGCAAGTCTACAATTTTGTTTCTAGTGTCCTTTGACAGCTCTTTGGTCTTGGCCATAGTGGAGTTTGGAGTGTGACTGTTTGAGGTTGTGGACAGGTGTCTTTTATACTGATAACAAGTACAAACAGGTGCCATTAATACAGGTAACGAGTGGAGGACAGAGGAGCCTCTTAAAGAAGAAGTTACAGGTCTGTGAGAGACAGAAATCTTGCTTGTTTGTAGGTGACCAAATACTTATTTTCCACCATAATTTGCAAATTAATTAATTAAAAATCCTACAATGTGATTTTCTGGATTTTTTTTTCTCATTTTGTCTGCCATAGTTGAAGTGTACCTATGATGAAAATTTTAAGTGTGAGAACTTGCACAATTGGTGGCTGACTAAATACTTTTTTGCCCCATTGTACATGAGTTAACAAATAATAAAATACTTATTCAACTCCAGAGGAAAATAATTAATGTTGCACAGAATCATGGGCTTGTCTCCCACTACACTTGACCTTAAACAGTCTTAACATTAGCATTGTAAGATATTGTCTGCCTCTTCCCACAGAGTGGCTGTTTAAAGAACAAGGAGGCCGTTTGCAATGTAAATAGCATGCAGTGTTCCTGCGGTGTGACCAGGGCAGGAAACCTAGTCCACACCACATTACAACTGACATGCTAAAGGTGGAATAGCAACATCATTGTGTATGGTCACAGTGTTTGTTCACTCTTACCCTAGAGCCCCCGATGTTACAAACACCACCCATAGGTGGCCTAAGTTGAGGGTGAAGGCATAGACCACCATTCCCACGAAGGACAGAAGATATACAGCCAGGGTAGTCTGTCTGGGGAGAGAGGAAAATAATAATATATGTTTGTTTTTCTTGGATTTTGCCTATATGAAATGTACTGTATGCTTGTGTAAACAGAAATGTACTAACTATATTTTCATAAGCAGTTTGATTTGCTGCATTTCTCACGGACACGTCAACATAGCTGCATATCCCATATGGGATTTGAATGAGTCTGCAATGTATTCATCTTATCTGGATATTGCTTTTACATAAGTTTCACAAAGCACTTCAGAAAAGTCCCAGTCCTCAACAATCTGTGGTAGGCGTACATACAGCACCAGTAACCCATCCAGGTTCTGAACTAGCATGCAGAACTGTTCAGTAAGGCTGGCTATGGCTTCACTGTCAACACCTCCAATCCCATCCTCTATGAGAGGAAAAACAAGAATCCTGACCATCTAAGACCCCCTTATTAAAACTGGCACATTCTGGCCTACACCAACAGGCTTACTTTGGTGAAGCTCTTCCTGTACAACCACGCATGAAACATTGCTCCACTCAGCTATTGTTGTTAATACAACTTAGTCCTTTGTCTCTCACACACATGGAGGTATGAGGAAGGGAGCATCAATAACAGAAATCTGGGTTGAATGCTTTGGCTCGATTTATTCGAATGGCATGTGAAGAATTTGGGGAAACAATTTTCCCCCTCATAACATGTGTTATATATCCCTTTCATACTAAGATGGAAAGTTGCCAACTTTACCATGCCGTCAACTTTTATAAACCTTTCCTTTATATTTGAAAGGTATTGTGGTCACAAAGCCTGTACTTTTATTTCCACCAACCAAGGTAGTCATAAGTTATGCTTAAGTCTCGCTAACACCTCAGTATAAAACGTTGCCTTTTATCTTAGCAGCTTTGGAACGCATTAAATAATGAACATTCTATTGTTGTCAGACATCAAACTTATCAAAGCTTCACAGAAATACTTTTAATGCATGTATTCTCTCCATGTAAATGTATGTAGTTCTGTCCTTGAGCTGTTCTTGTCTATTGTCACAGAAATTCATGGGGAAACACATTGTATCTGCCATTGCATCTTTTTTTCTTGACTTTGAGAGCTACATTTTTAAAGCCCTTATATCTAGCTCCTAAATGATGGGTTAACATGCATACTTTTCTAACTTAGCCTACTAGCGATTTGTAGTTTATCTGTCTTCAGCCAAAATAACTGGCGGGGAATTTGAAAGGAGAGAAAGCGTGCAATGGTGTGATCACATTGGCTGGTGATTATACATGTACTGCAGTATTAGGCCTAATATTTAACCAACAAATGAGTTCATATGAATGAGCTTCTTCAGCTACATATAGCCTCTCTTTTCCAGATGCACAATTACGCAAGCCTCTCCACTATTCCTCTTCTCCTGGAGTCGCAAAAGCTACAGGCTACAATATCTTGTTGGACATTAAATGTTGAGCATGTTTTGCTACGATTAGTCCTACGATTAGATAACTGCCTGCTGGGGATGAAGCAGGAGTTTGGGGGCTAGGTTGGCATGTAAACACTTGGTACTGCCACTGCTGTTGTTATAGCATTCCCTGATGTGTAGAGTTGTGTAACACCTACAATTGAACTACATAGTTGATTCATTGTTTGTTCATGATCAGGTCAGGTGTTTGATGAATGGCTGCTCTGTGGTGAGAAACAAGGGCCTGTGTTATTTGACCAAAACAAATAGAAAGGAGATTAAACAGAATTGGACATTGTCTGTGCAGATGTCTGAATGACTGCATTAATAACCTCTACATCTTAATTTGATCACTCTTTTGTTACTTAGAATTTTCCTACACAGCAGGAATTGTAAACGTGTAGTGTATTCAAGGTTTAAAAAGGCTTCTAAAGTTTGTAATTTCCACTTTAAAATGTCAGCCACTGTTCCCCGGCTGCCGATGACGTGGATGTTGATTAAGACAGCCCCCCGCACCTTTCTGATTCAGTAAAATGGGGTTAAATGCGGAAGACACATTTCAGTTGAATGCATTCAGTTGTACAACTGACTAGGTATCCCCCTTTCCCTTACGATCTACATTTGTATTTAGATGCATTTAAAAGGATAGAGACTTCCTCTCAGGCATTCTCTATGGAGCCTCAATTCCAACAGGCCAGTACTTCAGCTGAGAGGATTCATAGATAAAACTTGTCAGCTTGGATATGCAGGGAGAGGCATCAGATACAACGCTTAGTTCCTCCAGAACCGCATTGGTTTCCACTTCCAACAAAAATAACTAATCTGCCTAGACGCCTGCCTTTGAATGAGAGTTTTAAAAGACATTCATGCAGAAAGTGCCTCCTTTAGAGTGGCTAATGAGAGAAGCAAGAGCCCAGCCCATCCAAGGTCATATTCGGTTTACTGTTTTCATAGCCCGGAGCTCAAGAGTGTAACACAACATTACTGATTGTTACCTTGTGAACCTATGCTATGGATAGTTTTTTAAATGAAGGATATGATTGAGATATTAGATGTAGAGTAAGATTAAGTAGATACAGTGAATCTAGCTACTGTATGCACTAGTCTTTATCTGTACACAATAGTTATCTGTACGCAAGGCAAATCAAATTTTAATCACTATTTAAAAAGGGCAAAGGTTCTCAAAGAGATGAGCAGTGGGACCTTAACAGCTCTTATCTTATTAACTCACTCATCAGCAGTTACTGGACCTCTTCCAACACAGAGCTTGACTGATTTGATCAGAGAGCGTGACGAAAAAACTTGAGAGGATTATAAAGCCAATTACTGGGATTTTCTGGTGTCATCAGACAAAAGATTAACCAGTGGCCTTGTCAGCAACCAGCTACAGCTGCACTATTACAATGTGTATGTGTCTAAGTTGGGGACTGTGTATGTAACCTTATTTAGTTACTTAGTACTAAGGAAGGGCCACTGAGCCCTGGGCATAAGTGGTCGCTTAGGGCCACGCGGCCACTAGAGGGTCCCTAACCAAATCGTTGTGTTTTTTTTAGGAACTCAGTCAGGGCCTCAACTTACTGTTCCTTGAATAGACAAAGTGCAATTTCGAAATGTGCTTGTGCATCAGCAGTTTTTATCTTGTTATGTCAGTCACTCAATTGCCATTGCAGAGAAAATCATTTGATTGGTAAGTTTGTCTTGCCAGCTATCTATTAATCATGGACTTATACCAGGGCACATGCCCAGGGGCCCTGACCTCCAGGGGGCCCACATTGATTTTGTTTGTCACTCTCATTCAGATATAATTTTATCATGGCATAAGTTATGGCAAAATGGGTATAATTGCAGGAATTTAGCTGTTAAACGTACCATTTTTTGCTCCGCTCCATGTCAAAATGTATAGAATTGCATAAAACTTGCGTTAAAACTGTAACATTGGGGGGGTGGCACAAAAATGTTTTCCCAGCGAGGTGACGCACCCCAACCAAATCTCGCTCAGGGCCCAAAAGGCTCGGGCCGGACTTGCCATTCAGTGATCAGTCACACAAAAAAGCTATTGTATCTAGGAGCATAATGCTGTATGCAATAACGTGTATTTTTAGTAAAGTATTGTGTACTCTCAAGTGTTCCTAAGAGTATCTTACTTGTAGGTTTTGGTCTTGTCCAACCAGATCCCACATATGAGGGACCCCACCATCCCCGCAATGACAATGGTGAGGCCAATTCTTCCAGCATTCAACTCTTCACCCTGTGGAGGTTAAAATGACTGAATTGGTCTTTCTGCAGTCAAATTGGACATCCTGCCCCTCTCACGCCTTCAGTTATCTTATCTGGGGTGAGCCTACTTGCTACTAGAACTTGATACTAGTTCTCTTATACCCCAGTCATCTTTTTCACGTCTATAGAATTGTGTCTTTAGTCTAGAAAAGACCCTTAATTATAGACTACACAATTAAATGTTTTACTTATTGGGGAGGTAACATCTCAAGATCTTCCTTGAATACAGTAAGTGAGGATATAACTGAAGGTCATGACCACGGAGGGACTTATGCAGACTACAGTAGGTTGGTTTTGTTGTGATAAGATTCAGGTGAGACTTACTGGATAATGCTCAATAATCATCCGGTTCAGCAGTGTGGAAACAGCATAGAAACAACCGACATTCAGCCCTGCAGAAAACATAAGGACACATGTTAGTTTTGTTTCTGCACTCTGAGACAGAGCTGTATTTTACAGGAGCTGTAGTCTGCAGAGGAGCAGGTCTTTATTTATTCTGAGGCCTGCAGGGAAAGCAGGGGGATCCAGATGGGACGCTGTATTTGGGTTTCACTGGCCCTGTCCTAATGGAACCCATACCTGGCCCTTAGCCAGTCTTCTACTACAAAGGAGAGAATATTTGACTTTGACATAAACGGTGGTGTGTCACTCAATATTTAATTGGTTTGGACAGCTTTTCCCTTAAGGTTTGTTGTCTTGTTCCTGAAAATCCTTATTTGCCACATCAAAGGGTAAACAATGTTAATATCAAATAACATTTAAAAAAGTAAAACTTAATATTTCCAAACAGCTAAAGGGCATGACATATGTAATAGTTCAACTCTAGCATTTATGTCATTGTTTATATTGAGATGGCACAGCCAAGGCAACCAATAATTCAGTTAAAATTTATTCAGGCTAAGCTGACCCGAGGCAATACTTTTATGGACTAGTAACGCTACCATTGCAAATCTTCAATAAGTTAACCATTAACTACAAGGACTGTGACCTTTCAACCCTAAGAATCTGACAATAAACCTAAAATCCTCAAAAAGACCGTTTGATGTACAAATATGTACTCTGTGCTGGATACAAAAACATAATGAGAGATATATTCACATCTCTAAGCACAAACTGATAATGAGCTATTGATCTGGCTTTAAGCCCCTAACAGATGTTATCTTCAGATGGTTATATTCTGATGTTGTGTACATGTTTTCATTCACCTGTCACTGTGATGATGCAACAGCATCCACGTTGTTCATATTTACGCTTGTGAGTTCACCTTACTTGAACTCATTCAGGGGACACACAGTAGAGACTGCAGGATAATGCACAGTGTACTTCAAATAGGGGGAATTCTGCTGTGAGGCCATGTGTGTGTGTTTATGAGATTAGGTCTGAGGCATCACCAACAGAACAAGCTTTGATCTGACCAGCCTTATGTAACTTCTGTTTTCTCAAATAATAGGAGAACAAACATGCTGGTAGACATGGGTGTGGTTGGAGAGTGATAGAGGGTGAATACGACCCACCATAGCTGATGACGAGGAGCATGAAGGGTAGGTTACGCAGCAGTCTCAGGATAGAAGCCATGTAGGAGTAATCTTCTGGAGGGATGCTCCTGGCCTGGACCTGAGCCAGGGTGGGAGGGATTTCCGGCTTCTCTTGGAACACTGTTGAACACAGATACAGAACCGGTAATAATAATAATGTAATATTGCTGATATACTGTAGTGTAGAAGTTTGTATGCAATTCCTGTAACACTGGACCATTCATTCCTATACAAATATTTCACAAACAACACCAATCATAGACACACCTAAATGTGTGTTCTCAATATACATTATCTAGACACACCCAAAGTATATTAGACAAGGGTTGGATGTAGATTCTGAAGTTGCACAACTGTCAGAGCCCTTTAAAAGACTATGTTAAAATTGGATCCAACCACAAGTCAATCCTCCCCCTCGTTTCTCCCCCCAAGAAAAACTAGCAGCAGTCACTCAAATAAGCTGGTGATAGCAACAAATTAGTGAAAGGGCAATGGCCATCCCATGACCTCTAACATCCCTCCATATGTGCTTCTATCAATCAACACAGACACCTGAGCTCAGTAGGAGTCAGGGCAGTCACGGGCAGTAAAAAAGCTTTGGTTTGGGGGACTATAGGACAGGAGGGGCCAAAGTTACATCCAGCTAGTTCAGTACAGCACAGCCAAGGCAACAAACCAGGCCTATCTCTAAAAGAGCAAGAGAGAAAGAGAGAGTTAAGAAAGATGAGTGTCTGAGAATTTACCTGAAGACTGGAGAGATGAAATGCACCAGTAACTGTTTGCCCTATCAGGGTCCCTCTCTTCCTCCATGCCCCTGGTGCGTCAGTGAGTCAGTCAGTCAGTCAGTGATTCAACAATAGTCACGCTGGAGAGTCCAGCTCCAACGTTCAGTCTCAGAAGTGGAGGAGAGATCAGCTCCAACGTTCAGTCTGAGAAGTGGAGGAGAGATCAAACGCTTCACACCGCGTGGCCGCGGCCACCCTAGCCTGGTGGTCCCAGCGCGCACGACCCACGTGGAGTTCCAGGTCTCCGGCAGCCTCTGGAACTGCCGATCTGCGGCCAACAAGGCAGAGTTCATCTCAGCCTATGCTTCCCTCCAGTCCCTCGACTTCTTGGCACTGACGGAAACATGGATCACCACAGATAACACTGCTACTCCTACTGCTCTCTCCTCGTCTGCCCACGTGTTCTCGCACACCCCGAGAGCTTCTGGTCAGAGGGGTGGTGGCACCTTGATCCTCATCTCTCCCAAGTGGTCATTCTCTCTTTCTCCCCTTACCCATCTGTCTATCGCCTCCTTTGAATTCCATGCTGTCACAGTTACCAGCCCTTTCAAGCTTAACATCCTTATCATTTATCGCCCTCCAGGTTCCCTTGGAGAGTTCATCAATGAGCTTGATGGCTTGATAAGCTCCTTGTATCCTTTTCCCTCTCGCTCTCATCCAACACTTCCCACACTGCCCCTACTCGGATGGTATCGCGCCGTCCCAACCTTCGCTCTCTCTCCCCCGCTACTCTCTCCTCTTCCATCCTATCATCTCTTCCCTCTGCTCAAACCTTCTCCAGCCTATCTCCTGATTCTGCCTCCTCAACCCTCCTCTCCTCCCTTTCTGCATCCTTTGACTCTCTATGTCCCCTATCCTCCAGGCCGGCTCTCTCCTCCCCTCCTGCTCCGTGGCTCGACGACTCATTGCGAGCTCACAGAATAGGGCTCCGGGCAGCCGAGCGGAAATGGAGGAAAACTCGCCTCCCTGCGGACCTGGCATCCTTTCGCTCCCTCCTCTCTACATTTTCCTCTTCTGTCTCTGCTGCTAAAGCCACTTTCTACCACTCTAAATTCCAAGCATCTGCCTCTAACCCTAGGAAGCTCTTTGCCACCTTCTCCTCCCTCCTGAATCCTCCCCCCCCCCCCCCCCCTCCCTCTCTGCAGACGACTTCGTCAACCATTTTGAAAAGAAGGTCGACGACATCCAATCCTCGTTTGCTAAGTCAAACGACACCGCTGGTTCTGCTCACACTGCCCTACCCTGTGCTCTGACCTCTTTCTCCCCTCTCTCTCCAGATGAAATCTCGCGTCTTGTGACGGCCGGCCGCCCAACAACCTGCCCGCTTGACCCTATCCCCTCCTCTCTTCTCCAGACCATTTCCGGAGACCTTCTCCCTTACCTCACCTCGCTCATCAACTCATCCTTGACCGCTGACTACGTCCCTTCCGTCTTCAAGAGAGCGAGAGTTGCACCCCTTCTGAAAAAACCTACACTCGATCCCTCCGATGTCAACAACTACAGACCAGTATCCCTTCTTTCTTTTCTCTCCAAAACTCTTGAACGTGCCGTCCTTGGCCAGCTCTCCTGCTATCTCTCTCAGAATGACCTTCTTGATCCAAATCCGTCAGGTTTCAAGACTAGTCATTCAACTGAGACTGCTCTTCTCTGTGTCACGGAGGCGCTCCGCACTGCTAAAGCTAACTCTCTCTCCTCTGCTCTCATCCTTCTAGACCTATCGGCTGCCTTTGATACTGTGAACCATCAGATCCTCCTCTCCACCCTCTCCGAGTTGGGCATCTCCGGCGCGGCCCACGCTTGGATTGCGTCCTACCTGACAGGTCGCTCCTACCAGGTGGCGTGGCGAGAATCTGTCTCCTCACCACGTGCTCTCACCACTGGTGTCCCCCAGAGCTCTGTTCTAGGCCCTCTCCTATTCTCGCTATACACCAAGTCACTTGGCTCTGTCATAACCTCACATGGTCTCTCCTATCATTGCTATGCAGACGACACACAATTAATCTTCTCCTTTCCCCCTTCTGATAACCAGGTGGCGAATCGCATCTCTGCATGTCTGGCAGACATATCAGTGTGGATGACGGATCACCACCTCAAGCTGAACCTCGGCAAGACGGAGCTGCTCTTCCTCCCGGGGAAGGACTGCCCGTTCCATGATCTCGCCATCACGGTTGACAACTCCATTGTGTCCTCCTCCCAGAGCACTAAGAACCTTGGCGTGATCCTGGACAACACCCTGTCGTTCTCAACTAACATCAAGGCGGTGGCCCGTTCCTGTAGGTTCATGCTACAACATCCGCAGAGTACGACCCTGCCTCACACAGGAAGCGGCGCAGGTCCTAATCCAGGCACTTGTCATCTCCCGTCTGGATTACTGGAACTCGCTGTTGGCTGGGCTCCCTGCCTGTGCCATTAAACCCCTACAACTCATCCAGAACGCCGCAGCCCGTCTGGTGTTCAACCTTCCCAAGATCTCTCACGTCACCCCGCTCCTCCGCTCTCTCCACTGGCTTCCAGTTGAAGCTCGCATCCGCTACAAGACCATGGTGCTTGCCTACGGAGCTGTGAGGGGAACGGCACCTCAGTACCTTCAGGCTCTGATCAGGCCCTACACCCAAACAAGGGCACTGCGTTCATCCACCTCTGGCCTGCTCGCCTCCCTACCACTGAGGAAGTACAGTTCCCGCTCAGCCCAGTCAAAACTGTTCGCTGCTCTGGCACCCCAATGGTGGAACAAACTCCCTCACGACGCCAGGACAGCGGAGTCAATCACCACCTTCCGGAGACACCTGAAACCCCACCTCTTCAAGGAATACCTAGGATAGGATAAAGTAATCCTTCTGACCAACCCCCCCCTTAAAAGATGCACTATTGTAAAGTGGCTGTTCCACTGGATGTCATAAGGTGAATGCACCAATTTGTAAGTCGCTCTGGATAAGAGCGTCTGCTAAATGACTTAAATGTAAATGTAATGTAACTCCAACGTTCAGTCTGAGAAGTGGAGGAGAGATCAACTCCAACATTCAGTGAGAAGTGGAGGAGAGATCAGCTCCAACACTCAGTCTGAGAAATGGAGGAGAGATCAGCTCCAACGTTCAGTCTGAGAAGTGGAGGAGAGATCAGCTCCAACATTCAGTCTGAGAAGTGGAGGAGAGATCAGCTCCAACATTCAGTCTGAGAAGTGGAGGAGAGATCAGCTCCAATGTTCAGTCTGAGAAGTGGAGGAGAGATCAGCTCCAACGTTCAGTCTGAGAAGTGGAGGAGAGATCAGCTCCAACATTCAGTCTGAGAAATGGAGGAGAGATCAGCTCCAAAGTTCAGTCTGAGAAGTGGAGGAGAGATCAGCTCCAACATTCAGTCTGAGAAGTGGAGGAGAGATCAGCTCCAACATTCAGTCTGAGAAATGGAGGAGAGATCAGCTCCAACGTTCAGTCTGAGAAGTGGAGGAGAGATCAGCTCCAACATTCAGTCTGAGAAGTGGAGGAGAGATCAGCTCCAATGTTCAGTCTGAGAAGTGGAGGAGAGATCAGCTCCAACGTTCAGTCTGAGAAGTGGAGGAGAGATCAGCTCCAACATTCAGTCTGAGAAGTGGAGGAGAGATCAGCTCCAAAGTTCAGTCTGAGAAGTGGAGGAGAGATAAGCTCCAACATTCAGTCTGAGAAGTGGAGGAGAGATCAGCTCCAACATTCAGTCTGAGAAGTGGAGGAGAGATCAGCTCCAACAGTCAGTCTGAGAAGTGGAGGAGAGATCAGCTCCAACGTTCAGTCTGAGAAGTGGAGGAGAGATCAGCTCCAACGTTCAGTCTGAGAAGTAGAGGAGAGATCAGCTCCAATGTTCAGTCTCAGAAGTGGAGGAGAGATCAGCTCCAACATTCAGTCTGAGAAGTGGAGGAGAGATCAGCTCCAACATTCAGTCTGAGAAGTGGAGGAGAGATCAGCTCCAACATTCAGTCTGAGAAGTGGAGGAGAGATCAGCTCAAACGTTCAGTCTGAGAAGTGGAGGAGAGATCAGCTCCAATGTTCAGTCTCAGAAGTAGAGAAGAGATCAGCTCCAACATTCAGTCTGAGAAGTGGAGGAGAGATCAACTCCAATGTTCAGTCTGAGAAGTGGAGGAGAGATCAGCTCCAACGTTCAGTCAGAAGTGGAGGAGAGATCAGCTCCAACATTCAGTCTGAGAAGTGGAGGAGAGATCAAATCCAAAGTTCAGTCTGAGAAGTGGAGGAGAGATCAGCTCCAACATTCAGTCTGAGAAGTGGAGGAGAGATCAGCTCCAACATTCAGTCTGAGAAGTGGAGGAGAGATCAGCTCCAACGTTCAGTCTGAGAAGTGGAGGAGAGATCAGCTCCAACATTCAGTCTGAGAAGTGGAGGAGAGATCAGCTCCAACATTCAGTCTGAGAAGTGGAGGAGAGATCAGCTCCAACATTCAGTCTGAGAAGTGGAGGAGAGATCAGCTCCAACGTTCAGTCTGAGAAGTGGAGGAGAGATCAGCTCCAACGTTAAGTCTGAGAAGTGGAGGAGAGATCAGCTCCAACATTCAGTCTGAGAAGTGGAGGAGAGATCAGCTCCAACATTCAGTCTGAGAAGTGGAGGAGAGATCAGCTCCAACATTCAGTCTGAGAAGTGGAGGAGAGATCAGCTCCAACATTCAGTCTGAGAAGTGGAGGAGAGATCAGCTCCAACGTTCAGTCTGAGAAGTGGAGGAGAGATCAGCTCCAATGTTCAGTCTCAGAAGTAGAGAAGAGATCAGCTCCAACATTCAGTCTGAGAAGTGGAGGAGAGATCAGCTCCAACATTCAGTCTGAGAAGTGGAGGAGAGATCAGCTCCAACATTCAGTCTGAGAAGTGGAGGAGAGATCAGCTCCAACATTCAGTCTGAGAAGTGGAGGAGAGATCAGCTCCAACGTTCAGTCTGAGAAGTGGAGGAGAGATCAGCTCCAACGTTCAGTCTGAGAAGTAGAGGAGAAATCAGCTCCAATGTTCAGTCTCAGAAGTGGAGGAGAGATCAGCTCCAACATTCAGTCTGAGAAGTGGAGGAGAGATCAGCTCCAACATTCAGTCTGAGAAGTGGAGGAGAGATCAGCTCCAACATTCAGTCTGAGAAGTGGAGGAGAGATCAGCTCCAACATTCAGTCTGAGAAGTGGAGGAGAGATCAGCTCCAACGTTCAGTCTGAGAAGTGGAGGAGAGATCAGCTCCAATGTTCAGTCTCAGAAGTAGAGAAGAGATCAGCTCCAACATTCAGTCTGAGAAGTGGAGGAGAGATCAGCTCCAATGTTCAGTCTGAGAAGTGGAGGAGAGATCAGCTCCAACATTCAGTCTGAGAAGTGGAGGAGAGATCAGCTCCAATGTTCAGTCTGAGAAGTGGAGGAGAGATCAGCTCCAACATTCAGTCTGAGAAGTGGAGGAGAGATCAGCTCCAACATTCAGTCTGAGAAGTGGAGGAGAGATCAGCTCCAACGTTCAGTCTGAGAAGTGGAGGAGAGATCAGCTCCAACGTTCAGTCTGAGAAGTGGAGGAGAGATCAGCTCTAACATTCAGTCTGAGAAGTGGAGGAGAGATCAGCAGACTGGGGCAGGAGTTCATAGAGTAGACCCACACACCAACTAGCCTCTACTCCACCTATCTGTACAGCTAACAGAGGGCTTCAATAGGCTTCAAATAACTTACAGCACCAGGCTAACAGAGGGCTTCAATAAGTATCAGATGTCTTATAGGACTCAGCTAACAGAGGGCTTCAATAGGCATCAGATATCTTACAGGACTCAGCTAACAGAGGGCTTCAATAGGCATCAGATATCTTACAGGACTCAGCTAACAGAGGGCTTCAATAGGCATCAGATATCTTACAGGACTCAGCTAACAGAGGGCTTCAATAGGCATCAGATATCTTACAGGACTCAGCTAACAGAGGGCTTCAATAGGCATCAGATATCTTACAGGACTCAGCTAACAGAGGGCTTCAATAGGCATCAGATATCTTACAGGACTCAGCTAACAGAGGGCTTCAATAGGCATCAGATATCTTACAGGACTCAGCTAACAGAGGGCTTCAATAGATATCAGATATCTTACAGGACTCAGCTAACAGAGGGCTTCAATAGATATCAGATATCTTACAGGACTCAGCTAACAGAGGGCTTCAATAGGCATCATATATCTTACAGGACTCAGCTAACAGAGGGCTTCAATAAGTATCAGATATCTTACCAGACTCAGCTAACGGAGGGCTTCAATAGGTATCATATATCATACCAGACTCAGCTAACGGAGGGCTTCAATAAGTATCAGATATCTTACAGCACCAGGCTAACAGAGGGCTTCAATAGGCACCAGATATCTTATAGGACTCAGCTAACAGAAGGCTTCAATAGGCCTCAGATATCTTACAGCACCCAGCTAACAGAGGGCTTCAATAAGTATCAGATGTCTTATAGGACTCAGCTAACAGAGGGCTTCAATAGGCATCAGATATCTTACAGGACTCAGCTAACAGAGGGCTTCAATAGGCATCAGATATCTTACAGGACTCAGCTAACAGAGGGCTTCAATAGGCCTCAGATATCTTACAGCACCCAGCTAACAGAGGGCTTCAATAGGCCTCAGATACCTTATAGCACCCAGCTAACAGAGGGCTTCAATAGGATTCAAATATCTTACAGCACCAGGCTAAGAGAGGGCTTCAATAGATATCAGATATCTTACAGGACTGAGCTAACAGAGGGCTTCAATAGATATCAGATATCTTACAGGACTCAGCTAACAGAGGGCTTCAATAAGTATCAGATATCTTACCAGACTCAGCTAACGGAGGGCTTCAATAGGTATCATATATCATACCAGACTCAGCTAACGGAGGGCTTCAATAAGTATCAGATATCTTACAGCACCAGGCTAACAGAGGGCTTCAATAGGCACCAGATATCTTATAGGACTCAGCTAACAGAAGGCTTCAATAGGCCTCAGATATCTTACAGCACCCAGCTAACAGAGGGCTTCAATAAGTATCAGATGTCTTATAGGACTCAGCTAACAGAGGGCTTCAATAGGCATCAGATATCTTACAGGACTCAGCTAACAGAGGGCTTCAATAGGCATCAGATATCTTACAGGACTCAGCTAACAGAGGGCTTCAATAGGCCTCAGATATCTTACAGCACCCAGCTAACAGAGGGCTTCAATAGGCCTCAGATACCTTATAGCACCCAGCTAACAGAGGGCTTCAATAGGATTCAAATATCTTACAGCACCAGGCTAAGAGAGGGCTTCAATAGATATCAGATATCTTACAGGACTGAGCTAACAGAGGGCTTCAATAGATATCAGATATCTTACAGGACTCAGCTAACAGAGGGCTTCAATAGATATCAGATATCTTACAGGACTCAGCTAACAGAGGGCTTCAATAGATATCAGATATCTTACAGGACTCAGCTAACAGAGGGCTTCAATAGGCATCATATATCTTACAGGACTCAGCTAACAGAGGGCTTCAATAGATATCAGATATCTTACAGGACTCAGCTAACAGAGGGCTTCAATAGGTATGAGATAATGCATATTACAGCATCCAGCTCACAGTGAGTCCTAACCACAGATGGGTGACACATACAGTACAGCCACCATATCAGCACACTGTGACCTACCTTACCTGTTTGATTAACCACACCTTTATACAAGCACACTTGATAACTGACATCAAATATCTCTCAGCGCCTTTGAGAAACAGATTCCTGTTTTTTTAAGACTTACAGACTGAACATACATTATGTATCAGCTTTGTTCTCAGAATAAAGAAATCTTGAATACAGAGTCACAAGATAAATACAGTAACAGTTTGAGGTGAGATCAACCACTTAGCTGCGAACATGTGTGTGATCTCTACAGTATCTGCTCACATCCTCCCCCCTGGCTCCAGTTTCATTTGGTTGAGTGTGAAAGTGCAGAAAAAGATTCTCCACTGGGATTGTCAGTAGCCTGAATGTTGGCATGTTGGGGGAGGGGGGGGGGGGCAGAGGGTGTGGCCGGGTTAATTATGTGATCAGGGTGAAGTTGCCATGGGTTGGATCCAGCGGACCGTGCCAAGAGAGGCATAGGTTGTCTCTGAATTTTCTTGGAAGATGATCTGGTTTACTGATCCAGAACTAGAGGGCTACAGGCTGTAAACATGCTTGTGTTTTCCCACAGAGCAGTCTGGGGAGATAGAAAGGGCCTTGTCTTATCCCGTGTTCACTTTGATCAATTCGTTAAGTCGCTATTCAATACTGTCTGCTGACACCGGAGGAGAGTTTTATTTCCCAATAGTCAAGAAAAGATAAAAAATGGCAGGTCAGGCAGTGAATCCCTGTTCTTCTTCGAAGGCCAGGTTCCGTGTCTAAGCTTGCCCAATGTGCCTCTTTCAACAAAACATGGGAGGCCCCAAAACAGAAGTGAGATGACCTGGTTTGTGTGATGAAACAAAACTACTTTAAAAAGGCAGTTCAGCAGTTTTAACTGAGGGTAATTGCAGAAGTCATGAACACTGGACAAACATAGGTTACTGAAGTTCATGTGACTCATGTGAATACTTCTCTATCTATCCTACCATGTCATCACTCTGAGAAAGTGTCAGTCATTAAACAGATACTAGGGAAGGGGGGGCAAAGGAATGATTCTATATAATACCGCTCAACGTCCCTACTCCGTTTTAATATCACAACTAAAGGGATCTCGGTCAATTACAGCGATTGCAGCCCTGCCACAGCGAGTGAGTGAAGAGACGTTAGGTGGTCTGTTCAGAGCACATCTCAACACACACTAATCCCTAAGACTGCTGACCTATCCACCAACACTGCCAGGAGAACATGACAGCCAGGGACAAATAGATATCCAGGACAGAAGACTACAGAACTGCAGACCCAATGGTAAGCCTCAGAGATGCAATGGTGCAATGTAATTGTATTCCAACTGCCATAGCAGAGCTATGTGAGTCAGAAACCAAATCTCTTCGGCACAAGTTATGAACTGAGGCTCTATTTGTCCTCTACCAAGAGTTAACTATGAGTTGTTGTGACCGACAATGTTAGGGGAGAGGTAATACTGGCCCCTCATATTGACATTATAATGAATTCAACACCTCAAGGTTCATAATGACTGAAATAGTTATATTTTATAATTTGGATGAGTTTAGGAAGGAGTGACTCTACTGGCCAACTCTATGTGTTAGCCGCAGGATGTACTGTGTATAAGACTGTCCATTTTCCCTCAGGACTTACTGAAGACCACGAGGATGAAGATCATGGTGGCCACTCCAGCAGTGATGTAGAACATGATGCTGATGTGGTATGCCAGCTCTTCTATATTGTCAACATTTGGCACGAGGATGGGTGGCACCAGGAAGCCAATGGCAATGCCCAACTGTGAGTGAGGGAGACAAAAATACATGATCATTCAATGACTCCTCCCCTCACACCTACATACATATAAAACAAAGCTTGGAAAAAGGGATCATAACCAAGGCACAACAAATTTGATTTGAGGCATAAAAGAAAACACATATGACATATTTAAAATAACTTCCAGTGCTTCCCTGCTTTGCATATCAAAAAACAAATATACACACTAAAATGTTAAGTAAGGCGTTTAAACAGTCCTACAGTTGAATACACTCAATTAGTATTTGGTAGCATTGCCTTTAAACTGTTTAACCTGGGTCAAACGCTTCGGGTAGCCTTCCACAAGCTTCCCACAATAAGTTGGGTGAATTTTGGCCTATTCCTCCTGACAGAGCTGGTGTAACTGAGTCAGGTTTGTAGGCCTCCTTGCTCGCACACACTTTTTCAGGTCTGCCCACACATTTTCTATAGGATTGAGGTCAGGGCTTTGTGATGGCCACTCCAATACCTTGACTTTGTTGTTCTTAAGCCATTTTGCCACAACTTTGGAAGTATGCTTGGGGTCATTGTCCATTTGGAAGACCCATTTGTGACCAAGCTTTAACTTCCTGACTGATGTCTTGAGATGTTGCTTCAATATATCCACATCATTTTACTCCCTCATGATGCCATCTATTTTGTGAAGTGCACCAGTTCCTCCTGCAGCAAAGCACCCCCACAGCATGATGCTGCCACCCCCGTGCTTCACGGTTGGGATGGTGTTCTTCAGCTTGCAAGCCTCCCCCTTTTTCCTCCAAACATAACAATGGTCATTATGGCCAAACAGTTCTATTTTTGTTTTATCAGACCAGAGCACATTTCTCCAAAAAGTACGATCTTTGTCCCCATGTGCAGTTGCAAACCGTAGTTTGTTTTTTTATGGAGGTTTTGGAGCAGTGGCTTCTGCCTTGCTGAGCGGCCTTTCAGGTTATGTCGATATAGGACTCGTTTTACTGTGGATATAGATACTTCTGTACCTGTTTCCTCCAGCATCTTCACAATGTCCTTTGCTGTTGTTCTGGGATTGATTTGCACTTTTCGCACCAAAGTACGTTCATCTCTAGAAGACAGAACACGTCTCCTTCCTGAGCGGTATGATGGATGCCTGGTCCCACGGTGTTTATACTTGCGTACTATTGTTGGTACAGATGAACATGGTACCTTCAGGCATTTGGAAATTGCTCCCAAGGATGAACTAGACTTGTGTAAGTCTATCATTTTTTTCTGAGGTCTTGGCTGATTTCTTTTGATTTTCCCATGATGTCAAGCAAAGAGGCACTGAGTTTGAAGGTAGGCCTTGAAATACATCCACAGGTACACCTCCAATTGACTCAGAAGCTTCTAAAGCCATGACATCATTTTCTGGAATTTTCCAAGCTGTTTAAAGCTGTTTACTTGTGTCATGCACAAAGTAGATATCCTAAACGACTTGCCAAAACTATAGTTAGTTAACAAGAAATTTGTGGAGTGGTTGAAAAGCGAGTTTTCATGACTCCAACCTGTGTATGTAAACTTCCGACTTCAACTGTATGTTAATGAACCACTAAGAACATTGGCATACTGCTTGACAGTTGTTAGAGTGTCAGTAAATGCATGGGCTATTGTAAACACAGAACTAGAACCAAAAAAGACCATGATTTTTTTTCTCACTAAATGTAATCCATATAAGCATGCTTTGGAGGAAGGATTGTTGACATATATTTGACATTTGTATTTTAAAGCATAATTGAGAAATAATTCATTGAAGCTGGAATATTTGTGATATTTTGGCCTTGATTATGGCAAGTCAGTTTATATTTGGCTTGGCTAGCTAGCTAATATGATTTGAATAATGGAGCAACACCAGAGCAACAGCATCAGCTTTTTGGCCCCCTGCACCAGGGAAGTGTTCTGCGTTGTGAGGGGATGCAGACCTTTGCTGATTTGTGGTAGTCTTACTGGCGCTTTGACAGTCGCTGAAGGATCACCCAGGTGGGTGCTACATTTTAGTAGTGGACAATCCAGCCTACCTATGGAGGAGCAGCTGTGACTTTTGAAAAGACAACGAGGTGCACGGTGAAGAGCTCCGGGGCCTATCTATGAGGTGTCTCTACCTCCCTGACTGACTGTACCATCTATGCTCCCTCCTCTTAAGATACTACCTTTCTGAACTGCCTATCACCTAAAGCTGTGGAAGACCATCGCCCAAAAACTGCCAGATCCCTTACATTTGCTTTGCTAAATTGTATTTGGTTTATTTGATTTTTAAAGCAACTTTGAGATTCTACCTGTAATGAAAAGCGCCTCCTTTAGGCCTCCTTTAAGAGTCCAAAATGTTTCATCTGTTGGTTACAAAGCAAAAGTTGGAGTCATATGAAGCTTTACCACTCGCTCTGTAACATGAGTAGTATTATAATCATACATTTATGAATATTGAAAAATATAAACATTAATATAGAAAATTGTAGATTTGGCAAATATACTCAATATATATCGAAGATATCAAAGTTTCAGTGTGGGATCTCTTCTACTATTAAAGTTATGATCCAATTTGTAAGCATTACCAACAAAGTTAACGTGAAAATTGATTCAAAATGGTTGCCCTCTGTTGGTAATCTGCAAGATGTGCAATGATACAAGTAAAAAGAAGGCTGTGTTTGGGAGCATTGCCTATTATGACAATTTCTCTGTATAAAATGGGCCATAACTGTTAAACTGGCAAAAATCCCACTCAGGAACTTTGATATGCCCATAGAGTATATTATGTTTAACAAAATATTGAAAAATGTGCCAAATCAAAACATTAATATTTTCAATATGTATGTTTATATTTGTCTATATTCATAAATTAATGCATGTTATTGAAAACAAAATACTACTCATATTACAGAGCGAGCGGTAAAGCTTCATATGACTCCAACTTTTGCTTTGTAGCACCTACAGATGAAACATTATGAAGTCTTAAAGGAGGCTTGGGTAAGGCTATAATGTCACAAATATTCCAACTTCAATCAATTATTTCTCAATAACTATAAGATACAAATGTCAAATACAAATCACTAATACCCCCCCTGCCACATGCTGAAGTCACACTCAAGCTCTTATGTCAGGGACTTGGACTTAAACAACAGTGGAGATGATGCAAACTTATATTTACGTTCTTGACTATGTGAGACTCATAGTACCCTACGCTTATACTAGTCCTTCTATGTTTTTACTGTACTACATCAGGGGCTGCCAAACTTTTTCACTGCCCCCCTTGCAATTCTATACATTTTGCCATGTGATATTTGAATGGGGAAAAAATACAACAATATCCATTGGCAAAAAAAACTCTGACATGGGCTGGTTGATCTGGACATTTCTGACAAGTTATAAGTAGCTCTCTAAGGTATGCAATGACTAACATGACAAAAGGAACTGATGACGCACTGCCCAATTTTGAAATTGCACCTTGTGCATTATACTATTACAACTTTCAAGAGTAAGTTTAAGTTTAAAGTTCCTTGAAAAAAAGATTAATAATAATTTTGGGGGGGGACCCCCACTCCCCCTATACCAGCCCCTCATGCTTCCCCTAGGGGGCGCGCCCCACAGTTTGGGAACCACTGTACTACATGATCTGCCCAGCCAGCTCACCAGTGTTGAATGAACATACACGATCCAAATATTATACAATAGACCTTAAGAAAAGATGCACCTGCTCCTCATATGACCTTGTGATATCCAGCAGTTAGGTCAGAGTACCCTGCACATTGACTCGGTACCGGTACTCCTTGTATATAGCCTTGTTATGTTATTTAACTCTGCATTGTTGGGAAAGAGCTTGTAAGTAAGCATTTCACGTTAAAGTTGTCTGTAGCTTCTGAAGTGTGGAAACACTTTGTTGCTTTTATGAATTTTTATTACTGCATGCTACTTGTTGCTTGTCCTATATTGCTCTGCATGTGCTTACTGATCATAGTACCATTTATTTATTTTTACCCCTTTTTCTCCCCATTTTCGTGAAATCCAATTGGTAGTTACAGTCTTATCTAATCGCTGCAACTCCCATACTGACTCGGGAGAGGCAAAGGTCTAGAGCCATGCGTCCTCTGAAACACAACTCTGCCAAGATGCACTGCTTCTTGACACACTGCTTGATTAACCAGGAAGCCAGCCACACCAATGTGCCGGAGGAAACACCGTCCAACTGGCCAAACGGCCCGCCGCAGGAGTCGCAGATCGCGATGGGACAAGGACATCCCGGCCGGCCTAACCCTCCCCTAACCTGGACGACGCTGGGCCAATTGTGCGCCGCCTCATGTGTCTCCCGGTCTCGGCCTGCTGCGACACAGCCCAGGATCAAACCCGGACCTGTAGTGATGCCTCTAGCAATGCAATGCAGTGACTTAGACCGCTGCGCCACTCGGGAGGCACTCACTGCTCATTGTTTATCCATATTGTTATTGTAATTGTTTTTAATAACCTGCCCAGGCACTGCGATTGAAAGTTAGCCGGACTGGCTAAAACCAGCACTTTTACTGAAACGTTGATTAATGTGCACTGTCCCTGTAAAATAAAATAAACTCAAAGTCTACACCTGTTGTATTTGGCCCATGTGACAAATAAAAAAGTGTTTGATTTCAGTTATTGGGCATAGCCTCAGTGTTCGTGGCATAAATAGGGTCTTCTAATGCCAGATCACATTACATCATCTGTCTTGAGCATTACCTCAACAGAGCATAAACTCAAACCTCAGACAGTTTATTTTCAATCTTTGTTATTATCAGCCAATGACTCCGTGGTACCCTGACCTCAAATGGTAGAGCATGTACTGACAAAATTGGCTCATAATATGTATAATAAAGTTGACCATGAAACCTTGACAACAAAAGCAGATCCAAACCCTGTTTTTTATTGGATGCTGCAGTGTGAGTGTCATTTCATGATCCAGTGAAAACATGATGCTAGAAGTTATGAGGTCAGGTCACTTGTGAAAATGTCACTAAATGTAGTTTCTTTTCAGGAATGGCCAGAGATGTGGGCCTGAAGAGACTTCCATATGTCCAGTTCGGCAGCATGAGTAAAATGGTTGTAAACTTCTGTCACAGCACCTGCTAGTGCAGAAAGAGAAACCCAGAGACCTCCACGCATCAAGACAAAGGTTTCCTTTCATGTTTCAAAATAATGCAATGTTTTGAACTCAGGTAAACAAATAGCCTCCATATACAATTTGATTTCTGAGAAGTTAATGTCATTAATATATTGTTCACGGGATGGGCTCCTAATGTCTTTCACAGACCAGAAATGAGGATCCCCTCTGAACTGAGTCATAGCACCAGTTAAAAACATCTTAATTGCTGGGTTTTATAGATATTAAACAGACTGCCAGAGATGCCTGAACTAAGACATCATACAACCCTTGTGCGGCAATGTGGCAACACAATCCTCAACATAACACGGCACAAACAGCACAATATACAGGACAAACATCCGTGTAAATGATTCATACCACAATGAACATTTAAATCAAATTAAAAAATGATTAACTGAGATTTGGAAACTGAAAACAGACATTCAAAATTAAAATTGTAAAGGGTAAACAGAAAATGGCATGGATGCCAAGTCTTTCCAAAAGAATTTACAAATAAAAAATAATAAAAAGAATATATCAATTTTTTTTAAATCTTTCGTCTCTCTGTGTTTCATAAAGGTCCTTCAATTCACAAGAGGCTGACTGCATCTCACCGGGGAAAGCATCCGAGCAAACAAAACAGCGCCCATCTGTCTCAGTATGTGTAGCGTATCTATGATTGTCACGCCCTGGCCATAGAGAGGCTTTTATTCTCTATTTTGGTTAGGCCAGGGTGTGACTAGGGTGGGCATTCTAGTTTCTTTATTTCTATGTTTTGTATTTCTTTGTTTTGGCCGGGTATGGTTCTCAATCAGGGACAGCTGTCTATCGTTGTCTCTGATTGGGAATCATACTTAGGCAGCCTTTTTTCCCTTTGGTGTTTGTGGGTAGTTATCTTTGTTAGTGGCACTATAGCCCCGTTAAGCTTCACGGTTGTTTCTTCATTTCTTGTTTTGTTGGCGACATTTACAAAAATAAAATAAAATGTACGCTTACCACGCTGCACCTTGGTCTCCTTCCGACGACGGCCGTGACAGAACTACCCACCTCAAATGGGTAGTTCTGATTTTTAAAAGAGTGACGATTTAACATACCTGTAGAAAAGTAGCTGCATTAATGCATTTGTCACGTTCCTGACCTATTTGTTCCTTTTTCTTTTATTTATTTAGTTGGTCAGGGCGTGAGTTGGGGTGGGTTGTCTTTGTGTGTTTTGTCTAGTTTAGGGTGTGTGTATTGTTTAAGGGGTTTTTAGTGTCATGGGGATGTATGTGTTTTGTTTGTCTAGGGGTTTGTATGTTTAATGGGGCAATGTCTTGTCTAGGTGTTTGTATGTCTATGGCTGCCTAGATTGGTTCTCAATTAGAGACAGCTGTGGTTTATTGTCTCTGATTGAGAGCCATATTTAAGGCAGCCATAGGCATTTGGGTTTTGTGGGTAATTGTCTATCTTGAACGTTTGTTGCTTGTCTGTGCACTAACGTTTGTAGCTTCACGGTCGTTTTGTTGTTTTGTTTTCAGTTTATGTATAGTGTTTGTTTTGTGTTTTCTCTCTTCTGAATAAAGAAGATGTATTTTTCACACGCTGCGCCTTGGTCCACTCTCTCTAATGAAGACGATCGTGACAGAATTACCCACCAACCTAGGACCAAGCGGCGTGTCAAGCGGCAACAGGATCCACCTACACAGGATTCATGGACATGGGAGGAGATACTGGATGGTAAGGGACCTTGGGCACAACCGGGAGAATATCGCCTCCCTCGTGAAGAGCTGGAGGCAGCTAAAGCCGAGAGGAGGCGATATGAGGAGGCAGCACGGAAGCAAGGCTGGGAGCCCGTGAGTACAACCCAAAAATTTATTGGGGGGGCCTTAAAGGGAGTGTGGCGAAGTCAGGTAGGAGACCTGCGCCTACTCCCTGTACTTACCGTGGAGAGCGAGAGTACGGGCAGACACCGTGTTACGCTGTAGAGCGCATGGTGTCTCCTGTACGCGTGCATAGCCCGGTTCGGTACATTCCAGCTCCTCGTATCGGCCGGGCTAGATTGAGTGTTGAGCCGGATGTCATGAAGCCGGCCCAACGCATCTGGCCACCAGTGCGTCTCCTCGGGCCGGCTTACATGGCACCAGCCTTACGCATGGTGGTCCCCGGTTCGCCTACATAGCCCGGTGCGGGTTATTCCACCTCCCCGCACTGGTCGGGCGACGGGGAGCATACAACCAGGTAAGGTTGGACAGGCTCAGTGCTCAAGGGAGCCAGTACGCCTGCATGGTCCGGTATTTCCGGCGCCACCTCCCCGCTCCAGCCCAGTACCACCAGTGCCTACACCACGCACCAGGCTTCCTGTGCGTCTTCAGAGCCCTGTGCCTCCTCCACGCACTAGCTCTATGGTGCGTGTCTCCAGCCTTTTACCACCAGTGCCTACACCACGCACCAAGCCTCCTGTGTGTCCCCAGAGTCCTGTGCGTCCTGTTGCTGCTCCCCGCACTAGCCCTGAGATGCGTGTCCTCAGTCCGGTACCACCAGTTCCGGCACCACGCACTAGGCCTAATGTGCGTCCCCAGGGTCCAGGGTCCAGCATGCCCTGTTCCTTCTCCCCGCACTAGCCCTGAGATGCGTGTCCTCAGCCCGGTACCTCCAGTTCCGGCACCACGCACCAGGCCTACAGTGCGTCTCGGCCGGCCAGAGTCTGCCGTCTGCCCAACGGCGCTTGAACTGCCCGTCTGCCCAACGGCGCCTGAACTGCCTGTCTGCCCAACACCGTCTGAACTGTCCGTCTGCCACGCGCCGCATGAACTGCCCGTCTGTACTGAGTATTCAAAGCCGCCCGTCTGTACTGAGCCTGCAAAGCCGCCCGTCTGCCATGAGCCTTCAGAGCCGTCCGCCAGACAGGAGCCGCTAGAGCCTTCCGCCAGACAGGAGCCGCTAGAGCCTTCCGCCAGACAGGAGCAGCCAAAGCTTTCCGCCAGACAGGAGCAGCCAGAGCCTTCCGCCAGACAGGATCAGCCAGAGCCTTCCGCCAGACAGGATCAGCCAGAGCCTTCCGCCAGACAGGATCAGCCAGAGCCTTCCGCCAGACAGGATCAGCCAGAGCCTTCGCCAGACAGGATCAGCCAGAGCCTTCCGCCAGCCATGATCAGCCAGAGCCTTCCGCCAGCCATGAGCAGCCAGATCCGTCAGCCAGCCATGAGCAGCCATATCCGTCAGCCAGCCATGAGCAGCCAGATCCGTCAGCCAGCCATGAGCAGCCAGATCCGTCAGCCAGCCATGAGCAGCCAGATCCGTCAGCCAGCCATGAGCAGCCAGATCCGTCAGCCAGCCGTGAGCCGTCCAGCCAGGATCCGCCAGAGCCGTCCAGCCAGGATCCGCCAGAGCCGTCCAGCCAGGATCCGCCAGAGCCGTCCAGCCAGAATCCGCCAGAGCCGTCCAGCCAGGATACGCCAGAGCCGTCCAGCCAGGATCCGCCATTCAGTCCGGTGCTGCCCCTTAGTCCGGTGCTGCCCCTTAGTCCGGTGCTGCCCCTTAGTCCGGTGCTGCCCCTTAGTCCGGTGCTGCCCCTTAGTCCGGTGCTGCCCCTTAGTCCGGTGCTGCCCCTTAGTCCGGTGCTGCCCCTTAGTCCGGTGCTGCCCCTTAGTCCGGTGCTGCCCCTTAATCCAGTGAGGTTAATGTGGAGGGTGGTCATTTGGAGGAGGCTACGAAAGCGGGTAGTGACTATGGTGGGGTGGGGACCACGACCAGTGCCAGAGCCGCCACCGTGGACAGACGCCCACCCAGACCCTCCCCTAGACTTTAAGCTGGTGCGCCCGGAGTTCGCACCTTAAGGGGGGGGTTATGTCACGTTCCTGACCTATTTGTTCCTTTTTCTTTTATTTATTTAGTTGGTCAGGGCGTGAGTTGGGGTGGGTTGTCTTTGTGTGTTTTGTCTAGTTTATGGTGTGTGTATTGTTTAAGGGGTTTTTAGTGTCATGGGGATGTATGTGTTTTGTTTGTCTAGGGGTTTGTATGTTTAATGGGGCAATGACTTGTCTAGGTGTTTGTATGTCTATGGCTGCCTAGATTGGTTCTCAATTATAGACAGCTGTGGTTTATTGTCTCTGATTGAGAGCCATATTTAAGGCAGCCATAGGCATTTGGGTTTTGTGGGTAATTGTCTATCTTGGACGTTTGTTGCTTGTCTGTGCACTAACGTTTGTAGCTTCACGGTCGTTTTGTTTTCAGTTTATGTATAGTATTTGTTTTGTGTTTTCTCTCTTCTGAATAAAGAAGATGTATTTTTCACACGCTGCGCCTTGGTCCACTCTCTCTAATGAAGACGATCGTGACAGCATTAAGTGGGTGATTAAGTGTAGCCTACTGTACAGCTGCATACACTGTACTGGCAGAAGATGGTGGAATTGTACCATGTCATCTCCCCTTACTTACCTTTATATTTTCACATTTCTGAGTTTTTCTTTGAATTCCATAAATTGCTCTAGTGACAGAATTCTCAAGAAACCTAGCCAATCGTGGAAGATCCATTGAGTTGTATTAGAAAACATAACAGAAATACTTCTGAAAATTATTATCCATCATTTAGCAATAGAGATGCTCAATGTTGTGTATTTGACAGTTATGGTGATGACATATTGAAATGTGCTACAATTTTAGAAAAAGTTACACACAAAAATGTTGAAATGGTTTGACATGATGTCTTCTCATGGAGTTTCAAGATTTGTATGTTGCAATTTTCAGGTTAGTATTAGGGTATAACCTGTAATGTCAGTGTCTATCTGAAACATTTTAAACCTGAGAGCTGAATTGTTTTTATAAAGTATACATATTCAAAGAGATCATCTATACAGAAAGGGCTACATCCCAAGGAGACTGATTGGATAGGTAGGAAGATAGGGGGTTGGAAAGATGTAGAGTTGAACTTGCAGGAGAAAAACTCCCTATCCTACTCAGCACATTACACACACACACACACACTTCAAAAAATAAATATTTAATATTATTATTTGAGCACAAAGCTATACTGGTAACTAAGCTCAAACAGCATGTTAAGTATTTCATTGTTATCAACTCAAACACTTAATCACGGGGCTACTTTAGTCATAAAAGTAGGCTAAAGCAGATATTTTTTTTAAATCCATACAAAAGTGAGTTCTGAAAAGAGATAATCCAGCAAAGAGGCTCACAAAGAACAAAATGCCTGCGGTTGGTTGGAAAGCTACTTTATTGGAGCAGTGGATGTGAAGCTGCCTATGAAAATCATCTCAGATCAGTTTGTAGGACATGCTTGTCACTATGCATGTAACTCACTATACGCCTGGATTAGTGAGTCCACAGGACCAGCAATATTAACCTCTAACGGAGAATAATATGCAGCTCAAAAGGTATTATGAACATTCTTTCATAATCCCCAATAAATTGATTTGACTTTCATCATTTGCCTCAGCATTGTAAGTCCCAAATGGCCTCCAGTTTAAGGTTTGACTTCAACATAGTTGGATACTGAATACAGGCATATTGCTGTAGTGTAATTATACATATTACCTATTGCATTTATAAGTCAACTACCCAATCTATAATTTGATTAATTGGGTGTTTTGAGGGAGGAAATAAGACAAATCTCGCCCTAAGAGAGGTTGTAGATACTTTCAGTTTCAGATTTTGTTTACCGTGTCAGAACTTTAATATTAAAAGAGGATGCATGCTCAAGATGCTCTCAATGCGTCCATTGCAGAATTACAGTAGCCTAGATTCATGTGTGAATGCATATGGATTGCTCTGGGCTAAATCATAACATGTTAACCACTTTCAATGTATTATCATTTTTCTAAACATCTAAAATACCACAAAAAGTAAGGACACTCTCTTGATGGCCATTGGTCATACATGCCATACTGTAGGCCTATATGTCATCTGAGCCAATGAACTGTCCAGTTTAAGACATTGACATTGAGATGTCTTATTCATTCATTCATTCATTCATTCATATTCATTATTCATTCATCATCTAAGATGTCAAATAATAACTCTCCTCTAAGACCGACCTTTTTCAAAACACCACATTTATGTGCACTCTTTATTTTGATCAGTCAATCAATATCTTAAGCGAATTAGAAACAAAATAAATCGCAACTCTTTTTAACTTAATAGGGTACCTTTGCGTGAGGTGGGATAAACTCACCTGATTCCCAAAAACGCCGATGGAACAGGCGGTGGACACCTCTTCGGACCCAAACCAAACCGATGCCAGGCGGGAGGGCATGCCAAGGATGAAGACCTGGGATAGAGAACTTGCAAACTGTCCGAGCATCGTCACCCAAAATAAGTTTGACCTGACGCTGGCCACCTTGATCCATGTCCCAAGGCAATTAATAGCGGTGGCCATCAGTGCTATGAGCCGCAGTCCCTTTTTGTCCAAAAGCCAGGAGACAGGCCATATAAAAGGAATATAGGTCAACATATAGACCATTGACATCCAGTCAATGGTAAAAGAGTCCACATTGTAGAATTTCATAAAAATATTGTTGATTATTCCGTATTGGATCCATTGAAATGCGTTGCACAGGGAGTAACAGCTGAAAAGGAACACCATCACCCATCTCCTTTTGTATAAACGCGTGGTAGTTGAAGGCCTATTGTCCTGGTTCTCATTCGAGATGCTCGTACATTCAATTTGTTCCTCCATGTCCACGGATTTGGAAGGGTTCGTTTTCCTCAGATCCAGACCATTTTTCTCCTCTTTAATTTCTTTGTTATCAAAGTCAGGGTTGTCGTCCATAATGACAAAGTTGTTGGGTACCCTTGGGTACCTACGCGCACTGTTAGTTTAGTCTACAGAAACTGCAACTTAAACACCTAGGTCTATGTGTTATTCAAAATGAGCATGCAGTGTTGGCTAACGCGCAACACATCTAAACTTTTTAAATGTGCAACTAACGCCAAAATGCTCGGTGAGCAATATGTTCTAACTAGCTATTAAAAAGCAGACAACTGCAAGCCAAATAGTAAACCAGGGTATAATGTAGGCTAATGTTAAATATCATCTCTTATTATATAATGATACAAAGTTCCAAAACTTGAAATGGGGAATCATACATACAGCCTATGTTTTTTAACATAAGAATGTCCCAAATACGTCCGTGATAGTGCTTTTGCTCTGAGAGAAATTCCAATCGGCTTATTATAACACCACGTGATGTCCAAACTCTATCTCCACCCTGATGGAAGTTGAACCAATGACAAGGAAAACTTCCGCACACGACGTGACTGACAGAACAAATTATAATTAGCATTTAATGACCCATATTGCTTCTTACAACATGTTTATTGCTAAATGTGAACATTAATTAATAAACAAACATTGTACACCATTACAGTGGCGTCAGTAGGCCTGGGCTTGAAGGGCTTCAGCCCAGATGTTTTTGATCGAGCCCCGAACCTTTTGGTGGTAAAAAAAAAACACACACACATCACTTGTCCCATGCAGTATAAAATAAAACGTTTATGCTACTAATTTGACCAGTGGACCGTTCATGTCACTTGACCCTTCCCCCACCCCTACAGCACCTGTTAGATGTCAATGTCATCACTCAGCAAAATGTCTGTCACTCAATCAATCTGCAGCATAGCACAGAGCAATTATGGATATTCAAAATGTATTCCAAAGGAGTGGCAAAAAGACAAGCAGGTTAAGGCAACAGTGAATGGGGTGGAGAGGCAGCAGAGGCAGCAGAGTTAGCCACATGTTTGTGCAGGGTTGGTGGTAGCTAACAAGCTAGTCTCCCTCAGCATAAGGGTTGGCTAATGATAATTAGCTAGTGTTAGTACTCAGCATCCTTAAGATATTGGCTGTCAGTCAGAGTTAATGAACAGTATATTTAGTGAATGGGTAAGCTAAGGATGTTGATATAAGCAGTCGTGACTTGTCATTCAGGGCAAGTGGGGCAGAGCCCCACATTTTTTGCGAAAACAGGCTTGCCTGTTTTGCATGTTATTTTGGCATTAATAAGTGTCACATAACAGTTTGCAAACAATGTACAAATAATATATATCATTGAGTTAATAAAGTCACATACAAACATGGTCTCTTTTTTTCTTGAGTAATATATGTGTTTCAGCCTAGCTCAGTGCTTTCTGTTGTGGTCGGGCAAGCCAGCAGAAAATATGAAGCGTTGCGTCGTGATTGGCTCAGTGTTCTGTCACTCAATAACCTGTTTTAGAGAAATGTAATTATCAAATATTGTAAGAGCATTCATTGTCTGCTTATATGCCCACTTTGTTTAGCCTACAGTTCTAACTTGGTGTACAGGTTAGAGCACTGTAACAACGGCCCATGTTCTGAATTATGTTGCTGTACATTTCAAAAGTGCTAAACAAATAGTTATATTGATGAACATTACGTCCGTCCTAGCTCGCTCATTGTCTTAATCGAAATTACGGATTGCTTCTTAGCCGCTTGTCGTCCCCTTATGCCATAGTTTGTACATCTCAATTGTCAGTAGAACCACATTTGTTTAAGCAAGTCAGACATATCAGCTATGATTTTTTAAAGGCAGTAAATGAGGCTGAATGAACTGTTTTGCTGCCAGACAAGGCTCCGCTGATAGCCAGGTGTAGCAGTGGTAAGATGTTGGGACTGCTGTTGGGACAGCTTTATGTAGGCCCTAACAGTTTGTGGGCACCATTTGTCACCGTTGTAGTGCAATTCATGTATTGTTTAGTGTTGTGTTGTGTACTGGCTTTGCTGGCATGCGGCCCATTTTTATTTATTTTTTGCCCCACCAGATTTGCATGCTAAATTCGCCACTGGATATAAGTCATGATATTAGGAAATAGGTTTATTTCCAGCAAGTGTATTTGATGGGTTTAGTTTCTGTAGCAAGTTTGGCTGGCTATCCACATTGGTACCTACTGTCTGGCTAGCTAGTTAAGACCGAAGAGATGAGAGAATGTTCTTCTGACTTGAAACACATATCTCCTGACAGTGACACAGTGCCGACCTGTGGACTGAAGCTGAACTTTACTACAACATTATATGAACGGGACCAACGCGCAGCGGATGTTGAGTTCCACATATTTAATACAAAGAGAAACTTAAACAAAACAAAAATATATCAATAAACGAACTGTAACGGCGTTCCTCTCTCTCTTCATAAGAAGAGGAGGAGTAGTGATCGAGCCAAGGCGCAGCGGGTTGTGAATACATGATGAATTTTATTTATAAGACAAAACGAAACAAACTATACTTGGATAAACTAACAAAATAACAAAACGAAAATAGACAGACTTAAGTACGACGAACTGATATAACACACGCAGAACGAACGAACAAGTACTTACTACAAAAACGCACGAACAAACCGAAACAATCCCGTATGGTGTAACATCAACACAGACACAGGAGACAATCACCCACAAACAAACAGTGAGAACACCCTACCTAAATATGACTCTTAATTAGAGGAGAACGCAAAACACCTGCCTCTAATTAAGAGCCATACCAGGCAACCAAAACCAACATAGAAACAGATAACATAGACTGCCCACCCAAAACACATGCCCTGACCTAAACACATACAAAAACAACATAAAACAGGTCAGGACCGTTACACGAACAACTAAACGTGACTACGTGGTGCACATGTACAAACACATAACAATATCCCACAAACACAGATGGGAAAAATAGCTACTTAAATATGATCCCCAATTAGAGACAACGATTACCAGCTGCCTCTAATTGGGAATCATACAAAACACCAACATAGGAACTCTAAACTAGAACACAACATAGAAATGATAAACTAGAATACACCCTAGTCACACCCCTACTACACCATAGAGAAACAAGGGCTCTCTATGGTCAGGGCGTGACATTAACCTTGTTTAAAATTAGCAATGTTGAGGTAGAACTGACAAAATTAAATTAATCATAGAGGTCTTATAACCTATTCCATTCTACAGGTAAACATGCTTAGCTCATGTCTGTTATTTCCATACAGGCTATCTTTTTTATTTTATTTTATTTAACCTTTATTTACCTAGGCAAGTCAGTTAAGAACAAATTCTTATTTACAATGACGGCCTAGGAACAGTGGGTTAACTGCCTTGTTCAGGGGCAGAACAACTGATTTATAGCTATCTCACAACTATTTGGTAAAAAAAACTGCCCATTAATCAATTGGTGAAATTATTTCAGTGAGCTTTTATTTTTATTACTTTTAATTCACTTAGCTACTTACTTTTTCGATTGTTGTTGCATTGTCAATAGGTACATGCTAGTAAGCATTTCGTTGCACTGTGTACTCCATATACAGTGCATTCGGAAAGCATTCAGACCCCTTCCCTTTTTCCACATTTTGTTACCTTACAGTCTTATTCTAAAATTGATTAAATAAATGTTTTCCTCATCAATCTACACACAATGCCCCATAATGACAAAGCAAAAACAGTTTTTCTGAAATGTTTGCAAATGTAATAAGTATTCAGACCCTTTCTACTCCTGTTTCAATTGATCATCCTTGAGCTGTATCTACAACTTGATTGGAGTCCACCTGTGGTAAATTCAATTGATTGGACATGATTTGGAAAGGCACACACCTGTCGATATAAGGTTCCACAGTTCACAGTGCATGTCAGAGCAAAAACCAAGCCATGTGGTCGAAGGAATTGTCCATAGAGCTCCGAGACAGGATTGTATCGAGGCACACATCTGAGGAAGGGTACAATAAAATGTCTGCAGCATTGAAGGTCCCCAAGAACATAGTGGCCTTCATCATTCTTAAATGGAAGAAGTTTGGAACCACCGAGACTCTTCCTAGGGCTGTCCGCCCGGCCAAACTGAACAATCGGGGGATAAGGGCCTTGGTCAGGGAGGTGACCAAGAATGCGATGTTCACTCTGACAGAGCTTCAGAGTTCCTCTGTGGAGATGGGAGAACCTTCCAGAAGAACAACCATCTCTGCAGCACTCCACCAACCAGGCCTTTATGGTAGTGTGGCCAGACGGAAGCCACTCTTGGTAAAAGGCACATGACAGCCCGCTAGGAGTTTGCCAAAAGGCACCTAAAGACTCTCAGACCATGAGAAACAAGATTATCTGGTCTGATGAAACCAAGATGGAACTCTTTGGCCTGAATGCCAGCGTCAAGTCTGGAGGAAACCTGACACCATCCCTATGGTGAAGCATGGTGGTGGCAGCATCATGCTGTGGGGATGTTTTTCAGCGACAGGGACTGGGAGACTAGTCAGGATTGCCAAAAGGCAAGGATTAGTAGTAATGGCGTCAGAGGGGATGGCTGACATTTTAAGGGCTCCTAACCAACTGTGCTATTTTGTTAGTTTTTTTTGCCTCGTTTGTGACTTATTTTGTACATAATGTTGCTGCTACCGTCTCGCATGACCGAAAAGAGCTTCTGGACATCAGAACAGCGATTACTCACCTTGAACTAGTTCTCACGTCACCCCGCTCCTCCGCTCTCTCCACTGGCTTCCAGTTGAAGCTCGCATCCGCTACAAGACCATGGTGCTTGCCTACGGAGCTGTGAGGGGAACGGCACCTCAGTACCTTCAGGCTCTGATCAGGCCCTACACCCAAACAAGGGCACTGCGTTCATCCACCTCTGGCCTGCTCGCCTCCCTACCACTGAGGAAGTACAGTTCCCGCTCAGCCCAGTCAAAACTGTTCGCTGCTCTGGCACCCCAATGGTGGAACAAACTCCCTCACGACGCCAGGACAGCGGAGTCAATCACCACCTTCCGGAGACACCTGAAACCCCACCTCTTCAAGGAATACCTAGGATAGGATAAAGCAATCCTTCTGCCCCCCTCCCCCCCCCTTAAAAGATTTAGATGCACTATTGTAAAGTGGCTGTTCCACTGGATGTCATAAGGTGAATGCACCAATTTGTAAGTCGCTCTGGATAAGAGCGTCTGCTAAATGACTTAAATGTAAATGTAAATGTTGAACTAGACAAAGATTTTTTATTTAATGAGTCCGACGCAAAGGATCTACTGCTTTCTTGAGACCAGGCCCAAATCCATGTAATTCACGTGAAAAAAAGATGGAGAAAAAGGGGAAGGATATCGGGTTGTGTTGCGTTGTGAGAATTCAGAGAAGAGTGAATAAACCTCAACTACCTTCTGTACTATTGGCCAACGTGCAATCATTGGAAAATACACTGGACGATCTACGATTAAGACTATCCTATCATCGGGACATTGAAAACTGTAATATCTTATGTTTCACAGAGTCGTGGCTGAACGACGACATGGATAATATAGAGCTGGCTGGGTTTTCCGTGCATCGGCAGGACAGAGCAGCTACATCTGGTAAGACGAGGGGCGGGAGTGTGTGTCTATTTGTCAATAATCGCTGGTGCTCGATGTCTAATATTAAAGAAATCTTGAGGCATTGCTCGTCTGAGGTAGAGTACCTTATGATAAGCTGTAGACCACACTATCTACTAAGAGACTTCTCATCTATATTATTCATAGCTGTCTATTTACCAAACAAATGCTGGCACTAAGACTGCACTCAACGAGCAGTATAAGGCCATTAGCAAACAAGAAAGGGCTCATCCAGAAGCAGAGCTCCTATTGGCCATGGATTTTAATGTAGGCAAACAAATCCGTTTTACCTGATTTCTACCAGCATGTCACGTGTAACCAGAGGAAGAAAACATCAAGACCACCTTTACTCCACACACAGAGACACATACAAAGCTCTCCCTCACCCTCCATTTGACAAATCTGACCATAATTCTATCCTCCTGATTCTTGCTTACAAGCAAAAATTGGTCAGATGATGCAGATGCTACGCTACATGACTGTTTTGCAAGCACAGACTGGAATATGTTCTGGGATTCATCCAATGCCATTGAGGAGTATAGTACCTCACTCACCAGTGTTGATAATTCGTTTTACTGGAGACAGGAGAACAAGAGGAGACATATGACAAGGTGTATAATTTTATAATAAGGCAGATTTATTCAAGTGTAAAAATATTAGGCAAAGCGTGCGGCACGGCTCTTTCTGTCTGATTTGTATGAAATCGTCCGGAAAGAGGTAGTTTCAACAGTTGTACAGTTTTATATAGACAACAAGCAAAGTAGGTTGATCTGGAAGTCTGGCCTTCCGATTGGTCGATCTGGGTCTTGGGTAGTCCTGAACAGGCCTGGTGTCCACGTTCCATTGGTTCCTGAGATAGTTCTTTGTCTTGAGCTCCAACCCTGAGTTGTGTGTGTCTGTGGTTATCATGGGGGAGGGGAATTATGTGTGTCTGTAGTTGGTGTCTTAATAAGTCCAGCATATGTCCAAGAGAAATGAGGAGTATGTGTATTTTGTATAAAAGATGACTTATGTTGAAATGTTGTTATTACTAGTTTCCAGTCTCTATTACAATTTCTTACAAATCCCTCTCTTCACGTCTCACAAGAGACATGACATAAAAGTATAAAAAGACAAAACTAAAGGATAAAATTTGTCAGAAGACAAATTTTAATTCCCTCTCTTCACGTCTCACAAGAGACGTGACATAAAAGTATAAAAAAGACAAGGCTAAAGGATCAAATTTGTCAGAAGACAAATTTTAATTCCCTCTCTTCACGTCTCACAAGAGACATGACATAAAAGTATCTTAGTCCTCAAATAGATAGACAGGTCCAGCTTCCCCATCATCAAGCAATGGGAACATTTGGGCCCTTTCCTGATTAGGGTCTATGGCGGCAGTTATAACACGGCTAGCAAGCGTGCGCGCACATGGAATGCAACAGCATCCACAAAGTACAAGAATGGCCGCAAAAACGGAAATTGATACTAGGATGGAGGAAACCAGCGTCTTATATTTACCAAAAGCATCCATCCATGAGTCCCACATAGTAGTGTCCACTCCAGGATGCTGTTTCATCTTACCATTAAGGGTACGAAGTCCCTCCAATGCTACAGTCAGACTCCCATCCGTAGCTGTGTTATTGGGAATGAAAGTACAACACTGTTCACCAAACATTGCACATACCCCCCCCCCCCCCCCCCCCGTTCAGCCAATAACATATCAACCGCGATTCTATTTTGAAATGCCATCAGGGACGTAGCTGCCAATTGTCCATGGACCGCCTCGAAGCCTTGTTGAGTCCAATTGCCCAGTTTCTGGACATTAAAATGAATGTAGTTAATTCCGTCCACATTTTTACTAACTGTTCACCACCAACAGACAGAAGATTCAAACCCAGCTGTCACTTGGTCCACCAGTTTATATTCATCTGGTACCCCCTAGGGACACCAATAGCATCAATGTAAGTTGAGTCGTAAATGAGCAAGGACCAAAAAAGAGACCACTCCAATAACTACACCTGGAGTGGCCAACCACACATTAGTAAACCAAAAAAACGAGAATATGTTAAACCCTCAGGTCCATCCCTCTATACAACCTGTACCAGGTGGGCTCGTCGCCACCCGGGAACTTCAAACCTTCACAACAGGGAGGACAAACATCACTTTTTATTCATTCAACAACATCAACTACAGCAAACCAAGGGTCCTCCTCTGTCAGCCCACTCTCCTGCGGAAGCTTGTTTTCGTATCAGCCTCTTCAACTAGAGCATCAAGCAACGGCATCATACCAGAGGCCCCTTACACATCCGTAACAAACTTCTTCAAACAAGGTATGATACAGGCAATACAGAAATGAAAAACAACAACTATTGTCAGAAATCCAGTAATCATCATTGCAGTGTACTTACCAAAACAACCACCCAGCCAGGGGAACAGTCCACTCTCCTCCACACCTGCAAGACCCTTCATCTCCACTGATAACCTTGCCAACCCACTCAGAGCTTTTGAAATGCTCCCATCCGGACTAGTATTGTTAGGAACAAACGTGCAACACTGTTCTACAATCTTTTTACATACACCTCCCTGGTTGGCCAGACTTATGTCCAGTGTTAGTCTATTGTGTCTACTGGTTTGAGAGGTAGCATCCAATTGTTCAGCCATCCCTGTAAGTCCTGTGTGGGTGTGTTTAACAAATCATCATTAATTATAGTAGATATAATTGATCCAGACCTTTTGTTTTAGCATCAACAATAGCTGGGCCAATGATGGGCATCAGATGCCACAGGCCATCATTCCTGTTTAATGTCCGGAATTCGTGGGGGACCCCTATTGGGACCCCCAACAGGTTGGTGTGCATGCTATCTGTACCCTCGGACCAAGGACCGTCACGGTTCTGCCGTCTCCTGGGTTGGTACCGAGTCTCTGTGTCATGTACAGCTCCCAGAAGTTGGTTAGCTATAACCTCAATAATAGGCCATGGTGGTATCAGACTGGCCAAACCACATGTGCAACGACAATTTCCTTTCAAACTGGGGTCAACCGCCTGGCAGGTCCACACATCTACCATACATCAGCAACACCTCTAGTTAATAGTGGCATTAGTGATGCAGGTAATAGTAGGGAGCCTTCCATAGTCTATACCTCTACCTGTACCAGTGATACAGCTGTTATATCCCCCATATGCCTTAACTCCCCACGGTACCTTCTGGGGAGGGACCTCTGGGAACACAAGACTCAGAGTTTTACACAGGGTTGAATTTGGCTTGAACTTTCCAATATGCACATCTAACCTTCCCCATTACTTAGGACAAATGGGTGAGCAGCCAGAATAGGTCTGGCATGTCCACATACGACACAGTCCTTTCTATTAAGTGTTTTGTAGGCCAACCACATATTCTCCCTTTCCTCATAACCAGTTTCAGTCCCCAAATGTTCACTATCTGAGATGTCTTTTATATTTATTATCTGTACCAGATTGGAGAGCTTAGGTGATGGCGTGGGACTTGGTCTTGAAGTGGTGGAGGAGGCCAGCTGAATCCTGGTCCGTTTGAACTGGTGGCGGTTCTGGCAGCACTGCGATGGTAACATCCCCATCGTATCCTAATCAGACAGCTCAGGACTACAAGCAGTCCTGTAAAACCCCACCCTCTCCCAGGGAACACATCATCAGCCAGAGATCAAACAACATTTTCACTTCTATGAACGTACACAGTGAGGAAAGGTTCTTCTCCTTAACGCAACGGTTCTTCTCCTTAACTCTGTGATCATTCGGCAGTGTCAGTGTGTCTCACCCTCCAAGTGCGATATGCCCCCAGGTCGAGTGATTCACCTTCTCCCTTAATTCACCTGCAATGCATAAACTCTTGGACATACAGGTTTGGTTAACAAACAGTTCCTCATTTGTTCTTTCTGATTATATATTTAACTTCTATGCCTATTTTTTTTTAGCTATAAATGTTTAATTTTAAATAAGTTTATTATCCAATAGGCCCCATCCTTTCCTAGTCCACAATGTACCCTCCTTCGTTTGATACCTGGCTCTGGCCAGGTATCAACCTTACCTACTCTAAATAATAACTTAGTACATAATATTATAGTAATGTCCCTTTTATTCGCCGCATATCCAATTCTCCCTTGGGCGTACATTCATATCTATTCTTTTCCAATTCTCTGTCAAGTGACTTATCTACTTTGAAATGTATCTGTGCTGCTTATATATGTTAACCCCTTTCTCTCCTATCTTATTTCACAGCCTACCTTTCTCATTTCCTGGTCCACCCTCCCCACTCTGCTCTCAAACCTTCAAGGTCTCAACAGTGCGGGGTAGACCCCTCTGTCTGCCTCTTTCTAATAATAGTCAATAACAACTATGTGTTCCTTTGCAATATTAACTAAGTGTCTCACTGTTTTGACTTTATCTGCATGGATTTAAAAATAACAACATGTCTTATAGTGTCAATCTCTAAAGTCCTTACATAACCTTAATAAACCTATCTCTATCTTCTAATGGCCAATACAAATGCTTACCTTATGGTCAAGAGTTATAAACTCTATTATAATCAATTTACCTCAAAACTAGTATCCCAAATGACACAACTTCATTATTCTCACTACATTTTCCCCGTGAGTGATCAAGTCACCGGAAAAATGCAACGAAAACAGAAAACAGGTCAAAAGGTTACACCTACATTCGTGTTCCATATCTAGACATACCAAAAGAACCCTTTATCTTCTCAAAGTCCCTTGCCTAAATAAAACTCAGAAAGTAAAACTCCTATTCCCATATGAGTGTATTCTTTTAAGATATCTTATCTCTGGGAACACGGAAACCCTTAACCTTAATGTTTACTCCAAAAAACAAAATTATGTCACCAGCATTCAACCAGGCTCCCCGTCGGCTGGGAGACCATTGGGTGCTGCAATACTGCCATCTTCTGTCCATTCTCTGCACAGCTCTCCACCCACTCTTATTCAACCTTCTCAATTTGAGCCATATTAGTTTCTTATTTTAACTATTGTTTTCTAAATTTTAATTTTTTTATTTTTTTATCTATTATTACCTAGTTAGACTAGAGTGTCCGTGACATACATCCATGGGGATCCGGTTATAGTTATTCTATTAACCATGTGAAAGTGCCCAGGGACACCCCAAATATCAGTAGGAATATCACAAATAAGGGGCCAGATATCCCTAGCCTCATACCTTGGTATGAGTTCGGTTTGCAGCCACTTAATGACCTATTTTGCATCCTCCCTTGCTGTTGGTATTGCCTCAACCCATTTAGAGAACCTGTCTACCATAACCAACAGGTACCTTTTTCCATTTGTCACATTGTCTTGCCCCATATCTGTGTAATCTATGCTGATGTCCTGAAAACAAGCATTTGGGACTGGGTATGAGCCCATGGGCGTTTGGTATGGTTTCTTTGGATTGTGGCTACCACAAATGCTACACTCGTCACAAAACAAATCTGTCATGTCTTTCATGTGTGGGTGCCACCAGATGTGGGACACCTTCTGTAAAGTCTTTAGTTTGCCTTCGTGTGTGTGCCCAAGAGCTTCTCGTATTAGTTCTGGACATAGGTTTGCTGGGGCCACTAGTCTGCCATCATGGCATCTCCACAGTTCATCAGGTCCCTTGGTGGCCCCTTTCTGTCCCCATACTGAGTGTTCATAGGGTCCTGCTGTGAACTGGAGTTCTTTTATGTGTTGCTTTGTGAGCTCAGTCCGAGCTGGTTGAGTCCGTAGTACCATTTGTCTCGGGGTGTATCCGCCAGCTTTCTTGGCTGCTTTATCAGCTGCATCATTTCCCTCGCCGACTCTGTTTTTCAGTTGTTGGTGTCCTTTACACTTCATGATGGCCACCTTCTCAGGTAGTGCGACCGATTTAATCCGTTTTTTTTTCCCATCTGTGTCTTGTGTTTGATTGGAAGGTTCCCTGTGGTGGTGAAGTTGCGTCTCAGCCATTGTGATCCATTCGTATGGACTGCTCCATGAGCATAAGCTGAGTCGGTGTAGATGTTCACAGTCTTCCCTTCAGCTCTTTCCAGTGCTTGTGTCAAACCTATGATTTCAGCTAATTGGGCTGATGCAGGTTGTGTGATGGTAGCAGATTCCAAAGTCACGTGTGATCCATTCGGAAGCTGCTGCACCACTGTGTATGCTGCTATGTTCCCTTCTTCTCCTCTGTAACAGCATCCATCTGTGTATAACCATAGGTCAGGGTTGGTGAGTGGTTCGTTCCCCAGGTCAGATCTCAGTTTCAGTTCTTGTGCAGCTCTTTCTGCACAGGAGTGGGGTAGACCTTCTTTAGCATTGAGTGCGACTGCCATGTTTTTGTCAGTGTTGACAAAAGTGATGTGTGATTGTGTGCATTTATTCTGGATTTTTTCTTTTCTTTCAGCGCTGAACGTGAATTCTTTGCTCATCAGATATGCTGCAACCCCATGGTGGGTGTGGATTTCCAATGTATGGCACATTATCATGTGGGCTGTTTTTCCAATAGCTTTTGCCACTTCAGCCACATACCTGGAGCATGTGGTTTGTCCTTCTTCAATGTGGTCCAGTTTGGAGGAGTGATACATCAACACTCTACTCTCCCCCTCTTAGTTCTGGAAAAGGATGGAGGATGTAAATCCTTCCCTTTCAGAAATATCCAGATGGAACTTGTTTTTGTAGTCAGGTGCTGTTAAGGCTGCTGCCACTGAGAGATCTGTTTTCAAGAGTGCAAAAGCCTTTGATGCTTCAGTAGTCCAGGTCAATGATGAGTGTAGGTTAGTGGTGAGCAGCTTCAGCGCCATGGGGCATATTCGTCAGACATGCCCTGGAAAGGGGGAGGTGATTGCTGATTCGGGTCTGGATTGGGGTGATTGTATGCGGGTTGAAGGGCCGCACGTGGTTGATACATCATGGGACGGACCCCTCCCCCTCTTCTGTCCTGCATTCTCTGATCCAAGTATTCATTGAATTTGTGTTTGGGGACGATAGTCGTGGTCATTTTGTCGTTAAGCTATGTCTGGGTCTATTAATATCTTTGTATACTTTAGCCCGTCACTGATCGAAACCAGCGATGTATTTTTTGCTCTAACAGTGTCCGACCCGCGTGCACAAAGAATTTTTTTACCGTGTATTCGATGAATTATTTTCGTTTTCCAACAATATTTCAGCTGTATCTTTTTGAAACAATATACGAATATATTCACGCGCTCCTGATATAATTGGAATGACAATTTTAGGTACTTATATTAAAAAAATATTATTGCTTTTCGCTTATTCAATTAATTAAATACTTTGGCAAAATATTTCAGAAGTTTCCTTTGGGAACAATATACTAATGAATTCAAGCGCTCCTGATATAATTGGAATGGCAATTATAAGATCTTTTATTCGAAAGATATTATTGCTTTTAACTTTTTCGATTAATTTGAACTTTTTTTCGATTAATTAAATACTTTGCCAAAACATTTCAGAAATTTCCTTTGGGAACAATATACTAGTAATTCAAGCGCTTCTAAAATAATTGTCAAATTAATTCTAACCCTTAAGGATTTACCAACAGCACAAGAGGGAAAAACCAGGTCAACTCATCAACCGTAAATGGCTGCTTCACCGCGGCACACAGATTCTGACTCGGCGGTCACTATAAACGCAGCCTGAACTTAGCATATAGCTAATTAGTAGCAATAGATCTCGTGGAACGCTCAATCACGCACATTAATTTGGAGAGTTTCAGGTTTAATACCCTTGCTCCTAGTTCAAGCTTAGATTTATCACCGATGCTCCTAGTTGAAAAATGTTTCAACTAGTCCCAGATTACTAATGCGACTTGAATCTCAAAACGCCAAGCTTAGATTTATCACCGATGCTCCTAGTGGGGTGCCATTTCCACTAGCCCCAGATTACTAATACGACTTGAACAGATCACATTACATTTCAACACTTCATCAAGATCACATTACATTTCAACACTTCATCAAGCTTAGATTTATCCCCGATACTCCTAGTTGAAGAACAATTCAACTAGTTCCAGATTACTAATACAACTTGATTTTAAACTTCGCAAATATCTTTACACAATGCCTTAGATTCTACACATAAATTTAACACAATTCACACTCACCCAAGTACTCCTGATCATAATTTAGATATTGGCTTTAATACAATATACAGATTTTGATTAAACAGGCATCTGCTCACCTTTTAGTTTCGAGCTCTCTGATCAGTTTCCTGGGTGCGTTGAATCGCAATTTTCCTCGAAAAGGTCACCTCTCCTCTGGAATCTTTCTCCCTCTCGTCTCCTGTCCGATCAATTTTCTATTGGGCCGAATTCAAAGATGTCTTGACCATCCTCTGCTTACCAAGTTTCTGTTGATAATTCGTTTTACTGGAGACAGGAGAACAAGAGGAGACATATGACAAGGTGTATAATTTTATAATAAGGCAGATTTATTCAAGTGTAAAAATATTAGGCAAAGCGTGCGGCACGGCTCTTTCTGTCTGATTTGTATGAAATCGTCCGGAAAGAGGTAGTTTCAACAGTTGTACAGTTTTATATAGACAACAAGCAAAGTAGGTTGATCTGGAAGTCTGGCCTTCCGATTGGTTGATCTGGGTCTTGGGTAGTCCTGAACAGGCCTGGTGTCCACGTTCCATTGGTTCCTGAGATAGTTCTTTGTCTTGAGCTCCAACCCTGAGTTGTGTGTGTCTGTGGTTATCATGGGGGAGGGGAATTATGTGTGTCTGTAGTTGGTGTCTTAATAAGTCCAGCATATGTCCAAGAGAAATGAGGAGTATGTGTATTTTGTATAAAAGATGACTTATGTTGAAATGTTGTTATTACTAGTTTCCAGTCTCTATTACAATTTCTTACACCAGCTTCATCAATAAGTGCCTCGACGAAGCCGTCACCACGGTGATCGTACATACATATCCCAACCAGAAGCCATGGATTACAGGCCACATCCGCACCGAGCTAAAGGCTAGAGATGCCACTTTCAAGGAGCAGGACACTAATCCGGATGCTTATAAGAAATCCCGCTACATCCTCAGACAAACCATCAAACATGGAAAACATCAATACAGGTGTAAGATTGAATCCTACTACACCGGCTCTGATGCTCGTCGGATGGAGCAGGGCTTGAAAACTATTACGGACTACAAAGGGAAACCCAGCCGTGAGCTGCCCAGTGATGCGAGCCTACCAGACGAGCTAAATGCCTTTTATGCTTGCTTCGAGGCAAACAACACTGAAGCATGCATGAGAGCACCAACTGTTGCGGACGACTGGGTGATCACGCTCTCCGTAGCCGGTGTGTGCAAGACCTTTAAACAGCTCAACAATCACAAATCCACAGGGCCAGACTGATTACCAGGACATGTACTCAAAGTGTGCGCAGACCAACTGGCAAGTGTCTTCACTGACATTTTTAACCTCTCCCTGACAGAGTCTGTAAAACCAACATGTTTCAAGCAGACCACATAGCCCTGTACCCAAGAAAGCGAAGGTAACCTGCACAAATGATTACCGCCCCATAGCACTCTTGTCAGTAGCCATGAAGCGCTTTGAAAGGCTGGTCATGGCTCACATCAACACCATCATCCCGGATACCCTAGACCCACTCCAATTCGCATACCGCCCCAACAGATCCACAGATGATGCAATTTCAATCGCACTCCGCACTGCCCTTTCCCACCTGGACAAAAGGAAAACCTTTGTGAGAATGCTGTTCAGTGACTACAGCTCAGCGTTCACCACCATAGTGCCCACAAAGCTCATCACTAAGCTAAGGACCCTGGGACTAAACACCTCCTTCTGCAACTGGATCCTGTACTACCTGACAGGCCGCCACAGGTGGTAAGGGTAGGCAAGAACACATATGCCACGCTGATCCTCAACAGCGGGGCCGCTCAGCGGTGCGTGCTACGCCCCTCCTGTACTCCCTGTTCACTAACGACTGCATGGCCAAACATGACTCCAACACCATCATTAAGTTTGCTGACGACACAATAGTGGTAGGCCTGATCACCGACAACGATGAGAGAGCCTATAGGGAGCAGGTCAGAGACCTGGCAGTGTGGTGTCAGGACAACAACCTCTCCCTCATTGTGAGCAAGACAAAGGAGATGATCGTGGACTACAGGAAAAGGAGGGCTGAACAGGCCCCCATTAACATCGACGGGGCTGTAGTGGAGCGGGTCGAGAGTTTCAAGTTCTTTGGTGTCCACATCACCAATGAACTATCATGGTCCAAACACACCAAGACAGTCGGGAAGAGGGCACGACAACACATTTCCCCCCTCAGGAGACTGAAAAGATTTGGCATGGGTCCCTAAATCCTCAAAAAGTTATATAGCTGCACCATTGAGAGCATCCTGACCGGTTCCATCACCACCTGGTATGGCAACTGTTCGGCATCTGACCAGAAGGCGCTGCAGAGGGTCAAGCATCACTGGGGCCAATTTTCCTGCCATCTAGGACATATATACTAGGTGTCAGAGGAAGGCCCAAAAATGGTCAAATACTCCAGTCACCCAATTCATAGACTGTTCTCTCTGCTACCGCATGGCAAGAGGTACGGGAGCGCCAAGTCTAGATCCAAAACGCTCCTTAACAGCTTCTACCCCCAAGGCATAAGACTGCTGAACAATGAATCAAATGGCACACCGGATTGTTTACATTGACCCCCCCCCCCCTGCTACACTGCTGCAACTCGCTGTTTATTATCAATGCATAGTCACTTTACCCTTACCTACAGTACATGTACATATTACCTCGACTGTACCCCCTCACATTGACTCGGTACCGGTACCCCCTGTATATAGCCTCGTCATTGTTTTTTTTATTGTTTAACTTTTTTTTTTTTTTTTTTACTTCAGTTTATTTAGTAAATATTTTCTTAATTCTATTTCTTGAACTGCAATGTTGGTTAAGGGCTTGTAACTAAGCATTTCACGGTAAGGTCTACACCTGTTTAATTCGGCGCATTTGACAAATATAATTTGATTTGATTTGCTTGAGGAAAATGAACGGAGCAAAGTACAGAGAGATCCTTGATGAAAATCTGCTCCAGAGTGCTCAGGACTTCAGACTGGGGTGAAGGTTCACCTTCCAACAGGACAACGACTGTAAGCACACAGCCAAGACAACACAGGAGTAGCTTCGGGACAAGTCTCTGAATGTCCTTGAGTGGCCCAGCACGAGCCCAGACTTGAACCCGATCGAACATCTCTGGATAGACCTGAAAATAGCTGTGCAGTAACGCTCCCTATCTAACCTGACAGAGCTTGAGAGCATCTGCAGAGAATAATGGGAGAAACTTCCCAAATACAGGTGTGCCAAGGTTGTAGCGCCATACCCAAGAAGACTCAATGCTGTATCGCTGTCAAAGGGGCTTCAACAAAGTACTGAGTAAAGGGTCTGAATACTTAAGCAAATGTCATATTTCAGTTGTTTATTTTTTAATAAATTATCAAAATGTTCTATACAGTATATACACTGCTCAAAAAAATAAAGGGAACACTTAAACAACACAATGTAACTCCAAGTCAATCACACTTCTGTGAAATCAAACTGTCCACTTAGGAAGCAACACTGATTGACAATAAATGTCACATGCTGTTGTGCAAATGGAATAGACAACAGTTGGAAATTATATGCAATTAGCAAGACACAATAAAGGAGTGGTTCTGCAGGTGGTGACCACAGACCACTTCTCAGTTCCTATGCTTCCTGGCTGATGTTTTCAAATCAAAATCAAATCAAATTTATTAGTCACATACACATGGTTAGCAGATGTTAATGCGAGTGTAGCGAAATGCTTGTGCTTCTGGTTCCGACAATGCAGTAATAACAACAAGTAATCTAACCTAACAATTCCGCAACTACTAATATGTACATAAAGATATATGAATGAGTGATGGTACAGACGGCATAGGCAAGGTGCAGTAGATGGTATAGAGTACGGTATATACCTATGAGATGAGTACTGTAGGGTATGTAAACATAAAGTGGCATAGTTTAAAGTGGCTAGTGGTACATGTATTACATAAAGATGGCAAGATGCAGTAGATGATATAGAGTACAGTATATACATATACATAAGAGATGTGTAATGTAGGGTATGTAAACATTATATTAGGTGGCATTGTTTAAAGTGGCTGGTGGTACATTTTTACATAATTTCCATCAATTCCCATTTTTTAAGGTGGCTGGAGCTGAGTCAGTTTGTTGGCAGCGGCCGCTAAATGTTAGTGGTGGCTGTTTAACAGTCTGATGGCCTTGAGATAGAAGCTGTTTTTCAGTCTCTCGGTCCCTGCTTTGATGCACCTGTACTGACCTCGCCTTCTGGATGGTAGCGAGGTGAACAGACAGTGGCTCGAGTGGTTGTTGTCCTTGATGATCTTTATGGCCTTTCTGTGACATCGGGTGGTGTAGGTGTCCTGGAGGGCAGGTAGTTTGCACCCGATGATATGTTGTGCAGAACTCACTACCATCTGGAGAGCCTTACGGTTATGGGCGGAGCAGTTGCCGTACCAGGCTGTGATACAGCCCGATAGGATGCTCTCGAATGTGCATCTGTAAACGTTTGTGAGTGATTTTGGTGCCAAGCCAAATTTCTTCAGCCTACTGAGGTTGAAGAGGCGCTGCTGCGCCTTCTTCACCACGCTGTCTGTGTGGTTGGACCATTTCAGTTTGTCCGTGATGTGTACGCCGAGGAACTTAAAACTTTCTACCCTCTCCACTACTGTTCCTTCGATGTGGATAGGGGGGTGCTCCCTCTGCTGTTTGCTGAAGTCCACGATCATCTCCTTTGTTTTGTTGACGTTGAGTGTGAGGTTATTTTCCTGACACCACATTCCGAGGGCCCTCACCTCCTCCCTGTAGGCCGTCTCGTCGTTGTTGGTAATCAATCCTACCACTGTAGTGTCGTCTGCAAACTTGATGATTGAGTGAGAGGCGTGCATGGCCACGCAGTCGTGGGTGAACAGGGAGTACAGGAGAAGGCTGAGAACGCACCCTTGTGGGGCCCCAGTGTTGAGGATCAGCGGGGTGGAGATGTTGTTACCTACCCTCACCACCTGGGGGCGGCCCGTCAGGAAGTCCAGGACCCAGTTGCACAGGGCGGGGTCGAGACCCAGGGTCTCGAGCTTGATGACGAGTTTGAAGGTTACAATGGTGTTAAATGCTGAGCTGTAGTCGATGAACAGCATTCTCACATAGGTATACCTCTTGTCCAGATGGGTTAGGGCAGTGTGCAGTGAGATTGCGATTGCGTCGTCTGTGGACCTATTGGGGCGGTAAGCAAATTGGAGTGGGTCAAGGTTGTCAGGTAGGGTGGAGGTGATATGGTCCTTGACTAGTCTCTCAAAGCACTTCATGATGACGGAAGTGAGTGCTACGGGGCGGTAGTCATTTAGCTCAGTTACCTTAGCTTTCTTGGGAATAGGAACAATGGTGGCCCTCTTGAAGCATGTGGGGACAGCAGACTGGTATAAGGAGCGATTGAATATGTCCGTAAACACACCAGCCAGCTGGTCTGCGCATGCTCGGAGGACGTGGCTGGCGATGCCGTCTGGGCCTGTAGCCTTGCGAGGGTTGACACGTTTCAATGTTTTGCTCACGTTGGCTGCAGTGAAGGAGAGTCCGCAGGTTTTGTAGCGTGCTGTGTCAGTAGCACTGTATTGTCCTCAAAGCGAGCAAAGAAGTTGGTTAGTCTGTCTGGGAGCAAGACATCCTGGTCCGCGACGGGGCTGGTTTTCTTTTTATAGTCCGTGATTGACTGTAAACCCTGCCACATACCTCTCGTGTCTGAGCCGTTGAATTGCGACTCTATTTTGTCTCTATACTGATGCTTAGCTTGTTTGATTGCCTTACGGAGGGAATAGCTACACTGTTTGTATTCGGTCATGTTTCCGGTCATGTTTCCGGTCACCTTGCCCTAAATAAAAGCAGTGGTTCGCGCTTTCAGTTTTACGCGAATGCTGCCATCATTCCACGGTTTCTGGTTTGGGAATGCTTTAATAGACGCTGTGGGTACGACATCGCCGATGCACTTGCTAATAAACCCGCTCACCGACTCAGCGTATTCGTCAATGTTGTTGTTCGCCGCAATGCGGAACATATCTCAGTCCACGTGATCGAAGCAATCTTGAAGCGTGGAATCAGATTGGTCGGACCAGCGTTGAACAGACCTGAGCGCGGGAGCTTCCTGTTTTAGTTTCTGTCTATAGGCTGGAAGCAACAAAATGGAGTCGTGGTCAGCTTTTCCGAAAGGAGGGTGGGGGAGGGCCTTATATGCATCGCGGAAGTTAGAATAGTAATGATCTAGGGTTTTTGCCAGCCCTGGTAGCACAATCGATATGCTGATAGAACTTAGGGAGCCTTGTTTTCAGATTAGCCTTGTTAAAATCCCCAGCTACAATAAATGCATTCTCAGGATATGTGGTTTCCAGTTTACATAGAGTCAAATGAAGTTCGTTCTGGGCCATCGATGTGTCTGCTTGGGGGGGATATATGCGGCTGTGACTATAATCGAAGAGAATTCTCTAGATTGATAATGTGGTCGGCATTTGATTGTGAGGAATTCAGGTGAACAGAAAGACCTGAGTTCCTGTATGTTGTTATGATCACACCACGTCTCGTTTATCATAAGGCATACACCCCCGCCCTTCTTCTTACCAGAAAGATGCTTGTTTCTGTCGGCGCGATGCGTGAAGACACCAGCCGGCTGTACCGACTCCGATAGCGTGTCTCGAGTGAGCCATGTTTCCGTTAAACAAAGAACGTTAGTCTCTGATGTCTCTCTGGAAGGCTACCCTTGCACGGATTTCATCTACCTTGTTGTCAAAAGACTGGACACTGGCGAGTAGTATGCTCGGGAGCGGTGCGCGATGTGCCCGTCTATGGAGCCTGACCAGAAGACCGCTCCGTCTGCCCCTTCTACGGAGTCGTTGTTTTGGGTCGCCGGCTGGGATCCGATCCATTGTCCTGGGTGGTGGGCAAAACAGAGGATCTGCTTCGGGAAAGTCGTTTCCTGGTCGTAATGTTGGTGAGTTGTCGTTGCTCTTATATCCAATAGTTCATCCCGACTGTATGTAATTAAACCTAAGATTACCTGGGATAACAAAGTAAGAAATAACACATAAAATAACTAAATACTGTAACGATCGTCGTATGAAGGAGTGGACCAAAACGCAGCGTGGTAAATGTTCATGATAAATGTATTACTCAAAACACTCGAACAATATAACAAAGAGGGAAAACCGAAACAGTCATGTCAGGTGCAGACACTAAACAGAAAACAACTACCCACAAAGCCCAAACGAAAAAGGCCAACTTATATATGATCCCCAATCAGAGACAACGATAGACAGCTGATTGGGAACCACACCAACATAGAAATAAAGAAACTAGACTGCCCACCCTAGTCACACCCTGGCCTAACCAAAATATAGAATAAAAACCTCTCTATGGCCAGGGCGTGACAAATACTGCATAGTTTCCTAGGAACACGAAGCGAGGCGGCCATCTCTTTCGGCGCCGGAAGCCACCTTTCCAACCAGTCAGTTCGTAAAATTTCTGCCCTGCTTGAGCTGCCCTGGTCAACTGTAAGTGCTGTTATTGTGAAGTGGAAACATCTAGGAGCAACAACGGCTCAGCCGCAAAGTGATATGCCACACAAGCTCACAGAACGGGATCGCCGAGTGCTGAAGTGTGTAGTGCGTAAAAATCGTCTGTCCTCGGTTGCAATACTCACTCACGAATTCCAAACTGCCTCTTGAAGCATTGTCAGCACAATAACTGTTTGTTGGGAGCTTCATGAAATGGGTTTCAATGGCCGAGCAGCCGCACACAAGTATAAGATCACAATGCACAATTCCAAGTGTCGGCTGGAGTTGTGTAAAGCTCACTACCATTGAACTCGAGCAGTGGAAACGTGTTCTCTGGAGTGATGAATCACACTTCACCATCTGGCAGTCTAATGGACGAATCTGGGTTTGGCGGATGCCAGGAGAACTGGCCAGAGCTCTGACCTCAACCCCATCGAACACCTTTGAGATGAATTGGAACGTCGACGGCGGGCCAGGCCTATTAGCCCAACATCAATGCCTAACCTCACTAATGCTTTTGTGGCTGAAAGCAAGCAAGTCCCCACAGCAATGTTCCAACATCTATTTAAAGCGTTCCCAAGTGAGCAGAGGCTTTTGTAGCAGCAAAGGGGGGACCAACTCCATATTAAAACTTCTTGTCAATAGTGGGGCGCTATTTTCACTTTGGAAAAAATCGTGCCCAATTTAAACGGCCTCGTACTCTATTCTAGATCATACATTATGCATATTATTATTACTATTGGATAGAAAACACTCTCAAGTATCTAAAACTGTTGGAATTATATCTGTGAGTAAAACAGAAGTCATTTGGCAGCAAACTTCCAGACAGGAAGTGAAAATTCTGAAAATGGGGCTCTGTTTCAGGGCCTGCCTATTCAACTGACTTATATTTATCGATATACATGCACTTCATATGCCTTCCACTAGATGTCAACAGGCAGTGGAAGGTGGAATGGGGTGTCTAGCTTGATCTGAGGTCGAACAAGAGCTTTTGGAGTGGCAGGTCAGGAATTTCCTTTCTCTACCTAGGCGCGCGAAGCACCTCGATATTGTCTTCTGATAAGCGTTCGGTTTACACGGCGAATATCTCCGGCTGTGATTTTATTTGATACATGTGATAATAACATCGTAAAGTATGTTTTTTCAACCGAGTTTTATCAGATTATTCAACGTTTATTGGGACTTTTGGAGTTTTCCATTCTTTGCGTAGAGAGAAGATGGGAACGCTATCAAGCTTGGCTAGCATTGTGGCGCGAATTCGACAGAAGAAAAGGACATTCTAAAACCAAACAACAATTTATTCTGGACCAAGGACTCCTTGTACAAGATTCTGATGGAAGCTCAGCAAAAGTAAGAACAATTTATGATGTTATTTCGTATTTCTGTGGAAAATGTTGATTCCTATTCTCTGCCGTTTTGGCGAGCGCTGTCTCGCAATAACGCAAGCTGTTTGTTATGGTAAAGTTCTTTTTAAAAATCTAACACGGCGGTTGCATTAAGAACCAGTGTATCTTTCATTTGCCATACAACAAGTATTTTTATGTAAAGTTTATGATGAGTTCTTTGGTCAGATTAGGTGAGTGTCCAAAATATCTCTGGAGATTCTGGTGAATCGATGCTACGTATTCACAATGTATAATCAGGATTTGTAGCTCTAAATATGCACATTTTTGAACAAAACATAAGTGTATTGTATAACCTGATGTTATAAGACTGTCATCTGATGAATTTGTTCAAGGTTAGGGATTAATTCTATCTCTATTTTGTCGGTTTTGTGCAAGCTATTTTTACGGGGAGTAAATTGCGTTGTGTGTTTGGCTACTGTAGTGAGCTAATAGAAATATATATTGTGTTTTCGCTGTAAAACCCTTAAAAAATCGGAAATATTGTCTGGATTCACAAGATGTTTATCTTTCATTAGCTGTACACCATGTATTTTTCATAAATGTTTTATGATGAGTATTTAGGTATTTCACGTTGCTCTCTGTAATTATTCTGGCTGCTTCGATGCTATTTGTGATGGTAGCTGCAATGTAAAACTATGATTTATACCTCAAATATGCACATTTTTCGAACAAAACATAAATGTATTGTATAACATGTTATAAGACTGTCATCTGATGAAGTTGTTTCTTGGTTAGTGACTAATTATATCTCTATTTGGTCAGTTTTGTGATAGCTACCTATGCGGTAGAAACATGGTGAAAATATGCGGTTGAGTCTTTGGCTATTGTGGTTAGCTAATAGAAATACATATTGTGTTTTCGCTGTAAAACATTTTAAAAATCGGAAATGATGGCTGGATTCACAAGATGTTTATCTTTCATTTGCTGTATTGGACTTGTGATTTCATGAAAATTATATTATATGATATCCCTGTCCCGTTAGGCTAGGCTATGCTAGTCAGCTTTTTTGATGAGGATGCTCCCGGATCCGGGATGGGTATCACTGAAAGTTAATGCCCATGATTTTGAAATGAGATGTTGGATGAGCACACCACATACTTTTGATCATGTAGTGTATGTGTTCCAGAGTAGAGAGACCAACAGTAGCAACTGTTATTGAGTACTGGCAGTGTCTGCTGTGGCAACTGGGAAGGTGCAAGTTACCTGCAAAATATCTAATCTCTCAATGTTCATCTCAAAGTGCACCAAATTCATGCATTTTAGCTGATGAAATTCGTTTTGTTTCTTTTCCGGGGGAGAAAGCCCCTGGACCTCGCTACTGGCTTTGGGCTAGGCCCTAAATGTCTTGATATCCTAGAAACACCCATGCAAAAACATTGGAACAGTTGACCACAGTTGGAACCAGTGGAGTCTCCTCAGAGGAAGAAGGGGAGGACCTTCCTCCCCAGTGAATTTCATAAAACTGTTAATTGTGAAACATTAAAAAGTTTCTGTCCTCCTCTGGGTACATTGACTTCAATACAAAACCTAGGAGGCTCATGCTTCTTGCCCCCTTCCATTCACTTACACAGTAATTATTACAACTTCCGGAGGACATTCTCCAACCTATCAGAGCACATGCATCATGAACTGACATGTTCTCCACCCAACCAAAGGATCAGAGAATGAATCTAGTACTGGAAGCATAAGCTACAGCTAGCTAGTACTGTAGTAGTACATAAAATGTGGTGAGTAGTTGACTAAAAAACAGAGAAAGACAGTAGTGTAACAGTTTTGAACAAATGTATTTATTTAAAAATGAAGGAGAACTAAGAGAGAGAGAGAGAGAGAGCTAGCTATATTTCGTAGTATTTTTTTCCACTTTCACTAGTTAGTTTAGCCTACTCAAACACCTGACTCAAACAGAGAGACATGCTATGTTAGCTAGCTGGCTATGTCTATCCAACACTGGAACTCTTCGAAGTCAAAGTAAGCTTTCGGTTTTGTTAATTTATTATCACCGGGGCCCGCCAGTGTAACTCCTAAACTACTTGCTGACTGTACTGCATGATTATGTTCTAGGGAGTTTTTCCTAGCCACCGTGCTTCTACACCTGCATTGCTTGCTGTTTGGGGTTTTAGGCTGGGTTTCTGTACAGCACTTTGAGATATCAGCTGATGTAAGAAGGGCTATATAAATACATTTGATTTGATGATTATAGCGGGTTTAATAATGTGTTAGTTCTAGTAGTTATTGTTGACTGGCGTTAGTGAATATGGTGACAACGATGTAGGCTCTGAGTAGCGTTTAGTGGTTATGATATGAAGGTTTGGCTTGGAAAGGTTTTTTCAGCTGATTTGACAGCTGATTTGTTGTGAATACATTTAGTATAGTTTTATCTAAAAAGGATAACTTTCTTATCTTTCACTATTTTTATTTGTATGAAATTCACTGAGGAGGATGGTCCTCCCCTTCCTCCTCTGAGGAGCCTCCACTGCTATAAGTCCAATGTTCATCAAAAGCACAGCTCCCACACCAAGACTTGACTGCACTCTCGGCTCTGCCATATATACAGTATGTCTCTCAGAGTTCCGGGCAGGTGCTTGCAAGCAGACACTGGTGCGAGCAATTAGTTCATGATTTAGTGACGTCCTCCCTTACAAGCTGTCCCACAGCTTCACAACACTACCCTACCAAATACCAATATCATGCCGCGTTCACGTACTGGTCGGAACTAGCAAACTCTGAAACTTCAGACTTGCTAACTGGTTGAAGGCGGCACAGTTATAATTACAACCAGTTAGCGAGTCTAAAATGTAAGTTTCCTAGTTCCGACTAGGACGTGAACGCGGCGTTAATCCTACAAGTTATTTATCTTGTAGGTTGCTATCCTACTCGAAACAAAATTAAGTGGGATGGAACAAATTGTCCACATAGCTACTGCCAGCAACATGTGACAAAGCTGCCCGGTGAAGCAACTGTTGCCCAGTGGGAAGCAACAGTGGGAACTGGGAAGCACCTTGATACAACACCATCCGTTACACTGGTCATTCACACCGGTGTGTCATTGCGTTAGCTAACTGGCATGTCACGGTGACATCCAGATGGTAACCAATGCTATAAGTCATGGTGCTTTCAAGACAACTTGGAACTCAGAAAAATATGAGGTCAAATCATGACGTCAGTCGGTGGAGGCTGCTGAGTGGAGGACAGCTCATAATAATAACTGGAACGGAGTGAATGGAATGGCATTAAACACATGGAAACCATGTGCGTGATGTATTTGATACCATTGCACTCATTTGCTACAACCATTACCACGAGCCCATCCTCCCCAATTAAGGTGCCACCAACCTCCTGTGACATCAGTGATCTTCAGGTCAGAAAGTTGGACCTCTAGAAAGAGCCCCGAGTTCCAGAGTTGGAATTAAGAAGTTTGGATGATGTAAAAAATATATATATATAATCCCAGACTGAGGTCGTTTTTCCCAAGTTCGCAATTGTTTTGAACTTGTCATTACTTCTCCCTCACACCATCAAAATAAACATTACCAGAGAGGAAGAGGTACAGAGAGGTCCAACTTGGCTGGAAATCTGTCTCACTCCAGCATGTGGCGTTGTTTTGTTGTTTTGCCAACCAAGCAACACATTTTTGTATGGAAGTCAATTGAGAGTGTGGAATTTGGTCAACAACAAAAAATGTATGGCTTATTTGCTATGTGTGGTTTATTTGATCTAATGGAAGTTTTGTAATGCTTAAGTTGTTACGAGTGTACTAATATAAGTAGGACAAGTGACATCCCGGCAACTTTGAGAAAAAACACTTTATATTGCAGTCGAGAGGGATATGCATATTCATGGTAGATGGCTAGTAACATAACATTTCTCTCCATTGAATACAGGCAATTGACATCAAGAAAGGATTACAATAATGAGATGTATCCACCAATCCAAAGAAAGGATAGGCGGGAGCTATCCTGTACAGCCCGCTGTGCTGTTTTGTGGACAACGACTCCCATTGTTGGGGAAGAGAGACATGTATCTTGTCAGTCTATCCATAATCTTTGACATCACCTTATTTTACAAGTTTTAACTAGTGCCATTTTGCTGTTGTTGCCAGCATGAACTAGCTAGCTGGGAAGTGCTCATCATCAGGACAATAAACTGACTGAACCAAATCCATTCGCCTCTTTTTTTTCTTTTTATCTTTTTATTATCTTTCTTTTCTTTGTAATTGTGTTTTTTTATTGCAAAGCAATTCAAAATATACAATATAGAAAAAAACAAAAAATAGTATACAATGGATTAGGCTATACAAACATAACAAACAACAGTCAGGGGAATGCAGACAATACATTTATAAAGACCTTGTAAAAATTACAAACATTCAAAGTTTTGATTGCTTTTTTGTTATGTTCAGCTTAATTAAAAAAAAATATATTCGACATGTAATGATAAAGCAGCATACAGTGCATTCGGAAAGTACTCTGATTTTGTTACGTTACAGCCTCATTCTAAAATTGATTAAATCGTTTCCCCCCCTAATCAATATACACGCAATACCCCATAATGACAAAGCAAAAATAGGTTTTTAGAAATTGTAACACATTTATCAAAATCAAAAACTGAAATATTGCATTTACATAAGTATTCAGACCATTGACTCAGCACTTTCTTGAAGCACCTTTGGCAGCGATTACAGCCTCGCGTCTTCTTGGGTATGACGCTACAAGCTTGGCACACCTGTATGGGGAGTTGGGGAGTTTCTCCCATTCTTCTCTGCAGATCCTCTCAAGCTCTGTCAGTTTGGATGGGGAGCGTTGCTGCACAGCTATTTTCAGGTCTCTCCAGAGATGTTTGATCGGGTTCAAGTCCAGGCTCTCAGAGACTCGCCCGAAGCCACCCCTGCATTGTCTTGGCTGTGTGCTCAGGGTCGTTGTCCTGTTGGAAGGTGAACATCACCCCAATCTGAGGTCCTGAGCGCTCTGGAGCAGGTTTTCATCAAGGATCTCTGTACTTTGCTCCGTTCATCTTTCCCTCAATCCTGACTACTCTCCCAGTCCCTGCTGCTGAAAAACATCCCCACCGCATGATGCTGCCACCACAATGCCTCACAGTAGGGATGGTGCTAGGTTTCCTCCAGACGTGACACTTGGCATTTAGGCCAAATAGTTCAATCATGGTTTCATCAGACCAGAGAATCTTGTTTCTAATAGTCTGAGAGTCCTTTAGGTGTCTTTTGGCAAACTCTAAGCGGGATGTCATGTTCTTTTTACTGAGGAGTGGCTTGGTGGAGTGCTGCACCGATGGTTGTCCTTCTAGAAGGTTCTCCCATCTCCACAGAGGAACTCTGGAGCTCTGTCGGAGTGACCATCGCATTCTTGGTCAGCACTCCCCTGATTGCTCAGTTTGGCCGGGCGGCCAACTCTAGGAAGAGTCTTGGTGGTTACAAACTTCTTCCATATAAGAATGATGAAGCACACTGTGTTCTTGGGAACCTTCAATGCTGCAGAAATGTTTTGGTACCCTTCCCCAAATCTGTGCTCTCGACACAATCCTGTCTCTGAGCTCTACAGACAATTCTTTCGACCTCATGGCTTGGTTTTTGCTCTGACATGCACTGTCAACTGTGGGACCTTTATATAGACAGGTGTTTGCCTTTCCAGGTGGACTCCAATCAAGTTGTAAAAACATCTCAAGGATGATCAATGGAAACAGGATGCACCTGAGCTCAATTTCTAGTCTCATAGGGAAGGGACTGAATACTTATGTAAATAAGGTGTTTTTTATTTTTCATAAACCGGTTTTCGCCTTGTCATTATTGGGTATTGTGTGTAGATTGATGAGGATTTTGTTTTATTTCATCCATTTTAGAAAAAGGCTGAAACGTAACACAATGTGGAAAAAGCGCAGGGGTCTGAATACTTTCCGAATGCACTGTAAGTGAGCATGTAAATAACCTCAGCCTTTGTGAGTAATATTCTACTCTTCAGCAATTTTGGGGGCTCCCGAGTGGCACAGCGGTCTAAGGCACGACATCTCAGTGCTAGAGGCGTCACTACAGACACCCTGGTTTCAATCCATGCTGTATCACAACCGGCCATATGAGTCCCATAGGGTGGCCAGTGTAGGCCGTCATTGTAAATAAGAATTTCTTCTTAACTGACTTGCCTAGTTAAATAAAGGTTCAATTAATAAATAAATAATAATAAAAGCCTTTGTAACCAATGATTATGTTTCTTTTGAGTTGTCTCTACGATGTCGTTAAAGTTCAGAAAACATGTAGCTTTTGATTCTTAGTTATCGTAATTCCCAGATAAGTGGTTGTATCCTTAGATTGAGGGCATATCAGTTTTTTACTGCATTTTATGTACATTCAACTCAAGACCAGATGTTTTAGAGCAGGGGTATTTAACTCTTCCGCTACGAGGTCCGGAGCCCGGTGGTTTTCTGTTATGCCAGATAATTAATTGCACCCACCTGGTGTCCCAGGTCTAAATCAGTCCCTGATTAGAGGGGAACAATGAAAGAACGCATTGGAACTGGTTGAAGTCCAGAGTTGAGTTTGAGGGTTTTACAGAATGAATGAAAGAATCACATTAAGTGCAATTGGAATCTGAGAGGAATAATTTAAAAAGAGGTTGGTGTCATCCTCTAACTGACTAATAATGATCTCCCTGTCTGCAATAGAAATACCCTTTAAAACACTTGTCTTAATATGAGAAGTAAGAAACTGTGTGGCTAATAGGAATAGATAAGGTGAAATTGGACACCCGTGTCTGATACCCCACATGAATTCAAACCTTGGATAAGTACCTGCTTTCAATTTGATAGAGCTATTACCATTTGTATACAGAGTTTAATAGTTTTACAACATAAATCTCCAAAGACAACCTTTCTAAGGGCATGAAAAATAAAGTAATGTTGCACTGTATGAAAGGCTTTATAAAAATCCCAAAAGAGTATAAAACTCTCATCAGAGACCAAATCTGAGTGATCTATGATATGCAATACCAGTCGGATATTATTAGAGATGTGTCTATTTCTCAATGCAGTCGTCTCCACTCCACTCTCAGCTGCGCGACATTACTATCCAGGTCTGTGCCCAAACAATTTGAGCTTCTACTTTTAAAAATCCACCTTTCCAGAAACAAGTCTCTCACCGTTGCCTCTTGCTATAGACCACCTTCTGCCCCCAGCTGTGCCCTGGACACCATATGTGAATTGATTGCCCCCCATCTATCTTCTGAGCTCATGCTGTGAGGTGACCTAAACTGGGACATGCTTAACACCCCGGCCATCCTGCAATCTAAGCTTGATGCCCTCAATCTCACACAAATGATCAATGAACCTACCAGGTACAACCCCAAATCCGTAAACACAGGCACCTTCATAGATATCATCATAACCAACCTGCCCTCCAAATACAACTCTGCTGTCTTCAACCAGGATCTCAGCGATCACTGCCTCATTGCTTGCGTCCGTAATTGGTCTACGGTCAAACGACCACCCCTCATCGATGTCAAACGCTTCCTAAAACACTTCAGTGAGCAGGCCTTTCTAATCAACCTGGCCCGGGTATCCTGGAAGAATATTGACCTCATTCCATCAGTAGAAGACGCCTGGTTATTCTTTAAAAGTGCTTTCCTCACAATCTTAAATAAGCATGCCCCATTCAAAAAATGTAGAACTAGGAACAGATATAGCCCATGGTTCACTCCAGAGCTGACTGCCCTTGACCAGCACAAAAACATCCTGTGGCGTACTGCATTAGAATCGAATATATGCAACTTTCAGGGAAGTTAGGAACCAATATACGCAGGTAGTTAGGAAAGCAAAGGCTATCTTTTTCAAACAGAAATTTGCATTCTGCAGCACAAACTCCAAAAGGTTCTGGGACACTGTAAAGTCCATGAGGAATAAGAACACCTCCTCCCAGCTGCCCACTGCACTGAGACTAGGAAACACTGTCACCACGATAAATCCACGATAATTGAGAATTTCAATAAGCATTTTTCTACGGCTGGCCATGCTTTCCACCTGGCCACCCCTACCCTGGTCAACAGCCCTGCAACCACACATCAACTTGCCCAAGCCTCCCCATTTCTCCTTCACCCAAATCCAGATAGCTGATGTTCTGAAAGAGCTGCAAAATCTGGACACCTACAAATCAGCAGAACTAGAGAATCTGGACCCTTTCTTTCTAAAATTATCAGCTGAAATTGTTGCAACCTCTATTACTAGCCTGTTCAACCTCTCTTTCGTATCGTCTGAGATCCCCAAAGATCGGAAAGCTGCCGCGGTTATCCCCCTCTTCAAAGGGGGAGACACTAGACCCAAAATGCCACAGACCTATATCTATCCTACCCTGCCTTTCTAAGGTCTCCGAAAGCCAAGTTAACAAACAGATCACCGACCATTTTGAATCCCAAGGTACCTTCTCTGATATGCAATCTGGTTTCTGAGCTGGTCATGGGTGCACCTCAGCCACGCTCAAGGTCCTAAACGATATCATAACCTCCATCGATAAGAGACAATACTGTGCAGCTGTATTCATAGACCTGGCCAAGGCTTTCAACTCTGTCAATCACCACATTCTTATCGGCAGATTCAACAGCCTTTGTTTCTAAAATGACTGCATTGCCTGGTTTACCAACTACTTCTCAGACAGAGTTGAGTGTGTCAAATCGGAGGGCCTGTTGTCTGGACCTCTGGCAGTGCCACAGGGTTCAATTTTCGGGCCGACTCTTTTCTCCGTATACATAAATGATGTTGCTTTTGCTGCTGGTGATTCTCTGATCCACCTCTACACAGACGATACCATTCTGTATACTTCTGGCCCTTCGTTGGACACTGTGTTAACTAACCTCCAGACGAGCTTCAATGCCATACAACTCTCCTTCCGTGGCCTCCAACTGCTCTTAAATGCAAGTAAAACTAAATGCATGCTCTTCAACCAATCGCTGCCTGCACCTGCTCGCCCGCCCAGCATCACTACTCTGGACAGTTCTGACTTAGAATATGTGGACATCTACAAATACCTAGGTGTCTGGTTAGACTGTAAACTCTCTCCTTCCAGACTCACATCTCCAATCCAAAATTAAATCTAGAATTGGCTTCCTATTTCGCAACAAAGCATCCTTCAGTCATGCTGCCAAACATACCCTTGTTAAACTGACTATCCTACCGATCCTTGACTTCGGCGATGTCATTTACAAAATAGCCTCCAACACTCTATTCAACAAATTGGATGCAGTCTATCAAAGCTCCATATACTACCCACCACTGCGACCTGTATGCTCTCGTTGGCTGGCCCTCGCTTCATATTCATCGCCAAACCCACTGGCTCCAGGTCATCTATAAGTCTTTGCTAGGTAAAGAGCCACCTTATCTCAGCTCACTGGTCACCACAGCAGCACCCACCCGTAGCACACGCTCCAGCAGGTATATTTCACTGGTCACCCCAAAGCCTTTGGCCGCCTTTCCTTCCAGTTCTCTGCTGCCAATGACTGGAACGTATTGCAAAAATCACTGAAGCTGGAGACTCATATCTCCCTCACTAACTTTAAGCACCAGCTGTCAGAGCAGCTCACAGATCACTGCACCTGTACATAGCTCATCCAACAACCTCATCCCCATACTGTTTTTTTTTTAGCTTCTTTGCAGCCCAGTATCTCTACTTGCACATTCATCTTCTGCTCATCTATCACTCCAGTGTTCAATTGCTACATTGTAATTATTTCGCCACTATGGCCTATTTATTGCCTTACCTCCCTTATCTTACCTCATTTTCACACACTGTATATAGACTTTCTTTCTATTGTGTTATTGACTATGTTTTGTTTATTCCATGTGTAACTCTGTGTTGTTTGTTTCGCACTGCTTTGCTTTATCTTGGCCAGGTCGCAGTTGTAAATGAGAACTTGTTATCATTTAGCCTACCTCGTTAAATAAAGGTGAATATATATATATATTTTAATAATAGGTAATCAATTTGGGCACCAGGCATATCCATACCTGGTTTTAACATCTACTCTATGGTCCATATAGCCTCCCATGCCAAAACCTCTGCACCTATATGAATATCTGCCATCAGATGGCAGTGTCACACAAAATCTACCCTGTAAACAAATGAATGAGAAGAGTGATCAAATCAAGCAGCTGATTTAAATAACCTTATAGACAAATCATCAGCTGTATTTACATGGACTTATAGTAATTTTGTAGTGGTGCCAGGGTATGATATCGTTTACAATTAGGATTTGTGTAATGGCATTATTCATATCACGGATTAAATGACCATTTGAATAGACGTTCACTGTTCTAAACCATAACAAAAGCCAAGGAGAAAATAAACTATTTATTTAACAGAAATACAAAATGTATCACCTTTTGTGATCGCTTATATGATGTAATATACAGTAAGTTTAAAAATAAGAACCATATTTGGAAGTAATAGCAGACCAACTACAATGTAAACAGTCCATACATAGGCTATGTGCATATATGACGCCTGCGCCAACAAAAATAAGACGTTTCAACCGGTCTGCCATCAGGACATACTGTAATAGAGAAAAAAATGATATTCAAACACCCTACTAGTTCATAACCAGTACACATAAGTAAAAACAAACATAGGACAAGTTTTGACTGTGCCTAGGGGCCTGAGAGATCTGTCACGTTGCCCAGGAGTGGGAGTATTTCTCACCAAGCTGCATTTAGCCATGTATGTATTTATTTATTTACAGTGATAGTGGCTGAGGCTATGGGGACATGAATGGAAACAATAACAAAACATCAAAATAAATGTGCCAGCACAAAGTCCAATCACATTGGGTCACGTTTGTGTTTTAAGGCTCTCTGGCCCCAGGCAGGTGTGCTTAGCTGGTTTGCCTCTAAGCCAGGAACCCAGAGATACCGAAGTGCTGCTAGTTGGCCGGAGTGGGTCTTCACTGTAAACTGTAACAACACCCTGCTCTTCAGCTCTGAGTCCTGAGACATCACTAGCCCTCCAGTTGCTCCAGCAGGGGGTTGGCTTCACTCTCAGGGGTCTTGACGCTGTCCGTTCTGACTATGCACGTTGGGCGGTGGTGATTCAACATGATGATCAGCTGCTGCCGCTCATGCTTCAGCTCCTCAACCTGAGCTTTGAGTTCAGAGTTCATCACCTCTAGTCTCTCCGATTCCTGAGACAGAGGGGGCAGGAAGATCATTACTTATTCCTAGAAAACTGGAGAATTATTTCACATTTCATTAAAGAAAACCTCTCACCCTTTGTAGATAGTCTGTCCTCTCCTTTTTTTTGTTTCTACAGCGTGCTGCTGCTACTTTGTTTTTCTCTCTCCTTCGTTTCCTCCTGTCTTCTTCCTCATCTCTCTACATTAAAGGGAAATGCAAACATATTTTAAAACTGAACAAGGTGGAAAATGGACCCTGCAATTATGTTTCAACTGCAGGAAACAATCTAAAAGGGGTTAGTTGTTTTAATGATAGTTCTGTCCAATAGGTGATGCTATTCGTCAACATTAAAGGCCCATTGCAATCAAAAACATGATATTCTGTGACACACACCCAAACATTGTAGAATAATAGTAAAGACATCAAAACTATGAAATAACACATGGAATCATGTAGTAAGCAAACAAGTCTAAAACAAATCAAAATAGATGTGAGATTCTTCAAAGTATCCACCCTTTGCCTTGACAGCTTTGGACACCCTTGGCATTCTCTCAACCAGCTTCCTGAGGAATGCTTTTCCAATCTTGAAGGAGTTCCCACATGCTGAGCACTTGTTGGCTGCTTTTCCTTCACTCTGCGGTCCAACTCATCCCAAACAATCTCAATTTGGTTGAGGTCGGGTGATTGTGGAGGCCAGGTCATCTGATGCAGCACTCCATCACTCTCCTTCTTGGTCAAATAGCCCTTACACAGTCTGGAGGTGTGTTGGGTCATTGTCCTGTTGAAAAACAAATGAGTGGGACTAAGTGCAAACCAGATGGGCTGGTGTATCGCTGCTGAATGCTGTGGTAGCCATGCTGGTTAAGTGTGCCTTGAATTCTAAATAAATCACTGACAGTGTCACCAGCAAAGCACCCCCACACCTCCTCCTTCACGCTTCACGGTTGGAACCACACATACCAAAAATCTAAAATTTGGACTGATCAGACCAAAGGTCAGATTTCCACTGGTCTAATGTCCATTGCTCGTGATTCTTGGCCCAAGCAAGCCTCTTATTATTGGTGTCCAGTAGTAGTGGTTTCTTTGCAGCAATTCAACCATGAAGGTCTGATTCGCGCAGTCTCCTCTGAACAGTTCATGTTGAGAAGTGTGTTACTTGAACTCTGAAGCATTTATTTGGGCTGCAATCTGAGGTGCAGTTAACTGCCAAATTCTGAGTCTGGTAACCAATGAACTTATCCTCTGCAGCAGAGGTAACTCTGGATCTTCCTTTCATGTGGTGGTCCTCATGAGAGCCAGTTTCATCATAGCGCTTGATGGTTTTTGCGACTGCACTAGAAGAAATTTTGAAAGTTCTTGAAATTTTACGGATTGACTGACCTTAGTCTTTTCTTATTTGAGCTGTTCTTGCCATAATATGGACTTGGTCTTTTACCAAATAGGGCTAACACCCCTACCTTGTCACAACACAAATGATTGGCTGAAATGTATTAAGGTAAGATATTCCACAAATTCACTTGAATTTGAAATGCATTCCAATTGACTACCTCATGAAGCTGGTTGAGAGAATGCCAAGAGTGTGCAAAGCTGTGATCAAGGCAAAGGGTGGCTACTTTGAAGAATCTCATATATTTTGATTTGTTGAAAACTTTTTTGGTTACTACATGATTCCATATGTGTCATTTCATAGTTTTGATGTCTTCACTATTATTCTACAATGTAGAAAATAATAAAAAATAAAGAAAAACCCTGGAATGAGTAGGTGTGTCCAAACATTTGACTGGTACTGTATGCATACATGTCAGCGGAGGCTCCTCAGAGGAGGAAGGGGAGGACCATCCTCCTCAGTGAACTTCATTAAAATAAATTAAAAACAAGGTAAGCTTTTGGTTTTATTAATTTATTGCCACCAGGGCCCGTTGGTGTAACTGCCTACTGACTAAACATTAATGTTACTGCATGATTGTAGGAGGTTTTTTAGCCTGGTCACATACAGCTGATGTGTTGTGCATTGAAGTCCACAAAGGAAGGGAAAAAGGTGAGAAGAGTGCATAGAGGCGAGAAGGAATACAACATGGTGTTTACGCATGATATGGGGTGTATTCACTCCAATTCTGTTGAAAAACATATCTTAAAACGGAAGCAAACAACGGGGATAAAAGTACCTGAATTTGTCCAATAGAAACTCGTTTGGAACTGTTGGACTAATTACACCCTAGATAAGCTAGATGCAGGCAAGAGTGTGCAAGGCAGTATTGAATGTGTCACTGTCCATGTGTCACTGTCACCTCAAATTTCTCTCAACCTGTATGCACCTACATTGTAAACTTCCATTCATATGCCAAGTTTTAGCAAACTCCTGATGGCTATAGGGAACATTTGACTATCATGTAGTAGCCTGAACTGGGTGAACGGAATATGAACGACAGTCATCCAATATTCTGTAATAGATATTAGGCCATGCTCATAAAAAAAAAAAAAAAGGTGTCTTCCCTCATCATAAACAGCACTAACAACCACTGGTATGCATTTCCACACTACGAGGTTGGAATAATATTGTGAAATTCTGAAAATGCAATTTTTAAGTATAAGAGCTGTTTGAAAATCCATTTCAGCCTGCTTTGATGGGTTTGAGTTTTTGCCTGCCTGGTAGTGGTGGATGATAGCACTACTGAGTCGCCAACATATCGATGCTTGTATCAAAGTAACAATATCATGTGATGATGACATTGGACGCATTGGTGGTCACACTAGCATCTGGCAGGTGTCGTAACAGAGAGCCGATCACACTAGCATCTGACAGGTGTCGTAACAGAGAGCCGATCACACTAGCATCTGGCAGGTGTCGTAACAGAGAGCCGATCAAACTAGCATCTGGCAGGTGTCGTAACAGAGAGCCGATCACACTAGCATCTGGCAGGTGTCGTAACAGAGAGCCGATCACACTAGCATCTGGCAGGTGTCGTAACAGAGAGCCGATCACTGCTAGCAGCTTTTTGTTTTTATCTAGACATTTCACCTTAGCAGGTGTAAAGCTACTGTAGCTCAGGGCGTAGCGCCGTTAGGTAGAAGAATCGATTCTGAAATTGTAGCACACCATTGAATCTTGAGTTCCTATTTAGAATTGTCTCTCAGTGTTTGTAAATTAAACAGCTCTTGTAGTTGTTATTGGTGTTATCAAATTATGGTTCCAAAGTTTTTTTTAATTTAGAAAAGTTAGTTGAAAAAGTTTAATTCAATCCCAAAGCAATGTTGACAAGCAGTTACCACGTAATAAATTACGTACAAAGCTTAGTTTGATCCCTCCCTCAGTGGATTCCGCTGTGGCTTCCAAAACATTGAGCTCTGCTGGGCACTATTTACAGGGTTAATATAAACATTCTTCTCCAGTTCTCCCATGACAGGTGGTTCTGCCTGTACAGCAGCAGCAACTGAGTCTGTGGCCTTGATGCACAGGAACGAATCCCTGTTAGGATGTTCTTTTTTTCTTCTATTTTCTTTGAAACACTGGTTACATTGTATTTCTAACTTAAATCAAGTGTTTTGATAAGCATAGGCTGTTCTGATTTTTATTTAACATCCAAAATCATACAAAGGACTGTGGCTCCATTGTAAAAAAATACATATACACTGCTCAAACAAATAAAGGGAACACTTAAACAACAATGTAACTCCAAGTCAATCACACTTCAGTGAAATCAAACTGTCCACTTAGGAAGCAACACTGATTGACAATAAATTTCACATGCTGTTGTGCAAATGGAATAGACAAAAGGTGGAAATTATAGGCAATTAGCAAGACACCCCCAATAAAGGAGTGATTCTGCAGGTGGTGACCACAGACCACTTCTCAGTTCCTGTAACGGGTGTCTAGTTCTTCCTCCTCGGACGAGGAGAGGAGAGAAGGATCGGAGGACCAAAACGCAGCGTATGTGGAATCCATAATTTATTTACAGACGAAAACGAAACACTTGAATAAACTACAAAACAAATAAACGATGTAGACAGACCTGACTTGAGAACTTACAATAGACGAAGAACGCACGAACAGGAAACAGACTAACTACATGAACGAACAAACCGGAACAGTCCCGTGTGGTGCAACATACATAGACACGGAAGACAATCACCCACAAACAAACATTGTGAACAGCCAACCTTTATATGGTTCTCAGAGGAAAACGTCAAACACCTGTCCCTGATTGAGAACCATATAAGGCTAATTACAAGTGACCTAAACATAGAAACACAAAACATAGAATGCCCACCCCAACTCACGCCCTGACCAACTAAACACATACAAAATAAACAGAAAACAGGTCAGGAACGTGACAGAACCCCCCCCCCCCCCCCTCAAGGTGCGAACTCCGGACGCACCACCAAAAGTCTAGGGGAGGGTCTGGGTGGGCATCTGTCCACGGTGGCGGCTCAGGCTCTGGGCGTGGTTCCCATCCCACCATAATAAATCCCCGTTTTCTTATCCCCCTCACAATGACCACCCTCCAAATAACCCCACCTAAATTAAGGGGCATCACCAGGATAAGGAGCAGCACCGGACTGAGGGGCAACACCAGAATGACTGGCGGATCCTGGCTGGCTGGCTCTGGCGGATCCTGGCTGGATGACGGCTCTGGCTGGATGACGGCTCTGGCTGGTCCTGGCTGGATGACGGCTCTGGCTGGTCCTGGCTGGATGACGGCTCTGGCTGGTCCTGGCTGGATGACGGCTCTGGCTGGTCCTGGCTGGATGACGGCTCTGGCTGGTCCTGGCTGGATGACGGCTCTGGCTGGTCCTGGCTGGATGACGGCTCTGGCTGGTCCTGGCTGGATGACGGCTCTGGCTGGTCATGGCTGGATGACGGCTCTGGCTGGTCATGGCTGGATGACGGCTCTGGCTGGTCATGGCTGGCGGACGGCTCTAGCGGACGGCTCATGGCAGACGGGCGGCTTTGAAGGCTCAGTACAGACGGGCAGTTCATGCGGCGCTTGGCAGACGGACAGTTCAGACGGCGTTGGGCAGACGGACAGTTCAGACGGCGTTGGGCAGACGGGCAGTTCAGGCGCCGTTGGGCAGACGGGCAGTTCAGGCGCCGTTGGGCAGACGGGCAGTTCAGGCGCCGTTGGGCAGACGGGCAGTTCAGGCGCCGTTGGGCAGACGGGCAGTTCAGGCGCCGTTGGGCAGACGGGCAGTTCAGGCGCCGTTGGGCAGACGGCAGACTCTGGCCGGCTGAGACGCACTGTAGGCCTGGTGCGTGGTGCCGGAACTGGAGGTACCGGGCTAAAGCTACGCACCTTCAGGCTAGTGCGGGGAACAACAACAGGGCACACTGGACTCTCAAAGCGTACTATAGGCCTGGTGCGTGGTACCAGAACTGGTGGTACCGGGCTGAGGGCACGCACATCAGGGCGAGTACAGGGAGAAGGAACAGTGCGTACAGGGCTCTGGAGACGCACATGAGGCTTGGTGCGTGGTGCCGGAACTGGAAGATCGCCACCACATGTGCTCGCCACCACAGGGAGAGTGCGTGGAGGAGGAACAGGGCTCTGGAGACGCACTGGAAACCTGGTGCGTGGTGTAGGCACTGGTGGTACTGGGTTGGAGCGGGGAGGTGGCGCCGGAAATACCGGACCGTGCAGGCGTATTGGCTCCCTTGAGCACTGAGCCTGCCCAACCTTACCTGGTTGTATGCTCCTCGTCGCCTGACCAGTGCGGGGAGGTGGAATAACCCGCACCGGGCTATGTAGGCGAACCGGGGACACCATGCGTAAGGCTGGTGCCATGTAAGCAGGCCCGAGGAGACGTACTGGTGGCCAGATATGTAGGGCCGGCTTCATGACATCCGGCTCAATACTCAATCTAGCCCGGCCGATACGAGGAGCTGGTATGTACCGCACTGGGCTGTGCACACGTACAGGAGACACCATGCGCTCTACTGCGTAACATGGTGTCTGCCCGTACTCTCGCTCTCCACGGTAAGTACAGGGATTGGGCGCAGGTCTCCTACCTGACTTCGCCATTCACCCTTCTAGCCCCCCCAAGAAATTTTTGGGGTTTACTCACAGGCTTCCAGCCATGTCTCCTTGCTGCCTCCTCATACCACCGCTCCTGGGCTTTAGCTGCCTCCCTCTCTTCCTGAGAGCGGTGATTCTCTCCTGCCTTAGCCCAAGGTCCTTCTCCATTCAATATCTCCTCCCATGTCCACGAGTCCTGGTTTCTTTGTTGCGCTCTCCCACGCCGCTTGGTCTTTGGTTGGTGGGTGATTCTGTAACGGGTGTCTGGTTCTTCCTCCTCCTCGGACGAGGAGAGGAGAGAAGGATCGGAGGACCAAAACGCAGCGTATGCGGAATCCATAATGATTTATTTACAGACGAAAACGAAACACGAAAAAACACTTGAATAAACTACAAAACAAATAAACGATGTAGACAGACCTGAACTTAGAACATACAATAGACGAAGAACGCACAAACAGGAAACAGACTAACTACATGAACCAACAAACCGAAACAGTCCTGTGTGGTGCAACATACACAGACACGGAAGACAATCACCCACAAACAAACATTGTGAACAGCCAACCTTTATATGGTTCTCAGAGGAAAACGTCAAACACCTGTCCCTGATTGAGAACCATATAAGGCTAATTACAAGTGACCTAAACATAGAAACACAAAACATAGAATGCCCACCCCAACTCACGCCCTGACCAACTAAACACATACAAAATAAACAGAAAACAGGTAAGGAACGTGACAGTTCCTATGCTTCCTGGCTGATATTTTGGTCACTTTTGAATGCTGGCGGTGCTCTCACTCTAGTGGTAGCATGAGACGGAGTCTACAACCCACACAAGTGGCTCAGGTAGTGCAGCTCATCAAGGATGGCACATCAATGCGAGCTGTGGCAAGAAGGTTTGCTGTGTCTGTCAGCGTAGTGTCCAGAGCATGGAGGCGCTACCAGGAGACAGGCCAGTACATCAGGAGACGTGGAGGAGGCCGTAGGAGGGCAACAACCCAGCAGCAGGACCGCTACCTCCGCCTTTGTGCAAGGAGGAGCACTGCCAGCGCCCTGCAAAATGACCTCCAGCAGGCCACAAATGTGCATGTGTCTGGTCAAACGGTCAGAAACAGACCATGAGGGTGGTATGAGGGCCCGACGTCCACAGGTGGGGGTTGTGCTTACAGCCCAACACCGTGCAGGACGTTTGGCATTTGACAGAGAACACCAAGATTGGCAAATTCGCCACTGGCGCCCTGTGCTCTTCACAGATGAAAGCAGGTTCACACTGAGCACATGTGACAGACGTGACAGAGTCTGGAGATGCCGTGGAGAACGTTCTGCTGCCTGCAACATCCTCCAGCATGACCGGTTTGGCGGTGGGTCAGTCATGGTGTGGGGTGGCATTTCTTTGTGGGGCTGCACAGCCCTCCATGTGCTCGCCAGAGGTAGACTGACTGCCATTAGGTACCGAGATGAGATCCTCAGAGCCCTTGAGACCACATGCACATTTGTGGCCTGCTGGAGGTCATTTTGCAAGGCTCTGGCAGTGCTCCTCCTTGCACAAAGGCGGAGGTAGCGGTCCTGCTGCTGGGTTGTTGCCCTCCTACGGCCTCCTCCACATCTCCTGATGTACTGGCCTGTCTTCTGGTAGCGCCTCCATGCTCTGGACACTACGCTGACAGACACAGCAAACCTTTTTGCCACAGCTCGCATTGATGTGCCATCCTGGATGAGCTGCACTACCTGAGCCACTTGTGTGGGTTGTAGACTCCGTCTCATGCTACCACTAGTGAGAGCACTGCCAGCATTCAAAAGTGACCAAAACATCAGCCAGGAAGCATAGGAACTGAGAAGTGGTCTGTGGTCACCACCTGCAGAACCACTCCTTTATTGGGGGTGTCTTGCTAATTGCCTATAATTTCCACCTGTTGTCTATTCCATTTGCACAACAGCATGTGAAATTTATTGTCAATCAGTGTTGCTTCCTAAGTGGAACGTTTGATTTCAGAGAAGTGTGATTGACTTGGAGTTACATTGTGTTGTTTAAGTGTTCCCTCTATTTTTTTGAGCAGTGTATATATTACATACCCGTTCAATAGTTTGGGGATACTTAGAAATGTCATTGTTTTTGAAAGAAAAGCACATTTTTCGTCCATTAAAATAACATAAAATTGATCAGAAAACGTGTCGATTAGTGTCGAAATGGCCTACCCCTTCACAGAACAGCACAAACTGTCTAACCAGAATAGAAAGAAGTGGGAGGCCCCGGTGAACAACTGAGAAAGAGGACAAGTACATTAGTGTCTAGTTTGAGAAAGACACCTCACAAGTCCTCAACTGGCAGCTTCATTAAATGGTACCCGCAAAACACCAGTCTCAACGTCAAGTGAAGAGGCGACTTCAGGATGCTGGTGTTTTGATAAAATAACTTGTAACGGCTTTCCTCCTCCTCTTCATCCGAAGAGGAGGAGCAGGGATTCGACCAAAACGCAGCATTGTGAAATGACATGATTTTAATGAACAAGACGAAAAAACACGAAATGAAATACACTTGAATAATCAACAAAACAACAAAACGGAGTAGACAGACCTGGACATGGAACTTACATAAATACACGAAGAACTCACGAACAGGAACAGACTACATAAACCGAGACAGTCCTGTGTGGCGCGACGAACACTGACACAGGAGACAACCACCCACAAACAAACATTTTGAAAACACCTACCTTAATATGGCTCTCAGAGGAAATGAAAACCACCTGCCTCTAATTGAGAGCCATATCAGGTCACCCTTAACAAACATAGAAACACACAACATAGACTACCCACCCAAACTCACGCCCTGACCGTCAAACACATACAACATAACAGAAAACCGGTCAGGAACGTGACATAAACCCCCCCCTCAAGGTGCGTACTCCGAACGCACCACCAAAAGTCTAGGGGAGGGTCTGGGTGGGCATCTGACCACGGTGGTGGCTCAGGCTCTGGGCGAGGTCCCCACCCCACCATAGTCAATCCCAGCTTACGTCTCCCCCTTAGAATGACCACCCTCATTATACACCCACTTAGGTTAAGGGGCAACACCAAGATAAAGGACAGCTCCGGGACGAGGTAGCTCAGGACAGAGGGATAGCTCAGGACAGAGGGATAGCTCAGGACAGAGGGATAGCTCAGGACAGAGGGATAGCTCAGGACAGAGGGATAGCTCAGGACAGAGGGATAGCTCAGGACAGAGGGATAGCTCAGGACAGAGGGATAGCTCAGGACAGAGGGATAGCTCAGGACAGAGGGATAGCTCAGGACAGAGGGATAGCTCAGGACAGAGGGATAGCTCAGGACAGAGGGATAGCTCAGGACAGAGGGGCAACTCCGGACTGAAGGGCAGTTCTGGATAAATAGCCGCTCTGGGCTGAGGGGCAGCTCATGACTGGCTGGCGGCTCTGGACGCTCATGGCTGGCTGGCGGCTCTGGACGCTCATGGCTGGCTGGCGGCTCGGGACGCTCATGGCTGGCTGGCGGCTCGGGACGCTCATGGCTGGCTGGCGGCTCGGGACGCTCATGGCTGGCTGGCGGCTCGGGACGCTCATGGCTGGCTGGCGGCTCGGGACGGACGGGCGGCACTGGGCCGACGGGCGGCTCGGGCGGCACTGGGCCGACGGGCGGCTCGGGCGGCACTGGGCCGACGGGCGGCTCGGGCGGCACTGGGCCGACGGGCGGCTCGGGCGGCACTGGGCCGACGGGCGGCACTGGGCCGACGGGCGGCTCGGGCGGCACTGGGCCGACGGGCGGCTCGGGCGGCACTGGGCCGACGGGCGGCTCGGGCGGCACTGGGCCGACGGGCGGCTCGGGCGGCACTGGGCCGACGGGCGGCTCGGGCGGCACTGGGCCGACGGGCGGCTCGGGCGGCACTGGGCCGACGGGCGGCTCGGGCGGCACTGGGCCGACGGGCGGCTCGGGCGGCACTGGGCCGACGGGCGGCTCGGGCGGCACTGGGCCGACGGGCGGCTCGGGCGGCACTGGGCCGACGGGCGGCTCGGGCGGCACTGGGCCGACGGGCGGCTCGGGCGGCACTGGGCCGACGGACGGCTCAGACGGCACTGGGCCGACGGACGGCTCAGACGGCACTGGGCCGACGGATGGCTCTGGCCGGATGAGACGCACTGTAGGCCTGGTGCGTGGTACCGGAACTAGAGGTACCGGGCTAAGGACACGCACCTTCAGGCTAGTGCGGGGAACAGCAACAGGGCACACTGGACTCTCAATGCGCACTATAGGCCTGGTGCGTGGTACCGGAACTGGAGGTACCGGGCTGAGGGCACGCACATCAGGGCGAGTGCGTACAGGGCTCTGGAGACGCACAGGTGGCTTAGTGCGTGGTGCCAGAACTGGAGGCACTAGGCTGAAAACACGCACCATAGGGAGAGTGCGTGGAGGAGGAACAGGGCTCTGGAAACGCACTGGAAGCCTGGTGCGTGGTGTAGGCACTGGTGGTACTGGGCTGGGGCGGGGAGGTGGCGCCGGAAATACCGGACCGTGCAGGCGTATTGGCTCCCTTGAGCACTGAGCCTGCCCAACCTTACCTGGCTGAATGCTCCCTGTCGCCCGACCAGTGCGGGGAGGTGGAATAACCCGCACCGGGCTATGTAGGCGAACCGGGGACACCATGCGTAAGGCTGGTGCCATGTATGCCGGCCCGAGGAGACGTACTGGTGGCCAGATATGTAAGGCCGGCTTCATGACATCCGGCTCAATGCTCAATCTAGGTCTACCAGTGCGGGGAGGTGGAATAACCCGCACCGGGCTATGCACACGTACAGGAGACACCGTGCGCTCTACTGCATAACACGGTGTCTGCCAGTACTCCCGCTCTCCACGGTTAGCCTGGGAAGTAGGCGCAGGTCTCCTACCTGCCCTTGGCCCACCACCTCTTAGCCCCCCCCCCCAAGAAATTTTTGGGGTTTCTTCACGGGCTTCCGTGCTAGCCGCGTACCTTCATATCTCCGGTCTTGAGCTTGATTCTCTGGCTTCCAGCCACGTCTCATTGCTGCCGCCTCATACCACCGCTCCTGGGCTGTGGCTGCCTCCCTCCACTCACGAGAGCGGCGATATTCTCCAGTTTGCGCCCAGGGTCCCTTTCCGTCCAATATTTCCTCCCATGTCCACGAGTCCTGGTTCTTTAGTTGCGCTCTCCCACGCCGCTTGGTCGTATTGTGGTGGGTGGTTCTGTAACGGCTTTCCTCCTCCTCTTCATCCGAAGAGGAGCAGGGATTCGACCAAAACGCAGCGTTGTGAAATGACATGATTTTAATGAACAAGACGAAAAAACACGAAACGAAATACACTTGAATAATTAACAAAATAACAAAACGGAGTAGACAGACCTGGACATGGAACTTACATAAATACACGAAGAACTCACGAACAGGAACAGACTACATAAACCGAGACAGTGTTTGTCGCGCCACACGGGACTGACACAGGAGACAACCACCCACAAACAGTGTGAAAACACCTACCTTAATATGGCTCTCAATCAGAGGAAATGAAAACCACTTGCCACTAATTGAGAGCCATATCAGGTCACCCTTAACAAACATAGAAACACACAACATAGACTACCCACCCAAACTCACGCCCTGACCGTCAAACACATACAACATAACAGAAAACCGGTCAGGAACGTGACATAACTTAAAAAATAATTACTGTTTTCGGTTTCGATTATTTTGGTTAAATGCTGTAACAGAATAAAATTATTAATAAAAGTTCCATGATTGCCCATTACTGCTTATCACATACTAACTATAATTTATTCACTTTAATAAAATATTTCAGTTGTGAATTTTATTTGATTACTATTATTTCATTCCAAGCAAGTCATCATCTCATCTCTGTAGAGCCTGTGCTGTCTGACAAATCACTATTTTGTAGTTCTTCAAAGTAAATAATTCATACTTTTATGACGGCTGAATACCAACTATCAATCACTTTGATCATGTATTTTAAGGTAAAGATACCTAGAGCAGCTGATGCTTCTCGATCTCCTCACGATTGCGAATTCCTGTCTCTTCCATAGCCGTCGTAAATGATACACAGACCAAGTAGATGCGCTATGGATTATGGTCATTGTTGTTAATTACCACAGTTTAATACACTAAACTATGTAGAATATTGGCCTGTTGGAAACTACAACTCCTTACTACATCGTACAGTTCCATCTGGATTGGATTTATTTCTAGAGCAATGTGTACATGGAGTTCAAAGAAGAAAAAAATAACTAAATGGAATTCAAAATTGAACCGAAGTCAGTCACTAAGTTGTTTAAAACCCGAAAAATAACCGACAATTTGGTTAAATCACTTAGCACTAACCATGGATGCACAGTAAAAAAAAGTATAAATAAACAGGGCAAAAAGGGTACTGCAAGTAGAATGTGAACCCAACATTCTAACATATTTGTTTACCAACGCTCACGCCTATCCATTGCCCCACAACATTTTGAGAGGCAATGGGAAAACAGGTTTATATAAACAGCACCCATGCTGATATGTATTCCTGACCAGTAGATGTCTCTAATGTGCACTGTGTTAAAAGTTCAGAGTAACAGTTTTTCGGCACAACTGAGTGAAAGCCCCAAAGGCATTGGTTACCCATCACTACTGCCTGGTGGATTCACCAGGCGGTAAATTTGTTAATAGACCAATAAGAAAAATATTTCCAAACCTCTACGCAAATATCAGAGTTTTCACCACCCCAATCAGACCACACAGACAGTCCTTGCAAAATTCTTGCTTGATAAATTGCTCTTTGCTAAAAGAGGCTATTTGTTTCTTTTTGGCCATTTTTTATTGAAAACAATCACAGTAAGGTACTTAATTGTTATCTAGAAATGATTTGATATTGAGAAAAACAACTGCATTGGACCTTTAAGTAGATACTTAAGTCCCTCTGAGGTCTGGGAACTAAACATTGATGGTTAGAAAAGTTTGAAAAAACGAACGTCTTAAACAGTAAAATTACATGAAAGATATCTGAATTAACTTCTCACAACATCTTCAAGAACGAAAGCAAAACTTTAATTCTCACCTCTGTTTTGATGGTTAGGGGCCTCTTCCCTAGCTTGCCCAGGAAGTGCAGTGGAGAAAGCATGGCCCCCAGTTCCCGGAGGTTGGCGTATTTGAGCTGGTCAGTCAGTGTGGTGTAGGGGATCCCTGCCAGGGGACCCAGGCTGGGCAATGAGCCGGCTGTCATCCGAGGATCTGGGATTGGTCCCGGCATCATATAAGACCCAGCCGTGACCACAGCTGATAGGAACAGGGACAAAAGGGCAGGAAAATGCATTAAGAAAATGAAAGACGTGGATTGAGATGTACAATTCACCACTTTGTCCCCATGTTCTGAATATTTCACAACATTTTGCAGCTGTACCAGAGTAAAAGATCTGAATACATTTTACCCAAAATATTCACATTTCAAACCTGCTTCTAGTTTTGGTGTAGTTGACAGATAATTGGTTTACTTTCATTTCAGTCTGCTCAAGGGCTTAAAGGTGTCATTTCCACAAGTGCACCTGGTCTCCCTGGCAGCCTTCTCTAATGAAATGTTGGCCTGTTGCAGAGCAGGAGGCCGAGGCTGTCTACCATTAGGCCATTTTATTATTTCATCATTCATTTCTTTTTTCTGGAATGTATGTATACTCCCATTTACAGAGGTCTTGGCAAGGATCTGTGTTTTTTTTATTCCCAAGGAGGCCAAGAGGCACACAACCCTGCACAAAAGTAGACTCAGACACGTTCCACTTTATCCCACGGAGAGCTACAGACTGCCATTGCCAACAAACACCCATTTCCCATGTTTTCCTCCATATGAGCCTTTTCTCCATGTCAGGGAGGTGGAATGTGGCTGGAGGATCTCAGGACAATGTGGCCAACCCTGGTCCTCTGATAAAGCCCCTTCCTCTATCCCTTCTCCTATTTTGTCTGACTAAACTGACACTATCCAAGAGCTATGGTGTCACACTTGTTCATCAGCGTCTTGCCTGTAAATCTGTTTTATTTATAACTGTAGGGATATACAGTGCATTCGGAAAGTATTCAGACACCTTCACTTTTTCCACATTTTGTTACGTTACAGGCTTAATCTAAAATGGATTAAATACATTTTTAAAAAATCATTAAATCAACACACATACCCTATAATGCCAAAGCGAAAACAGATTTAGACATTTCTGCAAATGTATTACAAATATAAAACAGAAATACCTTATTTACATAGGTATTGAGACCCTTTGCTATGAGATTTGAAATTGAGCTCCGGTGCATGCTGTTTCCATTGATCATCCTTGAGATGTTTACAACTTGGAGTCCACCTGTGGTAAATTCAATTGACTGGACATGATAAGGTCCCAGAGTTGACAGTGCAAAAACCAAGCCATGAGGTCGAAGGAATTGTCCGTAGAGCTCCGAGACATGATTGTGCCTCGACACTGAGGGAAGGGTTCCAACACATTTCCGCAGCATTGAAGGTCCCCAAGAACACAGTGGCCTCCATCATTCTTAAATGGAAGAAGTTTGTAACCACCCAGACTCCCTAGAACTGGCTGCCCGGCCAAACTGAGCGATCGGGGGAGAAGGGCCTTGGTCAGGGAGGTGACCAAGAACCCGATGATCACTCTGACAGAGCTCCAGAGTTACTCTGTGTAGATGGGAGAACCTTCCAGAAGGACAACCATCTCTGCAGCACTCCACCAACCAGGCCTTTATGGCAGAGTGCTCAGACGGAAGCCACTCCCTCAGTAAAGGACACATGACAGTCCGCTTGGAATTTGCCAAAAGGCACCTAACAGACTCTCAGACCATTAGAAACAAGATTCTCTGGTCTGATGAAACCATGATTGAACTATTTGGCCTGAATGCCAAGTCTCACATCTGGAGGAAACCTGGCAACATCCCTAAGGTGAAACATGGTGGCAGCATCATGCGGTGGGGATGTTTTTCAGCAGCATGGACTGGGAGACTAGTCAGGATCAAGGGAAAGATGAACGGAGCAAAGTACAGAGAGATCCTTGATGAAAACCTGCTCCAGAGTGCTCAGGACCTCAAACTGGGGGCGACAGTTTACCTTCCAACAGGACAATGACCCTAAGCACACAGCCAAGACAACACAGGAGTGGCTTCGGGACAAGTCTCTGAATGTCCTAGAGTGGCCCAGACAGAGCCAGGACTGGAGACCTGAATCTCCCCATCCAATCTGACATAGCTTGAGGATCTGCAGTGAAGAATGGGAGAAACTCCCCAAATACAGGTGTGCCAAGCTTGTAGCGTCATACCAAAGAAGACTTGAGGCTGTAATCGCTGCCAAAGGTGCTTCAAAGTACTGAGTAAAGGGTCTGAATACTTATCACATCTTTTCAATACATTTACAAATGTCTAAACCTGTTTTTGCTTTGTTATGTGGTAATTGTGTGTAGATTGATGAGGGGAAAAAACTACTTAATCAGTTTTAGAATAAGGCTGAAACGTAACAAAATTTGGAAAGAGTCTAGGAGTCTGAATACTTTCCGAATGCGCTAAGTTTTGCAAGGAAATCTGCCTCTATTCCCAGGTGAGTAGCAAGTAATTAATTTGGTCGGATGACAGATAGGGTATAGTATATAAACTCAGCAAAATAAGTCCTCACTGTCAACTGCGTTTATTTTCAGAAAACTTAACATTTGTAAATATTTGTATGAACATAACAAGATTCAACAACTGAGACAAACTGAACAAGTTCCACAGACATGGAATAATGTGTCCCTGACCAAAGGGGAGGGTCAAAAGTAAGTCAATATCTGGTGTGGCCACCAGCTGCATTAAGTACTGCAATGAATCTCCTCATGGACTGCACCAGATTTGCCAGTTCTTGCTGTGAGATGTTACCCCAGTCTTCCACCAAGGCACCTGCAAGTTCCCAGACATTTCTGAGGGGAAGGGTCCTAGCCCTCATCGTCCCATCCAACAGGTCCCAGGCGTGCTCAATGGGATTGAGATCCGGGTTCGTCGCTGGCCATGGCAGAACACTGACACTAAAGTCTTGCAGGAAATCACACACAGAACGAGCAGTATGGCTGGTGGCATTGTCATGCTGGAGGGTCATGTCAGGATGAGCCTGCAGGAAGGGTACCACATGAGGGAGGAGGATGTCTTCCCTGTAACGCACAGCGTTGAGATTATCTGCAATGACAACAAGCTCAGTCCGATGATGCTGTGACACACCGCCCCAGACCATGATGGACCCTCCATCTCCAAATCGATCCCACTCCAGAGTACAGGCCTCAGTGTAACGCTCATTCCTTCGACGATAAACGCAAATCCGCCCATCACCCCTGGTGAAACAAAACCGTGACACGTCAGTGAAGAGCACTTTTTGCCAGTCATGTCTGGTTCAGCGACAGTGGGTTTGTGCCCATAGGCGACGTTGTTGCCGGTGATGTCTGGTGAGGACCTGCCTTACAACAGACCTACAAGCCCTCATTCCAGCCTCTCTCAGCCTATTGTGGACAGTCTGAGCACTGATGGAGCGATTGTGTGTTTCTGTAACTCGGGCAGTTGCCATCCTGTACCTGTCCTGCAGGTGTGATGTTCGGATGTACCGATCCTGTGCAGGTCTTGTTACACGTGGTCTACCACTGCAAGGACGATCAGCTGTCCATCCTGTCTACATATAGCGCTGTCTTAGGCGTCTCACAGTACGGACAATGCACATCTGCAGTCCTCATGCCTCCTTGCAGTATGCCTAAGGCACGTTCATGCAGATGAGCAGGGACCCTAGGCATCTTTGTGTTTTTCAGAGTCAGTAGAAAGGCCTCTTTAGTGTCCTAAGTTTTCATAACTGTGACCTTAATTGCCTACCGTCTGTACGCTGTTAGTGTCTTAATGGTGTGGGGACTGTGCTTTGGCAAAGTGGGTGTGGTTATATCCTGCCTGTTTGGCCCTGTCTGGGGGTATCATCGGATGGGGCCACAGTGTCTCCTGACCCCTCCTGTCTCAGCCTCCAGTATTTATGCTGCAGTAGTTTGTGTTGGGGGCTAGGGTCATTCTGTTATATCTGGAGTATTTCTCTTATACTTATCCGGTGTCCTGTGTGGATTTTAGTATGCTCTCTCTAATTCTCTCTTTCTTGGAGGACCTGATAGGACTACATGGCATGATGACTCCTTGTAGTCCCCAGTCGACCTGGCCGTGCTGCTGCTCCAGTTAACTGTTCTGTCTGCGGCTATGAAACCCTGACCTGTTCACTGTGATTTATTATTTGACCATGCTGGTCATTTATGAACATCTTGGCCATGTTCTGTTATCTCCACCCTGCACAGCCAGAAGAGAACTGGCCACCCCTCATAGCCTGGTTCCTCTCTAGGTTTCTTCCTAGGCTTTGGCCTTTCTAGGGAGTTTTTCCTAGACACCGTGCTTCTACACCTGCATTGCTTGCTGTTTGGGGTTTTAGGCTGGGTTTCTGTACAGCACTTTGATATGTGTTGTGATGTGTTATATATATATATATATATAACACATCTGGACAACATGACCACCTATGTGAGTATAATGTTCATTGACTACAGTACAGCATTCAACACTATTGTTCCCTCCAAGCTCAACACCAAGCTCTGGGTCTTGACACCACCCTCTGCAACTGGACCCTGGACTTCCTGACAGGCAGAGCACAGGCTGTGAGGATTGGCAACATCTCCTCTACACTGACTCTTAAAAGGGCCCCCTAGGAATGTTTCCTCGACCCTCTGCTGTACTTCCTATACACCTATGACTGCATGGCTTTGCATGACACTAATTCCATCAAGTTTGCTGATGACACCACAATTATAGGCCTGATAACTAACATCAAGTCAGCCTATAGGGAGGAGGTAAGTGAACTTGCAACCTCTCCCTCAACATCAGCAAAACAAAAGAGTTGATTGTTGACTTCAGGAAGCAGAGGGAACATGACCTGACTCAAATGAACGGGACTGCAGTAGAGTCAGCAGTTAAGTACCTCCGCGTCCACATCACTGAGGACATGACATTGACCAACAACACCACCACTCTTGCCAAGAGGGTGCAACAGCATCTTTACTTCCTAAGGCAGCTGAAGAAATTTGCATGCCACCCGGGTCGTCTCCATATACTACTGCCGCACCATCGAGAGCGCCCTGACTGGTTGCAACGCGACCTGGTAGGAAAATTGCTCCATCCACGACCGCAAGGCCCTCCAGCTTGTAATGAAGTTGGCCCAGTACATCACTGGTACCGTGCTCCCACCCATCCAGGACATCTACTCAGAACGGTGCCCGAGGAAGGCCCGCAGCATCATTAAGGACCCCACACACCCCAGCCACAAGCTGTTCACTCTCTTACCATCAGGCAGTCGGTATCGGAGCTTGAGGTCTGATACCAACAGGCTCAGAGACAGTGTTCAGTCTGATGGCTTGTAGATAGAAACTAACTGGACTGACCACCTGCACAGACTCTCCGCAACTTAACACATAATGTACTCACCTGCTGCTACCAGACTCTCCGCAACTTAGCACATAATGTACTCACCTGCTGCTACCAGACTCTCCGCAACTTAGCACATAATGTACTCACCTGCTGCTACCAAACCCCTCCGCAACATAGCACATAATGTACACACCTGCTGCTACTAGACTCTCCACAACACACACACACACCTGCTGCTACCAAACTCTTATTATGATTGCTAAATGCTGCAGAACTTAAACACTTGCCTCCCAACCCCCCTTCCCCAAAACGTGTTAATATTGGACTAAACATTGTGCCTTCCTGTATTATACTTATGCTAAAATGTATATTCTGTTGTACTGATCCATTTACTTTGTCTGTATTTTTTATATTTTATTACTGATTATTCTTGTTGTGAAGGAACCAGCAAGTAAGCATTTTGTTGGATGGTGAATACAATGTGTATCCCGTACATACGGCTAATAAAAATTCAAACTAGTAAAAGAGTGTACAGTAATCCAGACACCAACTCAAACCCAGGATACATTGATACAGAATGTCCTACACAGACCTCTGATTCTACCCAAATAATAGAAAGTACTGAAGGTTTCCTTCAATGTCTATACAGCCTGGGCCTTTGCCGTTTAGTCGTACAACGTTGAGTTGCAATTAATGGGATCCAAGCAAAGTAAGCCAATAACCTCACTCTGGGCAAGGTACCAAGCTAAGTAATTCGAGGTTTTGGTGTATTTGCATGCAAGTGTAGCCTTTTTCACTCAAGAATACGCTACCCCTTTCTACCTGCCCCCTCCCTCCACCTAACTGCCTAACTAATGTGCAACATTAAATCTACCAACCGCTTCCATTTGCCCTCCTTTTACAGCAAATTCTGTTCAACTAAGTAAATAATTTACTAAAATATTACCATTGCACAGCTACAACCCATTTTGGCTTTACGGATGAAAATCTGGTAATTGTCAGAATATATATCTCACACACAGTACCAGTCAAATGTTTGGACACACCTACTCATTCCAGGATTTTTATTTGTACTATTTTCTATGTTGTAGAATAATAGTGAAGACATCAAAACTATGAAATAACATATGGAATCATGTAGTAACCAAAAGTGTTAAATCAAAATATTTTAGATTCTTCAAAGTACCCACCCTTTGCCTTGACAGCTTTGCACACTCTTGGTATTCTCTCAACCAGCTTCATGAGGTAGTTAGTTACCTGGAATGCATTTCAATTAACAGCTGTGCCATTTTAAAAGTTAATTTGTGGAATTTCTTTCCTTAATGCATTTGAGCTAATCAGTTGTGTTGTGACAAGGTATGGGTGGTATACAGAAGATAGCCCTATTTGGTAAAAGACCAAGTCCATATTACGGCATGAACTGCTCAAATAAGCAAGGAGAAATGATAGTCCATCATTACTTTAAGACATGGTCAGTCAATTTGGAAAATGTCAAGAACTTTGAAAGTTTCTTCAAGTGCAGTCACAAAAAACATCAAGTGCTATGATGAAACAGGCTCTCATGAGGACCACCACAGGAAAAGAAAGGCTCAGTTACCTCTGCTGCAGAGGGTAAGTTCATTAGTTACCAGCCTTAGATTGCAGCCCAAATAAATCCTACAGAGTTCAAGTAACGGACATCTCAACATCAACTGTTCAGAGGAGACTGTGAATCAGGCCTTCATGGTCGAATTGCTGCAAGAAACCACTACTAAAGGACACCAATAAGAAGAGACTTGCTTGGGCCAAGAAACACGAGCAATGGACATTAGACCGGTGGAAATCTGTCCTTTGGTCTGATTTTTGGTTCCAACCGTCGTATCTTCGATAGAGTAGGTGAACGGATGATCTCCACATGTGTGGTTCCCCCCGTGAAGCATGGAGGAGGTGGAGTGATGGTGTGGGGGTGCTTTGCTGGTGACGCTGTCAGTGATTTATTTAGAAATCAAGGCACACTTAAAACCAGCATGGCTACCACAGCATTCTGCAGTGATGCACCATCCCATCTGGTTTGCGCTTAGTGGGACTATCATTTTGTTTTTCAACAGGACAAATCAAATTTATTTATTTTGCCCTTACATCAGCTGATATCTCAAAGGGCTGTACAGAAACCCAGCCTAAAACCCCAAACAGCAAGCAATGCAGGTGTAGAAGCACGGTGGCTATGAAAAACTCCCAAAAAAGGCCAAAACCTAGGAAGAAACCTAGAGAGGAACCAGGCTATGAGGGGTGGCCAGTCCTCTTCTGGCTGTGCCGGGTAGAGATTATAACAGAACATGGCCAAGATGTTCAAATGTTCATAAATGACCAGTATGGTCAAATAATAATCACAGTTGTCGAGGGTGCAACAAGTCAGAACCTCAGGGGTAAATGTCAGTTGGCTTTTCATAGCCGATCATTGAGAGTATCTCTACCGCTCCTGCTGTCTCTAGAGAGTTGAAAACAGCAGGTCTGGGACAGGTAGCACGTCCGGTGAACAGGTCAGGGTTCTATAGCCGCAGGCAGAACAGTTGTGTAAGGGCTATTTGACCAAGAAGGAGAGTGATGGAGTGCTGCATAAGATGACCTGGCCTCCACAATCACCCGACCTCAACCCAATTGAGATGATTTGGGATGAGTTGGACCGCAGAGTGAAGGTAAAGCAGCCAACAAGTGCTCAGCATAAGTGGGAACTCCTTCAATACTGTTGGAAAAGCATTCCTCATGAAGCTGGTTGAGAGAATGCCAAGAGTGCAAAGCTGTCATCAAGGCAAAGGGTGGCTACTTTGAAGGTTACTACATGATTTCATGTGTTATTTCATAGTTATGTCTTCACTATTATTCTACAACGGAGAAAATAGTAAAAATAAAGAAAAACCCTGGAATGAGTAAGTGTGTCCAAACTTTTGCCTGGATAGATAGAGAGAGCTAACTAACAGAATAGATATTGGTATGTCTTAGACAGGTTTTGCTTAGCCTGCTTCACCTTATGTGCAGATGTAACGGATGTGAAATGGCTAGCTAGTTAGCGGGTGCGCGCTAGTAGCATTTCAATCAGTTACGTCACTTGCTCTGAGACTTAAGTAGTGTTGCCCCTTGCTTTGCAAGAGCCGCGGCCTTTGTGGAGCGATGGGTAACGATGCTTCGTGGGTGACTGTTGTTGATGTGTGCAGAGGGTCCCTGGTTCGCGCCCGAGGTCGGGGCGAGGGGACGTAGTAAAGTTACAACTGTTACATTGATGCTGTTGACCCGGATCACTGGTTGCTGCGGAAAAGGAGGAGGTTGAAAGGGGGTGAGTGTAACGGATGTGAAATGGCTAGCTAGTTAGCGGGTGCGCGCTAGTAGCATTTCAATCAGTTACGTCACTTGCTCTGAGACTTAAGTAGTGTTGCCCCTTGCCTTGCAAGAGCCGTGGAGCGATGGGTAACGCTGCTTCGTGGGCGACTGTTGTTGATGTGTGCAGAGGGTCCCTGGTTCGCGCCCGTGTCGGGGCGAGGGGACGGTTTAAAGTTATACTGTTACACAGAACGTGATTCAATTTTTGCTATGTGGTGCACATTTGGTTGTACTGGACTGAAACCAATTTTTAAATCAAGAAAATACAAGCAAATGTCCATCATTTTGTCATAGCATATAATTAGTTTCAGTTCTAAAGTTCCTCAAAAGAAAAGTACCAAGCCCAAAAACCTGGAAATAATATGTGGAACTCCTCTGGTATTGTTAAAACTAGTACTGTTATGATGTTAGTTGCAATGCTACATGATGACAATTACCTTTGTGGCAGCTTTAGTAGCCTATGCAGTAGTCACATACTTCAACAACCAGGTCTCCGTAATGTTTTTTTTTATGCAACAACTAATGTGTATCTACAAACAGAGCCATAAGAATGTGCAGACAATTTTAATTAACAATACAAATATCGCCATAGCACAGTTTATGTGCAGGCTAACTGCAGTTACACAGTCATTGCAGATATCTAAGAAAATTATCTAATAGATGTATTGTTGTCCTTGCATTAGAGACAAATACATCTTGGTAATTTATGTTAATGCCCTGACTAAATTGCTCTGGATAAGTGCATCTGCCAAATGAACAAAATGTATATCTTAATGTAATGCCCGGTCCTGTAAAGCGCGGTTACATTGCATTCACAAAGAAACATGTTTTCTCCCTCCCGGTGAAAGGAAGGAATGAATGGTGAACAATAAGGCAGGATTTATGAGCAATCCAATGTCTCATGTCAATCTGGTCCAAAATGGTTCCTCACGTCTAGCTTTGATAGACGCCTTTGGATGTTTTCAATTGAGGACTGTGTACCTGCAACCTCACCATTCATACCAATAATCTATGTCCCAATAAAGGCAGATTAGAACACTTAATTAAAATAAAATATGTATTATAAGAATAAGTACGATACAAATGTGTTCATTACTCAATGATTTGGGTATGCAACAGTGAAAGTTTCAATACTAAAACAGAAAGTGAAAAAATAAAAAAAACTTTAACAGAGAGCTGAATTAGTTGCGAAATGAACATTATTACCAGAAGCCTATTTTATTTAACAGAAAAAATAGATCCAGCGTCCACTGTAAATAGTAGGCTACCTACTAAATTGATACATTGTCATTATTCCAACACGTTTTTGTAAAACTCCTGAAAGCCCGTGTTTACACAGCAACAAGAAAAGTAAACCTCGGTTAATAATGATACACTTGAGTCATGACTCATTTCAAAGCAGAAGTTATTATTCAGTATAGCATGCATGTTATGTAACTGACTTTTGCTGTGATGAAACGTTAAACCAATTATACTTGTTCGTTCAGGAAAAATTAAGTTGCAGAGAAACACTTTATTGGGATGAATAAACGTGTAGGTCTGCAAGCGTGCATACTAAACAGAAGAAAACCATTGAGTGTAAAGTTGTCTCATGAAGAACGTTTTTAATCTCCATAAATGCTTAAATTAGGCTATTGCTGCCCAATTCAAAGAGAACGAAAGAACGGGATTGCACAATTGCACGACTGTGCACAATTGTCCACTGAAAAACTCATGAATTGCACACATTCGCAACTCAAGTGTGGCGCCCCAGTATAATAAATGTTTCTCGACTACGAAAATGTATTACCTGACTTTGATCCCGAGTGCAACAGTTGTCCTTTCTTCTTGTCAGCTGAAGGTCGAGAGTATATTTTAAAAAGTGGAAACCGTTGCATCAGCCCGTTTAAATAGTGATCCCTATCTGGGAGGATTTGGGAATGCGGAAATGAGTTATGCCAACTAGACGTAAACTGGGATGTAAAAAGCACAGCTAAAAGTGGGAGCAAGAAGTGGGGAAGTCCTATCCGCCCCTCCCCTAGAAACCAGAAAACAAACCCCTCCACTGACCCAGTGCAGAGCAGGACAGACCCTGTCGTCTGCCCACGCACCTCAATTGGGATTCCGTGTGTAATTTACACCTGCCGTTAATGCCTATAAACGCCATTTTTGTTTGAATAATTTACAATACCAATACTCTCACCTTCTTTTCCAGAGACAGAAACACACAGAGAGAGAGAGAGAGAGAGAGATAGCGAGCGAGCGAGAGAAAGAGATCGAGAGGGAGAGATATTTTCTACAACAATTAAGAGAAACTACAAACAAGGGGAGCATCCAGATCAAATTCAATGCGGTTGTTTCTAGATATTCAGGTGACCATAGAATGTATTGTTTTATCTAATTATGAAATGCATTAATTGTGAAACTCGATGGAGCAACACTAGCTGGTATGTGTGATGTTTTACAATCAAAAAAGCATCCAACATCACTTTGAATTAATATTTATCTATAAGCAATCAATGCTCATTAACTTTTTTTATTTGACAAACAAGTCCAAATCTGAGGTAAAAAAATAAATCATCATAAATTACATCTGGATAGATATAGCACTGGATGTTTTCATGGAAAACTCTAAACATTGTAACAATGAGGTCAAATCACAGTGGATGACATTGAGGTATGTAAGTACTGAACATGGATGTTTACTTTAACACAATATTCATTGCTATTGATATACTATTCCCATTTGAAGCACAAAACCATACAGTCAATTCCACAACACAGTTTATCAGATCAAACATATATGAACATTATTTGGAATTCCTCGGCATGCGTTAAACAGAACATACTTCATCCCCATCTGTAAAATGTATAGCCATGCTTTTAGCTACATCAATTGTATCTGGAAGAAGTTTATACTTGCTTAGTCAAGTAACACATTTCATTGATGTAATCCTCAAACTGAAGTGCTGACACCACAGCAAGTCTCTGATATCTTATTACAATTGGGGATACCAACTGCAGTGATCCACCAATCAACTCCCTCTGCTTACATTTATAAGGCCAACAGGGTTGGAGACTTGAGGATATCAACAGATTCAGCCTTGCCCACTCCACTTTTGCGACCGTCAAACCCCTCTCCAAGGGAGTCGAGCTCGGGACAGGAGAATGTGAAAATGGTCAGGTAGCTGCTACAGGTGGGGGTCGAGGTCACAACAGGAGTGCTCAGAGGCTCTAGGTCGTTAGACACAGATTTGTACAGGGTTTCCCAGTCCGTAACCCCAAGGGAACCGCTCAGGTCAATGTCTGGTACAGAGCGGGCAGTCTCTGTAGGGACTTTCTCCTCCATGCTGGGCAGCAGATTGTCCAGGAGCCCCTCCTTCATATCCAAAGAGGGCTCAAGGTCGCAGATGTTTACTTCAGCACTGGCACAGAGTAGGATGTTGGAGTTCCCAGAGATGGCTGTGGACGGGTCACTGGGAATGTCCATGTCCTGGAGCGAGGGAGCTTCCTGGCCACTGTCCTCATGGAGCTTACTCCCCTCTGGGCTGGGGGGCAGCTCGGGAGACCCACTGGGCTCCAAGAAGATGGAGTCTAGGTCTTCTGCAATTTGGCACACAGAGCTATGAGTAGCGAGGACAATTTCGAGCCTCTCTTTCTCTTTGAGGAGATTGGCTATCTCAATCTGCAGAGCTGCTTTGTCTTCCTCCAGCTGATCAGTCTCCTTTGAAAAAAAAAAAGAAAGAGGAACACAGGAAATGTAAACAATCATAACTATAGATTACTGTTTAAAATGATGGTACTGTGATTAGCATGATGTCCGAGGGTTAATTTACAGCTTGCAGTGTATCAGTGAGTTCCCTCCGTCTGTTGCGACACTTGGCTGCAGCCATTTTATTCCTCTCTCTCCTCACCCTCTTCTTCTCTTCTTCCTCTGGAGAGAGCTGTGAGATTCAGAGAAAAACACTTGCACCTTGAATAATCTGGACATTTAATCTCCTAATCTCAGACTTCCATTGCCAGTTCCCCTTTCTAGAGTAGCAAAAGCATCTTTCTCTGCAATGCGTCTAAAAATAGACCGTTGTTGCAGACTCACTGTGACCTGAATATAAATGGACTGCCTGAGGTCGGCACACAGCCAAATACACTGCTCTTGGGGAGCATGCGATGCTGCACTGTTGGAAATTAAGATTGATTTAGATGTTCACACAAGTGAATGTGTTTCATTTTATTTGCAATCTGAAAAGCGCTAACCAACCTGTTCGATTTTCCCCTTTCTGCCAGTGTTTTTTCCCCTGCTCCCGCCCACTTTGGGTGTTGCCTGGTGAGAGCTCTGCACTTCATTGGCTTGCTTGCTACCCAGAGATGGGGAGACAGATGTTATAATAGTCGGCTGGACCATCCACTGCAAATCTGGGGTAGTGGAAATTGCAGTCACTGTTGGAACAAATGAAGTGGCTGGTATATCCATGTCTGGGCAGAGATCCTGCAAAGTTATATATTATCACAGTTATTAATAATTTACCACTAATGATTTTTATCACAATTTCCTTAATTATTTTACTGCACAAGTCAGTCATTCTAAACACATGCTATTCTAATGACAGAGACATAAGGGAATTACCCCATTTGTATTGGGGATGTCTGTGACTTTATGCTCTATTGTCATGGCATGTATGAACTATGTATGGGTTTTCTTAAAATATATCTAGCCACCTATAAATAGTCACCCCACGAACCAATATTTTACTTTATCATTGCTACTGACGTCAACACTGACGCAGAGATGCTGTGAAATCTCCGGAATGGATTTATTTTCTCAATGAACCGCTGCATGGACACGCTACATATTTGGTCTGAGGACTTGACAATGATAATACACACAATTTTCATCCACAGGCGTGTTATTGCATTTTCAATATTTCACCCTTGGATTTTGGAATAGGAAATAGGTATTCATAACATAAATGTGAATAATATGGTAAAATCATGTACCCCACTTACCCACCCATATGCTGACAATCTCGATAAATAAATCAATGATTTCCGATTATTGATTTCACACACATTCATGTTAATAGAGTATTGATTAACAATGATAAATGATGAAAGTCAACCACATTTTAATTAATAGTCGTTGACATCGTTGTGTGTGAATATTATTGTCATTGCATCACAGACATCATCACTTGATTCATTCATACCTGTGCACTGCTCTCTGACGGCGAAGCTGAGGACCAGGAGAAAGAGTAATCTTGCGTCTTTTGATCGTACATCAGGGTGTCCCCGACAGGAGATTCTGTGCTGCAGCGAGACATTGAATCTAATTCAGAGTTAAGAAACATGTCTTAAAATATCCTCAGCTAAAAGAATAATCAGCCTGCTCGTCAAATATTGTTTTTCTTCAGTTGCTTCTATTTCAGGTTTATACCTGGTAACTGATAGACTCGTGTGCAAGCCCCTCCTTTTATAGTCTGCCAGACTTTTATGAATGAACGGAGGCTATACCATCTCTATGGAGGGGAGCCACAGGACAAAGAAACACACATTTAGCATATTTTTTTTTACATCTGCCAAATGCTCAATGTCATTTGACTGAGTTGCTAAAATTTGTAATTTCCCCCCAGTTAAATATAATGTAATTTTTCCAAATGCATTTATACAACAAATATCAGAGAGAAGTGTGTAGCGTGTGGCATGTCCATTCATAAATTCAGGCACACGGACTCTATTGATTTTGTGAAAATAACAGCACATTTTAATGGCCATATAATGCAGTTGTCTCAATCTGAATGAATTGGTTTACAGCGCACTATATGACATTGGAAATATACACAATGGTTACTGCTTAGAATTATTGTAAATGTTATATACGTTTTATCAGGCAGTAGGATAATTATAGGCCACTACAACTGAAGTTATCTACACACAAGAACTGATAAATCTGGTTGTGTTAGTTCTAAAGCAATTTTTATTTTAATTTTAATTACATAATAGAATAAGAGTATAATATTAGCCTACGCCATTAATATAACGACAGTTATTATACGCAAATCTCGCAAAGGATGCATTCTATATAAGGACACTGATGTCCTGGAAATCAAATATTTTCTTCAAATTATTTTTTTAAACAAAAACCTTATTACGGCTCGATCTACCAGTAACCATTGAAGAACATGATTTGCATTTACGTATTTAGTACTTATTATTACTAAAAGAAAACGATGCAATACATGTCAGTGAAAATAATATGGATACAAAGTAGAAACTGTATGGAGATTTATTTAAATCATTATGACCACGCGCGCGTTGCACTAGCAAAAAGTACTGGGAAGCGAAGAAATCACGTGACTTAACCCGGAACTGAGCAGTATCTATATTTTTATTATCGAGAGAGCTTGGTGGCGACTGACTGTAGCGTACAGCCAGCTACATACAGTATGTCTAGATTTTTTCTATTACTTACCTTTACTGTTCTTTTTGATTTTACCTTTTCTATTACGTTCTATCTACCGGTAAATCTTAGAAAATGTTTGCGGGAAGAGATCCACAAAGACGTGCTGGTCACAGGCGAATACGAAGTTAGCGAACAACCAAATGCGAAAACCAATCTCAAGGTAACATAGCTAGCTAGGTCTGAACTAGCTAGCTAGACTGTATCAAATCCTTGGAATCAAGTTGGTGTTAGCGTTACTATTTGACATGGAAGCCTTGAATATGTGCATCATTTGGCTACTATCAATACAATCAATGCCAATATAAAAAAATGTCTCTGTGCAGGTTTGTTTGCATTAGCTGGCCACCTGACCAGATAGCAAAAGTTATCTAGCTAACCTATACGATGTATGGACTATCGAACTTGTACAGCTGGCTAATGTAGCTAGCTAGCTAAATAAAATGCTGTCATTTTGGTTCAACAGAGTACGGCAAAAGACTTGAATAGGATATCAATTAAAGTATAGTATTAATCATGTAGCTACGAGCGGACAGGTGTATAACATCGAGCACATAGCCATGCAATCTCCATAGACAAACATTGGCAGTATAATGGCCTTACTGAAGAGCTCAGTGACTTTCACCTGGAGTGGTGTAAAGCTCGCCACCATTGGACTACGGACCAGTGGAAACGTGTTCTCTGGAGTGATGGATCACGCTTCACCATCTGGCAGTTCGACGGACAAATCTGGGTTCGGCGGATGCCAGGAGAACTCTACCTGCCCGACTGCATCGTGCCAACTGTAAAGTTTAGTGGAGAAGGAGGAATAATGGTCTGACGCTGTTTTTCATGGTTCGTGCTAGGCCCCTTAGTTCCAGTGACGGGAAATATTAACGCTACAGCATACAATTACATTCTTCTGTTCTTACAACAGTTTGGGGAAGGCCCTTTCCTGTTGCGGCATGACAATGCCCCCGTATACAAAGTAAGGTCCATACAGAAATGGTTTGGTTCGAGATCAGTGTGGAAGAACTGACTTGCCTGCACAGAGCCCTGACCTCAACCCCATGAAACACATTTGGGATGAATTGGAACGCCGACTGCGAGCCAGGCCTAATCGCCCAACATCAGTGCCTGACCTCACTAATGCTCTTGTGGCTGAATGGAAGCAAGTCCCTGCAGTATTGTTCCAACATCTAGTGGAAAACCTTCCCAGAAGAGGGGAGGCTATTATAGCAGCATATTAATGCCCGTGATTTTGGAATGAGATGTTCGACAAGCAGGTGTCTACATACTTTTGGTCATGTAGTGTATGTTATAAAAATTAACAAGTAGCTAGCTAGTTTATTTTGATTCATGCATGTCTAGTGTATCTGGGTCAAAAAAGTACCAACCGTGTGTTTTAATTATTTTCCATTTCAGATTACAGATACATCAGGTCACATCTTGTACTCCAAGGAGGATGCTTCAAAGGGGAAGTTTGCCTTTACAACAGAGGACTATGATATGTTTGAGGTTTGCTTCGAAAGCAAATCCCCCCTAGGTGAGTGTGTTTAACCATGTCACAGATATATTCTAACATAGCAATGGGCATGGGTCGTTTAAGTGTAAAGCCAGCAGGGTTCGACCTTAAGGCTTGTTCGCTTTGTACAGGGCAAGTAAAACATCTTAAACAGACAACCCAGAATATATACTGAATAAAAACATGAGTGCAACATGCAACAATTTCAAAGATTTTACTGAGTTACAGTTCATAAATAAGGAAGTCAGTCAATTGAAATAAATTCATTAGGCCCTAATCTATGGATTTCCCTCCTGGGAATACCTTTTAAAAAAGTAGGGGCGTGGATCAGAAAACCAGTCAGTATCTGGTGTTACCATTTGCCTCCTGCAGCGCAACACATTTCCTTCGCATAGAGTTGATCAGGCTGTTGATTGTGGCCTGTGGCATGTTGTCCTAATCGTCTTCAATGGCTGTGCGAAGTTGCTGGATATTAGTGTGAACTGGAACACGCTGTCGCACACGTCGAATCAGGGCATCCCAAACATGGTCAATGGGTGACATATGTCTGAGTATGCAGGCCATGGAAGAACTGGGACCTTCAGCTTCCATGAATTGTGTACAGATCCTTGTGGCGTGGAGCTGTGCATTATCATGCTGAAACATGAGGTGATGGCAGCGGATGAATGGCACGACAATCAGCCTCAGGATTTTGTTACGGTGTCTCTGTGCATTCAAATTGCCATTTATAAGATGCAAGTGTGTTCGTTGTCCGTAGCTTATGCCTGCCCATACCATAACCCCACTATGGGGAATTCTGTTCACAACGTTGACATCAGTGAACCACTCACCCACACAACGCTATACACATGGTCTACGGTTGTGAGGCCAGTTGAACTTACTTCCAAATTCTCTAAAACAACGTTAGAGGCAGTTTATGGTGGAGAAATTAACATGAAATTCTCTGGCAACTGCTCTTGTGGTCATTCCTACAGTCAGCATGCCAATTGCATACTCCCTGAACTTGACATCTGTGGCGTTGTGTGACGAAACTGCACATTTTAGAGTGGCCTTTTATTGTCCCTAGCACAAGGTGCACCTGTGTAATGATCGTGCTGTTTAATCAGATTCTTGATATGCCACACCTGTCAGGTGGATGGATTAAGTTGGCAAATGAGAAGTGCTCACTAACAGGGATGTAAACAAATGTGTGTGCAATTTGAGAGAAGCTTTTTGACGTATGGAACATTTCTGCTATCTTTTATTTCAGGTCATGAAACATGGGACTTTCACTTAACATGTTGTGTTTCATATATTTTTTTTCATTGTAGATTTCAGTTGTCTGAATTGACAAGTAAAAAAATCACTATAAAACAATTACTCAGATCAGAATTGAACCAGGGAGCGCTCAGCAGTACATTGTTGACATGGAGTAAATTGCCTATAGCCTATTTCAATAAATATGTTATTTACACAGAGAACAGAGCTAAGAGTCTGTAACGGTCCTGACCAGTTTTATGTTGTTTTTGTATGTGTAATTGGTCAGGGCGTTAGTTTTGGGTGGGCAGTCTATGTTATCTGTTTCTATGTTGGTTTTGGTTTGCCTGGTATGGCTCTTGATTAGAGGCAGGTGGTTTGCGTTTTCCTCTAATTAAGAGTCATATTTAGGTAGGGCATTCTCACTGTTTGTTTGTGGGTGATTGTCTCCTGTGTTTGTGTATGTCGTTGCGCCACACGGGACTGGTTTCGGTTTGTTTCGTTTCGATGTAGTCTGTTTCCTGTCCGTGAGTTTTACGTTTCAGTTAAGTAAGTTCATGTTCAGGTTTTGTCGTCTACGTCGTTTTCTTGTTTTTGTAGTTTTGAAAGTGTTTTGTTTTGTTTCGTGTTGCCGTCGTATTTATAATAAAGATGGCTTATTTCCCTGAAGCTGCTTTTTGGTCTGAAGATCCTTCTCTCCTCACCTCATCCGAGGATGAGGAGAGCGACAGCCGTTACAGAGTCTGACAAAAGCAGCGCAAAATATCCGGTCATTATATATATATATATATATATATATATATATATATATATATATATATATATATATATATATATATATATATATATATATATATATATATATATATATATATATATATATTTATGTACACACACACACTACCGTTCAAAAGTTTGAGGTCACTTACAAATGTCCTTGTTTTTGACAGAAAAACACATTTTCTGTCCATTTAAAATAACATAAAATTGATCAGAAATACAGTCGTGGCCAAAAGTTGAGATTGACACAAAGTTTGCTGCTTCAGTGTTTTTAGATATTTTTGTTACTATGGAATACTGAAGTATAATTACAAGCATTTCATAAGTGTCAAAGGCTTTTATTGACAATTACATGAAGTTGATGCAAAGAGTCAATATTTGCAGTGTTGACCATTCTTTTTCAAGACCTCTGCAATCCGCCCTGGCATGCTGTCAATTAACTTCTGGACCACATCCTGACTGATGGCAGCCCATTCTTGCATAATCAATGCTTGGAGTTTGTCAGAATTTGTGGGTTTTTGCTTATCCACCCGCCTCTTGAGGATTGACCACAAGTTCTCAATGGGATTAAGGTCTGGGGAGTTTCCTGGCCATGGACCTCAAATATTGATGTTTTGTTCCCCGGCCACTTTATCACCTTTGCCTTATGGCAAGGTGCTCCATCATGCTGGAAAAGGCATTGTTCGCCAAACTGTTCCTGGATGATTGGGAGAAGTTGGTCTCGGAGGATGTGTTGGTACCATTCTTTATTCATGGCTGTGTTCTTAGGCAAAATTGCGAGTGATCCCACTCCCTTGGCTGAGAAGCAACCCCACACATGAATGGTCTCAGGATGCTTTACTGTTGGCATGACACAGGACTGATGGTAGCGCTCAACCTTGTCTTCAACGGACAAGCTTGTTTGTTGGATGCTTCAAACAATCGGAAAGGTGATTCATCAGAGAAAATGACTTTACCCCAATCCTCAGCAGTCCAATCCCTGTAACTTTTGCAGAATATTAGTCTGTCCCTGATGTTTTTCCTGGAGAGAAGTAGCTTCTTTGCTGCCCTTCTTGACACCAGGCCATCCTCAAAGTCTTTGCCTCACTGTGCGTGCGGATGCACTCACACCTGCCTGCTGCCATTCCTGAGCAAGCTCTGTACTGGTGGTGCCCCGATCCCGCAGCTAAATCAACTTTAGGAGACAGTCCTGGCGCTTGCTGGACTTTCTTGGGCACCCTGAAGCCTTCACAACAATTGAGCCGCTCTCCTTGAAGTTCTTGATGATCCGATAAATGGTTGATTTAGGTGCAATCTTACTGGCAGCAATATCCTTGCCTGTGAAGCCCTTTTTGAAGAACAATGATTCCAAGCAACACCCTCCTTTTGAAGCTTCCAGTCTGTTATTCGAACTCAATCAGCATGACAGTGATCTCCAGCCTTGTCCTCGTCAACACTCACACCTGTGTTAACGAGAGAATCACTGACATGATGTCAGCTGGTCCTTTTGTGGCAGGGCTGAAATGCAGTGGAAATTATTTTTTGGGATTCAGTTCATTTGCATGGCAAAGAGGGACTTTGCAATTCATCTGATCACTCTTCATAACATTCTGGAGTATATGCAAATTGCCATCATACAAACTGAGGCAGCAGACTTTGAACATTTATATTTGTGTAGTTCTCAACTTTTGGCCACGACTGTACAGTGTAGACATTGTTAATGACTATTGTAGATGGAAACGGCTGATTTTGAATGGAATATCTACAAAGGCGTACAGAGGCCCATTATCAGCAACCACCACTCTTGTGTTCCAATGGCACATTGTGTTAGCTAATCCCAAGTTTCTCATTTTAAAATAGTAATTGATCATTAGAAAACCCTTTTGCAATTGTTAGCACAGCTGAAAACTGTTGTACTGATTTAAAGAACCAATAAAACTGGCCTTCTTTAGACTAGTTGAGTATCAGGAGCATCAGCATTTGTGAGTTCGATTAAAGGCTCAAAATGGCCAGAAACAAATGACTTTCTAATGAAACTCGTCTGTCTATTCCTGTTCTGAGAAATGAAGGCTATTCCATGTGAGAAATTGCCAAGAAACTGAAGATCTCGTACAATGCAGTGACCTACTCCCTTCACAGAACAGCACAAACTGTCTCTAACCAGAATAGAAAGAGTGGGAGGCCCCGGTGCACAACCGAGCAAGACGACAAGTACATTCGTGTCTAGTTTGAGAAACGGATGCATCACAAGTCCTCAACTGACAACTTAATTAAATAATACCCGCAAAACACCAGTCTCAATGTCAACAGTGAAGAGGCTACTCCGGGATGCTGGCCTTCTAGGCAGAGTTGCAAAGAAAAAGCCTTATCTCAGACTGGCCAAAAAAAGAGTCTGAAATATGGCTTTTTCTTTGCACAACAATAGCAAGTTATAAAAATCTAATGAGAAATTTCAACAAACCTTAGTTGAGAAAAGCATTGTAAGACAGGAATGATGCATGCGAGACCGGGGGGGAAAATCCCTTCTTGACGTTGCGAACCAAACACCCAAAAGGTTAATCCTACTAACTGAAATATAAGACAAATGAAAGTTATTAAGTGTATTTTTCAAACTAATCCAATAGTGTTTAATGTCCTAAAGTTGCCGCTTTTAAATTGGAATAATTATGAAAGTCGGAATCTATGCTATTCTCATTCAGATGTATTTTTTATGAGAAATATTTTAGGCCACGAAGTGAAATTGAGCAAACAATACAAAGATGGAAAAATAGAATGAGCTGAGGAAAGCTTATGAAAGAAATTATGCGTAGTTGGCCTTGACCTATTTCCATATTATTCTAGCATTGTGCAACCTACCTACAATGCAAATACAGTTGAAGTCGGAAGTTTACATACACCATAGCCAAATGCATTTCAACTCAGTTTTTCACAATTCCTGACATTTAATCAGAGTAAAAATTCCCTGTCTTAGGTCAGTTAGGATCACCACTTTATTTTAATGTTAAATGTCAGAATAATAGTAGAGAGAATGATTAATTTCTTTCATCACATTCCCAGTGGGTCAGAAGTTTATATGTACTCAATTAGTATTTGGTAGCATTGCCTTTAAATTGTTTAACTTGGGTCAAATGTTTCGGGTAGCCTTCCACAAGCTTCCCACAATAAGTTGGGTGAATTTTGGCCCATTCCTCCTGACAGAGCTGGTGTAACTGAGTCAGGTTTGTAGGCCTCCTTGCACGCACACACTTTCTCAGTTCTGCCCACAAATTGTCTATAGGTTTGATGTCAGGGCTTTGTGATTGCCACTCCAATACCTTGACTTTAAGCCATTTTGCCACAACTTTGGAAGTATGCTTGGGGTCATTGTCCATTTGGAAGACCCATTTGCGACCAAGCTTTAACTTCCTGACTGATGTCTTGAGATCTTGCTTCAATATATCCACATAATCGTCCTTCTCATGATGCCATCTATTTTGTGAAGTACACCAGTCCCTCCTGCTGCAAAGCACCCCCACAACATGATGTTGCCACCGCCATACTTCACGGTTGGGATGGTGTTCTTCGGCTTGCAAGCTTCCCCCTTTTTTCTCAACATAACGATGGTCATTATGGACAAACAGTTCTATTTTTGTTTCATCAGACCAGAGGACAGTTCTCCAAAAAGTACTATCTTTGTCCCCATGTGTAGTTGCAAACCGTAGTCTGGCTTTTTCATGGCGGTTCTGGAGCAGTGGCTTCTTCCTTGCTGAGCGGCCTTTCGGGTTATGTCGATATAGGACTCAATTTACTGTGGATATAGATATTTTGTACCCGTTTTCTCTAGCATCTTCACAAGGTCCTTTGCTGTTCTGGGATTGATTTGCACTTTTCGCACCAAGCACGTTCATCTCTAGGAGACAGAATGTGTCTCCTTCCTGAGCGGCATGATGGCTGCGTGGTCCCATGGTGTTTATACTTGCGTACTATTGTTTGTACAGATGAACATGGTACCTTCAGGCGTTTGGAAATTGCTCCCATGAACCAGACTTGTGGAGGTCTACAATTTATTTTTCTGAGGTCCTGGCTGATTTCTTTTGATTTTCCCATAATGTCAAGCAAAGAGGCACTGAGTTTTAAGGTAGGCCTTGAAATACATCCACAGGTACACTTGGATGTGACTCAAATGATGTCAATTAGCCTATTAGAAGCTTCTAAAGCCATGACATAATTTTATGGAATTTTCCAAGCCGTTTAAAGGTGTGGATGTAAACCTCGGACCCACTGGAATTGTGTAACAATGAATTATAAGTGAAATAATCTGTCTGTAAACAATTGTTTGAAAAATTGACTTGTGTCATGCACAAAGTAGATGTCCAAACTGACTTGCCAAAACTATAGTTAACAAGAAATTTGTGGAGTGGTTGAAAAACCAGTTTTCATGACTCCAACCTAAAGTGTATGTAAACTTCCGACTTCAACTGTAGTAGCCTAGGCTTAATAAGAGAGAATGATGCAAATCAGTTTATAATGATCCAGTTCTGAGGACCAGTGGTGTAGGCAGAAATCTGTTGAATGCAGGGCCAGCCCAAAAGATTCTGGTACACAATTTGGGGCACTCATCATAAAAGCTGACCTAATACCTTAATGTAATTGATCGCAAACAACAAACCATCTCATGTTAGCCTTATTTTAAAATGGATTACATTTATTTTTCCCTCAATCTACACACAATACCCCATAATGACAATGTGAAAACAGGTTTACATTTTTACAAATTTATTGAAAATAAGATACCTTATTTACATTAATGCAATAATCTTTAGGCCTATGTAAATTAATTTAACATGTGACACAGACCTACACAAACTGTAGGCTTATAATTAAGAGACAAGAACAAAATGGCCTGTTATAACAGTAATAATCACAATAGGTATTGATAGACTAGAATAGTGGTCACCAATCTTTTCTTAGTCCATCGCTTGAGTCGAAATGCAATTATCTGCTGGGCGCGGGAGATCAAGTGCACCTACAATGTATTGTGTGATCAATTAAATGATCAATAGTCTAGGTCCCCAAACTGCGGGGGTGCCTTATATTTAAAAACTACATAACACTGGTCAGAGGTCAGTTGTTGTAGCCTACTTGCGAGGCACATCGGAACATTATTTTAAATAACACGGTTATTTCACTGGACTGATGGTGATGTGTCAGCGGAGGGAGGTAGAGTGCGAGTCAGTGTTGAATAACAGCTTTGTAGTGCTGATCATTGTCTCTGAATGTACTGACACTAAGTCCCTCGATTAGATCAATGCAATCAGTAGGAGGGACTGGAGGCCCTTCATGGGGAAATCACTGATATCAAATAACTTGGCAAATGCTCCAACATGGTCATGGTCTCTTCAAAAAAAAAAAATGTTTTTACTGGGAGCTTAGTTTGGCCATTTTACTTGTCTTAGCTAGCTAACTGTAGGTAGCCTACACACGGTGTGAAGTGATGTGCCAGAACCTGCCCATTGTTTAGAAATTGAACTGAATTGAATATAATTAACATTTCATTTAGTTTTTCCCCCCAGTAAATAATCAAGCATAATTCAAATTCATTACATAGGCCTAAATACAATTGATTTTATGTACAACGTCCTTGAGTGTCCTGAAAGGCATTTGCCAAATAATGTATTATTAATATCAATACCCCTTTAGTTTTCCCTCCCCTTTAGTTTTCCCTCCCTACTGCTTGCTAGGAATTCCATCTGATGGTGTATACATGTTCAGGCCAGTGCTTGACTGAAATAGGTGCCAGTACTCATTTTGGGTCCCGGTATCATTTTATATTTAGGTGCAAGAACTCCTATATATTTTTTGAGCTAATATTGTATAGGTGCAGCAACTCCAGCAGTAGACCATTTGAAGTGACGGTACTCAATTCCGGTGCGCTCTTGCAAGTAGACTACTGTGCTTAGGTAAAAAGACAATGTCCAGTTTGGAACAAGTGCTCAATCTGATTGCCCCCACCCAGGCCTACGCCTCTGCTGACGACAGCAGAGTTGCTCTGCAGCCCATGATGATTTACAACCAATCACAAGACGCACAGCCAGCTAAGCTCGTTGACTGTCACTCGCTCCATCTGCACGCTTAGGCACACACAGATAGGCCTAGGCCACTACACATCTTTCGTGCCACAGCGCAAAATAGGAGACAAATATTTTTGAATATTCTAAGTATCTTTTGTCAATATCATGATTCCTCTCATCCATCCCGTAGCATGCGAGCCAAATGTGTAGTAGTCTTTTATTTTGATTTTATTTTGATGGAGACAAGTGATTTCAGCTTTTGGACAAGTGGCTAAAAAAGTTCATGTCAAGCCTTGCTTCAAGGGTTAAGAGTATATATGATTAAGCCAAAGCAGACTGGGCAGGATTTAGAAGCAGGGAATAGTCATTTCCTGGAATGTTTGGCCCCTGTACAATAAGTCTTTTCATTCTGGGGTCTAGGTACTGGGAGGGTCACAGACCAGCTGGTCAATTTAGACATGAAGCATGGTGTGGAGGCAAAGAATTACGAAGAGGTAAGTACCAACTGCCCGTCAGCCTTTCTCCAGGTGCATCTGGATCAGATTTGGTGTGACCATGAGTCAACATTAAAAAATATATATATGTATAATGTCAATGATGGTTAAGGTTCCTTTCACAGTTCTCTTTAAAATCTGTCCTCTAAAGTGAACACTGGAGTTAAAAAAATAAATAAAAAAAAGCCAAAGAACTCAGTTCTTTGTATTCACACTGTCCTTGCCTTTGAGGACTCAACTCTTTTGCCAGTTTACTTCACCTATTCTATTTTGTGGTCCGAGTTCTCTTTGCATTCACATTTCTATGTTAAGGAACCAAGACCTTTGAACATTTACTAAATGCACTCTGTAAAAACCCAAACTGCAGTATAAGCCATTCCATCAGAACGTGTTATTGGACAGCTAGATACACAGTATCAGTCTCAAGTTTGGACACACCTACTCATTCCATGATTTTTATTTATTTTTACTATTTTCCACATTCTAGAATAATGGTGAAGCCATCAACTATGAAATAACAAAAGGAATCGTACAGTAACCAACAAAACAAAATATATGTTGAGTCTACAAAGTAGCCACTCTTTGCAGCTTGGCGTTCTCTCAACCAGCTTCATGAGGTAGTCACCTGGAATGCATTTCAATTAACAGCTGTGCTTTTTCATTAGTGAGTTTGTGGATTTTCTTACCTTAATGCGTTTGAGTCAATCAGTTGTGTTGTGACAAGGGTGGGGTATTATACAGAAGATGGCCCTATTGGTAAAATACCAAGAGCAGCTCAAACAAGCAAAGAGAAACAACAGTCCATCATTACTTTAAGACATGAAGGTCAGTCAATTCTGAAAAAGTGCAGTTACAAAACCATCAAGTGCTATGATGAAACTCTCATGAGGACCGCCACAGGAAAGGAAGACCCAGAGTTACCTCTGCTGCAGAGGATAAGTTCAGTAGTTACCAGCCTCAGAAATTGCAGCCCACATAAAAACTTCAAAATTCATGTAACAGACACAACATCAACTGTTCAGAGGAGATTGCATGAATTATTATGCCTTCATGGTCAAATTGCTGCAAAGAAATCGCTACAAAAGGAAACCAATAAGAGGAGACTTGCTTGGGCCAAGAAACATGAGCAATTAGACCGGTGGAAATCTGTCCAAATTGTGTCTTTGTGAGACGCAGAGGAAGTGAACGGATGATCTCCACATGTGTGGTTCCCAACGTGAACCATGGAGGTGGGGTGATGGTGCTTTGCTGGTGACACTGTCAGTGATGTATTTATAATTCAAGGCACACTTAACCAGCATGGCTACCACAGCATTCTGCAACGATACGCAATCTCATCTGGTTTGCACTTAGTGGGACTACCATTTTTTCAACAGGACAATGACCCAAAACACACCTCCAAGCTGTGTAAGGGCTATTTGACCAAGAAGGAGAGTGATGGAGTGCTGCATCAGATGACCTGGCCTCCACAATCACCTGACGCCAACCCAATTGAGATGGTTTGGGATGAGTTGGACCGCAGAGTGAAGGAAAAGCAGCCAACAAGTGCTCAGCATATTTGGGAACTCCTTCAAGACTGTTGGAAAAGCATTCCTCATGAAGCTGGTTGAGAGAATGCCAAGAGTGTGCAAAGCTGTCATCAAGGCAAAGGGTGGCTACTTTGAAGAATCTAAAATATATTTTGATTACTACATAATTTCATAGTTTTGATGGCTTCACTATTCTAGAATGTAGAAAATAGTAAAAATAAATAAAAACCATGGAATGAGTAGATGTCCAAACTTCTGACTGGGACTGTACCTACTCACATTTGATGCTAAGATTGTATCTTCTGATTATAATTGTAATTTAACATGTAAGTATTATTGGTACCAGAATAAATAGAACTGCAAATTGTACACCAATGCCGCTTAAGAGCTAGCATTGATTCACTGAATATGTTGTCTTCTCACATTATTCAAGCCCCACTTTCAAATAAACAATTTATGAATCTCTTAGCCTATAGATCACGTATTGCAAACATATAATCTGAACATCGTGTCAGTACAACACTCGATACATGTTTTGTAATGTCTGTGCATCCTTGACAACTGCTAATCAATATCCAAAAACAGCATGTTTTTCCCCCCACGAATCTGAACATCTCTCTTTTGTGGCACCAATGTGAGGGGTTATGGCAGGGGAAACTGTTGCAGTAGTCTAGTGTGAGAGGTTATGGAAGGGGAAACCGTGTTGCAGTAGTCTAGTGTGAGGGGTTATGGCAGGTGAAACCGTGTTGCAGTAGTCTAGTGTGAGGGGTTATGGCAGGGGAAACTGTTGCAGTAGTCTAGTGTGAGGGGTTATGGCAGGGGAAACTGTTGCAGTAGTCTAGTGTGAGGGGTTATGGCAGGTGAAACCGTGTTGCAGTAGTCTAGTGTGAGGGGTTATGGCAGGTGAAACCGTGTTGCAGTAGTCTAGTGTGAGAGGTTATGGCAGGTGAAACCGTGTTGCAGTAGTCTAGTGTGAGGGGTTATGGCAGGTGAAACCGTGTTGCAGTAGTCTAGTGTGAGGGGTTATGGCAGGGGAAACTGTTGCAGTAGTCTAGTGTGAGGGGTTATGGCAGGTGAAACCGTGTTGCAGTAGTCTAGTGTGAGGGGTTATGGCAGGTGAAACCGTGTTGCAGTAGTCTAGTGTGAGGGGTTATGGCAGGGGAAACTGTTGCAGTAGTCTAGTGTATGGTCCGGGAATAATGACAAGCGACCTTGGGGAGCCTTCTGTTCACATTGCCTTAAAGCGAACCAAACCAGACCACCTCTCGAGATGGTTTCAGTTTGGGGGCTCTTGAGGGTTCTGAGTTCATCTGGAGTGTTCACACTGCACAAAAAATTAAGAACTGCCTTAACAAAAATTGTCTGAAAGGGGACCAAGTGTGAAGACAACCTAAGACTAACTTTCTCTCAACTACATTTCTGAAAGCATGCTCACACAGCTCTTTACCACTCCACAATACAAGTGTCATACACTAACATTTTATACACTATTAAATGTGACTAAGGACATCCAGTGGTCAATCGGGGCTTTATTCTGTATGGTGCAATGTTTCGGTGGAAGAGAGAATACTCATGTCCATTTGACACAGTACGCTCAACTTTAATTCTTCTGCTCTTTTCAGATTGCAAAAGTTGAGAAGCTGAAGCCCCTAGAAGTTGAACTAAGACGCCTCGAAGACTTGTCGGAGTCCATTGTGAATGACTTTGCCTACATGAAGAAGCGTGAAGAGGAAATGAGGGACACAAATGGTAAGTGCTATATGAAAAAAAAAAAAAAAAGGTGCAAAGCAACATATTTGCGGTCCATGTTTTCACTCAACCAGAAAATGTTCAGCGTCTTTCATATGTTTCTCAATCTTTTTTGCCTTGTCTTGTGAAGAGTACAACCTTAGTTTATTTAAACCGACACGTTACTCGGTTAAATAGATTTTCCCTCACATTGCAGAATCCACCAACATACGTGTCTTGTACTTCAGTATCTTCTCTATGTGCTGTCTAATTGGGCTGGCAACATGGCAGGTCTTCTACCTACGGCGTTTCTTCAAGGCGAAGAAACTGATCGAATAAAGCCATCTACGAAGCGGGGACCATGTTGAGGAAATGGTGTGCAATTTGTGAGAAATTAAGTTGGGTAGTAGCCCCCGTATACAATTTTAATTTATTTCAGACTTAAGTTTTTTACTAGCCTCATCTCAGGCACTGTTTTGATTAGAAATACATTGGTTTGAGATGTACTCATGCAATATTGCATGACAATAAACACACTACATTTTTTTGTGAGTGAACAAAGCCTCCCATCACACATTCAGCTATTGTTATGCAAAAATAGTGTCCCCAGTATGTCAGGTACATGGTTGTGTTTTTTAATAAGAAGGCTTTCACTCTGGGTGTCCCATATAGCTATAAAGACTATACAGCATTAAAAGATGAGCAATTACAATAAATTTCTCATTTAATGAGATCCTGTTTTTAAATTCATCTTTTATCCTTTGACAATGTTGGCACACTTATCTATTTCCATAAAGTTCCCAGGCTTTGTACATTCTTCTCAGTTTTCTAAGGTTTGGTCTAGGTGGTTCCTGTGAAAAACAAGAAAATATTGTTTAGCAAGTAAATTTAAGCTTGGCATAGAGCAAATTCTGATTGTGGAGCAAGACTCATTTGTCACTACAGATATTAACAAAATACATGTTTGAAGTCTTGTTTTGTAATGTGTTGGACCCCAGGAAGATTAGCTAGCGTTAGCTAATGGGGATCCTAATTACAAATTAAACAGTTTAAAGTAAAACTATTTTGGTATGTTTCATTACTCCATTGATTATAGTCCTGAAATGTTTTGCATGTCAGCAACTAAGTTGAAGATTAACTTTCAAAATACGGCATACCACCTATTTTAAGTTATGTCTTAAACTTGATTGCTGACATAAATACCCACATTTTTTGGGTGGAGCTTTCCTTTTAAGCTGGTCCTTAATCAGTGCATGTCTATAGTGGTACCTCTTGGTCATTCAAGTGAAGGACGTCTACCAGCGGGGCGATGGATGGGCGGCCATGGGCACACTGGAAGGGCAACTGGCACGAAGATAGAGCGCCTACCAGGCTGCAACACTCCTTCTTACTGAGGCTGTCATTGAATTTGATTGCACCTGTTTGGGCCATAACACCAATAATACTTCACCATGACACTAATGAGAAACGTGTACAGTATGACCACTGAATTAAAAATAACACTCACCATGACATGCAAGGGAGGCGAGGACTTTAAGTACCGTAAGAGGCAATGTCCCTCGCACTCTGCCAGTTGAACGCAGTAACTGAAATGAAAGAAGACACAAATTATTTATCCTATTGATTGTTCTTTCAAACAAGACAGCATGGAAAATTATTCTCCTTTTAAAGATTTTGGAAGAGTACACAGACAGTACTCATGCTCACCTCAATCTGCTCTTGAAGGTACTCCTGGAGGGCAGTTGCATGAGGTAATAATTGAATCAATAAGGAAATATTACAGGGTACAATAATTTTGCTGAGGAGAGGTGGTATAATTCTCACCTCCACTATGGGCTTGATGATAGAACGCCTCCCCCGGCGGAGTTCATTTCTCTCCTTCTCTGTGAAACACATTGGCACCTTCCCCACCAGGACCTGGGGATCTCCTATCTGCAAGAACTGCATCTCCAGACCCAGGCCCCTCAAGGATGGCTGGCAGGACCTGTCGAAAGGAACACCCCCTAATCCATATCATCAGTGCAGAAGCTGTGCCACCACCACTATAGACCCTCACTCCTAATTCAGTGGTTGAGACAATTGTCTCCACTTAACAGCTGGGAAAACCAACCGCACATTCACTACATCTCGTTTGGATGGTCAACAGAGTTCCTCTGACCGCTTGTCTTAGAGGCAGCTAAGCGCTGACCTGAGCAGCCTCAGCTCCTCCTCTGTCACGCTGACCTCCAGTGGTGGGGCTACAGTGGATGAGCATAGCCGTCTCTCCCCCGGTGCCTCTGGATCATCCTCGTACGAATCTGCATCATTGCATACATAACAGAATGGGTGGTTACACTTTACACCAATTGCTCGTATTCCTACTTGGTAATGCTGTAATTACTACAGTAACAACACTGTATTAACATGTTGTTACAGAATATATAACCATTGTCTTTAACTGCATAGCATCCACTTCAGGGTGGGGTGGTCTTACCTGCAACTAGATTCTCAAGACGAACTCTCTCATGCGCAGCGTGTTGATCCACTAACACTAAAAGGTTCCCTGAAATTCAAAAGGTGTGATCACTTAAAGAAAAATGGATGACTTAAAACTGGAAAACTGACAATCTCTCTCTGTACCATCAGTTTCACTGCAGGCCGCAGGCTCTTGGTCTTGTGTGTTGATAAGACATGCAAGAAACTTCTTATCCACTTGATGAATAACCTAGAAGGTAAGAGAGAAATATTTAGCTAGTGTTAGAAATCACTTCATGAGGGGGCGGAGCTAGCATGTTGGAGTGAACGGCTGCGTGTGAGAGGCTCCTGCAACTTTTTTGCGAAATAATCTAACTTAACCTACTTTATGATACTTTTTACAACAAACGTTTCTTTCTAATACAACATCGTAACTTTCTGTGTAAAAATGCCGAGTAATAAGCGAGCAAAGGACAATAAATCCACATCGGAGGCCTACTCCACACCAAACAACGAGACAGACATGGCGGAAGGCACAGGCAACAACGTGACACTTAAAGAACTTACCCAGGCTTTGGGAGAACTACGTGTTGCTTTAGCTGAGGATCTTAAGGCTACTATTGCTGAACTGGACACCAAAATCGAGGGCACCATTCGAGCGGTCGCTTCGCAGGGCCAGAGTATTGTGGACCTTGAGAGGGCTTCTGAATTCAGCGCTGGTAGGATCGACGAGTTAGAGAAGCTGTGCTCGTCACTACAGGGTACTGTGCAGAGGCTTTCTGTGAAAGTGGTCGACCTGGAGGGCCGTTCCAGACGTAATAACCTTCGCGTTGTTGGTCTGGCAGAGGGGGTAGAGGCGGGCTCTCGCCCCACCGACTTCTTCGCCAAGCTATTGAAGGATGCAATGGGATCGGACGTTTTGGCTTCGGACCCCAAGCTGGACCGTGCACATTGCGCCCCTGTCCCAGTGCCTGGACCGGGTCAACGCCCTCGCCCAGTAATCATCTGTTGTCACAGTTTCAAGACCAAGGATCTTATCCTGCGCGAGGCCCGAATGAGGGGCAACCTGTTACATAAAGGGCACCCCTTCCGTGTCTATGATGATTATGCGCCCGATGTGGCAAAGGACCGTGGCGGCTACAGAGATGTCATGGCCAAACTCTACAAACTCCATCTTCGCCCAGCCTTGCTCTTCCCTGCAAGACTAAGAATTACCCCGCCCTCTGGTGAGAAGATGTGGCTCTCCTCGGTTTTGGACGCAGAGAAGTTTATCCGGGAACATACGCCAATCCCCCGTACAGGTTAGAGTGCCTTGTCATTGTGTGTTAGGGTCTGCTCATGGAATCGAATCCATACTAAACCATAACGGGTGAAACCATATTGAACGGTCTCAACAAGGGCTACCGAACATGTAAGTTGCTGTGGAGGGCGGTCTTGGCTCTCAATTAAAGTCACTTTCATTCTGGCTGTATTCAGAGCGATGCCTATTTAGGATGCCTTCCAGGTTTGATCATTGACACTTTCGGATGAATATACGTATATTCCCCCCATTTTTTTTTTGTTTCGTTATTTATTTTTTAATTCTTACATTTATTGTTATTACAATACCATTTATTTAGAGCTTGCAGGGGACTGGGGGTGATGGTGGGGAAGGGGCAGACACAGACACCTGGATAGCAGGTGGATGTTTTGTGCCGTTCTGCCTTTGATATAGCCGAGGGCCGCTCTCCCGATTAGATCCCTACCAGCCCTCTGTAGTGTCTGGGTAGGTGTGCGTACATATAATTATTATTTGTACTTTATAATTATTTTCTCTTAGCATGTTACTATTATGTATGTGTATATTTTAAATTAGTGTAGATTATTACTCTGGGGCATGAATGTTTCTGTATGTATGGGTATGTATGTGTATATGCGCATATGTAGATATGTATGGGTGTGTGTGTGTATATGTATATTTTTAAATTTATACCTTTATATGTATTTTTTGGGGATGTGTGTGTGTGTGTGTATGTGTTTGTATGTATGGGTGTGTGTGTATGTGTATGTATATATATGTGTGTATATGTATGTATGTATGTATGTATGTATGTATATGTATATATATATAGATATATATATATATGTATATGGGTAACTATGTGTGTGTATGTATACATGTATATAACCTTTTTATTTATTTATTTTCTGACTGGGGGATACGTTTAATTTAGAAAAATTCTTGTTTCCGATCTAACCCACAATATGTAAATTTACGGCTGTCTAAGTTGGTTGCTGATGGTTCATGTTTAGACCGGCAGTGCTTAGCAAAATAATCTTGTGATGCTATATCTTGCTTATCTCAGGGATAGATAGACCCAAGATGACGCTTAAGTGCGCAATATGTTTAGGTTGAAACTTATTCTCTTTAGGTTTATTAGATGCTAATTGGACACTTTATTCGTGGGAGCCTCCTCAGTTCATATGTTAGTAGAAGTTCTAGGATAGTGAGAGATGAACGTACAGTTGGGATTTTATTTCTGTTTCACCTCTTGTTCGAGGTCGCGCCGTGCTTTTTTGGCATCGGCCAGACAATGTGTTTATTATTTTTATTTTATTTTCTCTCCTATTTGTGTATGCCTGTTAAAGGTGGGTTGGGCGGGGGGGTAAATAGTGGGGAAAGTAGGGGAACAGGGTGGGAAGTAAAGGGGCTTGCAGGGGGGGAGGGGCTGGTTGGATACTGCTCGGGTGTAGCTGCTACATATGCTGATCGTGATGGTTTGGTGCGCTTTCTTACCTTTTTATTGAGTTACAAGTTATGCAGGCCACCATAGGAACTACAAATGAGAGGGGGGCGGGGCTCACATTCACTTCCTGGAATGTCAGGGGCTTAAACGAACCAATTAAGAGAGGCAAGGTCCTAGCCCACTTGAAAGCACTCTCGTCTGATATTATATTTTTGCAAGAAACCCATCTGAAAAATAATGCTCACAGCAGACTTAAATGTAGGTGGGTGGGGCAAGTGTATCACTAACTTCTCTGCCAAAACGAGAGGCACAGCGATTCTGGTACGGAAAGGAATTCCCTTTCTACATAAAACCACTGTTGTGGATAAAGAGGGTCGTTATGTGATCGTAATAGGAGAGATCCACTCTACTTCTGTAACTCTACTAAATATCTATGGGCCAAACATTGATAACCCCTCTTTTTTCAAAAGAGTCCTTGCCCTGATTCCAGATATCTCCCATACTAACCTGATCATTGGAGGGGACCTTAACTGCGTGCTAGACCAATATTTGGACAGATCCTCTACCCGGCGAACCCCCACCTCCTATTCAAGTGAATTCTTGAATACCTACATAAAGAATTCTAACTTATTTGATATATGGAGGATCACTAACCCTACGGGCAGGGAATACTCCTTTCACTCTCATGTTCACAATGTTTATACTCGAATTGACTACTTTTTGGTTGATGCTAAACTACTCCCCTATACCTGTAATGTGAAGTATCATGATATTATAATCTCGGACCACAGTCCACTCACCTTCTCCCTGAGATTGGGTGACATGGTACCAAACGAGAGGGTCTGGAGGTTAAATCCTCAGCTCCTCACAGAACCAACATTCTGTGAACATCTTAAAGACCAAATAACATTTTTCTTTGACACCAACGACAACACAGAGACTTCCCCAGCATTACTGTGGGAAACACTTAAGGCTTATTTGAGAGGCTGTATCATCTCCTATCAGACTGCCAGGAGTAGGCAAAACAAGGGAAAATTGGTAGAACTGGAGGGACAAATTCACTTACTGGATAGGGAGAATGCTAGACATCCATCTATGGAGAAACATAAAAAAATTACCTCTTTAAAATTTGAATATAATCAGACTCTCTCAGCTAAAATTGCTAAATCTTTTCTCTACGCAAGCTAAAATATTTTGAGTTTGGTGACAAACCACACAAATTACTCGCCAGACAACTTCGAAAAATTGTGAGTGACCGAATGATTCACAAAGTTAAGTCTGCATCTGGGGAATTACTCTCTTCCCCCAAAGACATCAATGACAGATTCCGTCAGTTTTATGAGACTCTATATACATCTAAAGCCGATTCTAACCCCTTAATTATGCAAAACTTTTTGGATGACTGTAATCTTCCTGCCCTGAACCAGGAAGATTCTAACTTCCTGAATAAGGAAATATCTCTTGAAGAAATTCGAGAAACAATCAAAACTCTAAAGAGTGGCAAGACCCCGGGCCCAGATGGATACCCGGGTGAATTCTATAAAACATTCAGCAACATGCTCTCTCCCTACCTGCACAAAATGTTGGTTCAGTCCAGAGAGGATGGAGCTCTCCCATCTACTTTGGATGAAGCATTCATTACAGTTATACATAAGAAGGGTAAAGATCCGGAAGAGGTAGAGTCGTACAGACCAATATCCCTCCTCAATACAGACCAAAAGATTTTAGCAAAAACCCTGGCTAACTGGCTTAGCACTTTAATTGGCAAACTGGTCCATTCGGACCAGACCGGCTTTATCCCGAACAGAAACTCATTCTTCAATCTCAGGCGCCTCTTCAACATTATGTATTCTCAGAGGTTACCAAACATGGACCTTGCCGTTATATCTCTTGACGCCGAGAAGGCTTTTGACCAAGTTGAGTGGTCCTATCTATTCAAAGTCCTACATAAATTTAATATTGGAGATGGGTTCATAAATTGGATCCAGCTTTTATATAGGAACCCCTGTGCGAGAATACTCACTAACCAATCATTGTCGCCCCGATTTAACCTCTACAGAGGGACAAGGCAGGGTTGTGCGCTGTCGCCGATGCTCTTCGCCCTAATCATTGAACCTCTCGCTCAGACGATTAGATCTGATGCAGCAATACACGGCTATAATACTAAAGATACTCTAAATAAGATTTCCCTATATGCAGATGACATTCTCCTCTATGTAACAGAACCCCACGCTAGTATTCCAGCTATTCTTGATGTGATTAATTTGTTTGGTACCTTCTCGGGATACAGAATAAATTGGAACAAGAGTGAATTAATGCCCATACGGTTACAAAACACCTCCTGGCTAGAACATCTTCCACTTAGGTAAATTTTTCTGAAGATAACTTATCTAGGAATTGTAGTTACCAAACAATATTCCTTACTATTTAAAGAGAATTTCCCCTCGCTGATGCAAAAACTAAAAACAAACATACAATTTTGGAGAACTCTCCCAATTTCTCTGCTCGGAAGAATTAATGCCATTAAAATGGTCTTCCTCCCACAACTGCTCTACCTATACCAGAACATCCCAGTATTCATACCTAAATCCTTTCATAAACAACTGGACTCAATTATCAATCCTTTCATCTGGGATTATAAAACACACAGGATAGGTAAAAAACACCTCTGCAAATCCAAGATGGAAGGAGGATTGTCTCTCCCAAATTTTATATTTTATTATTGGGCCGCTAACCTCCGTGTGGTTACGTTTTTGCTGGATGACGCACGTCCGTCACCCACCTGGCTTAGTATGGAGCGTGAGGAGTGTCACCCCTTCTCTATTGGTGCTGTGATTTTGTCGCCTGTCAATCTGGAGAGGTCACTTTATCGTAACAATCCTATTATACATAGCACAGTCCGAATCTGGAAGCAAATTAAAACCCACTTTGAGCTTAGACCAATGTCATTCATGCTCCCTGTTGCCAGGAACCCCTCCTTTGCCCCCTCCAACCTTGATAACACCTTTGAGCAATGGGGAGAGTTGGGGATAAGTACCATAGGGGATTTATATATAGAAGGGACCTTTGCTTCCTTTGAGTTGCTGAGGGAAACTTATAATCTTCCCAGAAATAACTTTTTCAGATACCTACAAATCAGAGACTATGTTAGGAAACACCTCCCAACATTTGGGAACGCTAAGCCTTCCATGTTTGACGGATGCATAAAAACATCCCCCACCTCAGACAAACTGATATCTCGTTTATATGACTCTTTTCAATCGGTTAGCACACCCTCTACAGAGGCCATTAAGGCAAAATGGGAGGAAGAACTAGGGACTGACATTTCGATGGCAGACTGGGAAGATAGCTTGGAGTATATCCACACCTGCTCCATTAACTCCAGACATCGGCTCATACAATTCAAGGTATTACACAGATTACACTATTCCAAAACCAAACTGCATAGGATATTTCCTGATACATCCCCTTTGTGTGATAAATGTCAGGCTGCACAGGGTACACTTCTCCACTGCTTTGCCCTATGCTCTAGCTTGCATGGTTACTGGTGTGGAATTTTTAGGATCCTCTCTGAAGTTCTGGAGACTTCAATTGACCCAGAACCGCTTCTGATAATCCTGGGAGTGTCTGATTCCCTAATCGGACTAACCAACCCCCAAAAACAACTCATCTCTTACAGTCTCATTTCGGCAAAAAAACTAATCTTGTTGTTCTGGAAAAAGAGGGAAGCGCCCACTACCAAATTATGGCTCAGCGAATTGGCAAACACTGTACACTTAGAAAGGATTAGATATATTCTGAACAATAAATTATTAACATTTGATCAGATCTGGCAGCCTTTACTCTCTTACTTGGACCATTCGGCGCTGTGAATTTGTACTTTTTAACGCACTCTCCATTGTAATATTTTAATCCACCTCTGGGCGGCACGTGCTGGCACCGCCACCCGAGCAGCGGGGAGGGGTATAAGGGGAAGGGATAAAGGGGGGGAGGGATAAAGGGGGGAATAAGGGGGGGGTGACACCCACCCTCTTTCTTTCTACCTGTCCTTGTTTTGTATGTCTTGTTTTGTAATAATTGTTTTGTACCCAGAACTCTGGATCTTTTTATTTCTGTCTGCTCTTTTATGTTTAGTTAAAAATTGTATACCTGCCTTTCATACCTATACACCATTCCTGTGTGTGTTCAATAAAAATATTTGAACGAGAAATCACTTCATGGTGGGAAATAAAGCCACTGATTCAACACACTATCATATGAATCAAAGGGTAATGAGATATTTGCCTTCATTGAGTGAATCATGTCCTTGGAGAAGCGGTATGGAAAGAGGATGTTATGGATCTTCACAGCCAGTCCTTCAGCTTGCACACTTGATATGTCCACACCAACCTGGCAAGTCATGGGTTGTTGAAATAAGCAATAATGTGCTTTAAAGGGAAGTCAAGACAACCCACAATTTCTACATGTGAAAATAAAGTCCCGAAATAATGTAATTGTATTTCATTTCTGGACTGAGGCAGGTAGTCTATTTGCACATTCTGGAGTGAAACGAGAGAATTTGGCTTACCATAGGAGGTCGTGCAAACACAGGGTTAGTCCACTCAGAGTACAGGGAGGACAGTGAATTAGAGTCCTGAATGTCATCTGTGGATAAAATAAAAAATAAGATTACACAAGAAAAGAAAATATAGGTTAATAATACACACACTTAGTCTACTGCAGCATTCTGATCTACATTTTTGCTAGAAACCTCCATTGTACCTCGATTGTCAGGCCCTGAACTAAGAACTCTCCCTGCTTTGGATTTGGGAAGGAAGGGCAAGACTAGATCCATTTGAAATGGGTAACACCTGTACTCAATCCCTGCAGGGAAAGGAATGAAAGCTAGGTAGTAAACACTAACACAAGCACTCATAGTCAAACATACATCCTTAAATATACTTTTCATACATAGCTTGCTACTGTCAAACTTGATCCAAACAATATAATGGTCTAAACTTTAAAAGTAGGCGTTAGACAGATATGATGAACACGTGATAAAAGTTCTTACCTTTTTTGGAGATGACACTGATTGCCATGTTGGTGACATCTGACGTGCAAGACACTTGCGTCTCTTCAGCAGAGGGTGCTTCATATTTACTGAGTCCTGTCACTTTGTTGATGTAGACCAGCTTCCCCACAGCATCGTCATAGTGATGCAGCCAATCACATGATGCTGTGACATTGTTCGCTTCCTTTTCATCTGGCAGAGGATTTGTACTGCAGCCCGGGATGAAGTCACGATTCTGGCCAGTGTTATTGTGTTGTTCTCCATTATTGATTTCTAGAATAGCATTGTTTTCTACAGTGTCCTGGGGACATATATCCTCATTTGAAGTAGTCTCTGGAGGATGTACAAATGCACTGGTTGCAACCTCTGTCCTTTGGTGTTTTAATTGAGAGAGTTTGGCAGCCAAAGATATTTCACTGCTCCGAGCAGAGAGAGATTTGAGTTTGGTGAACATGGAGAGTGTTAATGGGCTTTTGTGGTCTTTCATCAGATCCAGACGTGACTCTGTGACATCCCTTTCTTGATTTGCTTCAAGATAGGGCAAAACAGCCTTGGCATTCATAACCAAGTGTTTGGTCTGGGAAGCTGTGGCATCAATTGCTAAATAATTGCTATTAACGTCGACAGGAACTGGATTGGATTCGGTAAGCTTCCCGTATATTCTTCTGAACCTGTCCAGAGATCCAGCCTCTTTATATAAAGGAAGCTTTTGACATGACATGAACGTAGAAATCTTTGAAGGGATGCCAGTGGGAAGGTCCTTACCTTCTCTGTCGTAAACGTGAAGATGGCCTGGGCCCTCCACCATAGGCCATTTTCGTTTTGTTGCAAGTTTATCTCGAGATTCTAACGCTATCCCTTGTCTACTCTGGTGGGAGAGACATTTCTGAGAGGGTAAACTGCTATGAATGTATGGATGTGATAGAAAGATCTTTCTGTGTCCACCTGGATTCAGTTCTGTGTCCTGTGGTTGAGGTAGTGTCTGTTTGATAGAGCCCATCTCTGACTGGATTCCCTGAGTGAGAGAACATGGTGCTCTCACAGTGCATCTTGAGAGGGATACATGCTCTCTTTTATTATCCTTCATCTCTGTTCCTTCTTCTATACTAATTTTCAGATTTTCTCCCTTTGTCTTAAAGATAAGACTATGCTGAGATGATTCAGGACAAGAAATAGCAGATTTCAGATGTGCATTGCTTTCATTCTCTTTCGTAACTTCCTTGTAAGACTCTGATGAATCCGTAACTGATGAATCTGTAATTGAATCATACTGTAGACCTTGGTCTGTATCTACTGAGCTTGGTCGACATTGTGGGTTTGTGGTATTATGCTCTTGTTCCTGTTCAAAACCCGTAAGGACCTCCTTGTCCCTTGGTTTTCCTACTCTGTCACCCTGCTCTGATTCAACTCCATCACATGTCTGACAAACACTTTTCATCTTGTCAGAGTCTTCTGTCTGCCGTCGATGAACAGGTTCAGATGCAAGGGTCCTTCCAACATTACATTCCAGGGTAACACCCTCCATGTGTGTTTGGACACCTTTGCCAATGGAGTCCTTAACTCCATCTGTGCTAGCTGTTTGGCCACTAAACACATTCTTACAAATGTAGTCCTGGATATCCTCTGGGGAGATTTCACTCACCAAGTTCTCTCTTGTCAGGAATGCTTTCACCGCCTCTTCTATGCAGAACAGAATACTTTCCCAGTCTTTGAATTCAATCAGGGTCTTGGCGGGCTCAAGGCATATGTCATACTCAGAGTAGTGGCACATGATATTGATGACATACATTGCATGTAGCTCGGCTCCTCTTCTCTGCTTTGGGCTCCTAATGGCAGGTGGTGTACCAGGGCTGTCATTCTGCCGACTTAAACTGCCTACTTTGCGTAGGAGAAGGTTCAGCAGCTTGTGGATGCGGGTTTTGAGAAGTAGCCTGTCATTCACATAGAGGAACTGTAAGGTGTTGTTGTAGTGGCCTTCTCGTCCTACATAACCACTTACTTCAAACTGTGCATGGGAGTGGTTGATTTCCCCAAGCTTTTGGGCCCTACCTAAACCATGGATCTGAACAAACCTGTAGTAAGTGTTTCGGGCTTTGGAGAGCTGCACCACCATGGTCCCTGTGCAGTCATTCTTCAGCGTGAAAGAGACAGAGGGGTGAATGAGTGAAATGGCCTCCACTCTCTGCCTGATCCGTTCAAACTCCAGCACGCTATCCATCCTGTTTCTCCTCACTGGCATGTTGTGGAAGAAGTTACAAATAACAACAGTTGTCCCTGCAGATGGGCGGGTAGTCTCAGCCTCAAACACGTCCAAGCCTTTACCATCCTTGAAGACTTTCACATGAGTCTTCACAGACATTTTGGTCCTGGATGATATCTCCACCAGCATGGCGAGATTAGCAATACTGGCAACAGCTTCTCCTCTGAATCCATAGAATTTGAGATGATCTAGGTCCTCTAAAGAACTGCATTTGCTTGTGAAGTATCTGTTTCCTACAGACTCCATATCCTCTATGTCCATCCCTGAGCCATTGTCTATAACCTGCACTTTGAAGGCTTCGATGTCCACCCTCACACCCACGCATGTTGCACTAGCATCAATACTGTTCAGAATAAGCTCTTCAAGACACTGCTGTAATGAAAATATTGCTATTCCAGACCGAAGCTTACCTTGAACTTCTTTTGACAAACACTTAATCATATTTATAACGTTAGACCTTGGCTAATTTCTAAGGGCAACAAGGAGCCACTGATGTGTAACATTAGCTAGCTATCCTGTTAACGTTAGCTAGCCAAGATTCAAACCAGTGCTTTCCAACCGACAATTTAGCTAACGTTACAGGTGCGGGCTGCAGGTGGGTGTTTTAAATTGATACATACGACCAACGTGTGCAGTCTCTGTCTGGATTTTAAGTCGTTTGGAAGCCTCGAAATCCTCGACTTTTACTAAACATGTTCATTCCAGCAGCGACTGTTTACATTGTGAAGTCTATGGTAGTTTGCACCACACCGGTTTCTTACCCTGTTTAAGGAGAAAACACTGCCCCCTTAAGGCATGAAAGACCATGTTCCTAGAGGACTGAATATTTTAGTGTGTGAAGCAAGATCAAACACGTCTTAAATCATCAAGCAAGAAATATACAATTAAATTGTGTTAAATATTTTATTTTAGTTGTATTTTAAATATTACACATTAACACACAATTCAGAGTTAAGGCCTAACATACATTGAAATAAGTTTCAATTATTTACAGTACATTTCTAAAGCTTTCCATTTCAGGAACTCTAACAAAACAATCCTCATTTTAAATAACAATAATATCTCACACGTTAGTTTGGAATGTAATACTGTATAAAATAAATTCAAGGGCGAACTATTTTGAATGTTGAGTGATCCAAACTCTTAACGTTCTTCTCATTCTTGAACTCTGCTTTGATGATTTGTGACTTGGGGCTCCCAGTGGACTTCAGCCAATCCTGCATCTGTCTCACCTTGTTGCTTGGACCTTGAAGCTGCCCCTGCACAGTTCCTGCCTCTGTGTTCCGCACCCAGCCGACCAAACCTAGCTTTTTCCCCTCTGCCTGAAAAACACCACCAAATATGGCAGAAGGAGAGGTTATCATTACTCAGGAGTATTTCCTTGAAGAGCCACAAGGTATACATATTTTTTATTCCAGCTCAGCACTACAACCCCTGATGTGTCTCGGCCAGGACCTCCAGGCCAGGGCTGCTTACTCCTGCTAGCATGACTGAGTGACAAAGAAATTAAATGAAGCACACCATACAGCTGAAAACATAAATGAGTAGCTATGAAAGTATGCTTATGTCCAATCTACTGACTGACAGTCAGCCTGCTAATTGACCATGTGTTACTAAGCATAGGTATGAAACATGACTTTCAAATGACAAATAATAATAATAATGGCTTATGTCCTACTGTTGTATTGTATTCTTACCTGAGTGTATTTTCGAAAAAATACACCTTGAACTCTCCCAAATATTTCATAATCTACTGAAATCATCTCTTCAGTAGACATCCCAGCTGTCTTAATGAAAAGCGAAAAAAATATATCAATATTTTTGAAGGGTTCAATTCAAAACAAATGCGAGTAGCTACCTAGATAGCTAGATTGGCCAAACCGTTTTACTTTGTTATACCTATTTATTAATCTCAGACAACCCACACCTAGGGAACATTGCCGGTCTGCCTAGAGACTACCTATTTATTGTAGTTAGCTTTTTGCAGATGTCACTAGGTTACTTACAGCTTCACCAAAACAAGAGACTGACTCAAACAGCATGCTTAGCCATAGCTTTGGGACACACTGTGTACAGACTCCCTATGTTGTGTCCCAAAGCTAGTTTAGCCTCCACTTTCATTACTGTAGCTAACTAACTAGCTTGCTAACCTGTGATCTTCATTTGCCTCTTATCAGTGCAATTAGAACAAGCGCATAATATTGTCATTGTTTGTCATTGTCATTGTATAGCTAGTTTACTAAATCATACCTTAGCTCAGCTTTTTCCAAAATGGTTTGGCAGTTTGGAGATTTTCATTCAGACAGCTATTTTTCGTTACATCCGGTCATTGCTTCCGGATGACAGTACTGCACCAATCAGAAAACGTTAACAAAATACTTTGTTTCTAGGCAACTGATACCAACAAAACAGGTGCTAAGTGTGTGCATGCTGCTACTGCTGTCAACATTTTCCACATTTTGGAGATATTCACAACCTATTTTAAAGAAGATAATTAGTCATGTCTTGGAGTAGCCATTGCTAAGCAGTAGTGAAATGCTGAAAGAGAATCACAAAGAGAAATCTGCCAATTCAAGAGGGAGAGCAGCTGGTGAGTCAATTTATGTAACGTTTAGCTAGCTAAGTCATATAGTTAGCTAACTAGGCCTTATCTTTTCAACAAGTAAAATCAACCCCTAATCAACCATTTCTTTGGGGGTATAATTATGCATCGGTTGCAAATGGCTCCGCATCCTCACCCTGACCCTTTTCTTTTATTGGATAAAGAAGTGATATTGGAAAAACTCCCACCTGTGAAGGACCGCTCAAGAGCTTTGCATCACCCTTTGAAACATCAGACCAGCCTTCGAGAGCAACCGTTTGAGGATCATAGACCAAGGGAAAGGACTGCCATGAATGAATGGCAGCAACAGTATTCCCAAGAGACATTTCATCAATCCAAATATTCCTCCCAAAGCAGAACACATAACTCAGCAAGGAGAAAGTATGTTTACCCTGAAGAACCAGGTGATATTGTGTCTGGGAGGAAAGCAGATGGAGTGGACAAGGCATTTTCACTGAAGCCTGTTTACCATAAAAGAACTTTAATCATAGATAGGTTGAGTAATGACGAGGTAGATTGTAAACCTAATGAGTTTCAAAGACTCCCTCCATATTTTCCCTCACCACCACATGATCATTCAGAGTATGATAGAAGAAGTGGCATAATAAGCCAAAGAAGGCCTGCTGAGGATTCTTCACCATCATTGGAAGATAACACAAACAGCAGAAGGGTTTCTGGGTACAAACGATCAAAGGGAGAGCAGCAGAGGCTGGATTATGAGCGGAGGATGGCAACGAAAATTGAAATGGATAAACTAATACTTCAAGGGAAGCTGTTGAAAACTCAGGAAAAAGTGAGAGAAATGCAGCAGAGGGAGAGAACTGTCTCAGGTGATAACACTAAGAGGGCAGAGAGGCATATTAGGAGACCAGTGGAAAGAGAAAAGGAGTGGATCGAGAGCAAGGTGTCCTCAGCTGAGCAGAGAAGGGAAAAGGAGAGAGTTCACGAGATGGAAAGGAGGGAGAGGTTGATTATGAGGGATAAAAGCCGGGAGGATATTGAGTGGCAGAGAGAGAAAAAAGAAGAGTTCAATAGGGAGAGAAGAGAGAAGAAGAGGGCACTTGCAGAAGAGTGGGAGAGGTTGGAAAGAATGGAAAGGGAAATTGTGAACAAGCCAGAGTGGAGTAGAGACAGGAGGGCTGAGAAGGACCTAGAGCAACAGAGGGAGAAAAATGGAGAGTGGAGCAGGAGGGCTAGAGAAAGGGAGAATGAAAAGGATACAAATTGGGAGAGGGAGAAAAGATTTGAGAGGAATAGGTGGGAGAGGGAGAAAGTGAAAGAGAGAGAACTAAATGGGGAGGTTGAGAAGAAAAGAGACTGGGAGAAGGAGTATAAGTGGGAAAGGTCTTCTAGAGAGAGGTATGTTTCAGCTGATGATAAGAGGCGTGACATATTTCATAGAGGGCTGGATCAGGAGGGACAGCTTAAAACTTCACATAGATCAGTGCCAGGGAGCCGCAGTAGCATCAATTGTAGAAAAATATCTCGAGAAGCTTCCCACACATCACCCTCAGTTCACCGCCAGTCAAGTCGGCTACTGCAAGTGGAACTCAGCCCAGTGGAGAGTGCTGACAATGCTTGCCTCCAGCTCATCCCTTGCAGAATTTGCCACAGAAAATTTGCTGCAGAGAGACTAGAGAAGCACCTTCAGGTCTGTGAAAGGATGCAGCGCTCCAGCCGCAAAGTCTTTGACTCCTCCAAGTACAGGGCCAAGGGAACTGACCTGGAAGAGTTCATGAAAACCAACTCAAGAAGCAAGTCTCCTGAGGTAAGAGTTTTTCCCCAATTTCTTTAATTTGAGGAAATAATGGTATTATATTATCTCGTTTCTCATGCCATTTCTCAACCCTGGTTAATATGATTTTGGCTTGATTTACAGCTAAAGAAGAGCAACTGGAGGCAGAAACACGAGGCATTCATTCGTAATCTGCGCCAAGCCCATGTTCCAGCAACAGGTGCTTTGCAGCCCCAACCACCTATCCAAGACAATGATGATTATGTGACCTGCCCTCACTGTGCCCGCCGATTTGCCCCTGGGCCAGCAGAGCGACATATCCCCAAGTGCCAGAACATCAAGAGTCGCCCTCCACCTCCCCGCCACCGCCGCTGACGAAACCAACTAATTTGCAATGTTTATAAAAAGCATTCAAAACTACATTTTACATTTGAGTCATTTAGCAGACGCTCTTATCCAGAGCGACCTACAATTAGTGTATTCATCTTAAAACAGCTAGGTGGGACAACCATATATCTCAGTTATAATAAGTACATTTTTCCTCAATAAAGTATCTATCAGCAAAGTCATTGCTAGTAGGGGGGGAAAAAGTCAAGAGCGAATGTTAGTTCACAAAAGGCAATTATTTTGTATATAAAATTGTAAAAAATGTGGGGTGGGGGGCTGCTGTGGGATTATTTAATGAACTTTGAGGTAGGGTTTCAGATGTTAAAACTAAAGCCCTGATGAAATTTATGTAGTTTGTTACCTAAAAGCCTCTGCATTAACTTACATTTTTATAGAGCTAAATGTACAGGTATGGCGTTGTGGTTTAGTATGAGAGTATTTAGTTTAAAATAACATTTTGAATTGTAGAGTATAGTTTTTACACTGCCTTTGAAGTGGGGGGGGGAACTAAACTATTTAGATGTCATGCCTAAATTGTAAATACTGTATCAGATACTGCTGAACAAGATTCACAGTCTGCAAAAGGGTTAAAAGAAAATGAAAACCAACGATTGGTGGATTTTGAAGCACAATAAAAAAAAAAATACAAATCTGATTTTGCTTTGTCTATAGTGTTTGGTTCATTTCAGAATTCATCTGACCAAAATGTTTTTTTTTTTACATGAAGCATAAATCAAAGGTGCCTCTATGAATGGTGGAACGTAAGGCCACTGTAACGGTACACCCACTCTATTTTATAATGTTGCATAGGGTAAGCTAAGCCATTGGAAGAAAAAAATATTGCAAAAATGAACACAGTATGTGTGTAATATTTCAACATTAAACAAACTGTATAAAAAGCATAGCCTATTCTTTTTATTTGTGCACAATTCATCACAACACAATTTGGTTTAAGAGTATGCAAAAGCACTAAGGAATAAGGACACTTTTCTCTTGCACTGATAAAGGAAATTCCACCAGTGTTGTGTATTGTATCAATTAACTGCACACCAACCAAGAGTTGCAAGCTGTTGGTAAAGGACACTTAAACACACATACTGTACACACACCACCGAGTAAACAAATACACAATGTGAATATTACACTTTTCACAAATAGTGTCAAAAGGATGAATCAATACTCAAAAACAGGAGGAACACAAAGACAATATAAACCTGAAAAAGCAACAGTTGAGAAAACATTTAATAGAAAAAACAAAATATTACCATTAACTTTACAAAAACGAGCTTTTCTACATTCTAGGAAGAGAACTACTCATGACATTATTTTACAGAAGGAAGATTAACCATAAAATGACCATTTCCTCCACTTAAATACTAGTTTAAACAAATTCAAGGTTATCTTAAGGCAATACAAGTGATTGTCTATATTGAATCAGTAGTTTGAGTTATGTAAAAGTGAACCTCATACACTATTTTTTCCAGATCCAGAATAGCAAGCTGATCATCATATGAAATACACAAGATTGTAAATACTTAAATGTTAACACTAAATATTTATTTGGTAAATTAGAAGTAAGAGAGACAATATATTTGGTATACCTTTGGCTATTTGAAATAGTATTTAGGCTTTTTTTTTTTACAGCATCACATATGAAGAACAGGGCTCAGGGCTTTCGAAAGGAAATTAGCAAAAAATAAGTACTTGAAATACACCCCTTCAAATTAGTGGATTTGGCTATTTCAGCTACACCCAGTGCTGACAGGTGTATAAAGTGTGCAAAGCTGTCATTAAGGCAAAGGGTGGCTACTTTGGAGAATCTCAAATATAATACTGTTTTTGCACAGGGTCACCGCCACTCATTGGATAGGAGAGTTTTTGCTCACGGATTTGCCCCAGCAGATCTGTCCCGATCATGGTTGGAGGCTCCTCCCTGTCCTGCCACAGGCCTGTGATCGGATTGGTGGTTGCTGTTCTTTTCAGTTCCTGATTTGCGCAGGGTCAGATGGTTGATTGCTGTCCAGAGTCTCTCGTTCTCTTTGAGCTGGTCACTTAACTGTTATGAAAGAGAACAACTCTTGATAACACTTGTCTGCATAGCAATGGAGTTGATCGGTCTAGAATAGAGACTCGACTCAGTGTTACTACACAACTTTGCCTACAGGGATCACTACAGGTGCTGGGTTGAATACAGAGAAAATACAGAAACAAAATCAATGAATGTTACATTTATATCTAAGCCAGTGGAGGCTGCTGAGGGGAGAACAGCTCATAATAATGGCTGGAACGGAGTCAATGGAATGGCATACAACAATACCATAGGCATCAAACACATGGAAACCATGTGTTTGATACCATTCCAGCAATTCCGCTCTAGCCATTACCAAGAGCCCGTTCTCCCCAATTAAGGTGCCACCAACCTTCTGTGACCTAGGCCTATTGGCTACATTGAGGTTCTATCAGGCATTAGTGCGCAAGCCTAAACTTTAGGGTCAAACTTTACGTGCACCAAATAGCCTGCACACTGATCGCCAAAAGCTTTTGGGAATGGGCAGAAAAAGTTCATGTCTATCCACTGAGAGAAAAAGGCCAATGTCAGAGTTTAATTCAAAAAGAGATAAGCTGTGAAATGGAGTGTTGAAAATAAATAGAAGGGAGGGGCCAGAAGTTGTTTGGGAAAGATTTGGTGAAGTGGTAAAATACAATTGACTGTACGCTTGTTTATTCCATGTGTAACTGTGTTGTTGGTGTCGCACTGCTTTGCTTCATCTTGGCCAGGTCGCAGTTGTAAATGAGAACTTGTTCTCAACTAGCTTACTTGGTTAAAAAAACAAAACAAAAATTAAGACAATGATAGCAGTGCCTATGTTATATGTGATGATTGTGAGGCGCTACACAAATTCGACAGTCACAAGACGGGACTTCAAATAGGCCTATGGCACATCAAGGGAAGTCGCTCTGGATAAGAGCGTCTGCTAAATGACTTAAATGTAATGTAAATGTAGCCTACGGTTCAGATGGGTTAAATGGAAACTGACTGTAGGTCTGTAACCTCTGTTTTAATATTTCTTGCAGCAAATTGACACACCAAATGTACATTTTGACTCAACAGGAGTGGAGAAATACGATTTATTTATTTCATCATATTGAAGGAATGTGAATGTGCAGTTAGATACCATCTGTAGAGGTGCTATCTATCTTTATCAGAATCATACAAGCTGATTGTATTTCCACCACATAAAATACACATCCAAGCCAAACTGAAATCTTAACAGAAACATGTTTGCTCTGCAAAAGAAGCAGAGATGACAGAAAACTTTACTGATGTCAACTAGATTGAAGCATTCCTTCTACCATTTATGACATGATTCTAGTGAGCAAGTGTTTATTTAGTCTTCTAGGGCAACATATAATGGCAGAAGAGAAGCTGCACGCATCTAATTATAGACAAGTTGACTAACAAATAGCCTACTAAAATGTCGGAAATGATAAGAAACATAATTTACGCAAAAAATAATCCTCCACCCCCTGTCAAAAAAAACGTTATACCTTCTGACTGTAGCCTACAGCGCATTTTTTATATTTGTGGGTTAGGATCAAGTGTGGGGCCATAAAAAAAATTATTTGCAATTGTGAGCAGGGGCAGGTGAACAAACAGCTGACCCGGGTACCACTAGTCTTTAGTGAGTAATGCTTACCTGTACTGTAAAATAAAATGGCAACAACTACAGAGAAACACAGAACAAACAAGCAACTGCACCAGAATACTGTCTCAACTAGCCTTGTGCTGTAACAATGTGTGTAAGGGGTTATCTTGCACATACCTCTGCTACCTCATTGCTTGCTCTGTAGCAAGTTGGTGCCTCCCCTTCTACAGGCTCCTGCCTCCTCCAACCCATTGACCCCGTCACAGCCCATACGAGTGGTCTAAAGAAATAACACTTGGTTAGGTTGAGACATTAGCATGGGGATGTAGTCAGGTGCGTTTGTCATAACCGAGAGGCCTTTCTCAGTGGCGGCAGCAGCCTTCACCTCCTGCAGCTCATCACAGAGCAGTGTGACGCTCTCTGAGAAAGGAGCCAGAGGGCCAGGTATGCAGCCTCTGGAATCGGGATGAACTCTGCATCCTGTAGCTCCTGTTAGGGAGGGACACCAACATTCAGTGGCCATAACCCTCTCTGTTCAGGCTTTTATTATGCTTGTTGTTTTGAGTACAAACCTGGCGCAGCCAGATGGGGCAAGAGCTGTTGCCAGTCTGGTTCGTCAGAGACGTTATGGAGGTCTTGATGTGTCGCTTGTCTGTGTCATCCTCCTTAGTGCCCCCCAATCGCCCTTCATGTAGCCCTGTCTGAGCCTGGCTCACTCTCCAGATCCACAGTGGAGGTAGAGGCCTGGCACAGGCCTTAGTGTGAACCGATAAACACCAGGACACACCATGTGGTCAGTACCACACTGGTATAAAACTATTGACCTGTTCAGATTGTGAATGTAATGATAAAGTAACCAGAGAGACCATGGCCATCTTACTTACCACTGCCAATTAAAAGTCCACTGCTGTTTGAGCAGATAGTTTTAGAGTTGAGAACCTTTTCTGTAAACAGGGAACATAATCAATCTCAACTGTATTTTTCAATAAATTATTAGCTGGTGTTAAAACAGAAGTTAGTGGCTAACCCATGATGAGAATGGTGTGCCAGCCACGACAGAAGAGGTCTGGCACATGGTGGAGGGAGCCTAAAATGGGTTGTGGTAAAGCATTCCCAGGCATCCGTTTCCTGCTTTTCCCCAGGCAAAGATCTGATGGTCTGAAGGGATGAGAGATTAGCCTATATCCTTCCAGAACCTAAACAGGGAATCTACCAGTACTACCGGTATTCTCCATTAGATTGAGTCCTACTTTTGTAGGTCAGAGCAGGACTCCCTGCTAACAGAATAAAGTGAAGAAAAAAACAAGCACCACAACTAAGCTGCATATACACATTAAACAGCATATTCAACAACATGCTGCAACAGAGAATGTTGAAGTTTAGTTGTTTTTCTGACCCTCCGTGGCTGCGATGGTGAAACCATCTGACCCCCCCCCCCCAAAAAAAAACATCTGACCCCCCCCCCACCCCAACAAGAGCTGGATGCCATGGTTCTTCTTGAAGTCCTTCACACCAAGCTGACCATCATTTTTGCAGCCAAAGGTCATCAGCCTGCAAGGTCAGAGTTCAGTCAGAACCATGTCTTGATATAAAATTCTATATACTTTCAATTTGGGATCAGAAAAAAAGGAGGAGTCTGGTAGCTGTCCCGTTGATGGCAGCAGTGTGGGTCTTCCCAGCGGAAATTGGATCTTATACCTGGCCAGCTGCTTGACCAAAGTGAGTGTAGTGGTGTATGGTATCCTCTGGTAGGCCTGATATTGAAGGAAGAAAACTTAAATTCTCCACCATTAATTGCATTATTCCTTATTTTAAAGCAATGAGAAGAGCCTGTGAGTGGATCCTAGTATGTTTAATGTGATGCTGTACCTCTCCAGGAAGGTTTGAGGCCAGAGACTCCAAGGTTGATTGTTGTTCCCAAAGGCCAGGACTTTGCCAGACTGTCAGAAGGTTCCATCAAGGCCACAGAGGAGATAATGGCTCCTTTGGGTATCTCCACCTGTGAAAGCCAGACGATACACAACATTATGCTTCCTATCGATTTTAATGGTGGATTCAAACACATTTTCATTCATTTGTCTGGATGATAAAATTGAGACGTCATTGAGCAGAATTAAATTATATGTTCAAGCTCTCTGCTGGAAACTAGAGGGCAGGATCTTACTTGCATGAGGGAGTTAAAGTCATCCTCACAGTCCAGGCCAAGACTGAGGAAAAGGCCAACTTCATAAATTAATTATGTCCTTCATCATCATAGCTCCATCTACTGGCAAGATAAGGTGGGACAACGGATATGGAGCTTGAGGGAGGCATCGTGGTAGACATACAGTACTGCTGTGTAGCTCAGTATACGCTGTTCTGGTACATACCGTGCTCTCCACAGCCCCAGGAGTAGATATCTCCCCTGTGGGTCAGCACCACCACTTGGTTGTCTGCACAGGACACCTGCCTGACAGGCCACTCCTCAAAGAATTCCAACAGCACTGGCTCTAGCACCTACATGCCCTGCTCGTTCTCCACTCCAATACAGCCGTAGTAGTCAGAACCAAACATGTACATCTAGTCCTCATCTGAAACGAAACAGCAACGGCATGTTGTCAAACTAGACCAAATCTGTCTGAATTGTATATGTGTTGTAAAAAGACAGAAACAGAGCCCTCCCACTGTAAACATCCTATTCTACTGGAGTTGTGCTCCACACAGACAGACTACTCACCAGTGACACAGGCAGTGAAATCAGCTCCACAAGCAACCTGACGGATGGCCTTTCCCTGCAGCCTCTCAACCTTGTGTGGCTGCCGTATGAGGCCTGGGCCCCATGGCCCAGCTGGCCCACCATCTTGGACACTAAAATGAAACCACGACATCAAAAGGGCACATGTTTGCTCAACAAAAAAAACTTTAAAGTGCTCGGGAAAAAAAAATTCTGCTTTGGACTTATAGGAACATGGTACTCACAGCCCAAGTGTGCAGCTCTTTCTCCACGGTAACCACAGCAGTGGGTCTCCCCTGCACACACATGCTGGCCACTGCTTTCACCTTTAAACACATCTGCCACGCTGATCCTCAACACTGGAGCTCCCCAGGGGTGCGTGCTCAGTCCCCTCCTGTACTCCCTGTTCATCCATGACTGCATGGCCAGGCACGACTCCAACACCATCATTAAGTTTACAGACGACAACAGTGGTAGGCCTGATCACCAACAATGACGAGACAGCCTATAGCGAGAAGGTCAGAGACCTAGCCGGGTGGTGCCAGAATAACAACCTATCCCTCAACATAACCAAGACTAAGGAGATGATTGTGGACTACAGGAAAAGGAGGACCGAGCACGCCCCCATTCTCATCGATGGGGCTGTAGTGGAGCAGGTTGAGAGCTTCAAGTTCCATGGTGTCCACATCAACAACAAACTAGAATGGTCCAAACACCAAGACAGTCGTGAAGAGGGCACAACAAAGCCTATTCCCTCTCAGGAAACTAAAAAGATTTGGCATGTGTCCTGAGATCCTCAAAAGGTTCTACAGTTGCAACGTCGAGAACATCCTGACTGGTTGCATCACTGCCTGGTACGGCAATTGCTCAGCCTCTGACCTCAAGGCACTACAGAGGGTAGTGCGTACGGCCCAGTACATCACTGGGGCTAAGCTGCCTGCCATCCAGGACCTCTACACCAGGCAGTGTCAGAGCAAGGCCCTAAAAATTGTCAAAGACCCTAGCCACCCCAGTCATAAACTGTTCTCTGCTACCGCATGGCAAGCGGTACCGGAGTGCCAAGTCTAGGACAAAAAGGCTTCTCAACAGTTTTTACCCCCAAGCCATAAGACTCCTGAACAGGTAATCAAATGGTTACCTGGACTATTTGCATTGTGTGCCCCTCCAACCCCTCTTTTTACACTGCTGCTACTCTCTGTTTATCATATATGCAGTCACTTTAACGATACATTCATGTACATACTACCTCAATTGGGCTGACCAACCAGTGCTCCCGCACATTGGCTGACCGGGCTATCTGCATTATGTCATACAGTATACTCTAGCTATCCATACGGGCCGTCAGACACATGGCACTGCTCGTGGTCACAATTAGCTGTACACTCGCTGCTACCACTTTTCACACCTGCCTCCAAACAGAAGCCATGTCCCTGTGGCAGAGTGAAGAGCCATGGATGGAGCTGACTACAAATACAGCAGGCTTAGGTACACACAGGGAGAGATATGTAGACTATGCCCACAAAGGGACAGAACAACCACACTGCTCTCTGGACTTGATTTGGTTTGAGTATCCAGTCTGCTCACCAAATCTGTTCACTGAATGTAATCAGCTCTGCAGCAACTATAATGACTGTGTGTTAACTTCATTCAGCACTACGTAATTGAGATCTACATGGCCAACATAACACCAAAAAAGCACAGCTCTCCAGGCTAATACTTCAAATGTTATTACACAACTTTATAAGGTTTGTTTTAGTTAGGAAGATATTCAGTGTCTTGAAATCCCTTCAAGAGAAGAATAAAATAGGTCAGAAAAAATAAAATTGTGACCAGACCGAATAAGGACTTTGGTATTCATAACCAACACAACTTACATACAATACAAATATTCAAAGCAGCCCATAGCACAATCATTGAGGAAAGTTTGGACCCAACCCTGGAATTTACCTGTGCAGGATACCAGCCTTATGAATGTGAGCCACTGCAGAGGTAACTTGGTACAGGTACCATATGACAACCTAGGGGAATTTAAGATGTTTTAGATATTAAAAACTGGCAGGGAAAGATGAAGTTGAATGTTCACAATTGTTCTTATCTAGAACAAAGCCAGAGCCATTGTGTGTCTCTAGGTACAATACACCCTTACATCATGTTGTGTTTCACTTTCATACCTCCTCAGTGAAGCGTTTCCCCTTCTGTTGGTTGATTTAATCAAAATGATTTCCTCCTGAAATTGAAAAGATAGTGGACCTTTTCTATTGCTACTGTAACTGCCAGACCATTACAATTGGGACAATCATATTTCAGTTGAATCAATATCATTATCCCGTCATAGAAAGTATCACGTTTAATAAGAACACAGCTTTAATATCCCATGTGTATTTCATACAAATACACCACATTCAAGTGATAAGATGATGCCATATCTCACCATTACAATATTCAAGCTCAATGAGCAGAGTGTCCTTGTCCATGAAATGGTTGAAGTAGGCTGTTGATGTTGTGCTGTAGGATGGAGAGGATGCTGATCTCATCTGTGACATCTTTATGCTCTTTATCTGAAAGGCAGTTCAAGTCCGCCTCCTTCCACACCACCAGAGAGTTGTCCTGTACAGTGATTGACAGGGGACAGACAAAGAGAGGTCAGGATGAGATCAGAAACACTTTCACTTTGAAGGCTACAACAAATAACACCCAAGAGACCTCAGGCAACAAGACTTCACTGCAATTACTTACTCAATTACTTACTCAAAAATGTTTATGTTATTCATTTTCTCCCCCCCCCCCATTGTGCTTCTGCTATTATAAAATTTAATAGAGTAATAATAGGGTATATCCCTAATAATTTACTATACATGGTGTAGGCTCTAATCAAACAAACTGTTCTTTCAGCAAGTAAACAAAGGTTTGACATTTACAAAATGTTGTTTTCCTGCTGGGATCAAATAAATACAAACCATGCCCTTACACTATTACTCTTGAGCAACGTGAATAATAGCAGTTTTGTAAAACAGCTTGGGAATGTAATGGATCTTCAGCTCTCTCGCAAGCCTTTCTTACTGGGGTATGAAAACTAAAGTAGACTGGCCATCTCAGAGGCTACTGGCCAGGTTTGGTGGGAGATTCACACATCATGCAGGAAAAGCTATTGTAGATCACTAATAAAAAAGGCCTAATAGGTCAATACATTTTTTATGCATTTTGCTCTGACAGAACAGAGGTGTGTGTGTGCGTGAATGATAGAAATAGTGCTTGACCTGCTTACCTCTGTCTGCTTCGCCAAATGTAACTTTTCTTCCTTGCCGCTGTATACTGACGTCAATCGCCCACTGGCGAAAGATTCACTGACAGAATATGAATTTAGTGAGGCGAAATGCCTTTTGTTGATGTCACAAGTTTACTGGAGAACTGAGACGAAGTGGAGACTCAGGGTGGATATTCGTATAATAAAAAGCAGTTTTATTCAGAGGTAAAGATATCTGATACAAGCATGCATGGACTCGTTCATTCAGCTCGTAAGGAACCTGCAGACAGAGCGCCCAGATAACAGAGTGCATAGACATTTTATACAACACAGAAAGTAGGTTGAGTCTGGAAGTTCTGGTCCTTTGGTTGGTTCTGGACAGGTTGTTGTCTTCTCAGATTGGTCCTGATGAGCTGGGCGTCATCCTTCTGAGTCTTGTAGCAAAAGTTCTTTGTTACCAAATGTTCAGCTAAGCAGAAGATTTGTGTGTGCGTAGTCAGCCCTCTGTCCTTGGGTATGTGTGTGTGTGTGTGTCTTATTATCTCGTGAAATGCGGACCCAAGCACCCTTTTCTTATCAGTGTTTATGAAAGGTTTACGTCAGCCCTCTGTCCTTGGGTGTGTGTGTGGGTCTCTGTATCTGTTTATAAGTTTGTGAGAAACCCTGTTTAGAAAGAAGTTAGTTATAACAATGTAATAGCAATATGCTTGTGTTATTTTAAATGGTATTTATTACACTTTCATAGTCTTTGAGTGACATTTTGAGTATAATAAGCGGCAAACAACTGTAGGCCTAATAATTGCGAACTATTTACAAATTAATTGCGTAAACAAACTCCTATTCATTTAAAATAACATTGAGAGAGTAGAATGTACAGAGAACTGCTATACATTGTATCAGTAAAAGCGATCTGTAATGAATACTCAAGGACAAAAAGGTGTAGATTCACGAGCAGAGCGCGGCAGGTGTTTATTTCGCCTTCGCAGAATGCAGGAATCGTGGTCACAGGCAGGCAAAGGTCATACACAGGTAGGCAAACACTGAGTGAATCAAAACTAGGACTGAAGGCTATACCTGGTTCTCACAAACGCGCTACGAAAAGGCTTAGTAGAGTCAAAACGAACAATACCTCACAAAGGCACAAACAGAATGATCTGAACTAAATAAGGAGCTGATGAGACCAGGTGAGTAACTAACTCAGGTGAAATCAATGAACAAAAATGAAAGACAGGGCTACGTTCAAGAACACAACAATACAGAACACAAGGTTGACCAAGAAAATACATACAGAACCTTACATCATCATAGTTACGACTGCTTCAAAAAAATTATCCCACAGCAATAGTGTGCAACAATGTTGTTGATTTGCTAGTTACCAAGTTACTTGCAAATATTTTGGCCTGGTCTTTCGAAACCTTTGGACGTTGTTAATGCGCAGTAATACAATAACCATCTCTCCTGATCTCTGATAGTAATGTATACAGAAAAGAAGATACCTACTATCTCCAGTTTAAATACCCACTTTACAAAATTTACATTTTGGAAGCTGACAGTACCGCTCAAGGAGTCCATCTTTTTCATTTCTATGCATTCACTAAAGACCCGGAAACACTCAAGTTACTAGTGCTTAGATCTGAATGGTGGCGCAAAGTCTGTGAGCAGAAGCAAACTTCATAAATCTTTATTTAGACTGCGTTTCTGACCCGGAAACACTCAAGTTACTAGTTCTTAGATCTGAATGGTGGCGCAGCGCAAAGTCTGTGAGCAGAAGCAAACTTCATAAATCTTTATTTAGACTGCGTTTCTGTAGATCTCAGGGCGCATTAATACCCAACAAAATCGAACTGCACTGTCCAATTTACAGTAGCTATTACAGTGAAAGAATACCATGCTATTCAAACAATAGCATGGTATTCTTTCACTGTAATAGCTAATGTAAATTGGACAGTGCAGAGTGCACGGTTATGAAAATGTATTAATAAACCAATTAAACACATTTGGGCAGTCTTGATGCAACATTTTGAACAGAAATGCAATGGTTCATTGGATCAGTCTAAAACGTTGCCCATACACTGCTGCCAGCTAGTGGCCAAAATCTAAATGCCTGGGGTGGAGCAATATATTATGGCCTTTCTCTTGCATTTCAAAGATTTATTTTTATTTAATTTTACCTTTATTTAACTAGGCAAGTCAGTTAAGAACAAATTCTTATTTTCAATGACGGCCTAGGAACAGTGGGTTAACTGCCTTGTTCAGGGCCAGAACGACAGATTTATACCGTGTCAGCTCGAGGATTCAATCTTGCAACCTTTCAGTCATGGGTGAGCTCACCATTTATCGAAATATTTGAGTAAAACACTTTCTAGAAAACGAAAGTAATCCAAAGATGGGTAGTTTCTGCACGCAGCCATGCTTTATTTTCTCACAGAAACCAAAGATAATAAGAGAAGACAAGATGAGTTTGGTCTGTTTATAGTATGCATGTTGAAGGGGGGGTGTCGTCTACAATTGTTCACATTCCACCATTCAATTCCGGAAGTTCTCAAAAGAATTTGTGAACCCTTACTCACCACATTTTGTTATAACATCTTTGGAAGTAAACCATACAAAAACAACACTAGACAATATGGAACACAAAGCTTTTACTATGTCATCCTGGAATATACAAGGTCTGAGGTCATCTGCCTTTGGCCTAAAGAGCAGGAACACAGACTTCATCAAAGAAATTGGAAATACAGACATTGCCATCCTACAAGATACATGGTTTAAAGAAGACGGACCCACTGTTTGCCATCTAGGCTACAGGAAGCTGGTAGTCCCCATCCACCGAACTACCAGGTGTGAAACAGGGAAGAGACTCAGGCGGTATGCTAATTTGGTATAGAGCAGACTGTCACGTTCTGACCTTTATTTTCCCTTGTTTTGTCTTTATTTAGTATGGTCAGGGCGTGAGTTGGGGTGGGCAGTCTATGTTATTTGTTTATATGTTTAGGTTTGTTCATTTAACCTGATATGGTTCTCAATCAGAGGCAGGTGTTTTGCATTGTCTCTAATTGGGAGCCATATTTAGGTTGCCTGTTTTCACTGTTGGTTTGTGGGTGTTTGTCTTCCGTGTCAGTGTTTGTCGCCACACGGTACTGTTTCGGTTCGCTCACATTTGTTATTTTGTTATTTGTGTAGTGTTCAGTTTATATTATTAAAACATGGACACTTACCACTCTGCGTATTGGTCTTCCGATCCTTCTCGCCTCTCCTCGTCAGATGAGGAGGAAGAGATAGACAGCCGTTACAGAAACACCCACCAACCAAGGACCAAACAGAGTGGTAAAGGAGAGCAGCAGCAGCGGCAGAAGGCACAGGACTCATGGACTTGGGAGGAGATTCTGGACGGCAAGGGACCCTGGTCTCAGCCAGGGGAATATCGCCGTCCCAAAGCAGAGTTGGAGGCAGCGAAGGCAGAGAGGCGCCGGTATGAGGAGGCAGCGCGGCGACGCGGTTGGAAGCCCGAGAGTCAGCCCCAAAAATTTGGGGAGTGTGGCTAAGCCAGGTAGGAGACCTGAGCCAACTCCCCGTGCTTACCGTGGAGTGAGAGGGCGTCGTACTGCCGGTCTGCCCAGCGCCGTCTGAGCTGCCCGTCTGCCCAGCGCCATCTGAGCTGCCCGTCTGCCCTGCGCCGTCTGAGCTGCCCGTCTGCCCAGCGCCGTCTGAGCTGCCCGTCTGCCCAGCGCCGTCTGAGCGGCCCGTCTGCCCTGCCCAGCGCCGTCTGAGCTGCCCATCTGCCCAGCGCCGTCTGAGCTGCCCGTCTGCCCTGCCCAGCGCCGTTTGAGCTGCCCGTCTGCGCAGCGCCGTCTGAGCTGCCCGTCTGTCCAGCGCCATCTGAGCTGTCCGTCAGTCAGGAGCCGCCAGAGCCGTCAGGGGCATGCACTAATCTGTGGCAACCTAAATGTCATAAATGGACAAGAACCTGACACCCTTAGCACACAATGGGACAAAAACCTACCTGGAGGGGACAGCATTCTCTCCCCCATATGCCACCCTAGGCACAACTATTTATTTATTTTTATTTAACCTTTATTTAACCGGGTAGGCCAGTTGAGAACAAGTTGTCATTTACAACTGCGACCTGGCCAAGATAAAGCAAAGCAGTGCGACAAAAACAACAACACAGAGTTACACATAAACAAACAAAATAATGAAAATGTAGCATTAATACTGGAGTGACAGATGTGCAGATGATGATGTGCAAGTAGAGATACTAGGGTGCAAAGATTCTGGAGATTCTGGACGGCAAGGGACCCTGGTCTCAGCCAGGGGAATATCGCCGTCCCAAAGCAGAGTTGGAGGCAGCGAAGGCAGAGAGGCGCCGGTATGAGGAGGCAGCGCGGCGACGCGGTTGGAAGCCCGAGAGTCAGCCCCAAAAATTTGGGGAGTGTGGCTAAGCCAGGTAGGAGACCTGAGCCAACTCCCCGTGCTTACCGTGGAGTGAGAGGGCGTCGTACTGCCGGTCTGCCCAGCGCCGTCTGAGCTGCCCGTCTGCCCAGCGCCATCTGAGCTGCCCGTCTGCCCTGCGCCGTTTGAGCTGCCCGTCTGCCCAGCGCCGTCTGAGCTGCCCGTCTGCCCAGCGTCGTCTGAGCTGCCCGTCTGCCCAGCGCCGTCTGAGCGGCCCGTCTGCCCTGCCCAGCGCCGTCTGAGCTGCCCATCTGCCCAGCGCCGTCTGAGCTGCCCGTCTGCCCTGCCCAGCGCCGTCTGAGCTGCCCGTCTGCGCAGCGCCGTCTGAGCTGCCCGTCTGTCCAGCGCCATCTGAGCTGTCCGTCAGTCAGGAGCCGCCAGAGCCGTCAGGGGCATGCACTAATCTGTGGCAACCTAAATGTCATAAATGGACAAGAACCTGACACCCTTAGCACACAATGGGACAAAAACCTACCTGGAGGGGACAGCATTCTCTCCCCCAGCATTCTCGCCACCCTAGGCACAACTATTTATTTATTTTTATTTAACCTTTATTTAACCGGGTAGGCCAGTTGAGAACAAGTTGTCATTTACAACTGCGACCTGGCCAAGATAAAGCAAAGCAGTGCGACAAAAACAACAACACAGAGTTACACATAAACAAACAAAATAATGAAAATGTAGCATTAATACTGGAGTGACAGATGTGCAGATGATGATGTGCAAGTAGAGATACTAGGGTGCAAAAGAGCAAGAGGGTAAGTAATAATATGGGGGATGAGGTAGTCGTGTGTGCTATTTACAAATTGGCTGTGTACAGGTACAGTGATCTTTAAGCTGCTCAGACAGCTGATGCTTAAAGTTAGAGAGGGAAATATAAGACTCCAGCTCAGAGATGTTTGCAATTCGTTCCAGTCATTGACAGCAGAGAACTGGAAGGAAAGGCGGCCAAAGTAAGTGTTGGCTTTGGGGATGACCAACTATGACAACATAACCAACAAAAACGAGTCACAACTCCTGCAGCTCTGTCGCACGCTGGGTATGTACAGAGTCAAAGGTAGGCTTCGAGGGAACTCCTATGGTAGCTACACATACAGCTCATCTCTTGGCAGAAATACTGTAGACTACTTTATCACTGACCTCAACCCAATCACAGAAAAATCACACTACTTGAACAGAGCTTTGCTCTGAGGCATCAAAGCTAAAGGAGCTGAATAATATTAAGAAAAAACAATTGGGCATCAACAAATTCAATCCCTTCTAGACAATTACCTGGACAAAGCGTTTCACTGTAATAGTGAAGGTGTAAACCTGTCAGTAGAAAACCTAAACAGTATATTCTCTCAGCTTCCCTATCAGATCCCCAAAAAATCAAACAGAAAACTGAAGAAAATGAACAACAATGACAAATGGTTTGATGAAGAATGCAAAAACCTAAGAAAGAAATTGAAAAACCTGCCCAACCAAAAGCATAGGGACCCACAAAACCTGAGTCTATGCCTTCACTGTGGTGAATCACTAAAACAATACAGAAATACACTACGGAAAAAGAAGGAACAGCACGTCAGAAATCAGCTCAATGTAATTGAAGAATCCATAGACTCTAACCACTTTTGGAAAAATTGGAAAACACTAAACAACACAAAGAATTATCTATCCAAAATGGAGATGTATGGGCAAACCAGTTTTCCAATCTTTTTGGCTCTATAACAAAGAACAAACAGCAAAAACATATACATGATCAAATACAAATCTTAGAATCAACTATTAAGGACTACCAGAACCCACTGGATTCTCCAATGACCTTGAATGAACTACAGGACAAAATAAAAACCCTCCAACCCAAAAAGGCCTGTGGTATTGATGGTATCCTCAATGAAATGATAAAATATACAGACAACAAATTCCAATTGGTTATACTAAAACTCTTTAACATCATCCTTACCTCTGGCATATTCCCCAACATTTAGAACCAAGGACTGATCACCCCAATCCACAAAAGTGGAGAAAATTTGACCCCAACAACTACCGTGGGATATGTGTCAACAGCAACCTCGGGAAAATCCTCTGCATTATCATTAACAGCAAACTTGTACATTTCCTAAGTGAAAACAATGTACTGAGCAAATGTCAAATTGGCTTTTTACCAAATTATCATACGATAGACCACGTATTCACCCTGCACACCCTAATTGACAAACAAACAAACAAATATGTTCCGGTCAGCCTCAGAGAACAACATCGACCTATACGCTGACTCGGTGAGTGTGTTTATAAAGAAGTGCATTGGAGATGTTGAACCCACTGTGACTATTTAAACCTACCCTAACCAGAAACCGTGGATGGATGGCGGCATTCACGCAAAACTGAAAGCGCTCCACCGCATTTAACCATGGAAAGAGGTCTGGTGATATGGCTGAATATAAACAATGTAGTTATTCCCTCCACAAGGCAATCAAACAAGCGAAATGCCAGTACAGGGACAAGTTGGAGTCGCAATTCAACAGCTCAGACACGAGACGTATGTGGCAGGTGTAACAGTATAACTTTACGTCGTCCCCTCGCCCCGACACGGGCGCGAACCAGGGAACCTCTGCACACATCAACAACAGTCACCCACGAAGCAGCGTTACCCATCGCTCCACAAAAGCCGCGGCCCTTGCAGAGCAAGGGGCAACCCTACTTAAAGTCTCAGAGCAAGTGACGTAACTGATTGAATTGCTACTAGCGCGTACCCGCTAACTAGCTAGCCATTTCACATCCGTTACACTCACCCCCCTTTCAACCTCCTTCTTTTCCGCAGCAACCAGTGATCCGGGTCACGGCACCAATGTAACAGTATAACTTTACGTCGTCCCCTCGCCCCGACACGGGCGCGAACCAGGGAACCTCTGCACACATCAACAACAGTCACCCACGAAGCAGCGTTACCCATCGCTCCACAAAAGCCGCGGCCCTTGCAGAGCAAGGGGCAACCTTACTTAAAGTCTCAGAGCAAGTGACGTAACTGATTGAAATGCTACTAGCGCGTACCCGCTAACTAGCTAGCCATTTCACATCCGTTACACAGGGTCTACAGGAAATCACGGACTACAAAAGGAAAACCAGCCACGTCACGGACACCAACGTCATGCTTCCAGACAAACTAAACACCTTCTTTTCCCGCTTTGAGGATAATACAGTGCCACCGTCACGGCCCGTTAACAGGGACTGTGCCCCACCCCCTCTCCTTCTTTGTGGCTGACGTGAGTAAAACATTTAAACGTGTTAACCCTCGCAAGGCTGCTGGCCCAGACGGCATCCCTAGCCGCGTCCTCAGAGCATGCGCAGACCAGCTGGCTGGTGTGTTTACAGACATATTCAATCGCTCCCTATCCCAGTCTATTGTCCCCAGATGCTTCAAGATGGCTACCATTGTTGCTGTACCCAAGAAGGCAAAGATAACTGAACTAAATGACTACCGCCCCATAGCACTCACTTCTGTCATCATGAAGTGCTTTGAGAGACTAGTCAAGGATCATATCACCTTCCCTTTACCGGCCAAGGTAGACCCACTTCAGTTTGCATACCGCCCCAAGAAGTCCACAGACGACGCAATCGCCATCACACTGCACACTGCCCTATCCCATCTGGACAAAAGGAATACCTATGTAAGAATGCTGTTCATTGACTACAGCTCAGCATTCAACACCATTGTACCCTTCAAGCTCATCATAAAGCTAGAGGCCCTGGGTCTCAACCCCACCCTGTGCAATTGGGTCCTGGACTTTCTGACGGGCCGCTCCCAGGTGGTGAAGGTAGGAAACAACATCTCCACTTCACTGACCCTCAACACTGGGGCTCCACAAGGGTGCATGCTTAGCCCCCTCATGTACTCCCTGTTCACCCACGACTGCGTGGCCATGCACGCCTCCAACTCAATCATCAAGTTTGCAGACGATACAACAGTAGTGGGCTTGATTACCAACAACGATGAGACAGCCTACAGGGAGGAGGTGAGGGTACCTGGAGTGTGGTGTCAGGAAAACAACCTCTCACTCAACGTCAACAAAACAAAGGAGATGATCGTGGACTTCAGGAAACAGCAGAGGGAGCGACCCCCCTATCCATAATGAAGGGATATCAGTGGAGAAGGTGGAACGTTTTAAGTTCCTCGGTGTACACATCACAGACAAACTGAAATGGTCCACCCACACAGACAGTGTGGTGAAGAAGGCGCAACAGCGCCTCTTCAACCTTAGGAGGCTGAAGACATTTGGCTTGTCACCCAAAACCCTGACAAACTTTTACAGATGCACAATTGAGAGCATCCTGTCAGACTGTATCACAGCCTGGTACGGCAACTGCACCACCCTCAACCGCAAGGCTCTCCAGAGGGTGGTGCAGTCTGCACAACGCATCACCAGGGGCAAACTACCTGCCCTCCATGACACCTACAGCACCCGATGTCACAGAAAGGCCAAAAAGATCATCAAGGACATCAACCACCTGAGCCACTGGCTGTTCAAACCGCTACCATCCAGAAGACGAGGTCAGTACAGGTGCATCAAAGCTGGGACCGAGAGACTGAAAAACAGCTTCTATCTCAAGGCCATCAGACTGCTAAATGGCAATCACTAACTCAGAGAGGCTGCTGCCTACATTGAGACTCAATCACTGGCCACTTTAATAAATGGATCACTAGTCACTTTATACAATGCCACTCTAAATAATGCCACTTAAATAATGTTTACATATCTTACATTACTCATATCACATGTATATACTATATTTTATACCATCTATTGCACCTTGCCTATGCCGCTCGGCCATCGCTCATCCATATACATACATGTACATATTTTCATTCACCCCTTTACATATGTGTGTATTAGGTAGTTGTTGGGGAATTATTAGATTACCTGTTAGATATTATTGCACTGTCGGAACTAGAAGCACGAGCATTTTGCTACACTCGCATTAACATCTGCTAACCATGTGTATGTGACAAATACAATGTGATATGTTTTCCCATACCGTACCTTTGAAGCGCCCCAAAAACTTTGGAGCACTAGTGGGTGCATGGTATTGTTGTTTCTGGCTCATTGACATATTTTGAGTCGTGCCTTGTAAGAGGTTATATTTGTTGCACCCATTAATGAAAATGCTGTACTTATTTAACTCCTATGTGGTTATAGTGCCCCATCAATTTAAAATGTATAGGAGACAGATTGGAGGCAGCAAGTCTTAAACCTAAAATGGTTGAGCATTTTGCCATGTCCTTTTGGTCTGTTTTTCACTGCCAGTTTGGAAGCCTTTGTTATGGCCTCTAGAAGTGCAAGTGATATAAAACACCAAATATTCATTAATATGCTTTAATGTTTGTAAACATTTGACCTAGCAGCCAACCTGCTTGCAACAATCACTTGTAATTACAATAAAATACTGTGGAATACAAACCTCTCCCATCAATGGATTTCATTCATCCATTTCGATTACGGTAGCGTTTACTTTTTTTTTTACAGTACGGTATTGTACTGTGTGTCATTATACAGTACTTGCTTTGATACTGTATTTATATTACAGTAGGTGTGTTTTAATATGAAATATAGAATTTTACTTGCCACCGAGCTGCCTTGCCACCATGATCCCTTACTGTCAAAATCACAGTAACCCCTTTCTACGATCACTGTATCTCTGAAGTCAATCCTGTCATTGCGCAAATAGACACGCACACGCACACACACACACACACACACAAACAAGCACACACACTATATTGACACAGTTCAATGTTTGAACAAACTCAACAGAGAGATACGACCATCCCCACTGACTGGAACATTTTTAACAAGGCAGACAATTCAATGGAGAATTACGAGAAATATACCGAAAATGGGTTCGACACAGATGAAGCTCCCTTCTATCATAGCCAAGACCAGAAACCAGGTACCGTAAACAAATACATTTTTCTAGTATAAACTAATAGGATTTAGATATTAAGTCAATGTGTTAACCTTTTTCTTCAGCATATTGCGACTGTACATTTTTGTTATAGTATGTTTTTGAATTGGCTTTAGAAAAGCTCTTTGAGACAATGTGGCCTTTGACACTGCCCACCCCCAAAGTGTAACCCTGATCCAGTTTGTGCAAATCATACATTTTAGTAAGCTGTCTAGAATGTTTCACTGAAATCGTTCAGTGAAAACATTACTATTTTGTGGACTGTTTATAACTTGTTTATAACCTCTACACTCTGATACTGATGGAAATGATCCCTTTCAGTATCCACATTCACGGTAAGAGATGGGCCCAGTTTTCCGCATTACCGATTGGTTACAATATGTTTGGGGCCACTTGGTGCTCTTCTACTGGTTGTTGCCATTGTCCTGGGAGTATACTGTGAGTATAACCATGTCCAAAGATAAGACTCAACACTAAGTATAGTAATCTCTCACTCTTAATGTACATGTCAATGCAGCATGCATGTCCTGTTGTTTACATAGAAAAAACGTAAACATACTACTTTGTTCATGAAAGGTGTTTTTTCTCCCTAGTGATATTGGGTTCCTCTTTGATCCCCAAAGGTAATAAAGTCAGTGAGAGTCATCTTCCACTATATCAGAATTTAACACAGATCAGCAGTGAGCTGGAGCAACTCAGAGCCTCCCAGAACAATGTGATTCATGCTAAAGAGGAGGCCCAGAGAAAGTTACACAGAGAGCTCACTAGCCTCCACCAACTAGAGATAGCATTACAGCAACAGACGACCAGCAGCGATAACTTTCAGGCGCAGATTGAGAGCCTTCGCAAGGACAAGACGCAGCTGCAGTCCCAAATATCTTCGCTTGGTGAGATAACTTTTTGTGAGACACCCAATTTAGGATTTGATCTACTGACCAGTAAAAAAACAAACATCCAATGTGTCTTTACAGAGCTAAGCTGTGGCCTATGTTTGCCAGGATGGGATCTGCTAAACTCAACATGTTACTACTTTGCCATTTCTGATGCCAAAGAGTCTAGAAGCTGGGGAGAGGCCAGAAAAGAATGTTTAAGTTATGGAGCTGACCTAGTTGTGGTAGATAGCTGGGAGAAGCAGGTAAGACATGGACCGTCAGTGCGGATCTTGCTCCTGTAACTGGGAGCGTGATGTTTATTATCCTATTTTGTGTGACTCTGAGGGCATTGTAGTGGGAAAGTGAGTACTGTTCCAAACTTGGCATTATTAATAATTTAACCAACCTAGTTCAACAGCTTGTTTGTGCATGACTCTCTCTCTTTCTCTGTGTTTGTTTGTGTGTGTGTGTCTGCTCAGGATTTTATCAATAAGGCAATACAAGCATTAAGATACAGCTCAGGATCCTGGCACCTAACAGGGTTCTGGATTGGACTGAAGGAGGAAGAGGATAAAGAGGGAACCTGGGCATGGCTTGATGGGACTGAACTGACTCAGGGGTAAGAGGTGCACAAGTTATTGGAATTGGTTCGTTTAGTAGCTAGTATTAACATTAACTATTACTACTGTCCTATTACCTATTAATTAATATCAGAGCCATGTAGACTCTGATTAACATAAGTTTAACCTATCTGCTGTGGCATGGTATGGATAGACAAATTGTCTAAAAATGAACCTTGACCTTTGTTCAAGATACTGGGCAGATGGGGAGCCTAACGACGATATGAATAACGAGGACTGTGCAGCCATTTACTCCAAAAACCATCCCAAGACGACTTGGGATGCCATGAAGACTTGGAACGATGCCCCATGTAGATATGCACTGAAATGGATATGTGAAATGAAAGCAAAGGAAGTTCAGGAATTAAAGTTGTAATAATTTGTCTCATGAGTGTTGTCATATGCAAAGACACTACATGTTAAAAGAAAATGTTTATAACAAAAGTAAATTAAAATTGGGCAATTATAATACATCACTGGTTGTTTGAGGATCTTTCTGTCACACACACACACACACACACGCACGCACGCACGCACGCACGCACACACACACACACACACACAAACAAACACTCCTCCCTCCACTCAAACCACCAATGGCTTCACAGTATTCACATGAAGCATTGACATAGGGCAATGACTAAACAAATCATCCACAGACAGAGAGAATGAGTAAACAGTTGTTTTAATTCAATATTGGCAGACAGCAGACAGACAAGTCAATGGAGAATTCTGACATATCAAAAAATGTGTTGAAAGGATTCAAGGGAACATATAATGAGCTGATATGTCAGGATGATTTCAGCACAGATGGACATCCTCTCCATAACAGACAAGACCAACAACAAGGTACAGTGACCTTTTTCGGAAAATCAAGAGAATATCTGCTCTCCTATAAATATCAATCCAGGAGCTTGGTGACAGATTGTAGATTTGAGAATGAAATTCTGAATACAGGTACTGTATGTCACAAAAATCCTGTGGATTAACCCAAATATTATTGCGGTAATACTTGATAAAATTGTCCCTTGTCCAGTGTCCATCTTCATGGTGAGAGATGGGCAGAGTTTTCGATTCTATCGATTGGTTGCAGTGAGTCTGGGCATGCTCATTGCTCTTCTACTGGTTGTTGACATTGGTCTGGGGGTCCAATGTGAGTAGTGTCCTTAATCATTTCACTCTGCTTTAAATAATTAATTGAATAATTCTGTCCTCTTCCTCTAGTGATGTTAGGTCTCTCTTTGGTCCCCATAGACAGCAAAGTCAGTGAGAAGTACGGTCCACTATATCAGAACTTGACACAAATCAGCAGTGAGCTGGAGCAACTCAGAGCCACCCACAGTAATATGATCCATGCTAAAGAGGAGGCCTTGACAGTGTTGCAGAAAGAGCTCCAAAAGGTGAACAAAACCAGCGGGCAGCTAGGGAGTGCCAAACACACTGGCATGGAGTTACAGAGGCAGGTTGAAAGCCTTCAGGAACAGGTGGCGGCATTGCAGTCCAGGGTCACTGAAGTTGGTGAGACTTTTTGGACTCAGTCTTTTGTATGCTATGCAATGTTGTATCTAGAAGAGACATTGATTAATTTATTATTGGTAGATGTTCATAACAAAATAATTGCTTTGATAATATCCCAATCTGGAGATCTGAAACAGCAGCGCATGCTTATATGGGGGCCTTCATTTTTCACGTTACTACAAAAGTAATGTTTCAATGTTTTCCATCTCATTTTATAACAGTGGAAATCTGTGGCCGTTGTTTGCCAGGATGGAAATTGCTCAACTCGGTGTGTTACTACTTTCCCTTGTCTAACTCCATTCCTCTGAAAACGTGGGACAGAAGCAGAGATAACTGCATTAAAAAAGGAGCTGACCTGGCAATAATAGATAGTGAAGAGAAGCAGGTAAGTTATTTGGATATATTCCATATTTCTCCCGAGAGGCGCAGCAGTCTAAGGCACTGCATCTCAGTGCAAGACGTGTCACTGCAGTGCCTGATTCAAATCCAGGCTGCATCTCATCCAGCTGTGATTGGGAGTCCAGTAGGGCGGCGCACAATTGGCACAGCGTCGTCTGGGTTTGGCCGGGGTAGGCCGTCATTGTAAATAAGAATTTGTTCTTAACTGACTTGCCTAGTTAAATAAAGGTTAAATATATATATATAGTTTTTAATATGGTGTAACTTCCAAAATGTGTTAAATAAAATATACAGTACATACCAGGTTAGCATAGAATGAGTAGAACATTCTAGCATTTTCATCAGTTCTATGGAATGTCTCTCTAAGTGGAATTATGTTAATGCCCCACTCCATGGAATAGACCCCTTTACCTGGTAAAGGTTTGACCACTATCTCACTCTCTCTTTCTCTCTCTCTGTGTGTGGTGTGTGCGTGTGTCTGCTCAGGAGTTTATCAATAAGGCAATACAAGCATTAAGATACAGCTCAGGATCCTGGCACCTAACAGGGTTCTGGATTGGACTGAAGGAGGAAGAGGATAAAGAGGGAACCTGGGCATGGCTTGATGGGACTGATCTGACTCAGGGGTAAGAGGTGCACAAGTCATTGGAATTGGTTCGTTTAGTAGCTAGTATTAACATTAACTATTACTACTGTCCTATTACCTATTAATTAATATCAGAGCCATGTAGACTCTGATTAACATAAGTTTAACCTATCTGCTGTGGCATGGTATGGATAGACAAATTGTCTAAAAATGAACCTTGACCTTTGTTCAAGATACTGGGCAGATGGGGAGCCTAACGACGATATGAATAACGAGGACTGTGCAGCCATTTACTCCAAAAACCATCCCAAGACGACTTGGGATGCCATGAAGACTTGGAACGATGCCCCATGTAGATATGCACTGAAATGGATATGTGAAATGAAAGCAAAGGAAGTTCAGGAATTAAAGTTGTAATAATTTGTCTCATGAGTGTTGTCATATGCAAAGACACTACATGTTAAAAGAAAATGTTTATAACAAAAGTAAATTAAAATTGGGCAATTATAATACATCACTGGTTGTTTGAGGATCTTTCTGTCACACACACACACACACGCACGCACGCACGCACACACACACACACACACACACACACACAAACAAACACTCCTCCCTCCACTCAAACCACCAATGGCTTCACAGTATTCACATGAAACATTGACATAGGGCAATGACTAAACAAATCATCCACAGGCAGAGAGAATGAGTAGACAGTTGTTTTAGTTCAATATTGGCAGACAGCAGACAGACAAGTCAATGGAGAATTCTGACATATCAGAAGATCGGTTTAAGGGATTCAAGGGAACATACAACGAGCTGATGTCAGGATGATTTCAGCACAGATGGACATCCTCTCCATAACAGACAAGACCAACAAGGTACCGTAAGGAAAACGTGACCTTTTCGGAAAATCAAGAGAAGAACTGCTCTCATATAAAATATCAATCCTGCTTTTGACAGATTGTAGATTTGAGAATGAAATTCTGAATACAGGTATGTCACAAAAATCCTGTGGATTAACCCAAATATTATTGTGGTAATACTTGATAAAATTGTCCCTTGTCCAGTGTCCATCTTCATGGTGAGAGATGGGCAGAGTTCTCGATTCTACTGATTGGTTGCAGTGAGTCTGGGCATGCTCAGTGCTCTTCTACTGGTCGTTGACATTGGTCTGGGGGTCCAATGTGAGTAGTGTCCTTAATCATTTCACTCTGCTTTAAATAATTAATTGAAATATCTGCTGTCCTCTTCCTCTAGTGATGTTAGGTCTCTCTTTGGTCCCCATAGACAGCAAGGTCAGTGAGAATTACAGTCCACTATATCAGAACTTGACACAGAGCAGTAGTGAGCTGGAGCAACTCAGAGCCACCCACAGCAATATGATCCATGCCAAAGAGGAGGTTGCAACCTGGTCTCAGAGAATTTCATACTATTCTGTATGTAAATCTGAGACATCCCATTTAGTTTGATATGTTACATTTCGTATGGTATTGCAATGACCTAACTAGATCATAAAGGAACAATTGTCCAGACAGAGGATTGAGTTTAAGAATATACGGTTTATTAACCCAACTTCATACAGGCTACTGTTTGGCCATAGCCCACACCAAATAAACGAAGGATACCCCTATAAAACAACTGTGCCCTTCTCTTGTGAAGGCCAGACGTAAGCTAGGCTAGGGTTTAGGGGTTATGGTTGAAGGGGAAGGGTTAGCTAAAAGGGTTAAGGTTAGGGGAAGGGTTAGCTAACATGCTAAGTAGTAGCAAAGTTGCTAATTAGCAAAAAGGCTAAAGTTGTCCGTCATGAGATTCAAACTTGCAACTTATGGCTTGCTAGATGTTCGCGTTATCCACCCACCTCGATCAACCATCCTCCTTTCGTTTTTGCCTGAAGTAACCATCTGTCTTATGTAACCATGCCAAATTTACCATATCATACTAAATGGAGTGCCCCGGTTTAAGGTACAGAATACGAAATGCTCTGAGTCCAGGTTGCGAGAGCTCCAAAAGGTGAACAAAACCAGCGGGCAGCTAGGGAGTGCCAAACACACTGGCATGGAGTTACAGAGGCAGGTTGAAAGCCTTCAGGAACAGGTGGCGGCATTGCAGTCCAGGGTCACTGAAGTTGGTGAGACTTTTGGGACTCAGTCGTTTGTATGCTATGCAATGTTGTATGTAGAACAGACATTGATGACGGTAAATTCTTAGGAGTCGATTGACTCGTCTGTTTAAGCTAGATATGTTTTTTTGTATGGGGTGAGTCTCAATCCACCGCATACGCCTATGTCGGCCTTCCGCACCTGCGATGGAAAATGGCAGATCTACAGCGTTGTTTGCCAGACCAGGAGACATCCCAAAAATCGTTCTTCTCAAAAAACGACTGTAGCGTTCGAACGATATGGTTTGTCCTACAAACTAATATGACCACACTTACGGAAAGGGGACTCTCACGAGGGTCTTCTCCACAAGTGTTGTCTGAAAGTAACCCAGCACCGGTTAAACAAATTCATGAAAGTATGGAAGTAGTTTTGTGCCAACAAAAAAATATTTAATATGTGTCCCCAAAAAAATATATACAGTATTTCCTGAGCTTTCGTATATATCTCCTAGATATAGGACAGACACTTCAAAACCTTACTCCTTTACATTACATCCTTTACATTTATTCTTTGACTTTGTTTTTCCATTTATAAATATTTTTTATAACTACAGGGGTCCTAAAATTCAAAATCAAATAGCTAAATGATCCATGACCATGTCAAAACAATTACATATGTTAGCTTAATAGAACCCCCTCCCCCAACATTTCCATCAGTTCTATGTAATGTGTCTCTATGTGGAATGCTGTAAGTGCCCTACTCCATGGAGTAGGCCCCTTTACATTGTAATGGTTTGAGAGCACTATAAGAGAAAGAATGTCCAAAATTCAGTTACCACTGATTAAATAAGCTTATTTCCTGCCTTGTTGTGTTTGATTGCTCAGGCATTCATAAGTTGATGCACACAGTGCAGTTTAACTCCGAACCCATGCACATAAAAGGGTTCTGGATAGGACTGAAGGAGGAAGAGGATACAGAGGGGACCTGGACATGGCTTGATGGGACTGATCTGACTCAGGGGTAAGAGCTGCACAAGTCATTGGACTGGATAGAGGGTTTAATCATGTATGGTCTTCTATCTACACTGCTCAAAAAAATAAATGGAACACTTAAACAACACAATGTAACTCCAAGTCAATCACACTTCTGTGAAATCAAACTGTCCACTTAGGAAGCAACACTGATTGACAATAAATTGCACATGCTGTTGTGCAAATGGAATAGACAACAGGTGGAAATTATAGACAATTAGCAAGACACCCCCAATAAAGGAGTGGTTCTGCAGGTGGTGACCACAGACCACTTCTCAGTTCCTATGCTTCCTGGCTGATGTTTTGGTCACTTTTGAATGCTGGCGGTGCTTTCACTCTAGTGGTAGCATGAGACGGAGTCTACAACCCACACAAGTGGCTCAGGTAGTGCAGCTCATCCAGGATGGCACATCAATGCGAGGTGTGGCAAGAAGGTTTGCTGTGTCTGTCAGCGTAGTGTCCAGAGCATGGAGGCGCTACCAGGAGAAAGGCCAGTACATCAGGAGACGTGGAGGAGGCCGTAGGAGGGCAACAACCCAGCAGCAGGACCGCTACCTCCGCCTTTGTGCAAGGAGGTGCACTGCCAGAGCCCTGCAAAATGACCTCCAGCAGGCCACAAATGTGCATGTGTCTGCTCAAACGGTCAGAAACAGACTCCACGAGGGTGGTATGAGGGCCCGACGTCCACAGGTGGGGGTTGTGCTTACAGCCCAACACCGTGCAGGACGTTTGGCATTTGCCAGAGAACACCAAGATTGGCAAATTCGCCACTGGCGCCCTGTGCTCTTCACAGATGAAAGCAGGTTCACACTGAGCACATGTGACAGACGTGACAGAGTCTGGAGACGCCGTGGAGAACGTTCTGCTGCCTGCAACATCCTCCAGCATGACCGGTTTGGCGGTGGTTCAGTCATGATGTGGGGTGGCATTTCTTTGGGGGGCCGCACAGCCCTCCATGTGCTCGCCAGAGGTAGCCTGACTGCCATTAGGTACTGAGATGAGATCCTCAGACCCCTTGTGAGACCATATGCTGGTGCGTTTGGCCCTGGGTTCCTCCTAATGCAAGACAATGCTAGACCTCATGTGGCTGGAGTGTGTCAGCATTTCCTGCAAGAGGAAGGCATTGATGCTATGGACTGGCCCGCCCGTTCCCCAGACCTGAATCCAATTGAGCACATCTGGGACATCATGTCTCGCTCCATCCACCAACGCCACGTTGCACAACAGACTGTCCAGGAGTTGGCGGATGCTTTAGTCCAGGTCTGGGAGGAGTTCCCTCAGGAGACCATCCGCCATCTCATCAGGAGCATGCCCAGGCGTTGTAGGGAGGTCATACAGGCACGTGGAGGCCACACACACTACTGAGCCTCATTTTGACTTGTTTTAAGGACATTACATCAAAGTTGGATCAGCCTGTAGTGTGGTTTTCCACTTTAATTTTGAGTGTGACTTCAAATCCAGACCTCTATGGGTTGATAAATTTGATTTCCATTGATCATTTTTGTGTGATTTTGTCGTCAGCACATTCAACTATGCAAAGAAAAAAATATTTAATAAAAATATTTAATTCATTCAGATCTAGGATGTGTTATTTTAGTGTTCCCTTTATTTTTTTGAGCAGTGTATTTGTATAGACCAACATGTTAAGCAGTTCTTGGTTAAATGTTTCAACTGTACCATTATCATTCAGGATAATACCAGAATGTCTAGAAAGTAACCTTTAACTTGGTTTAAAAGGTACTGGGAAAACGGAGAGCCCAATGACCACTATGGAATGGAGGACTTTGCGGCCATCAAAATAAATCCCATGAAGTTCTGGAATGATGCTACTTGTACAAGTGGAATGCAATCAAGGAAGGCTTATAAATTACTGTAAAATGTCCATTATTTCATTAAGTAAATACATACATTGAAAATAATAGGCATTGGAATCAAATGTAAATTGAAGTTGTACATAGCATAAGATTGTACCTGTTGAAATAAATTGTCATATTGTAAAGTTAAACACATAGAAATGAATATGAGTTCTGTATCTTTTTGATCATAACGAGTAATCAATCAAAAACAAACAAGACAGACTACAAATTGTTATCACATCTGCTCCTGCCACGCCCTCTAGTGCTCATCCGGTGTCTCCTTGACCTGCCACCGCTCCCCCAGTGCTCTCTCCCTCTGTGTGTGTTTGTGTGGGCGGAAACATAATCAAGACCTCTACAAATACTCAGTCCTGCCGCTTCCTCACTGCCAGATCATAATCTCTGTTCATTCTGCCTGCTCTGACTCTGGTCCCTGGATTCCCCACTCTACTACTCCCTTGGATTCCCCTCCGGACTTGCTCACCCTGTCTCAACCCCTCTCGCTCCAGCATTTGGTTTCCAGCAACCTGCCCGAGCTTCCCTGAACTGCACTCCATCTCCCCGTGTTTCAATAAATACCTTGGTTACTTCATCCCAGTCTCCTCACCTGAGTCTGCTCTTGGGTTCCCCTGTTCCACTCCGTGTAACAATTGTGACAAGAGGAATGGTAGTACAAAAATACATCTGAATACACTATAAAAAGATAGCAGTATAAATACATTTACTATAAATATTTGTTTCTTCCATGTTCATACTTTACTATGTACATTTACTAATCGGTGCTTAAAAGTAGCTTACACTATTCTACAAGCCTGTGAACCAACCATTGCAGAGAAAAACAAGCACATAAAACACTTAAATTACAACTAATAAGACCTACATTGGGCTAGGCAGTTGTAAACTACTGTTTTACAATCATTTCTGTACAGTGAGTTGGCCAAGCCAGATTGCCCTTGGTATCATTTAGCCTGTATAATGTCACCATCAAGTAACAGTTGTGTCCCTGCAGGAAAAAGATTTGTCTGTAGATGGTGAAGACGTCTAACCATTACACGAGGAGGCCAGTCACTGTTGTTTAATAGCACCACTCTATGACAAGTGAATAAGTGAGCTATCGCACAGGCAGACTGGACTTTCAGGTCAGGTGTGTTGGTCAGTAGCTCACAGCACAGCAAAGTGCTGGCGCAGGTGTTTCAAAATCTCTTGGGTATCTACATGCTCAGGGAAGGCATCCTCTGACCTCTGGGCAGCAGTATAGCTACTCTGCAGATCTCCAGTCTGGACACAGCAGAAGACAACAGCACATCAATTAATATGATCCCTCATGACTAAAAACAGTCTGTCCTTTTAATTTAAAACAGTGCTATGAATGTGCAGGCTGCATGTCAATAGTTAAATAGATGAAAAAGTGCTGATGAGATGTCTCGTTACCTTGTCTGACAGAGTGGAGTAGTTAAAGTGTGGTTCATACATGTGAGGGGCGAGTGATGCAGCGGTCTGGAGGAAAGCTTTGGACTGTGAGAAAAAGGAGGAAATCAAAAACAACCATTCTGAATTAGACTCTATACCAAAACATCATAACAGTCGACTACTGTAGATGCTCCTAAAGACTTTTTACATAATGTGTTGTACTATATGAAAAATAACCACTGGGTATAATGCCTTAGAAGAGCAAGCCTGGAAGAAGCTTCCACCAGTTGGAAAGAAGGTATGTAATTTATAACAGATTTACTCTCTCAATTCTCTTACCAAAACTAACATTTGATTAATATGATATATTTTAAGATCTAGAAACCCCAGTTCACTCACCTGCTCAATGTGTCCCTTGCGTAGCTCCAGCACAGCCAGGTTATTATAGGCCTCAGCATGGTCGTTGTTGAAGGCCAAGGCCAGTTTAAAACACTGGTATGCCAGAGTCAGGTCTCCTATTCCCTGTGGGGAGAAACATAAGATGCATGTAACATAAACAGAAATGTGAAGAAGTGATAGCATGCTATATGTTCAAAGCACGCAGCCAGAGTTCGGAACCTGTCCAAGAGAAACCAGTCGGCATACAGAAGAGGGTGCTGTAGAGTAACTTCATGCAGTAACAATAACATCTGTGTGTGCTAAGCTAACGCTAACGCACCACAGCTACGTGTCCAATGTTGTACCAGACGTCAGCCTGCTCCTCATCGTTAGCCACAAGGGCCAGAGCCCTCTCAAAGGAGGAGAGGGTCATGTCATACTGCTGGGCATAGAAGCAGCACAGTCCAAGGTTGTTGTACAGCTGGCAATTATATACTCCCATCTGCAGCAGCCGTCTACAGGAAAGGAGGGTTAGAGGGAAAAACAACTGTAAAGTCAACGCAACCACACAAGGCATGTGTATCCACTGACATGATCAACATTCTTTAATATTACACTGGCATAGCCATAATAATCAGAGTCAAATGAGGGAATTAAAGGGAGTGGTATGTGTGTGTGTGTGTGACAAACCTGTAAAAGCGCAGGGCGATCTCAGGCTGGTCCGTGTAGAAGTGATTGCTGCCTATGCAGGCGATAGCCTCAACGTGAGTGTTGTCCTGCTTCAGGACATCTTTGTAGTACTCTGTGGCTGAGGTGAAGTTATTCATCTCCTGTGAGAGACGCAGATAACAGATACTATTAAAGACAGATTTTGGACCTCCTGATCAACCTGCATCTGTTCTCTCAATTGAGAGTAAAATTATTCAATAGCTACTAGAGATGCAAAACAATTAGGCTCCAAATTCCAGGGCAATCAGCTGATATTTTCAGATTACACATCTGACATGCCGATTTCAACCGGTGCTTTCTTTAAGCAAGAGAACGCTTCACAAACAACAAAAAAGGAATCATGTCACGTGCCTCGTGAATGCGAGCAATTCCTGTTAAGAGAGTGACCTCCCCAGGAAAGTGGTCCAGACCTTGCTTGAAGAGGTTCAGTGCAGTTATAGGCTGATCAAGCCGCTGATACACCTGTTTTAGTGGCAAAACAGAACAATAAGTATTTTTATATATTTGTGACAAATATAGGGCAGTAGATCGCTGTAGATCGATGTTCTACCTGCGGCTATGGAACCCTGACCTGTTCACCGGACGTGCTACCTGACCTGCTGTTTTCAACTCTCTAGAGACAGCAGGAGCGGTAGAGATACTTTCAATGATCGGCTATGAAAAGCCAACTGACATTTACTCCTGAGGCTGACCTGTTGCACCCTCGACAACTACTGTGATTATTATTATTTGACCCTGCTGGTCATTTATGACCATTTGAACATCTTGGCCATGTTCTGTTATAACCTCCACCCGGCACAGCCAGAAGAAGACTGGCCACCCCTCATAGCCTGGTTCCTCTCTAGGTTTCTTCCTAGGTTTTGGCCTTTCTAGGGAGTTTTTCCTAGCCACTGTGCTTCTACACCTGCATTGCTTGCTGTTTGGGCTTTTAGGCTGGGTTTCTGTACAGCACTTTGTGACATCAGCTGATATAAGAAGGGCTATATAAATAAATTTGATAAAAAACTAAAACCTATTTGGATTTATAGAAACAACTCGCCATTGAGTGACGCACCACGTGCTATCTGCTACGGAGAAGCCTTGTGTCATGGTTAATCCATACTGTATACAGTGGTTTTACACTTGTAATTACACAGTATTTACAGTGTTAGGGACATTGTAGGTTGAATGTTGTTACCTTCGCCAGATAGAGGTATGTGTCCACCACCTCCTGATGATTGAGAGCAGATCGGAACTGTTTTTCTGATTCCCGGTGTAAACCAAGTCTGTCAATGAAAACAGTCACAATGTAGTAGAATTGTAGTGGTAGTATAGTATAATAACAGTTGTTTGAGATCTAAGTAATTATCTAAAGATTTACCTGTAGTAGCATTTCCCCAGCTGGACTTTCCACCACCAGTCTTTGAACTGAGCATTCTCAGTGGCCAGAGCAGCCAGGTCTAAAGCCTGTACACAAACAAAAAAGGTACAAATGGCTTTAGAGTGAAACTTACAAACAAAAACAATATGGGAAGCCAAAGACATACACTAATATTGAGTGGATTTAACAAGTGACATCAATAGGTGATCCTAGCTTTCATCTTGATTCACCTGGTCAGTCTGTCATGGAAAGAGCAGATGTTCCTAATGTTTTGTAAACTCAGTGTATATCTGTATTGGTAACTCACATTTTTAACATCATTTTCATGATGGAAGATGTACTCAAATAAGGTCTGGGGGCAGAAAAAAAACCCAAAGAAATTGTCATAACATGTATTGAACCCGAATAAATACAAGTACAATGACAAAAATATTTTTGGAGAGACCATGTTCATTGCCTTACATTCATAAAAATACTCTTACCTTGGATAAATTGGGCTTCTGGGCATATTTAGCGAAGTTGAGTCTAGATAAGTTAATAAATGGTCCCTCAGGATTGGTCAACATGGAGGCTGTTCCCAGCCGGACAAATCTCCCAGACGCACTAGTGACAGGACGGGCAGTGTGTCCCGTGCGAGGGGTCCTGATGGCTTGTTCCATCGTCCCTGGTCTGCCAGACTGGGTACTGGGCCTCACAAACCCTGTGATAGGACGTCCCGATTGGGTCATGGGCCTAGATTCAGGAAAAAAAAGCTCAGTTCAGATTCAGAACTAATCTGATGCTTTTCAAGGAACATAATGCTCCTCACGACTCAATTTCAGAAACATTGTTACAGTAATTGCACAATTTTAGTAGGGGAAATGCCTTGGGATACTTACCTAACACATACAAGATAGTTGTGAATTCTAAAATGTCACATACCTGATGGCTGGAGTAGGTCCACCTCCATGGCTTGTTCCTGGAAGCCTCAGTGATGTCCCAGGGCCTGAAAGAAAGCTTCATTACAATACATTCAAAGAGCTGAGAACATTTTGGACAGATTTTACCAGATCAGAATGGTAATATATTTTTGTGATTGAGACAGACTTTGAGATTCAGTAGGCTGTACTGACCATTTGGCCTGACCAGGAAAAACTCTTGGCCCTCTGGGACAGTTCAGAGTTCAGACTTACGAGCAACCTGAGCGATGGAGCTCTCATCCAGCAACATCTCAGCAATCCCCTCCTGGTCCACCTCCACCTCATCAATGTACACCATCTCTGTCAGAGCACGGGTCTTCAGACTCCATGCAGCCTGTCAAAGAAGTAACAGAGTGTGTTTAGAAGGCATATTTACAGTGAGTCAGATTTTATTTTACAATGTGATGTTACAAGGTATGGAACTCCAGTACAGATATTTCCTTAATTTAGCTATCCATTCTATTTGTATTTCAACATGCCAGGTTAGAATCAGCATGGCAAGGAAGAGGTTACCTCAGAGATATATGATGAGGAGTCAGGTTCCTTTTAATACAGCAGTGAGTGAAATTATGAGAGAAGATATGAATACAGATTTGATGCATACATTATAGAAAGCACATTTCAAGAAAAAGGAAGCTAAGAGGAGCTAGATTGAGTAAAAGTTAGATGAAATTGACAGCGGGGCACTAGCTAAGGTCTAAATTTGCCATACATGATAGCTGGGCTAGCTAACTAGTTAACAAGATGTTTTTTCTTGCAACCAATACTACATAGCTAGCTAACAATGTGCTAGCAAAACAGCTAGCTAGCCAGCAAGCAAGCAATGGCAGATTTTGCAAGCATGCTATCAACATTAACTTGCTACTGCTAGCTAAATTGGATTAATGCTTGGAGCTGGCTAGCAGAGCTAAAATAACTAGCTAGCTAGCATGTTCAGCTTATAATTACCTGGTCGTATGGACTGTCCTCCAATATCTTCGAACAAATATTGGAACATGGTTGGAACTTCCGTCTTCTAAAGTAGCTCCATGCAAGAAACAAGGGATCCATAGGTATCTCCATTGTGTCTTAATTGCTTGTAGTACTAAAATAAATGAAGAGGTAGCTAGGTAGGTAAATTAGAGCTTAGATATCAACACTAAACTTGTTGCTTGAGCAGCAAGTGTCCTGTCACTCCCAGCAACGGAGGAGAGGGGAGGGGAGGTCCTCTTGTATGTGCACTTGATTGAGCTCGCTCAGCATGCCGGAGCGGATGGAGGTGTGCACTGGCACTGCTTTTAAAACCATCACATCCATTATAGTACGAACTCTTCCCACCCGGTGCCTTGATTTTTGGGGGTATTTACCGCGAGAACAAATAGTATTCTCTGAAGTGAAGCATGATCAATGGGTTTCGTCAAAACCTTTCGAGCGCTTTTTTTGTATTCAAGTTTCATTCGCTAAATTGTGTGACCTTTATTTCAGCACCCACTGAGTAGACAGCGACTTTATTTAAAGTAGAAGCTGGGAGGATAGGAGTCAAAAGTATCATAATGTGAACCTAAATGCGTGTTTTCTCAAAAAATATCCAGTTGGTGTATTAGCTATAGTGATACAGTTAATGTTTTGAATGTCACCTTCAACAGCATTGATATAGTCTCTGAAACATATAAGTAGACCTACTTTCCGTGGGATAGAGCCTTTGCATGGATAGAAAAACTACTGCAGAATGTTGAAGAAATGTGCAATGGTGTAAAATATTTAACGGTGACGCCATATACTTGGATTGACAGCTGTCAAAATCTTCCTGTCATTGACTTCATACCATGGTTAGAGCACATTCTTTATGGGAGGACGTTCATGTCCAATTATAATGATTGCTATTGGTCCGTGAACATCCCTTCAAACGCTAAATAGATATTTGGGGATGTGATTGGACAGATTGTTGATCTATCACCAATGTAGATAACATTTGGGGGCGGTGCTTGTAAATAAACGCGAAAACTCCATCTTTATAGGATTTGACAAGAGCTTCGACCTGCCTCGACTCTCAAGAGGGGCAGCTAGCCTAAGGCTGAAGTAGAGGTAGATATATGGTATGAAAAAGATGGCATAGTTAACCATTTTGATTAAAGCATATAATCTCGAAGTAAAACTAGATTCAGTTAGACTATTATGCACATGGCACTCGAATGCCCGCTGTTACCGCTTGTACCGGATACGATGCATTTCCAGTGGAACTAAGGGATACGGGATTGAATGAAATCCGTCTTGGTGAATGAAGAAATATAAAAAACTCTCGACAAAAAAGAAATACGGACATGGCTGACAGGACCGCTCCGAATTGTCACCTGCGACTAGAGTGGGTTTACGGGTATCGTGGACATCAGTGCCGCAACAACCTGTACTACACAGCGGCCAAGGAAATAGTCTACTTCGTCGCCGGTGTGGGAGTAGTGTACAACACACGGGAACACAAGCAAAAATTTTACTTGGGACACAACGATGACATAATCAGGTAATCCCACTTGCAGAAACTCATTCATTCACAGATATACCGAGATTAAAAATAAAACGGGACGACATGGCCAACAAAAAACACACGAAAATGATCAGGTTTATATTTCTGGCGAGGAGATACTTTGCCTAAGTATCTATTGAATCGAGGTTATGAGTTGTAATATGTGACTTACGTTATACAATTTCAAAGAGTGAAAATTGTATAGTTTATGAAAATATCAGACTGAGTCCTAATTTGTGAGCAACTAACCTCTTTTAGCACCCACTGGATGGACAGCCACTTCATTAAAAGTAGATTTCGTTTCAGCACCTATTGAGCGACTTTAATCAAAGTAGAGGCTTTCGGGAGGGAGTAATGATTTGAACGTGTTAGTTGTCTTGAAGGAAGGATGCAGTTGCTTTATCATATCTCTGATACCGTTGTTTTTTTCAGGAGGATAAAGTGAGACATTTTATCAAAGGATTCTGAGCAGGATTCCAACCTGGTCCCAGAGCATTTCGTATTATTCTGTACGTAAATCTGCAAAACTCCTTTAGTATGATATGATACATATTGCAAAATGTACAATATGTTACGAATTTGCTAAATATATGATATGTTACGAATTTACAAAACGTATGCTATGTTACAAATTCTAGCTAGGCTAAGGGTTAGGTTTAGTTTAGGAGTTGGCTAAAAAGCTTAATGTTAGGGTGAAGGGTTAGCTAAAAGAGTTAGGGGAAGGGTTAGCTAACATGCTAAGTAGTTGCAAAGTAGATCAAAAGTAGTAAGTAGTTGAAAAGTTGCTAATTAGCTAAAATTCTAATGTTGTCCGTGATGAGATTCGAACTCACAACCTTTGGGTTGCGAGACTTTCACGTTATACAAACACCCATCCACCTGTCATAACCATCTATCTGTCTAATGTAAGAATACGAAATGTAACATATCATACTAAATGGAGTGTCCTGGATTTACATACAGAATAATACGAAATGCTCTGAGACCAGGTTGCAGTGACCCATCTTTTTAAAATGTATTTAACCTTTATTTAACTAGGCAAGTCAGTTAAGAACAAATTCTTATTTATAATGAGAGCTTACCCCGGCAAAACCCTAACCCGGATGACGCTGGGCCAATTGTGCGCCGCCCCATGGGACTCCCAATCGCGACCAGTTGTGATACAGCCTGGAATCAAACCAGGGTCTGTAGTGACGCCTCTAGCCCTGAGATGCAGTGCCTTAGACCGCTCCGCCACTCGGGAGCCCAACTGGATAAATGGACTTGAAACATTCCAGGACCTTCAGGGAATATTTGAAAAGCTGTAGTCTGTGATTCCCACAGAGATATTTCTGGTGGTGGGTCAGATAAACTTGAATTGACACAGAGACCCACATTTATATGATTGTTCCAATCATTCACATCAATGTTTGGTCTGTGGAGATTACCCCTCTTTCACTTCTAGGGGACAAATTGCAGCAGCATGCGCCATACAATGATGCATTGTACTGAATGACCTGTGTCCACTGCTTCAGTGGCTGTGTTGTTGGCCGAGACTAGAAATTACTTGGATTTATATTATTAGTCAGCTGTTCAGTTGATCCATTATTAATTGGTCAAAAGAGAGACAGACCTTGCATTGCCTTAACTTCTGTGAAGGGCTTCCATCTCCAAGACATACAGTACCAGTCAAAAGTTTGGACACACATTCAAGTTTTTGTTTTTACTATGCTCCAGATACTCAACTAGTCTAAAGGCCAGTTTTAGTCATTTACCACATTACCAATGTCTAATCTGTATTTCTGATCAATGTTATTTTAATGGACAAAAAATTTGCTTTTCTTTTAAAAACAAGGACATTTCTAAGTGACCCCAAACTTTTGAACGATAGTGTATATTTTATATTTGAGATTCTTCAAAGTAGCCACCCTTTGCTTTGATGACAGCTTTGCACACTTGGCATTCTCTCAACCAGCTTTGTGAGATAGTCACCTGGAATGCATTTCAATTAACAGGTGTGTCTTGTTAAAAGATAATTTGTGGAATTTATTTCCTTCTTAATGCGTTTGAGCCAATCAGTTGTGTTGTGACAAGGTAGGGCTCTCGAGTGGGGCAGCGGTCTAAGGCACTGCATCTCAGTGCTAGAGGCGTCACTATAGACCCTGGTTAGACTCCAGGCTCTATCACAACCGGCCATGATTGGGAGTCCCATAGGGTGGCGCGCAAAATGGCCCAGCGTCGTCTGGGGTAGGCCATCATTGTAAATAAGAATTTGTTCTTAACTGACTTGCCCAGTTAAATAAAGGTTCAAATAAATAAAGGGGTGGTATACAGAAGATAGCCCTATTTGGTAAAAGTCCATATTATGGCAAGAACAGCTCAAATAAGCAAAGAGAAACAACAGTCCATCATTACTTTAAGACATGAAGATCAATTCAGAAAACGTCAAGAACTTTGAAAGTTTCAAGTGCAGTCACAAAAACCATCAAGCTCAATGATGAAACTGGACCGCCACAGGAAAGTAAGACACTAAGTTTCCTCTGCTGCAGAGGATGAGTTCATTGGAGTTACCTGCACCTCAGATTGCAGCCCAAATAAATGGTTCACGGAGTTCAAGTAATAGACACATCAACTGTTCAGAGGAGACTGCGTGAATCAGGCCTTCATGGTTGAAGTGCTGCAAAGAAACCACTACTAAAGGACACCAATAATAAGAAGAGACTTGCTTTGGGCCAAGAAACACGAGCAATGGACATTAGACCGGCGGAAATCTGTCCGTTGGTCTGAAGAGTCCAAATTTGAGATTTTTGGTTCCAACCGCCGTGTCTTCGTGAGACGCAGAGTAGGTGAACGGATGATCTCCGCATGTGTGATTCCCACCATGAAGCATGGAGGAGGAGGTGTGATGGTGTGGGGGTGCTTTACTGGTGACACTGTCTGTGATTTATTTAGAATTCCAGGCACACTTAACCAGTATGGCTACCACAGTATTCTGCAGCGATACGCCACCCCATCTGGTTTGCGCTTCGTGGAACAGTCATTCGTTTCTCAACAGGACAATGACCCAAAACACACCTCAAGGCTGTGTAAGGGCTATTTGACCAAGAACAGTGATGGAGTGCTGCATCAGATAACCTGGCCTCCACAATCACCTGACCTCAACCCAATTGAGATGGTTTGGGATGAGTTGGACCGCAGAGTGAAGGAAAAGCAGCCAACAAGTGCTCAGCATATGTGAGAACTCCTTCAAGATTGTTTCAAAATCATTCCTCATGAAGCCAAGAGTGTGCAAAGCAGTCAAGGTGAAGGTTGGCTACTTTGAAGTATCTCAAATATAAAATTGATTTAGATTTGTTTAACAATTTTTTGGTTACTACATGATTCCATATGTGTTATTTCATATCTTGGAGGATTTCACTATTATTCTACATTGTAAAAAAATAAGAAAAAACCCATGAATTAGTAGGTGTTTCCAAACTTTTGACTGGTACAGTATCAGAAGCATATGTGTAGTGGAGGTAGTTCAGTGAAGCTCATGCCATGAGTGGCCTTCTCATAGACCTGAGGACTTGTGTTGGCTCTCCATGCTTAGACTTTAGCTTGGTGAGCTAATACATTCTTGTGGTGCGCAGATTTCTGTTTCGGTTACCTCAGAGGTAGGGCTCAGGGGAAGCAGTGCGGAGCACACACAGAAGACGGAACTGCAGCTGTTTGGCGGGCAGCTCTCGCTCACGTTGCACGAAGTCATGTGAAAAAGATGCAACCACCTCCAAATAGCAGTGGGAGGTGCAGTCATCTCCCTCCTCACTGTGCTGTGATTACATTTTCTACGAAGAAACAGCCACAGAGAAAGCTCTCTACAGTGAATGGAGTCTAACTTTCATTTCTTAGAGTCAGTCTGTGTTTTATTCAGTCAGAGTCAGACTTTATTCAGTTCTTCAGTTTGTTTGTCTTGTAACTATGTTTAGATTTGTTAGTGTTTTGTGTGCTGGATGAATTCATTCCTCTCCTCATATCACCCTGCTGATGTTATCTTGCCCTGTGGCGTTCTCGGGTTTGCCAGTCTTCCAGTCTGACTGACTGACTGACCCTCTGACTGTCTGACTGACTGAGGAGAGCTAGTTAATGGCCAGGTTAGGAACATGAATGAAAGGCCATTTCATTGGACTGACTAGGACCTGTTCATTCTCACTGAGTCGTGCCCAGCATTGTACTTTGTGGTACTGTCTTGTCTATCCACTCCACTACAGTGTCATGACTGTCCACGAGAATCCAATTAGGTCAGATCAGGTTTGCAATGAATAACTTCACTCAGACCCCCTCTCACCCGCAGAGGGGGGGAGGAAAGAACTGGTGGGGGTTAACAACTCATGCCCTGTTGCACATCAAGGAGAAAACATTCAGCTCTCCCTCTCCAAGGTTCACCCAAGGACACAAGGAATGTCCATTGTTTCGACAGACCTTTTCCCGCTGAAACTCTAACATGTTCAAAAGCGAATAATGGAACAATATTTCTAACAGAGAACGTGGGGAATGGTCAGAGGCGATCTATAGAACACTCATGTCATTTTCTTTGTTATTTTGTGATGTCATTAAAAATGTTATAAAGGAAATGCTGTAACTTGGAAAGTATTCATTCAGCTCTCCCTCTCCACATGTATGAAGTGTCCATCCTATGCGTTGTACAGTGTTTTTGTTAAGAGAGGGATGTGATTTCTGAAGCTATAAGAGATAATTGTTTTACATAAGCTTTGCACAGTGACAAGTCACGCCCCTGATTGAGGTCAGATTTTTGAATTTTGAACAAATTTTATAAATGATGGGTTAAGAAAAAAACACATCAGACCAGAGAGACGTAGAGCTGCAGGTTACGTTTAAAGTGGTCTGCACTCTGAATCTCAACACGAGGTAGAAACGAGGAACCTACCTCGCGGACAATCACTAGTACGGCTGATTAGCTGTCCTAAGTAAAGTATCTTTGAAAGTTAATTTTAATATCTCAACCCCCCAGTGATTGGAAGTCCCATAGGACAGCGCACAATTGGCCCAGCGTCGTCCGGGTTTGGCCGGTGTAGGCCGTCATTATAAATAAGAATTTGTTCTTAACTGATTTTCCTAGTTACATAATGGTTAAATAAATGAATAATAGACTACAGTATAAGTGTTTTCTGTCTGCAGTAACTACAGTATAAGTGTTTTCTGTACTCTAGTCTAAAGTAACTACAGTATAAGTGTTTTCTGTCTGCAGTAACTAGAGGTAAAAGTGTTTTCTGTACTCTAGTCTAAAGTAACTACAGTATAAGTGTTTTCTGTCTGCAGTAACTACAGTATAAGTGTTTTCTGTCTACAGTGACTACAGTATAAGTGTTTTCTGTACTCTAGTCTAAAGTAACTACAATATAAGTGTTTTCTGTCTGCAGTAACTACAGTATAAGTGTTTTCTGTCTGCAGTAACTACAGTATAAGTGTTTTCTGTACTCTAGTCTAAAGTAACTACAGTATAAGTGTTTTCTGTCTGCAGTAACTAGAGGTAAAAGTGTTTTCTGTACTCTAGTCTAAAGTAACTACAGTATAAGTGTTTTCTATCGGACGGTCTGCCCGGACTATCCTCATTGACCCCAGTTTTCACTAACCTTTTTGACTTGTTGCCTTGTTGGGAAGGGCCAGTAAGAAAGCATTTCACTGTTAGTTTACACCTGTTGTTTACGAAGCATGTGTCAAATAACATTTGATTTGAAATACATCATTACAGTTGTTGGTTAGCTAGCTAGCACATTTTTGGACATATTAGCATAGACATGACATCAGTCAAAACTCCTCAAAACAAGACATGGAATCCATAACAAGATACAATGAGCTGAAACGAGCCAACTACAATTCCCCACATGGCAATCCCCCCCACATGGCAGCTTCTTGTCATTGTTACTAGCTATCTGGCCGTTCAGAATCATAACAATGCAACACTTCCAGCCACATCGATACGCATGCATAATTTTCGTGACGTCAGTCAACCGCAGTAAACAATCATTCACTCAACATTCATTCCGGTTATTAACTATAGTGTGCTGGCCAATTGGATAGCTCAAATCACTGTGCCTATTTACAGCTTCCACGACGGTGGCTACAGCAATGTTTGGTACTAACCTAGGTGAGATTTCATGACTTTTAAAACCATGACCAGAAACAATAATACAGATATAGATCATTTATATTATATTGATAATATAGAAAATAACTGCTGTTTTTATGAGTGAGTTCATGTTTAAGTTTTATTCAATATTGTCAACACTGTTTTTATTCAACGCTATTACAAAATACAAAATGCGCTTCTCTCTACTTCCATTCGCGCTGCAGCTGCAATTAATGAGTAGCCAAGCATTCTTATTATTATTAGCAACTGGTCGTGTCTATTTTAATATCGAAGAGTATGGCTAATTCATGTTTTCTGATCATAGGAACAACATGAATTTGTGCATGAGGCAGATGCGGTGTGACTCGAGTTTCGCCATCAGGTGGAACACTGTCCTCTCTCTGGTCAGTCTCATCGGAGGAAAGAAATGAGAGAGCAGGGACCGTGAGAGGCGTGCTGCTCTGTCCCTTCCTCCGCTGAGACTAATGCCGTGTTCAAAACAACTGGGAACTCAAAAATTCGGAGTTAAATGCATTCAAGACAACTGGGAACTCAGAAAAACAACAACATCAGATTGGGGAAAATTGTTCTGAACGGTCATCCAACTCGGAAACTCGGGCATATTTCTAGAGCTCCGACTTTCCGAACTGAAGTTCACTGACGTCATGATTTGAACTCGTTTTTGCCGAGTTTCCAGTTGTCTTGAAAACACCATTACCATCATATGCAGGTACCATCAGTCCAATCAAATAAAAAAGCTAATTATTTCAATTTATGCTCAGCTGTGCCTTGTAAGTGCTACACCAACTGATCTATTTTGTTGTCAAAGCTAATATGGGCTGAGAATAACAATATTGGCAGGCCAGTCAAATAGCCAATATGCTGTGATAATGTATTAGGCCTACTGCGCAAACATCATTCCTACAGAACTGTTCTTTATTAGGTTAATGTTTTTAAGTCATGATTTTTTTTTTTTTTTGTAGCAGTAGATCCCGGCTTGCTTGCTTTTTGAATGCGAAAGTGATCTTGACTCAGAAAGGGTTGGGGACCACTGGTCTATTTGAATGCAGTTGCCTCTGTATTGAAGCCATTGGATGCAGTTTATCACAACGCATTGCGCTTTATTATGGGCGATGGGTTCAGTACACATCAAGGCATTTTATGTCAGAAAGTAGGTTGGCCCTCCATGAAGTCTCATAGATCGATGCATTGCATTATTTGTCTATAAGCCCACTTGCATAAACTTCCGCCATACCGTACCTCATTGTTAACCTTCAGATGTGTAAGTTACCAGACCCAAACTCAGGGATGGCTAACCCTGGAGATGCCTTCAATCTCCACCGAGTTAGGTAAATTTGCTTTTATTTGTTTTGTACCTCGTGGAATGATCTCAAACTCTTTCAAGTTGGTGGAGTAGATTCTTCTAGGGCAATTCAGGCGGATGTTAGATGGCCTTTTTACTGAAGAATGGGTTTGTTTCTATGGAGGATTTTCCGGTGCATGTGTTGTGCGTCTCGGAGTGGTGAGCACAGTCAGTGTGAGCTTGGGGGGAGGCCATTGTGTGTGTGTGACTGGGCCATTGTGGGCTTGAGGGAGGCCTTTGCCTAGTCCTGTGGGTGTCCTTGGACATGCACCTGCACTATGAATGTCTGTATTATTTTTTGTGTCATTGCTATGGTTACGCCACCAATATAATCTATGCCCTGAAGTATGTGCCAAGAAGGGGAAGAGAAACCAAGTAAAGATGGTCCTAGACAGACTAGAAGTGTCACATTCGTTGAAATGAGCGGACCAAGGCGCAGCGTGCATAGAGTTCCACATGTTTATTTAAATGAAACTCGCCAACAAAAACAATAAACAGGAAACAAGACGTAATGACTGGAGTGCTCACAGGCACTACACAAAAACAAGATCCCACAAACTAAAGGTGGAAAAAAGGCTGCCTAAGTATGATCCACAATCAGAGACAACGATAGACAGCTGCCTCTGATTGGGAACCATACCCGGCCAACAAAGAAATATAAAAACTAGAATGCCCACCCAAATCACACCCTGACCTAACAAAATAGAGAAATAAAAAGGCTCTCTAAGGTCAGGGCGTGACAAGAAGTAAGATTAGGAAAAGTTCTGCAAAAAGTTGCAGAATAGCAAAATATGTGGATCTTATACATAAAGAGGAGTGACTATGTATGTTGTCAAACTGAAGCTGTATATAAAGTGATCTCTGAGTCTGGGACCAGCAGTTGCTCCATGGACAGGCTCAGCTTGTTACTTTGTAATAAAGTCTATATTCAATTTACAAGCTCCGGTGTCAAAGATATTTTTAAGAAGTATTTCCATGACATTTCATATGATTGTGTTTTTCTATTTTTGTGTTTACCATTCATGTATTGTGTAATTGATGTTTTATATATATATATATATTAGTGTTATTGTTGATTATTGTCCTCTGAGTTGAACTCTGATGGTAACTTGTATCTCTGTGGAAAATTGTATCTGTACAAGGGGAACTTTAAATTCAAATATTAAATTATGTTTGTCATATGCGCCGAATACAACAGGTGTAGATCTTACCGTGAATTTCTTACTTACAAGCCCTTAACCAACAATGCAGTTTTAAGAAAACAGAGTTAAGAAAACATTTACTAAATAAACTAAAGTTAAAAAAATAGCACAATAAAACAACAATAATGAGGCTATATACAGGGGGTACCGGTACTGAGTCAATGTGCGCGGGTACAGGTTAGTCGAGGCAATTTGTATATGTAGGTGGGGTGAAGTGACTATGCATAGATAATAAACAGTGAGTAGCAGCAGTGTAAAAACAAAGGGGGGTGGGGTCAATGTAAATAGTCCAGGTGGCCATTTGATTAATTGTTCAGCAGTCTTATGGCTTGGGGGTAGAAGCTTTTAAGGAGCCTTTTGGACCTAGACTTGGTGCTCCGGTACCGCTTGCCATGGGGTAGCAGAGAGAACAGTCTATGACTTGGGTGACTGGGGTCTTTGCCAATTTTTTTGGGGCCTTCCTCTGACACTGCCTAGTATATAGGTCCTGGATGGCAGGAAGCTTGGTCCCAGTGATGTACTGGGCCGTATGCACTACCTTCTGTAGCGCCTTGCGGTCAGATGCCGAGCAGTTGCCATACCAGGCGGTGATGCAACCGGTCAGGATGTTCTTGATGGTGCAGCTGTAGAACCTTTTGAGGATCTGGGGACCCATGCCAAATCTTTTTAGTTTCCTGAGGGGGAATAGGCTTTGTCGTGCCCTCTTCACGACTGTCTTAGTGTGTTTGGACCATGATCATTTGTTGGTGATGTGAACACCAAGGAACTTGAAATTCTCGACCCGCTCCACCACAGCCCCGCCGATGTGAATGGGGGCGTGTTCGACCCTCCTTTACCTGTAGTCTATGATCATCTCCTTTGTCTTGATCACGTTGAGGGAGAGGTTGCAAAGGGAAATGACTCTATGCAAAGGTGTTTTGTTGTCCTCTCAGCGATTCTATCTTATTTACATTGGTCTAATCACGCAAAACAGGCCTTTAGATGCTGTGACACCTTGTGGAGATTGGGTGTGGGTGATTAGGTTACTGTAAACTTGGTATCGTTTGATTGGTCAATGGTAGTTGGTTTTACACCTTCAGATATGAAGGTCTGTTGTTCTCTCTCGTAATCTTGTATCCTGTCCATGGAGGAAGGTTGTACGATCAATTCTTATTTCCAAGACTTCTAGTTCTCTGGTCTAATAGGCATGTCGTTGTCCATACTTTGCCTTGTAAGTAAACCTTAGGATCTACAGAATATGCCTATAAGTATGCTTTGTTAATATTAGTATTGCCTTGTAACTTAATCTTCGGGATCGGTGTCCCGTCCAAAGGACGGTTGAGCTAACGTAGGCTAATGCAATTAGCATGAGTAAGTAAGTAACAAGAAAATTTCCCAGGACTTAGACATATCTGATATTGGCAGAAAGCTTAAATTCTTGTTAATCTAACGGCATAGTCCAATTTACAGTAGCTATTACAGTGAAAGAATACCATGCTATTGTTTGAGGAGAGTGCACAGTTTTGAACATAAAGTTATTAATAAACAAATTAGACACATTTGGGTAGTCTTGGAACAAAATTTTGAACCGAAATGCAATGGTTCACTGGATCAGTCTAAAACTTTGCACATACACTGCTGCTATCTAGTGGCCAGAATCTAAATTGCAGCTGTGGTGGAATAATACACTATGGCTTTTCTCTTGCATTTCAAAGATGATGGTACAAAAAAAGACAAAAGAACGGTTGTTTTTTTCTTTTGTATTATCTTTTACCAGATCTATTGTGTTATATTCTCCTACATTCCTTTCACATTTCCACTAACCTCAAAGTGTTTCCTTTCAAATGGTACCAATAATATGCATATCCTTAAAATGGAGTCAGGTATGTGATGTGTACACAGTTGAAGTCGGAAGTTAAAATACACCATCGCCAAATACATTTAAACTCAGCTTATCACAATTCCTGACATTTAATCCTAGTAAGCATTCCCTGTCTTAAGTTAGACAGGATCACCACTTTATTTTAAGAATGTGAAATGTCAGAATAATATCAGAGAATTATTTATTTCAGCTTTTATTTCTTTCATCACATTCTTAGTGGGTCAGAAGTGTACATACACTCAGTTAGTATTTGGTAGCATTGCCTTTAAATTGTTTAACTTGGGTCAAACGTTTCGGGTAGCCTTCCACAAGCTTCCCACAATAATTTGGTTGAATTTTGTCCCATTCCTCCTGACAGCTGGTGTAACTGAGTCCGGTTTGTAGGTCTCCTTGCTCGAACACGCTTTTTCAGTTCTGCCCACAAATTGTCTATAGGTTTGAGGTCAGGGCTTTGTGATGAGCACTCCAATACCTTGACTTTGTTGTTCTTAAGCCATTTTGCCACAACTTTGGAAGTATGCTTGGGGTCATTGTACATTTAGAAGACCCATTTGCGACCAAGCTTTAACTTCCTGACTGATGTCTTGAGATGTTGCTTCAATATATCCACATCATTTTCCTCCTCATGATGCCATCTATTTTGTGAAGTGCACCAGTCCCTCCTGCAGCAAACCACCCCCACAACATTATGCTGCCACCACCGTGCTTCACGGTTGGGATGGTGTTCTTCGGTTTGCAAGCCTACCCTTTTCCTCCAAACATATGATGGTCATTATGGCCAAACAGTTCTATTTTTGTTTCATCAGACCAGAGGACATTTCTCCAAAAAGTATGATCTTTGTCCCAGTGTGCAGTTGCAAACCGTAGTCTGTCGGTTTTGGAGCAGTGGCTTCTTCCTTGCTGAGTGATCTTTCAGGTTATGTCGATAAAGGACTCGTTTTACTGTGGATATAGATACTTTTGTACCTGTTTCCTCCAGCATCTTCAAAAGTTCCTTTGCTGTTGTTCTGGGATTGACTTGCACTTTTCATACCAAAGTACGTTCATCTCTAGGAGACAGAATGCGTCTCCTTCCTGAGCGGTCTGACGGCTGCGTGGTCCCATGGTGTTTATACTTGCGTTCTATTGTTTGTACAGATGAACATGGTACCTTCAGGCGTTTGGAAATTGCTCCCAAGGATGAACCAGACTTGTGGAGGTCTACAATTTATTTTCTGAGGTCTTGGCTGATTTCTTTTGATTTTCCCATGATGTCAAGCAAAGAGGCACTGATTTTGAAGGTAGGCCTTGAAATACATCCACAGGTACACCTCAAATTGACTCAAATGATGTCAATTAGCCTATCAGAAGCTTCTAAAGCCATGACATCATTTTCTGGACTTTTCTACGCTGTTTAAAAGCACAGTCAACTTAGTGTATGTAAACTTCTGCCCCACTGGAATTGTGATACAGTGAAATAATCTGTCTGTAAACAATTGTTGGAAAAATGACTTGTGTCATGCACAAAGTAGATGTCCGAACCGACTTGCCAAAACTATAGTTTGTTAACAAGAAATTTGTGGAGTGGTTGAAAAACGAGTTTTAATGACTCCAACCTAAGTCTATGTAAACTTCTGACATCAACTGTATATAACATGAATATTTGTTGAATATTATCACTAGTTTCTCATGTAACACCAAATCTGTGTTGATTCGTGATGTTCTTTATTCTAATAGTATCAATGAGAGGGTGCAGCAGGACTGCTTGCGTCTGTCTGAGGATGTGTAGTATTTATAGTCTTTCTAAGCAACCTACTCACTCCCCCTTTGCCTCATTTCTCTGTTTCACCAACTCTACGATCTATTTCAGCTCTTCTGGAATCCCTCATCTTATTAGCAGGACTTTGCGTGAGGCTGTTCCCTCTTTTGACGCAAGCGTTAGCTTGAAAGCAGGAATGTCTGACACATCTGTCTAACACTTCTCTCTGACTTCAGATGGGTTGTCCTTGTTATTGATATGATGAGTTGCAGATTTTAAGTATGCACACACAGTGACAGTTGATCCAGCCACACTCGTTTTCATGCACTCTAACACATTTGCTTGCTGTGCTCTTTTAAGATGAGGTCCCAAGTCTTCATTGGTAATGAATGTGCACTGTGTTGTATCTAGGTTATAGAGATGTAGTTGTGCAGTAGAAATGTAATGTGTCTTCCTTCATTAGGGTGGGTGTGCTATATATACATACACACACACACACACACACACACACACACACACACACACACACACACACACACACACACACACACACACACACACACACACACACACACACTGCTCAAAAAAATAAAGGGAACACTTAAACAACACAATGTAACTCCAAGTCAATCACACTTCTGTGAAATCAAACTGTCCACTTAGGAAGCAACACTGATTGACAATAAATTTCACATGCTGTTGTGCAAATGGAATAGACAAAAGGTGGAAATTATAGGCAATTAGCAAGACACCCCTAATAAACGGTGTTGGGCTGTAAGCACAACCCCCACCTGTGGACGTCGGGCCCTCATACCACCCTCATGGAGTCTGTTTCTGACCGTTTGAGCAGACACATGCACATTTGTGGCCTGCTGGAGGTCATTTTGCAAGGCTCTGGCAGTGCTCCTCCTTGCACAAAGGCGGAGGTAGCGGTCCTGCTGCTGGGTTGTTGCCCTCCTACGGCCTCCTCCACGTCTCCTGATGTACTGGCCTGTCTCCTGGTAGCGCCTCCATGCTCTGGACACTACGCTGACAGACACAGCAAACCTTCTTGCCACAGCTCGCATTGATGTGCCATCCTGGATGATCTGCACTACCTGAGCCACTTGTGTGGGTTGTAGACTCCGTCTCATGCTACCACTAGAGTGAAAGCACCGCCAGCATTCAAAAGTGACCAAAACATCAGCCAGGAAGCATAGGAACTGGAAAGTGGTCTGTGGTCACCACCTGCAGAACCACTCCTTTATTGGGGGTGTCTTGCTAATTGCCTATAATTTCCACCTTTTGTCTATTCCATTTGCACAACAGCATGTGCAATTTATTGTCAATCAGTGTTGCTTCCTAAGTGGACAATTTGATTTCACAGAAGTGTGATTGACTTTGAGTTACATTGTGTTGTTTAAGTGTTCCCTTTATTTTTTTGAGCAGTGTATAAACAACACATCCAAGGAAACAGGGGACCATGACACAATCTCCTGACGTTCCGGGGACGTCTTATTGATACCTTTTGTTTGCAGGGCATAGTGTGTGTGTAACATATGTGTTGAACCTTTGCTCGGTCAAGCACGGCATGAACATGCATGTTGTCAGTGTGAAGTCATGCATACGGTTTAGCTTGTTACTGTGATGCTAATAGATGGAGACAAGCCTTTTGCTCATGGTTTTCCAGCACACACTCATCAGCTTGGCTATTCATTTCTGCATCCTGGTTGGCGCCCTCCTGTTCAAAATCCCAATGAGTACACTAGTACTACAGTCATCCATTCATTCATTATCCAAAGCTGCTTATCTTGGTTAGTGCTGCTACAAAGCTCAAATATTTTCAACCCCCGTACTGCTATCCCTCTTCAAGCACATCCTGACCCCCCTTACCCTACATGCACGCACGCGCACACACACACACAATTAAATCCTGATCATCATAGTATCCGACTGATGCATGACTGCACAAGAGAATTGACCGGTTGGTGGGATAATGCTGTTGTGCACTCTAAAGATCATATCTGTCTAGTCCAATTAGGATCCTCCAGAATACTGGACTGTTTATTAATATCTTCACCAAACTACACCAAGCTTTAGAAATAGAAAAATAAGAAAACGTGTTGTTGGTTTATTAAAGAAGGATCCATATTAACTGCATTTTGAGGTGTTGTCTTAGTTCCAGATAATAGCATAACAAACTGTGATCTCAATTAATAGGAAACTCAATTTTTACACTTTTCTATTTATAGTTTGGAGCTGCCTCGCCACAGACAGACAGGTGCAGTACATTGGCTGTGTTTACACAGGCAGCCAAAATCTGATATTTTTTCTACTAATTGGTCTTTTGACCAATCACATCAGATCTTTTCCAGAGCTGATCTGATTGGTCAAAAGACCAATTAAGGGAACAAATATTAGAATTGGGCTGCCTGTGTAAACACAGCCATGGTGTAATATTGGCGGACAGATTAAACAAGCTTTCTAAAAGCCAAGGAAGATAAATACTTTTTAAAATGTGCTAATCTTATACTTCCTTATAATCCTGAACAAGAGCAGACAAGGTGACTGCTACATTAGTGTGGATCAAAACTGAATTGGAAGCTAGCCATGTTGTGACAACTGGTGTGTGTGTGTGAGTGTATGTGTGTGTGTTTGGCTGTGAAACATCATATCTCCCTTTAATAGACCTTTAACATGCATTTTCTACTCTATCAATCAAGAGACAAATATGTTCGTATTTGATTTTTTTGTTGTTGAGTGAAGTCATTTCAAATGTAGGGACTTGGATTCAAGAAAGATAGGCTGATGTAGTTGCTGATTTGAGAGCATAATTTGTTCCTTTATTAGCCATGTCAATATAATTGAGTTGCAACAATTCTTGTTTGAGAGGAATCAATTAAGATTTATACAATTAGCAGACTTACTGTGAAACTAAATAAACACACACGCATGCAAGCACGCACACCGTGCTTCAGTGAAACCCTTTTTCCTAATGACTCCATTGATCGAACACTTTAGTTAAATGGTTCCATGGCTGGCCCTGAATGACGTTTCTCCTGCCATGGCTCTGTCACCATGATGATGGGCCATAATCCATGCCAAGTCCCTGATCCACTGTCCCTGTCCCTGGGCTTTACAATGCTTCATCTGAACATTCCCTATTCACTTCCTCTTCCCAACAGTACAGATGTAGGATCTTAATTTGATCAACATGAAATGTGGATTATAATTAATGAAAATTCTTGTAGGGGTATAGTTTTTTTCTTTTGGGGGGGGGCAAATCAAGTCTGAAGTGGAAATTACAAACTTTAGAAGCCTTTTTAAAACTTAAATACACTACACTTTTGCATTTCTTGCTTAGCAGTAAAATTCTGAGCAACAAAATGAAGATCCTACATCTGTATAGCAGTGGCATCCAGCACCACCCTCCATGACTGCAGAGTTATCCATCCCAACACGCCTGCCTGCCTGCCAGGACTCCGAGTGCTCTTGGCAGGTGGAAGCCAGCCACAACAAACAGCCGTTTATCAAACCAGAGCACTGCAGCACCCCCCCCAGCCCAGAGATTTCCCAATCTCATTAGCTGATAGAAATGTAATAGAAGCAGTGACGTTATTGTGACGGAAGGACTGGGAGGAGTGTTGCTATTTTACTGTGTGTAGTTGTTTGTCACATTATGTCAGTACAGGAAAAGGAAAACTCCAAGAGATGTTTGACTGGACATCGAGTAAGTAAAAAAACTGACTCTATGAGTCAAGAGATGTACTATCTTTATAAACTACTACAGCGGCCCTAGGAGCTGAGTCTTGATTGATGTGGTGTGCCCCAGCTTAGCCCTGCCTTCACAGGCTTGAGTTGGGAGGAGGAGAGGTTAATGCCCTTGTCTCAACCCTCACTGTCACTGTTAATGAAAAAGTAGACGGGTCCCCCATCTCTCCACACACTCCAGCTGCTCTGAGGAGAACACAGACCTCCGCTTGGAATTTCCTTCATAAGGATGTTTCTCTACCCTCGGATTTAGAAAGGAAAGTCCCCTGTCCCTGCAGCTGGCGTTCTCTAAGTCTTGTGTAGAAAGACAGTGAAATTCAGAGTGCTATTTGGCTAGAGTAATGCAATCTCTCTGTAGGAAATGTAGAGTTTATTCTGAGTCAGTCAATGGTTTTTGTTTGTTTCTGACCTGCACAGAGTTTGTACTCAGCAATGAAAAGTGCAATGTTCGTACAAAGGTTCATTGATCCGATGTCCTTCTCGTTGTTTCATCTGTGTACTGAATAAAGCTGCTGAATGTATGGTATTGGTATCAGTGTGCTCTTGACCTGATGACTATTACACAGTTTGAAAAGCATTTTCATCTCCTCTATCCCAAAGAGCACCAATCATATTCTCTTCCTCTGACTACTATTTTTAGCTGCTTTGATATGATTATGTAATTCATACACGATGTGATGAGAAGTTCGTGGGGGGAGGGGAGATGACAGGGGGGGCGAGGGGTGAGATAAAGAGTAAACCTCTCTCATGAGTGAGTGAAGGAGACGTGGAGATGTGGTGTGATAGCCCCTGCCCTGTTCCTCAAGCCTATTAGCCCATCTCAGACTTAAACTGAGTGTACAAAACATTAGGAACACCTTCCTAATACTGCGTTTACAACCCTTTTCCCCTCAGAACAGCCTCAATTCGTCGGGGCATTGACTCGACAAGGTGTCAAGTGTTCAACAGGGATGCTAGCCCATATTGACTTCAATGCTACCCACAGTTGTGTCAAGTTGGCTGGATGTCCTTTGGATGGTGGACCATTCTTGATACACACGGGAAACAGTTGAGCGTGAAAAACCCACCAGCAATGCAGTTCTTGACACACTCAAACTGGTGCGCCTGACACCTACTACCATAACCCAAAGTGCAATACTGTCAATATCACCGTGTGTTAGTGTGGGTTTTCAGTGAATTTATGTAAATCACAAAGCTCATCTGTATTTCCTGCAGTGCAGGAAAATTCTCAGCAACAAAAGAGTGATCAGATTAAGATCCTACATCTGTATCGCTAACAAAGCACCACGGCTGAATAGAGGAATTACACCAACAGGCTAAAAAGCAATTTCCGGAGCTGTGACAGAGCGAGCAGAATAGTTCTGAAGCGCATTTCAAATGCAAATTGAGTGTCACAATAAAATATGAAAAACTCCTGACCCCGGGAAGGCTGGTTTCCCAGAGAAACCCCCCAACATGCTGATGCGGTTGATCTCTGGCCTGCTCTCTGAATACACAGATACAGGATTAGAAGTTGTGGAGTGCAGTTGGCAAACTGGTGCCCTGATTTATAATGGTGGGAGCTCCATCACAGCATGAAATATATAACAGGTCAACGCAAGGGAAAGAATTGCCCTGTGAATCATTCAGACGTGCCTGGAACGTGACTGGCAGCTGCTGGAAGGGGGATGCTACATGCATCAGACTGCAGGCTGTTGCTCAGATGTAGAGCGTGCCCCGGTGGAAGAGGGGGAGAGCAGGGGGGAGCAAAGAGTGGCTGCTTCTGATGCCTACAGTATCTGTGCTTGGGAGCCCTAGATGATGTTGTAAAGGTAAAGGGGGCAAAGGGCAGAGCTTAGAGGATGAGAAATCCTGAATTAGGGCAGTGGGTAGGCTATTTCCTGCCGTGCCCTGTGTGAGTGTATAATATCGAAAGGAGGCGTAAAGCTGCCATTTTGATTCACCATGTTCCTGCCTTGGCCTATCACAGATCCAACGTGGCAACTCGGGCTAATAGCTTCCACTCTCTGATAACGCAAGGCCTTCCTCTGCTCTGTCTTTTTTTCGTTCTTTTTTTTACCCAGGCTATCTGAGGGGGATAATCACTGATCATTAGGCCTATAGACTGTGAATCATCTCACTGGTCTCTTTTTAGAGGGTGCAGCTGGGTTCTCTGAGTTCTCTCTTTCTCTTCCCCCTCTCTGTCACTCTGCTTTTCTCTCTCTCTCCTTACAGTTTAGCTCTGCATCCGGAGCGTGTGCTGGTAGCTACGGGACAGGTGGGCAAGGAGCCTTACATCTGTGTGTGGGATTCCTACACCGTACAGACCGTGTCCATCCTCAAGGACACTCACACACACGGCATCGCCTGCCTGGCCTTCGACCTCGATGGACAGGTACAGTTCTGGGAAAGGGAAGGGGGTACCAAGTCAGTTGCACAGCTGAATGCATTCAACCGAAATGTGTCTTCCGCATATATGCGTAACCATGCCGTGTGCTCATACAAAAACAGTGACACATATGGCTACTCATGAATCAGTATTGACAGAGTGAATTCTATGTAAAATGTGGATTTTTCAAAGAGAATGTAGGATCCAATATTGAGCTGCAGTAGTCACTGTAAACCTTCCACATCCCAACGATCCCTCCTGTTGTACAAATGACTTTGCTAGATTTCCATTTGATTGTACTACATCAAGTGACAGATATAGTGAAAACCCTCCAGACAGTTGTAGATGAACATGAATAGTTCAGTAAGAGATGAATATAACAGCTACATGACTGTTGTCTCCTCCTCTGCTGTGGGGTGGCAGTAGCGCTCCCACTCGGCACGCCTGCTGGCTTGTGTTTCTTAATGACACATCTGGGATTACTCCAGCGGTATTAGCAGGACAGCTATACCGAGAGTGTAAGAGAGAGGTTTAACTTTAAGAGTCAGCTGGAAATCTTTTTCATCCACTGACTCAGTTTGACAGGATGTTGTGAAGTTACGGTGAGCCAACCAAACAGTATAGGGCCCTGAGCTTTGACGACTGGGGTAGTCCTGTACTACAGTAGTTACGTATGGGGTTGGTTTCTTTGTGCAAACTCTTGCTATAATAGTGCAGAGCTTCATGCACATGTTCCCCAATTTATAAATGACTAAAGGTCTTTTGGGGGAGTGTTCTGAGACAGTTGAAGACCTTCACAACACCTACATATTGTAATATGACACTAAAGGGGTGGCAGGTAGGCTAGCGGTTAGAGCATTAGGCCAGTAACCGAAAGGTCGCTAGTTTGAATCACCGAGCTGACAAGGTGAAACATATGTCGATGTGCCCTTGAGCAAGACACTTAACCCTAATTGCTTCAGGGTCACCATTGATAATGGCAGACCCTGACCGTGACCCAACTCTCCGAGGGTATCTCAGGGAGAGTGGGAAATGAAAAAAACACATTTCCAATTCTCACATGCATATTAATGAGTGAAATAGGACAAATATAAGCACCAAATTATTAAATATCACGTTTATTACGGTTCATGTCCATGTACTTAGTGTTAAAGTCTAAGTCCGTCCCCCCCCGAGTCCATTGCATTTCAATAAAGGTTACTTATGTAACTGTAATTGTTTCCTCTTTATTACCATTATACTGTAAATATGCATTAGGCAATATAACAGTTTCATGTGTACCCTTCCACTGAAATGTTAGCTTCTTTGCCAACTCTCCACAGAGTAATACTTAGGGTTTATGTACAGTCGTTTTGTTGTCTAGTGTTTGCTGGAGTACTCATATTTCAAAAATCTATATGTCATGGCCCAAGCACTCGGTTTTTATCTCTGAGTTTCCCATAGGGCCCCTCAGAGTGGTTCTACCGCCGCTGTTTACAGAGCTAGACCATGGAAATGACCTCATACATTTTCCTGGTTGGATAGAGTCATCTAGGGATTGAGATAGGATGTGACAGTTGTAAAACCATTACAGGCTCTGGCTCTGAATGCTTCTGTGGTCCTGATCTCTTTCTGTCGTCTACTGATCTGGTCATGTCTATGTTCAAGTCAACATTGTGTGGATGAATTCTGTGTTATGTTGCCCCTTCCAGAAAAATAAATAAAGCAACCATGTCTAATTGATTCATGTTTTATCCCAAAAATGTGACATTTATTGGCTAAACAATATTGCTCTAACTCTGTATAGTAGCCTTAATATCCACATAGGGCTCTTAATTGCAACCAGTTGGTCACATATGCCACTAAATATCTTTGCTGTGCGTCCTGGAATTTTGATTTGGTTGCACCAGTGTAGTCTGTTTGCCAGTATTTTTATGCCACTCCTTGTACTCTGTGTCATATACCATGTGCCATAAAAGGAGTGAAATGTTAGCTTTGAAGACTTGCAACCAGACTAGCACCAGTATGTGCAGAAAACAATTCACCCAGATAATAATAGCAACGTTCCCAATGAAAACTACAGTCTTAGAAAAAAAGGTGCTATGTAGAACCTAAAAGGGTTCTTCAGCTGTCCACATGGAAGAACCCTTTGAAGAACACTTTTTGGTTCCCGGTAGAACCCTATTGGGTCCCATGTAGAACCCTTTCCCCAGAGGGTATTTTATGGAAAAGAGATGTTGTATCTTTCTGAATGATGCATCTTCCTGCCTTGTTGACAATATTACAGAGCGCCGCAGATTACGGTTAGATTTGAGCAGGACGCACCTCCCTTACCGGCTTCGCCCGGTCCCGTGGCGGCTCATAGCTCGGTGCAACCCGACCCAGCTTAATCGAATCCCCTCAATGGCAGAAGTTAGAGCCCTAAATCCACATGCGTAAACCTTCTGAATCATTTCAGTACATTTCTTCATGTAGACTTTTCGATCCAGATAATCTCTGCATTCTTTGCTGAATGAATACCCCCAGTTTCACAATGATTCATCATGGGGTGGTGCTTTACCCTTCATTCTTCTCAAACACAGTTAAGTAGTTCTCCTCCCCTCCCATGGATTCTCTCCATGCCCAGACATTGATTCAATGGCAGATGGAAGTGGCCTCTCACCACCACACAGAGCAACGTGCAGCAGAGTAGAGCTGGGTGTTGCCTACTCACTAGGCTATAGGAGCCCCTTCCAGCAGACTCATACATATGGGCTCCCAGCCAGAGCCAGAGGCATGAAAACTGGTGTTTTTACTATATGCAGCCAATGTTATCTTTTATTTTATTGTAGTCATTCTGTTTCATAAAATGCTGTTTCCTTTGCAGTGTTTGGTCTCAGTGGGTCTGGACTCCAAAAACACGATCTGTGTGTGGGACTGGAGGAGGGGCAAGGTGCTGGCAGCGGCTCCTGGCCACACTGACAGGGTAACTATACTACACCATCCTCCCCTCTCTGTCCCAGGCACCAGGCCCAGATCAATCTCCTCAATTACTGTAGTTAGAAATGCAGCCAGGATGGAGCAGGAAGGAGTGGCAGCCCAAAGGAGTCGCACATGAACAAGTTAGGCCTGATTGACCGTTAGCATTCCAGACTCTGTCTGAAGAGACGCTAAGCTAATGGAGTAGAATTTTTAAAAGATATGTATGCTGCTGTGTTATTTTTTTACTCAACTAACATACACACAACGACTCACACAGACAAAGACATACACACACTGCCACACCTTAAGTTTTTGTGTGAAGCCTTGTACAATGACTTAATTGAAGATGACATCAAAAGTGTTGTAAACTAATTTGTTGCACGGTATGTTATGCATTTAATTGTACATAGTTAAACTTACCATGTGATCTTTCCCACAGATATTTGACATATCATGGGACTTGTACCAGCCAAGCAAGCTTGTTAGCTGTGGTGTCAAACATATCAAGGTACTGTTTAAATCAAGTTCATACCTTACAAACTGGCTTACTCAAGGCCCTCAGCTGTCAAGGTGTGTTTGGATCTAGAATTGGTTGGATATTTAGCACACACAGATACACTATATATAGGAAAGTATGTGGACACCCCTTCAAATGAGCGGATTCGGCTATTTCAGCCACACCCGTTGCTGACAGGTGTATAAAATCGAGCACACCACCACGCAATCTCCATAGACAAACATTGTCTGTAGAATGGCCTTAATGAAGAGCTCAGTAACTTTCAACGTGGTACTGTCATAGGATGCCACCTTTCCAACAAGTTAGTTCATCAAATTTCTGCCCTGTTAGAGCTGCCCTGGTCAACTGTAAGTGCAGAGGTCGCCGCCATTGGACTCTGAAGCAGTGGAAACACGTTCTTTCGAGTGATAAATCACGCTTCACCATCTGGCAGTCTGACGGACAAATCTGGGTTTGGCGGATGCCAGGAGAACGCTGCCTTCCCCAATGCGTAGTGCCAACTGTAATGTTTGGTGGATAAGGAATAATGGTCTGGGGCTGTTTTTCATGGTTCGGGCTAGACCCCTTAGTTTCATTGAAAGGAAATCTTAACACTATAGCATACAATGACATTCTAGACGATTCTATGCTTCCTTCTTTGTGGCAACAGTTTGGGGAAGGCCCTTTCCTGTTTCAGCATGACAATGCCTCCCTGCACAAAGCGAGGTCCATACAGAAATGGTTTGTCGATTGGTGTGGAAGTACTTGACTGGCCTGCACAGAGCCTTGACCTCAACCCCATCGAACACCTTTGGGATGAATTGGAACGCCGACTGTGAGCCAGGCCTAATCGCCCAACATCAGTGCCCGACCTCACTAATGCTCTTGTGTCTGAATGGAAGCAAGTCCCCGCACCAATGTTCAAACATCTAGTGGAAAGCCTTCCCAGAAGAGTAGAGGCTGTTATAGCAGCAAAGCGGAGACCAACTCCATATTAATGTCCATGATTTTGGAATGAGATGTTTTCGACGAGCAGGTGTCCACATACTTTTGGTCGTGTATGTTGTACATAACCAGTCTGATTTTCAAAAGGTATGATGTCTTATTAGCATAAGGTTTTCAAAAAGTTCCGCAAAGAATTTAACGGTAATGCTCTCCTTTTCTCTCTTCTTTGCTGTATCATGATCATATCAAAGCCCTAAGTGATATATGCAAATTACTTTTATTCTGGAGTTTATGACTATTAATCCATAACGTAAGTAGGACAGGCAATGACTCATAGAATTCTCTCTTTTCAAGTTCATCTCTATTAATGTGGACTGCAGAGGAGGAACAATTTCTTATTTTTAAAGGAGAATTCAGCAGTGGCTATGATACTCAGCTGTATGGACATGTTTCCCTTTCAGTTCTCCACATTCAGCTTTACATTTCTCTATACAAACAACTGTCTTCAGTGAAGCACTCATATCTCTGCAAACACCTTGTATTAGATTCACGGTGTTCCCCTTGAATGGTCATTAAACACTACTCCCCAAATGAAATTTAGACCAAATTGTTGTCTTGAGATAGGTATCATATCACAGGGAACTTCTGCGTTCATAAAATATTTTTAATTTAGTTCAGTGTGCTTCTGTGTGTGATTGTGTGTTCATCATTGGGATAGGAATTGATCTACCTTATCTGTAATATGGAGGTGCTATCCTCCTTGACATATGTTTAGTATTTCTTATGAGACATGGATCTCAAGGATGACTCTCCATCCTCTTTGCCCTGCCTGGTGTCTCCCCCACCCCCATCCCTCATGATAATACCTCTACTCTCCCACAACCCCACGCACGGACCCCAGTGCAGCAAACCAATCCCCTCCTCTCTCTCTCGCGCGCTCTTTCTCTCCCTTCCCCCTCTCACTCTCTTTCTCTGTCCATGTCTATCTCTCTTTGTCTTTCTCTCCCTATCTCATGATGCCAAGGCAATCCAGCAATCGTCCCACATAATTCCCGAGCCTTTACCCTGCGGACCATGTGACATCTGCTCCCCAGCCCTGTGCTCACTCAGCGATTATAGCACTCAATGCATCCAGCAGATTTAGCCCCAATAATCCCCTCACTATAGTCCCAGAAAAACACAGTCTCTGGGACTGTCTGCTGCCCCCACTTCAACACAAAAGACAAGAGGGAAGCAAGAGGATCCACCATTAGCTAAATTCCTTTTGCGATCAAAAGGTCATTTGATTTGGCTTTCACTGTGACATTTGCTTAGCAGCCCTGTGCCTGGGACTTGCAGACATGCACACGTCTGGCTGTTATATGATTAGTTGTCCCCCACAATGAAGTCTGGGAGGGGACTGTGGATCTGTCTCCGTCCGTTGGTACATTAGTACATTCGTACGTTAGTCACAGACAGCACTGGCCCAATTTTGACAAAACTTGGGTGAATGATGCGTCTTGCTGTAGAGATCCGGCATTTTTGCACAATTATACTGATTGTCCATAAGGTGGCGCTATAACAATATATTTAAAATATCTTGAAAGATCACGCTCCTCACCCCATTTGACCTAAAGTAATTTGGTACATAGGTCCCTCTCCTCACAAAGAACACATTTCCATAAGGTCCACCATGATTGACTTTCTGCTATTTAGAATTTTGTGAATTTTTCTGGCACAAATCTTGATATGTGGCATCTGGACAAAGGCCTCTGAAGGCAATATTTTTCAGACAGGTACCTAAAACGCTATTGACCAATTAACATTCATGTGGGTGTGGTCTGGCACATAAATTCATATAAATCAGTCAAGGATACATGTTGCAAACACTGTCTAGACTCAGCATATGCAACAACATTCATATTGACAACACGGTGGTGCTATAACGGACACATGTTTATATCTCTTGATCTGTTTGACTCAGAGTGAAAATTTGGTACACATGTTCAGGGAAATTAATCTAGCTAACCAACACAATATCTCAGACACCGCTGGACTGATTTTTTAAAACAAAATTTGGGTGAATGATGCATCTTGTCATAGACACAATTACACTGATTGGCCAAAGGGGGGTGCTGTGGTAATCAACTGTACGTATGCTAGTCACACGCAATATTACAGACACCACTGGCCTGATTTTGACATTTGTGGGGGACGACATGTTTACTGCTGATTTAAGGAAATCCTGCCGTGTCTTTCACCATTTGCACTCTGTTTTCCCTTCATGAGGGTGGCATCCAATGTGCACATACACACATTCCTATACACACAAGCACACTAACACACACATTCTGTGCTGAGCTGTTAAGGAGCTGACCCGTTGCACCCTCTACAACAACTGTGATTATTATTATTTGACCATGCTGGTCATCTATGAATATTTGAACATCTTGGCCATGTACTGTTATAATCTCCACCCGGTACAGCCAGAAGAGGACTTGCCACCCCTCAGAGCCTGGTTCCTCTCTAGGTTTCTTCCTAGGTTCCGGCCTTTCTAGGGAGTTTTTCCTAGCCACCGTGCTTCTACATCTGCATTGTTTAGGCTGGGTTTCTGTATAGCACTTTGGCATCGGATGATGTAAAAAGGGCTTTATAAATACATTTGATTGATTGATTGAAGGAGAACTTGAAATGTTAATGATATAGACAGGCAGACAAGAGGCAGTCATGGGAAGAGGGATGTTAAGCAGAAGGATGGGATGATTTCAAAGCCTCCTCCGGCAGGACCCTGACACAGTGGTGGAAAAAGTAACCAACTGTCATAATTGAGTAAAAGTAAAGATACCTTAATAGAAAATGACTCAAGTAAAAGTCACCCAGTAAAATTCTACTTGAGTAAAAGTCTAAAAGTATTTGGTTTAAAATATACTTAAGTATCAAAAGTAAAAGTATAAATAATTTATATATTTTTTATATTAAGCTAACCAGATGGCACCATTTTCTAGTTTTTTTTAATTTACAGAAAGCCAAACAAAGCATGTGTGTTTAGTGAGTCCGCCAGAAAAGAGGCAGTAGGGATGACCAGGGATGTTCGGTTGATAATTGCGTGAATTGGACTATTTTCCTGTCCTGCTAAGCATTCAAAATGTAACTAGTACTTTTGGGTGTCCGGAAAATGTATGGAGTTAAAAAGTACAATGTTTTCTTAAGGAATGTAGTAAAGTAAAAGTAGTCAAAAATAGAATAGTAAAGTACAGATACCCCCCCAAAACTACTTAAGTAGTACTTTAAAGTATTTTTACTTAAGTACTTTACACCACTGCCCTGACACAACCCAGTCAGCAAGTATCATTACACTGAGTCAGTCAGTCATTGCTGTAAAATGGATAATAAGCCAGTCAGTCAATCAGTTCTATAATGCTCAGTCAAGCCGTCAATGCCATGACATTGAGAGTCACTGTGGTGGTTATGAGTGGAAAGCAGAGAGGGGGAATGGTGTGGTGAGGGGGGGGTTGGTGCCTGCCTGCCCTGGCTGATGAATTACACCCTCTCAACTTTGATTACAAAGGTTTTCCCTGGAGAAGCGGTGCAGGAAGGTTCTGTTGTGTACGTGGCCATGTTACTGATTACTGACATTCTGCAGATCCTGGGCTGGGCACTGTTAGCTAGAGCATCCTCCTCCTCTCTTTTCCCTTCATCTTCTTTATGACTCACTGTGGCCAGCCTACTGGGGAGGATCGTCTGGTCTTGCTGCTATCTCTGCTTTTAAAGAGAGTGGTTTTACTTGTTATTCTTTAGCAGAATTGAAGTGTTCCACTCCGCTGTCACTGCGGCTCTCTCTCACTCACACTCTCTCTCACTAGCTCAGTCTCTCTCGCTCTCTCTCCCTTTGGTCTCATTATAAACCCTCCAGCCTCTCGTCTCCTCTCAGCAGTAATTTAGAGCAGTGAGGGGATTAGCCGTAGCCTGCGTGTCCCTGTCTTATCAGACCTAGGCAGGCAGGGCCAGCCAGGCGCCCACTCGCGCCGCCTCCATTCCCACTGCCTGCCTCCACAACAGGCTGAGGCTGGGACACAAAGCCCTGCCGAGCTCCACTGAGCGTCACCATTACGACCACACAACTCAACACGACCTGCCCTCACGCCAAGCACCCACTCTCTTTTCCTGGAAACTACTTTCTGGCTTTACCTACCCAACAGGATTAAGAACATCCTACCCTGTGGTGTCCCAGGACCTCAGACTTTCAGCAGTCTGGGACACTAGGGCTGTGTAGTGGAGATGATGATGCTGGCCTGTGATAATCAATCCCTCCTGTTAACACACTGGCACTCTCTCCCTCAACAGCACAGTGTTAGTGATGCTCTCACCGGCTGGGCTGGTACCAGAGCTCATCCCTGGGTCCTATCTTAGCTCTACAGACATACAGCTCTCTTCTCGTCTGATACGTAGGACACACTATACTGCACTTAGTACCCTCAGTGTTGGGATATTGCTACTATCTACATCAAACTCAAAGGTTGTTTGGAAGTTGGTTTACTTAAAGCCTGTATGTATAATGCATCATGATTACACCTGTAGACATTTTACAATTGAACAGAGATCCAAGCTCTAGCTAAAGCTAGGGGGATAAATATTGACATGAGAGACATCCTCCTAAGGCAGGAAATGAAAAAGGCTGTCATGTTCCAGCTGCTCCCTTTGACGAGTGTGTCTCTCTGTGTGCTCTGACACGTGTCACGGTGCCAGTGTCTGGGCATAGGAAACACAACACACACTCAACTCTTTCCTTTGATCTCCTCGTCATGCAGACAAAGCGGCTCTCCGCTTTATGGAATTTGTCCGCGGTCTGGAATGTGCCCGTGCATCCTAATGACCTTGTTCATGAACTATGGGGGGGTCTGGGCTTGATAGTGACCGGTGGTGGTGGAGACTGTGTGTGATGGTGATACCTGCCCTGAGGCAGGGTGTGTCTGCATGCCGATCAGCTGATTACAGCTCTGACCTCCAGCGTGGGTTCACGACTGTGGACTTGGTGAGGGATTTAGATTTGAGCCTTTGTGTGTAAGGTTAAATTTTAGTTTGTATATGGAGATGGATCTGTGTTTGTGTGTGTCTGGGTGTGTGTGCATGCAAATTGAGATGTTACATGCAGTTACGTGCACAATGTGATCCCAGTGTTTGTCTTTGTCATTTTGTACAGACCTTGTACTTTACAAAATTAAAATAATGTTCACTCTAAAAATAAACACAAGTTAAAATGGCACAGCCTTGTTTCCATGCTAGATAACGTTTTGGTATGATATCATTAATATATGACTCAGGGTAGGATGAGTTGGTTGATTTATTTATTAACCACCCCGTTAAACTCAGTCTTCTCTCCTGTCTCCCCTGTTTGTTTCTGGGTTCAGTTTTGGAGCTTATGTGGCAACGCCCTGACCCCTAAGCGAGGAGTTTTTGGCAAAACGGGAGATCTCCAAACCATCCTCTGCCTGGCCTGTGCCAGAGATGAGGTCACATATTCAGGTGCCTTGAACGGTGACATCTACGTCTGGAAGGGCATCAACCTGATCCGGACAGTCCAAGGAGCCCATGGAGTAAGTGTGTGTGGTTGTTGGTTCTAACTTCAAATCAGCTTTAGTTCTGCCTCACTTCCTGGTGGTGTTTCTTGTTTATGTGTCACCCCTGTCAGTAGTGGGGTGTAGTTTGGGGAATGCTAAGCAGCAGACTCTTCTCAAATCAAGAGATGTCATGCTATGCAGCTTAGGCTTGCATTCTGCTACAGCCCCCACATGTCTGCCACAGGCCTGCTTTCACATTCAGACCCACAACTCACTCAATCGCATTGCCTGCCTGCCTGCCTGCCTACACCCACCTTAGTGCTGACCAGTGGATGATTTAACAGGTCATCATCCATGTCCAACTCACCCACCTGCGACTGATCAACTCCTCCGTCCATAGAGCTTGGTTTATTTAGCCTGATGCCAGCATACAAGAGGACCGCTTTAGCAGGGTGACACCATGTCATATAGCCTCTTTGGCTCTCTTATTTTCCTCAGTGAAAAGAATCAGCCGTTTACTTCTCGGGATTAAATTATATCTGTGAGTTCAACAGCTGGATGCAGGGCTGGAGGGGTGGGGGAGGGCACTCTACGTTGGTCCATGTCTGTCCTCTACACTCAACAGTCTACTTTAGTCACTGCGTTGCACAGCAGGTGGCCCCCGGAGCCTGCCAATAAATTAGGGAAAAAACAATGGTTCAAGCGCTTTATGTAACGCACCGTTGTGTTATCACTTCCTGCAGCAGCTCGTTTCTGATTGTTAAAGCCTTGTTAGACGTGTCTGCTGCTGCAGCAGCTAGTTTCTGATTGTCAAAGCCTTGTTAGACGTGTCTGCTGCTGCAGCAGCTAGTTTCTGATTGTTAAAGCCTTGTTAGACGTGTCTGCTGCTGCAGCAGCTAGTTTCTGATTGTTAAATCCTTGTTAGACGTGTCTGCTGCTGCAGCAGCTAGTTTCTGATTGTTAAAGCCTTGTTAGACGTGTCTGCTGCTGCAGCAGCTAGTTTCTGATTGTTAAAGCCTTGTTAGACGTGTCTGCTGCTGCAGCAGCTAGTTTCTGATTGTTAAAGCCTTGTTAGACGTGTCTGCTGCTGCAGCAGCTAGTTTCTGATTGTTAAAGCCTTTTTAGACGTGTCTGCTGCAGCAGCTAGTTTCTGATTGTTAAAGCCTTGTTAGACGTGTCTGCTGCTGCAGCAGCTAGTTTCTGATTGTTAAAGCCTTGTTAGACGTGTCTGCTGCTGCAGCAGCTAGTTTCTGATTGTTAAAGCCTTGTTAGACGTGTCTGCTGCTGCAGCAGCTAGTTTCTGATTGTTAAAGCCTTGTTAGACGTGTCTGCTGCTGCAGCAGCTAGTTTCTGATTGTTAAAGCCTTGTTAGACGTGTCTGCTGCTGCAGCAGCTAGTTTCTGATTGTTAAAGCCTTGTTAGACGTGTCTGCTGCTGCAGCAGCTAGTTTCTGATTGTTAAAGCCTTGTTAGACGTGTCTGCTGCAGCAGGGCTGTTTCTAGCTGCTGTACCGCTGGTCTGTCTTGTTCATTTATGGTGCGCATCCCCACTGACAGACTGTCTTTTCTTCCAGTCCGGGATTTTCAGCATGAATGCCTGTGAAGAGGGCTTTGCCACGGGGGGCCGGGACGGCTGCGTCCGGCTATGGGATCTCAACTTCAAACCAATTACTGTTATCGATCTCAGGGAAACAGACCAGGGATATAAAGGTGACATGCAACTCCCTCATCTACTCTCCTCTTCTCTACCCCCACACAGAGTCAGTCCACAGGATGCCAATGTGCACTGAGTCGTTAAATGAACCAGTGTGTTCTTCTCATGCTGTTTGATAGTACAGGCCTTTTGTATACCTCTAGAGCCCTTTCTATTACATCTAGAGGATGTATTCTAGGGACTAATAGTTGTTTCCTTTCTTCTTTCTTTTGTTTGATTTGTGGTCTTGGGCCTAACAGTAGCTAGAGGTGAAAATAGCGGAGGTGGGTAACAGTGAGCAGTGCACTGGACAATCAGAGTACTACCTCTGTCCTTATGTGCATAGACGTCCCTGTAATGTATTGTTCCATTCCCCTTGTTTGTTATTCAGCCCAAAGTGTTATTGTATTATTTGTATACATATTTATGTATGTACAGTATATGAATATGTATACAATGTATGAATATACTGTATATATCTACCTCAATTCCTTCTTACCCCAAAGACAGCCAACTACACTGTCTCCATAACAACTAATAGACTGTGTAGTCCTCTTGTATTCCTTCTGTCTTGTTCTGTTTCTAACAGCCACTCTGTGTAGGTGTCTGTCTGAATGTTTTGATTTATTAACTGTTTGTGCATGCATGTGTGTGTTGGCAGGGTTGTCAGTGCGCAGCGTGTGTTGGCGGGGAGATCACATCTTGGTGGGCACCCAGGACAGTGAGATCTTTGAGGTGGTGGTCCACGATCGCACCAAGCCCTTCCTCATCATGCAGGGTCACTGTGAGGGGGAGCTGTGGGCGCTGGCAGTGCACCCCACCAAGCCCCTGGCCATGACCGGCAGCGATGACCGTTCAGTCAGGTGGGTGACCAAGGACAGCCACTGTCAAACCCTAGGATTAGTTTATGCTCATTAGAACTACAGTATCCCTCCCACAAATGCAGTTATCCTCAATGATCTGGTGTGTCCAAAGCAATGTATACATACAGGTACTATTATGGTTCATTAAGGAATTGGACCCACATGAGCACTTACAAAGCTGTCTCTCCTTCTGTCTCTCCCTCTGTTTCTGTCTCTCCCTCTGTCTCTTTCTCTCTCTTTCTCTGTCTCTCCCTCGGTCTCTCCCTCGGTCTCTCCCTCGGTCTCTCCCTCTGTTTCTGTCTCTCCCTCTGTTTCTGTCTCTCCCTCTGTCTCTGTCTCTCCCTCGGTCTCTCCCTCGGTCTCTCCCTCGGTCTCTCCCTCGGTCTCTCCCTCTGTTTCTGTCTCTCCCTCTGTTTCTGTCTCTCCCTCTGTTTCTGTCTCTCCCTCGGTCTCTCCCTCGGTCTCTCCCTCGGTCTCTCCCTCGGTCTCTCCCTCTGTTTCTGTCTCTCCCTCTGTTTCTGTCTCTCCCTCTGTTTCGGTCTCTCCCTCGGTCTCTCCCTCGGTCTCTCCCTCGGTCTCTCCCTCGGTCTCTCCCTCGGTCTCTCCCTCGGTCTCTCCCTCGGTCTCTCCCTCGGTCTCTCCCTCGGTCTCTCCCTCTGTTTCTGTCTCTCCCTCTGTCTCTCCCTCTGTCTCTGTCTCTGTCTCTGTCTCTGTCTCTGTCTCTGTCTCTGTCTCTCCCTCGGTCTCTCCCTCGGTCTCTGTCTCTGTCTCTGTCTCTGTCTCTGTCTCTGTCTCTGTCTCGGTCTCGGTCTCGGTCTCGGTCTCTGTCTCGGTCTCTCCCTCGGTCTCTCCCTCTGTCTCTCCCTCTGTCTCTCCCTCTGTCTCTCCCTCGGTCTCTCCCTCGGTCTCTCCCTCGGTCTCTCCCTCTGTTTCGGTCTCTCCCTCTGTTTCGGTCTCTCCCTCTGTTTCGGTCTCTCCCTCTGTTTCGGTCTCTCCCTCTGTTTCGGTCTCTCCCTCTGTTTCGGTCTCTCCCTCTGTTTCGGTCTCTCCCTCTGTTTCGGTCTCTCCCTCGGTCTCGCCCTCTGTTTCTGTCTCTCCCTCTGTTTCTGTCTCTCCCTCTGTTTCTGTCTCTCCCTCTGTTTCTGTCTCTCCCTCTGTTTCTGTCTCTCCCTCTGTTTCTGTCTCTCCCTCTGTTTCTGTCTCTCCCTCTGTTTCTGTCTCTCCCTCTGTTTCTGTCTCTCCCTCTGTTTCTGTCTCTCCCTCTGTTTCGGTCTCTCCCTCGGTCTCTCCCTCGGTCTCTCCCTCGGTCTCTCCCTCGGTCTCTCCCTCGGTCTCTCCCTCGGTCTCTCCCTCGGTCTCTCCCTCGGTCTCTCCCTCGGTCTCTCCCTCTTGTCTCTCCCTCTTGTCTCTCCCTCTTGTCTCTGTCTCTCCCTCGGTCTCTCCCTCGGTCTCTCCCTCTGTTTCTGTCTCTCCCTCTGTTTCTGTCTCTCCCTCTGTTTCTGTCTCTCCCTCGGTCTCTCCCTCGGTCTCTCCCTCGGTCTCTCCCTCGGTCTCTCCCTCTGTTTCTGTCTCTCCCTCTGTTTCTGTCTCTCCCTCTGTTTCTGTCTCTCCCTCTGTTTCTGTCTCTCCCTCTGTTTCGGTCTCTCCCTCGGTCTCTCCCTCGTTCTCTCCCTCGGTCTCTCCCTCGGTCTCTCCCTCGGTCTCTCCCTCGGTCTCTCCCTCTGTTTCTGTCTCTCCCTCTGTCTCTCTCTGTCTGGCCCTCCCTCTGTCTCTTTCTCTCTCTTTCTCTGTCTCTTTCTCTCTCTTTCTCGGTCTCTCCCTCGGTCTCTCCCTCGGTCTCTCCCTCGGTCTCTCCCTCGGTCTCTTTCTCTGTCTCTTTCTCTGTCTCTTTCTCTCTCTTTCTCGGTCTCTCCCTCGGTCTCTCCCTCGGTCTCTCCCTCGGTCTCTTTCTCTGTCTCTTTCTCTGTCTCTCCCTCGGTCTCTTTCTCTGTCTCTTTCTCTGTCTCTCCCTCGGTCTCTGTCTCTCCCTCTGTCTCTCCCTCTGTCTCTCCCTCTGTCTCTTTCTCTGTCTCTTTCTCTGTCTCTCCCTCTGTCTCTTTCTCTGTCTCTCCCTCGGTCTCTTTCTCTGTCTCTCCCTCGGTCTCTTTCTCTGTCTCTTTCTCTGTCTCTCCCTCGGTCTCTCCCTCGGTCTCTCCCTCGGTCTCTCCCTCGGTCTCTCCCTCGGTCTCTGTCTCTCCCTCTGTCTCTCCCTCTGTCTCTCCCTCGGTCTCTCCCTCGGTCTCTCCCTCGGTCTCTCCCTCGGTCTCTCCCTCGGTCTCTCCCTCGGTCTCTCCCTCGGTCTCTCCCTCGGTCTCTCCCTCTGTTTCTGTCTCTCCCTCTGTCTCTTTCTCTGTCTCTTTCTCTGTCTCTTTCTCTGTCTCTTTCTCTGTCTCTTTCTCTGTCTCTCCCTCGGTCTCTGTCTCTCCCTCGGTCTCTGTCTCTCCCTCGGTCTCTGTCTCTCCCTCGGTCTCTCCCTTGGTCTCTCCCTCTGTTTCTGTCTCTGTCTCTTTCTCTGTCTCTTTCTCTGTCTCTTTCTCTGTCTCTTCCTCTGTCTCTCCCTCTGTCTCTCCCTCTGTTTCTCTCTCCCTCTGTCTCTCCCTCTGTTTCTCTCTCCCTCTGTCTCTCCCTCTGTTTCTCTCTCCCTCTGTCTCTCCCTCTGTTTCTCTCTCCCTCTGTCTCTCCCTCTGTCTCTCCCTCGGTCTCTCCCTTGGTCTCTCCCTCTGTTTCTGTCTCTGTCTCTTTCTCTGTCTCTTTCTCTGTCTCTTTCTCTGTCTCTTCCTCTGTCTCTCCCTCTGTCTCTCCCTCTGTTTCTCTCTCCCTCTGTCTCTCCCTCTGTTTCTCTCTCCCTCTGTCTCTCCCTCTGTTTCTCTCTCCCTCTGTCTCTCCCTCTGTTTCTCTCTCCCTCTGTCTCTCCCTCCCTCTGTCTCTCCCTCTCTCTCCCTCCCTCGGTCTCTCCCTCGGTCTCTCCCTCGGTCTCTCCCTCTGTTTCTGTCTCTCCCTCTGTCTCTTTCTCTGTCTCTTTCTCTGTCTCTTTCTCTGTCTCTTTCTCTGTCTCTTTCTCTGTCTCTTTCTCTGTCTCTTTCTCTGTCTCTTTCTCTGTCTCTTTCTCTGTCTCTTTCTCTGTCTCTTTCTCTGTCTCTTTCTCTGTCTCTTTCTCTGTCTCTTTCTCTGTCTCTTTCTCTGTCTCTTTCTCTGTCTCTCCCTCGGTCTCTGTCTCTCCCTCTGTCTCTCCCTCTGTCTCTCCCTCTGTCTCTCCCTCGGTCTCTCCCTCGGTCTCTCCCTCGGTCTCTCCCTCGGTCTCTCCCTCTTGTCTCTCCCTCTTGTCTCTCCCTCGGTCTCTCCCTCGGTCTCTCCCTCTGTTTCTGTCTCTCCCTCTGTTTCTGTCTCTCCCTCTGTTTCGGTCTCTCCCTCTGTTTCGGTCTCTCCCTCTGTTTCGGTCTCTCCCTCGGTCTCTCCCTCGGTCTCTCCCTCGGTCTCTCCCTCGGTCTCTCCCTCGGTCTCTCCCTCGGTCTCTCCCTCTTGTCTCTGTCTCTGTCTCTCCCTCGGTCTCTCCCTCTGTTTCTGTCTCTCCCTCTGTTTCTGTCTCTCCCTCTGTTTCTGTCTCTCCCTCTGTTTCTGTCTCTCCCTCGGTCTCTCCCTCTGTTTCTGTCTCTCCCTCTGTCTCTTTCTCTGTCTCTTTCTCTGTCTCTTTCTCTGTCTCTTTCTCTGTCTCTTTCTCTGTCTCTTTCTCTGTCTCTTTCTCTGTCTCTTTCTCTGTCTCTTTCTCTGTCTCTTTCTCTGTCTCTTTCTCTGTCTCTCCCTCGGTCTCTCCCTCTGTCTCTTTCTCTGTCTCTTTCTCTGTCTCTCCCTCGGTCTCTTTCTCTGTCTCTTTCTCTGTCTCTCCCTCGGTCTCTGTCTCTCCCTCTGTCTCTCCCTCTGTCTCTCCCTCTGTCTCTTTCTCTGTCTCTTTCTCTGTCTCTCCCTCTGTCTCTTTCTCTGTCTCTCCCTCGGTCTCTTTCTCTGTCTCTCCCTCGGTCTCTTTCTCTGTCTCTTTCTCTGTCTCTCCCTCGGTCTCTCCCTCGGTCTCTCCCTCGGTCTCTCCCTCGGTCTCTCCCTCGGTCTCTGTCTCTCCCTCTGTCTCTCCCTCGGTCTCTCCCTCGGTCTCTCCCTCGGTCTCTCCCTCGGTCTCTCCCTCGGTCTCTCCCTCGGTCTCTCCCTCGGTCTCTCCCTCTGTTTCTGTCTCTGTCTCTTTCTCTGTCTCTCCCTCGGTCTCTGTCTCTCCCTCGGTCTCTGTCTCTCCCTCGGTCTCTGTCTCGGTCTCTCCCTCTGTTTCTGTCTCTCCCTCTGTCTCTCCCTCTGTTTCTGTCTCTCCCTCTGTTTCTGTCTCTCCCTCTGTCTCTGTCTCGGTCTCTCCCTCTGTTTCTGTCTCTCCCTTGGTCTCTCCCTCTGTTTCTGTCTCTGTCTCTTTCTCTGTCTCTTTCTCTGTCTCTTTCTCTGTCTCTTTCTCTGTCTCTTTCTCTGTCTCTTTCTCTGTCTCTCCCTCTGTCTCTCCCTCTGTTTCTCTCTCCCTCTGTCTCTCCCTCTGTTTCTCTCTCCCTCTGTCTCTCCCTCTGTTTCTCTCTCCCTCTGTCTCTCCCTCTGTTTCTCTCTCCCTCTGTCTCTCCCTCCCTCTGTCTCTCCCTCTCTCTCCCTCCCTCGGTCTCTCCCTCGGTCTCTCCCTCGGTCTCTCCCTCGGTCTCTCCCTCTGTTTCTGTCTCTCCCTCTGTCTCTTTCTCTGTCTCTTTCTCTGTCTCTTTCTCTGTCTCTTTCTCTGTCTCTTTCTCTGTCTCTTTCTCTGTCTCTTTCTCTGTCTCTGTCTCTTTCTCTGTCTCTTTCTCTGTCTCTCCCTCGGTCTCTGTCTCTCCCTCTGTGTCTCCCTCTGTCTCTCCCTCGGTCTCTCCCTCGGTCTCTCCCTCGGTCTCTCCCTCGGTCTCTCCCTCGGTCTCTCCCTCTTGTCTCTCCCTCTTGTCTCTCCCTCTTGTCTCTCCCTCTTGTCTCTCCCTCGGTCTCTCCCTCTGTTTCTGTCTCTCCCTCTGTTTCTGTCTCTCCCTCTGTTTCGGTCTCTCCCTCTGTTTCGGTCTCTCCCTCGGTCTCTCCCTCGGTCTCTGTCTCTCCCTCTGTCTCTCCCTCTGTCTCTCCCTCGGTCTCTCCCTCGGTCTCTCCCTCGGTCTCTCCCTCGGTCTCTCCCTCGGTCTCTCCCTCGGTCTCTCCCTCGGTCTCTCCCTCGGTCTCTCCCTCTTGTCTCTGTCTCTGTCTCTCCCTCGGTCTCTCCCTCTGTTTCTGTCTCTCCCTCTGTTTCTGTCTCTCCCTCTGTTTCTGTCTCTCCCTCTGTTTCTGTCTCTCCCTCGGTCTCTCCCTCGGTCTCTCCCTCGGTCTCCCCCTCGGTCTCCCCCTCGGTCTCTCCCTCGGTCTCTCCCTCGGTCTCTCCCTCTGTTTCTGTCTCTCCCTCTGTCTCTCTCTGTCTGGCCCTCCCTCTGTCTCTTTCTCTCTCTTTCTCTGTCTCTTTCTCTCTCTTTCTCGGTCTCTCCCTCGGTCTCTCCCTCGGTCTCTCCCTCGGTCTCTCCCTCGGTCTCTCCCTCGGTCTCTCCCTCGGTCTCTCCCTCGGTCTCTCCCTCGGTCTCTTTCTCTTGTCTCTGTCTCTGTCTCTGTCTCTGTCTCTGTCTCTGTCTCTTTTTCTGTCTCTGTCTCTTTCTCTGTCTCTTTCTCTTTCTCTGTCTCTGTCTCTTTCTCTGTCTCTTTCTCTGTCTCTTTCTCTTTCTCTGTCTCTTTCTCTGTCTCTTTCTCTGTCTCTGTCTCTGTCTCTGTCTCTTTCTCTGTCTCTTTCTCTGTCTCTTTCTCTGTCTCTTTCTCTCGCTTTCTCTGTCTCTTTCTCTCGCTTTCTCGGTCTCTCCCTCGGTCTCTCCCTCGGTCTCTCCCTCGGTCTCTCCCTCGGTCTCTCCCTCGGTCTCTCCCTCGGTCTCTCCCTCGGTCTCTCCCTCGGTCTCTCCCTCTGTTTCTGTCTCTCCCTCGGTCTCTCCCTCGGTCTCTCCCTCGGTCTCTCCCTCTGTTTCTGTCTCTCCCTCTGTTTCTGTCTCTCCCTCTGTTTCTGTCTCTCCCTCTGTTTCTGTCTCTCCCTCGGTCTCTCCCTCGGTCTCTCCCTCGGTCTCTCCCTCGGTCTCTCCCTCGGTCTCTCCCTCGGTCTCTCCCTCGGTCTCTCCCTCGGTCTCTCCCTCTGTTTCTGTCTCTCCCTCTGTCTCTCTCTGTCTGGCCCTCCCTCTGTCTCTCTCTGTCTGGCCCTCCCTCTGTCTCTTTCTCTCGCTTTCTCTGTCTCTTTCTCTCGCTTTCTCTGTCTCTCCCTCGGTCTCTCCCTTGGTCTCTCCCTCTGTTTCTGTCTCTTTCTCTGTCTCTTTCTCTGTCTCTGTCTCTGTCTCTCCCTCTGTCTCTCCCTCGGTCTCTCCCTCTGTTTCTGTCTCTCCCTCTGTCTCTCCCTCTGTCTCTCCCTCTGTTTCTGTCTCTCCCTCTGTCTCTCCCTCGGTCTCTCCCTTGGTCTCTCCCTCTGTTTCTGTCTCTTTCTCTGTCTCTGTCTCTGTCTCTGTCTCTTTCTCTGTCTCTTTCTCTGTCTCTTCCTCTGTCTCTTCCTCTGTCTCTCCCTCTGTCTCTCCCTCTGTTTCTCTCTCCCTCTGTCTCTCCCTCTGTTTCTCTCTCCCTCTGTTTCTCTCTCCCTCTGTTTCTCTCTCCCTCTGTCTCTCCCTCTGTTTCTCTCTCCCTCTGTCTCTCCCTCCCTCTGTCTCTCCCTCCCTCTGTCTCTCCCTCTGTCTCTCCCTCCCTCGGTCTCTCCCTCCCTCGGTCTCTCCCTCCCTCGGTCTCTCCCTCCCTCGGTCTCTCCCTCCCTCGGTCTCTCCCTCCCTCGGTCTCTCCCTCCCTCGGTCTCTCCCTCCCTCGGTCTCTCCCTCCCTCGGTCTCTCCCTCCCTCGGTCTCTCCCTCGGTCTCTCCCTCGGTCTCTCCCTCGGTCTCTCCCTCGGTCTCTCCCTCGGTCTCTCCCTCGGTCTCTCCCTCGGTCTCTTTCTCTGTCTCTTTCTCTGTCTCTTTCTCTGTCTCTCCATCGGTCTCTTTCTCTGTCTCTTTCTCTGTCTCTTTCTCTGTCTCTTTCTCTGTCTCTTTCTCTGTCTCTTTCTCTGTCTCTCCCTCGGTCTCTGTCTCTCCCTCTGTCTCTCCCTCTGTCTCTCCCTCTGTCTCTTTCTCTGTCTCTCCCTCTGTCTCTTTCTCTGTCTCTCCCTCGGTCTCTTTCTCTGTCTCTCCCTCGGTCTCTTTCTCTGTCTCTTTCTCTGTCTCTTTCTCTGTCTCTCCCTCGGTCTCTCCCTCGGTCTCTCCCTCGGTCTCTCCCTCGGTCTCTCCCTCGGTCTCTGTCTCTCCCTCTGTCTCTCCCTCTGTCTCTCCCTCGGTCTCTCCCTCGGTCTCTCCCTCGGTCTCTCCCTCGGTCTCTCCCTCGGTCTCTCCCTCGGTCTCTCCCTCTGTCTCTTTCTCTGTCTCTTTCTCTGTCTCTTTCTCTGTCTCTTTCTCTGTCTCTCCCTCGGTCTCTTTCTCTGTCTCTTTCTCTCTCTTTCTCTGTCTCTTTCTCTGTCTCTCCCTCGGTCTCTGTCTCTCCCTCTGTCTCTCCCTCTGTCTCTCCCTCTGTCTCTTTCTCTGTCTCTCCCTCTGTCTCTTTCTCTGTCTCTCCCTCGGTCTCTTTCTCTGTCTCTCCCTCGGTCTCTTTCTCTGTCTCTTTCTCTGTCTCTTTCTCTGTCTCTCCCTCGGTCTCTCCCTCGGTCTCTCCCTCGGTCTCTCCCTCGGTCTCTCCCTCGGTCTCTCCCTCGGTCTCTCCCTCGGTCTCTCCCTCGGTCTCTCCCTCGGTCTCTCCCTCGGTCTCTCCCTCGGTCTCTCCCTCTGTTTCTGTCTCTCCCTCTGTCTCTTTCTCTGTCTCTTTCTCTGTCTCTTTCTCTGTCTCTCCCTCGGTCTCTGTCTCTCCCTCGGTCTCTGTCTCTCCCTCGGTCTCTGTCTCTCCCTCGGTCTCTGTCTCGGTCTCTCCCTCTGTTTCTGTCTCTCCCTCTGTCTCTCCCTCGGTCTCTCCCTTGGTCTCTCCCTCTGTTTCTGTCTCTGTCTCTTTCTCTGTCTCTTTCTCTGTCTCTTTCTCTGTCTCTTTCTCTGTCTCTTTCTCTGTCTCTTTCTCTGTCTCTTTCTCTGTCTCTTTCTCTGTCTCTTCCTCTGTCTCTTCCTCTGTCTCTCCCTCTGTCTCTCCCTCTGTTTCTCTCTCCCTCTGTCTCTCCCTCTGTTTCTCTCTCCCTCTGTCTCTCCCTCTGTTTCTCTCTCCCTCTGTCTCTCCCTCTGTTTCTCTCTCCCTCTGTCTCTCCCTCCCTCTGTCTCTCCCTCTGTCTCTCCCTCCCTCGGTCTCTCCCTCGGTCTCTCCCTCGGTCTCTCCCTCTGTTTCTGTCTCTCCCTCTGTCTCTTTCTCTGTCTCTTTCTCTGTCTCTTTCTCTGTCTCTTTCTCTGTCTCTTTCTCTGTCTCTTTCTCTGTCTCTTTCTCTGTCTCTTTCTCTGTCTCTCCCTCGGTCTCTGTCTCTCCCTCGGTCTCTCCCTCTGTCTCTCCCTCTGTCTCTCCCTCGGTCTCCCTCGGTCTCCCTCGGTCTCTCCCTCGGTCTCTCCCTCGGTCTCTCCCTCGGTCTCTCCCCCGGTCTCTGTCTCTCCCTCGGTCTCTCCCTCGGTCTCTCCCTCGGTCTCTCCCTCGGTCTCTCCCTCGGTCTCTGTCTCTCCCTCGGTCTCTGTCTCTTCCTCGGTCTCTGTCTCTTCCTCGGTCTCTGTCTCTCCCTCGGTCTCTGTCTCTCCCTCTGTCTCTGTCTCTCCCTCTGTCTCTCCCTCGGTCTCTGTCTCTTTCTCTTTCTCTGTCTCTGTCTCTTTCTCTGTCTCTTTCTCTGTCTCTGTCTCTGTCTCTTTCTCTGTCTCTGTCTCTGTCTCTTTCTCTGTCTCTTTCTCTGTCTCTTTCTCTGTCTCTTTCTCTGTCTCTCCCTCGGTCTCTGTCTCTTTCTCCTTCTCTCCCTCGGTCCCTGTCTCTTTCTCTGTCTCTTTCTCTGTCTCTTTCTCTGTCTCTTTCTCTGTCTCTTTCTCTGTCTCTTTCTCTGTCTCTTTCTCTGTCTCTTTCTCTGTCTCTTTCTCTGTCTCTTTCTCTGTCTCTTTCTCTGTCTCTTTCTCGGTCTCTTTCTCTGTCTCTCCCTCGGTCTCTCCCTCGGTCTCTGTCTCTTTCTCTGTCTCTCCCTCGGTCCATCCCTCGGTCTCTGTCTCTTTCTCTGTCTCTCCCTCGGTCTCTCCCTCGGTCTCTGTCTCTTTCTCTGTCTCTCCCTCGGTCTCTCCCTCGGTCTCTGTCTCTTTCTCCGTCTCTCCCTCTGTATCTTTCTCTCTCTCTCCCTCTGTCTCACCCTCTGTCTCACCCTCTGTCTCACCCTCTGTCTCACCCTCTGTCTCACCCTCTGTCTCTCCCTCTGTCTCTGTCTCTGTCTCTGTAGAATATGGAGCCTTATAGATCATGCGCTGATAGCTCGCTGTAATATGGAGGAACCTATCCGCTGTGCAGCTGTGAGCACGGACGGCATTCACCTGGCGCTGGGCATGAAGGACGGCTCCTTCACCGTCCTACGGGTCAGGTGAGTACAGGGCAGAGGTCAAAGGGCACATCTGATTCTTTCTGATTAGCTTGGTATGAACTTCATGTTAACTTCCTTTTTTTGCAATTTCATTACTGTTGAACAATATGACAAGTTAGTGGATGCTTGGATACTCAATTTGATTAGAGAATGGTTGTTTCTTATTTAAAGAATATAGTGAATGACCTTTCCTGTAACGTCCTCCCTCTCCACAGAGACATGACAGAGGTGGTCCACATCAAGGACAGGAAGGAGGCCATCCATGAGCTGAAGTACTCTCCTGATGGAGCTCACCTGGCCGTGGGCTCCAATGATAACTCTGTGGACATCTACGGCGTGGTGCAGAGGTATAAGAAGGTGGGAGAGTGCGTCGGCTCCACTAGCTTCATCACACACATGGACTGGTCCACAGACAGCAAGTATCTGCAGACCAATGACGGCAACGGAAAGAGGCTCTTCTACAGGATGCCAAGTAAGTCTGACGATTAGACGTCTCGGCATGTAGATAAAGGACACTGTGAAGAGCCTTCACCAACTTCATGTAAAAATGTTAAGCTGCTATTGTGTAAACTACTGTATATCTACTTGAAAATACATTTGAAACCCCTCCCCCTTCTAATAGGAATGTAGTAAGACGATTATGATGTTTATTCTTTTTAGTTTGGTCATTGTCCATAATTGACGGTTCCACAATTATACGACAATTGTGTCAGCCCTACATATGGCCATGAGACAACATTGTCATGATGACTAATGTGCTGCTCATTTGATGCTTTAGTTGCACGTGATGGAGATAATACTGTCTTTCTACACAGGTGGTAAAGAGGTCACCAACAGGGAAGAGCTGAAGCTGGTGCAGTGGTCCTCGTGGACGTGTGTGTTGGGCCCCGAGGTCAACGGAATATGGCCCAAATACTCCGAGATCAATGACATCAACTCTGTTGACGCCAACTTTAATAATCAAGTTTTAGTAACCGCAGATGATTATGGATTAGTGAAGCTATTACGGTACCCGTGTGTAAGAAAAGGTAAGGATTTCCATTGGTTTCTCTATTCATTGATGTGATGTTGTCAGTTCATGCATTCACAAATGAACCTAGAACTATTCTTCTCTCTATCCCAGGTGCAAAGTTTAAAAAGTATTTAGGTCACTCTGCCCATATAACCAATGCCAGGTGGTCACATGACTACCAGTGGGTGATAACCATTGGTGGTGCTGACCACTCAGTTTTCCAGTGGAAGTTTGTCACAGACAGAAAGTCGAAAGAAGCTCTTCACATAGCACCTCAAGGTACATCGCTGTCCCGTTTCTATTCCATAACATCACTCCTGCTCAATGTGAATATGACTCTGAAGTGCAGAGAAGTCTGTGACCCTTCCCCTTGAATGATATTCCTTATCCCAGCTAAAAGCTTTCTACATCAACTCATAGAAGAGCACTTTTGTGTTTGTGTACAGCTCCTACAACCTTGTCCTCGTTTGTAAGTAATGTTTCTCAACTAAATGGTCTCAGACAGAGCTGCGCTTTGTGAAATGAAACCACATACTAACTGTCTTTCCATTTCATTTTCCTAATGGACCAGCGAGTACCGGCCTAGCAGTGCCAGGGCTACTCACTGCCTGGTCTTGGCACAGCCAACCGACTTTCTCTGCATCAGCATTTTTATGTCTGTCTGCTTAATAGGGCTGTGGGAACGGGGCAAGCAGTCCACCACTTAAGACTTTTAAAAGGCTTGCTTGATGAATATGAGATGTCATATTCACCCAGCAAAATAATTGTTCTGTGATCCACTTTGGTGTTGGCTAAAATGGTACTCTACTGGTTGTCTGCTAGTTCTGGATTAGTGTGTTTAACCCTATTCAACAGACTGATGTGGGAGCAGCTGGGTTTTAGAATAGATATGATGTAGTCTTCTTCTTCTCTCCCGCAGAGACGTTGGGCGACTCCAACAGTGAGGAGTCGGACTCGGACCAGTCGGACGTGCCTGAGATGGACTCAGAGATCGAGCAGGAGACTCACCTCACATATCGGCGGCAGGTTAGTGACACAACACCTGCTCTCCTCTCAGATGGCTTTTCCTTTGAATATGACACATTTATGAACATTGCATATGAAAAACAATTGATATTACATTGAGTAAAAACCTTAACAGATTCCTCATATTGTATTTCCATGTCCAGGTTTACAAAGAAGATCTAGCTCAGCTCAAAGAGCAGTCCAAGGAGAAGCACCGTGCGGTGGCCATGAAGAAGAGGGAGAGAGCACCAGGGAGCGGGTTGAAGCTACACTTCATCCACGGGTTAGGACACCTCATACCATCATTTATGGCAGCACCACATACCATCAAACATCACACAAACAAGAGATAGATTGTGACTGATATTAATCATTCATTATTATTGATCTCAATAATTGCTCCCTGTGTTGTTGTGCTCCAGCTACAGAGGCTACGACTGCAGGAACAACCTGTTCTACACCCAGACAGGGGAGATAGTGTACCACGTGGCGGCCGTGGGGGTGGTGTACAACCGACAGCAGAACACCCAGCGCTTCTACATGGGCCATGATGACGACATTCTGTGCCTGGCCATCCACCCCCTCAAGGACTATGTAGCAACAGGCCAGGTAGGTAGCACTGCTAACAATGAACTATTCAGAGACAGGGATAGAGTAGCAACCCCTATCAGGGCCTAAGGGTAGAGAGGCTGACCTCTGAGGATGCCTTTGGGAGCTGGAGGCTCATATGCTTATGGTGCTGAGTAACCAGAGATGATTTCCTACTGCCAAGACTGTGCTAAAACTATTGAATTGTCATGAATGGGTGTTGAAGTTGCTGTGGATGAGTGGAAGCATTATGTGGAAGCTAATTGTTTCTTCTGTCTGTCCAGGTAGGGCGAGATTCTTCCATTCACATATGGGATACAGAGATTATGAAACCCATGTCTGTGTTGAAAGGATTCCACCAACTCGGAGTGTGTGCCTTGGACTTCTCAGGTAATACCCCAGAGTTGTTTACAGCTGCTTTCCATACACTCTCCAGATAATGTAACACATTGAACACAACAACGACCAATTCTTCCTTTAATCCAACCTGACATTCTCAGTCAGCCATGAAGAAAAATAACTCTTCCTACACACAGGAGGGGCGAGTTAAAATCTGTGCCAATTTAAGAGCATCGCTCTGAACAAACATGTTACAGAGATAGTGTACTCTGGCAGGCTGGCACATCAAGGAAAAGGCGCTCATCTCTCTCCCACTAATTGGCCACAGACAGAGGCATAGCTGCCATTACATGCCATGGATCATACCAGGGAGCAGACTAGTTTACTGTTCCTCACAAAACAAGAGTAAATACGAAGCCTCCTTGTGAATTTTGTATTGAATTAAGTTGTGTTTTGTTGTTCTTCCTCAGCGGATGGCAAGCGGCTGGCCTCGGTGGGGCTGGATGACAACCACACCATTGTCCTTTGGGACTGGAGGAAGGGGGAGAAGCTCTCAGCCATCAGGTTGGTACAGTACAGTAGCTGTTATGGCATCTCAGATGAGCCATTCAGATCTCAGCAGCCGTCTCCTTGATAGGCAGAGACTAGAGAGGTCAAAGGTCAAGATAAGTCCAAGGGGTTGACATGCTTTAGGAACACTGTACTCTTACTGATGAAAAACAAGAACAGAGAATGTTTTCTATTTTTTCTGTGAGTTAGCTCGTGTTATACATGTTGATCTCATACTACTAGTTTTGGTGCAGATTCAGTTTGGTTGTATACATGGAAATGTGCGATCTTTGTCCACAGGCTATAACCCGGTCAGTAGTCCCTGCAGGATAAATTAGTCATCCAGCCCCACTGATTCACAGATACGTGTCCAGTCATGCAATGTCGAGCATCTCAAACATCCCCTGGCCATTGTACAGTACAGGCTCCAGAGCTGAGAGAATAACAACAAGTACATCAATGCTCTCGATCTAAACCTTCCCTTTAATTCTCTAGACAACTTGAGCACCTCCACTTTAAATGTGGACATTTATATAGAAGGGTTCACTGGTTGATTGATAAAGAGAGGAGGGAGGGGAACCACCCTGCAGACTCTTAAAGCTGTTCCTTTCTGAATAGAGAACACTAGGCCCTGCCAACTCACAGCTGAATGATTAAAGTGTATGGCTGGTGCAGATCTCCTGCCCATCCTTCTTAACCTGGTTACATCTTAACCTGGTTACATCTTAACCTGGATCCATCTTAATCTGGATCCATCTTAACCTGGATCCATCTTAACCTGGATCCATCTTAACCTGGATCCATCTTAACCTGGATCCATCTTAACCTGGATCCATTTTACCTGGGTTCAGACTGATTCACTGTGGGCGCTAATTTCAAATTGAAAGTGCCCGTTTAGAAATAGACAATTATGTAAAATCGAAATGGCAATTCAAAATGAGCAAATATCCAATATCCAGGACTTCAAAATAGTAATCTACCATCTATATGGACACCCCCATTTCTCTGAGTCTTTGCTGGTCTTGTTCCTCTATGGCTTTGCACTTGATATTCATAGTGATAATATAGTCTATTGGAATTCCATCAGGCTTGTTAGAGCAGTGGAGGACTGCTCCTCTTCCTGCGTGCGTGCCGTAGCTGTTGTGTACTGTGCTCCCGTGGCAGCTCAGACAGCTTGGAGCTGCACTAATCTACTTTGCAGGCCCTGGTGGGCAGTGCAGTGAGGCGGACAGAGGGAAATGGGGCCTGACAGAGCCTGCCTTGTGCACTGCACTGCCTAGTCCTCAGCTGGGAGAGGAGCATGGTGAGGGGAAGAGGGAGAGTAGAGGGAGGAAAAAGAGAGAGGGGGAGGAAGAGAGAGGGATGGAAGTGAGTGAGAAGGCTTGAAAGGGATCAAGAGATGAAGTAGGTGTCAGTACAGCTCTGGCCTCAGTGAGTGCCATGTAGTGATGCAGCAGCTCTCAGGCCAGTGATTAGGGAGCCATCCCAGAGTGCACTACGCTCCATTGGATCAGACAGGAAAGGCCACTGATCCTTATTGTTCATATGTGAAGTGATCAAGAGCCCTTAGGGAGGGTGGCAGCCACGCTATGCAGATGCACTGTATACTAACTGTCTTCTAAGTGTATTCCTCTTCCTTTTCAGATCCATAGTATTTTTGTGTGAATGGAATTAATGCAGTGTTTGTAATAACTTTTCAGGGGAAGCAAGGATAAGATTTTCGTCATCAAAGTGAATCCATACTGTCCTGACAAGCTCATCACAGCAGGAATAAAGCATATGAAGTTCTGGCATAAAACAGGTAAGAGACCCCAAAGTCAGACAAGAGAGTTGACTCAGCAGTGTCTCAAGGGACGGTGTGATGTGTTGTTATGGGAGTTACTGACACAGCCTTTCTTTCAGGTGGTGGTCTGATCGGGCGTAAGGGCAACATGGGGAAGACCGAGACGATGATGTGTGCTGTGTATGGCTGGACAGAGGAGATGGTGTTCTCGGGGACGTGCACAGGAGACATCTGTATCTGGAGAGACATGCTCCTGGTGAAGACAGTCAAAGCCCATGATGGCCCAGTCTTCAGTATGCACGCCCTGGAGAAGGTACTGGATGGGAAGGGGTTAACACACTGGTCATTTGAAATGTCAAATAGAGACGTCTCTCTCTGTTTCTATCTCTATCTTTCTTCCTCTCTCGCTATCTCTGTTTCTCTCTTTGTTTGTGCCATTACAATTCTGATGGTGTAGTATTGTCAATGAAGAGAGTACTAGGATTGTATTATTTCAGTTGTCAGTTTTATACAAAGATGCTATGTGAGTGATTAAAGAAGATTAGAATCTCTATCTCCTGTTCTCTCGTGATGTCCCACTCTGTAGGGATTTGTGACCGGAGGGAAGGACGGCATAGTGGCTCTGTGGGACAACACCTTTGAGAGATGCCTCAAGACGTACGCCATCAAGAGAGCAGTCCTCGCTCCAGGCTCCAAAGGTAAAAAGATCACCTTTCTCTCATACCGCCGCCGTGGAGCCAATCACATTACATACTGGGCTCATAGCTCCAACGCCAATGGAATCATTCAGTGTAAATCCATTTAAACACTCAATCCATTTAGCGTTAATGAAGATTGCTTCCTCTGCCCCTGGTTAAAGTGAAGGTCTTTGACGTTATCCTATAATTCACTCTATAGGGTTGCTGTTGGAGGACAACCCTTCCATACGTGCCATATCTCTTGGTCATGGTTATATACTGGTGGGGACAAAGAATGGCGAGATTCTGGAGGTGGATAAGAGTGGACCTATTACCTTGCTGGTCCAGGTGAGCGGTTACACAGAGTTACATACAATTAGAAAGTCAACTGTCTGTCACAAATGCCACAATGACCAGCACACATGACATGCTCCAGCTGTAACTCCGGCAAGCAGGGATGTGTCACCCAGGTTTTTGCAGTTTGGTTATGTGGGAGCCAATGAGATGTCAGTAATGAAGGGGTCAGCTGGGGGCACATTATTTTGGGGTTTAAAGCCTGCAAATGTACTAACAGACTGGCAGTGAGGGGAACTGTCCCATCACTTTGGAAACCATTGTAAAACTACTGTACACTACAGTTGAAGGCATTCAGTTGTACAACTGACTAGGTATCCCCACTTCCCTTTACCTGGAATAATGTTGCAGAAAAAGTTAGGCAACTGTTTATAAGACAGTTTTGCACTGCAGACTTTTAATTTTGTAAATTCATTTTACAAAGATAAGTGCTTCTACTATCTCCCCAGGCCTCCTTTGACCCATAGGAAACCCAGAACTAATGTTATTGATTTCTTTTGTTAAATGCTCTTGAGCAAATGAGCAATTTCTTATGGGTGAAGCCAAGCAACAGAAGCTATGGCTCCTCGGCTCCTCCATTGATTTTGATTATGCACTTAATAATTCTATCAATAAATCTGTGGATGTGTGCTTGCCAAATACAAGGCTGTGCTAGACGTGTATTTATTTAACTAAGTATATAAAATATTTTATGTAGGGGTCAGAAGATGGTTCACCCTATAAAATGTGGTTCCTTACTCCTTACTCTCTGACCTTGATTAGGTTGAACTGAGCTGCACTGAATTCAATGATATTGTCTATTTGATGGGTACACAGGGTCACATGGAGGGTGAGGTGTGGGGCCTGGCCACTCATCCTCATCTCCCTCTCTGTGCCACTGTCAGCGATGACAAAACCCTGCGTATATGGGACCTGTCCCCCAGCCACTGTATGCTGGCTGTACGCAAGCTCAAGAAAGGTGAGTCACTCAACCCTCAAAATAGAGAAGTCTATGCTACATTCATTCACCTCCTTCCTTTCTGTGGTGCATTCATACAGTTATTAGGTGCATTAGTACTAACTGACGTCCTCCATAGGGGGGCGCTGCTGCTGCTTCTCCCCTGAGGGCAAGGCCCTGGCGGTGGGCCTGAACGACGGCAGCTTCCTCATCGTCAACGCAGACACCCTGGAGGACCTAGTGTCCTTCCACCACCGCAAGGACATCATCTCAGACATACGCTTCTCACCAGGTCAGATGCTCGCCTCCGTCCATCTCTCCCTCTCTTCATCCCTCCCTCCCTATAAACCCCATCCAGATATTCTTCCCTGAGGAAAGAAAGACAGAGTGTAAAAGTTAACTTTCTTAAAAATAAATAAAAAATAAGCAGAGATGTGGCCAGGTATTCATATTTCCCCATGCTGTGAGGAGAAGAGGTATTGCTGCAGGCTTGACCCAAATACACTACTGTATGTAACAAGGCCAGGCAGGGAGAGACGAAGTCTGTCTGAGTGGGAAGAGAGTAGTGGGGGAGGATAAAGTGAGAGCTAGAAACTAAACTCGATCCAGTTTCCCAACACATCACCGATAGTAACTTAAAAGGGTTCGAAGATAGTTGTTTTTGTTATAAAGAATTGTGACCACGTACTGTAGATATGGAGTCAGAGTTTATTTTATTTGTGTTGTTGTCTTGGCTGCTGATCAGAAGGTCTGTCAGTCTTGTGAAACAGATGAGAAAACCCTTTTGAAACATGGCTGCTGTGTTTATTCAGGTGCAGGGAAGTACCTGGCGGTGGCGTCGGGTGACAGCTTTGTGGACATCTATAATGTGATGAGCAGCAAGAGGGTGGGGGTGTGCAAGGGGTCCCTAATCTACATCACCCATCTGGACTGGGACAAGAGAGGTAAACATGTTGGTTTAACCAGTACACTGATTGTGGCAGTGACCTTTGCAACTGACAGTGGACTTGGACCAAAGCCATTGTATTTCAGGCTATTCTTACTGTTGGCTCATTCACAATGTGTTGAAATCCATTTTAAACCCCTAGGTAAATAAATAGTTGTTTTGTGTTATTCCAAGTATAAAACTGAATGATAATGCTACTATAAAGCACAAAAGTGTTTAATTTGTAATCCGATTCAATCTTAACTGTGTTCACAGGAAAACTACTTCAAGTAAACACTGGTGCTAAAGAGCAGTTATTTTTCGAAGCTCCACGGGGGAAAAAGCAGACCATTCCTGCTACCGAGGTAAGCACAGCACAGACACTGCTGCCATGGCTCATGGCGTTGTGGTGGGTATAGCGGGGCTGGCCTACTTTCCCCCCCGGGATGTCACAGGACGGCGTGGGAAGGGCATTCAAGCGTTAACACGGCCCACTTTTTACCAGCATCGTTCTTATTCTGGCAATTTAAATGGGATAGTGTTTTTAGGGCCTTATACTGTGTGACATTCAGATACCTTGTGAGACACAGAGAGTGGGGGGCACTAAGGATATAGGGGTTAGAGATGATAGATTCTGTCAGGCTGGTGCTGTGTCAAATCTCATAGGAACCACTGGTGTCCTCCTCTCCTCCCTTCTCCCACTTCTCCTCGCTCCTCCTCCTCTTCTTCAGGTGGAGAAGATAGACTGGAGCACATGGACCTGTGTGCTCGGGACGTCCTGTGAGGGGATCTGGCCTGTGGTCAGTGAGGTTACCGAGGTGACTGCTGCCTGCCTTAGCAATGACAGAAAGGTGCTAGCAACGGGTGATGATCTGGGATACGTCAAGCTATTCAGGTATCCTGTCAAGGTAAGACACTGTTAATAATATTTTATTATAATAAATATTATATTTTAATGTCCTCTTGCCCTTACTGGAATATAAACCCTCTTAAATATCTTAAATAATCACACAGCACCCAAGCCCCCCCCACCCTACCCCTCTAAAAAAGCATAAACATAAACACCCTTGCCTTTCGTGAACTAAGACTCGCACTTTACTTTTTCCTACTAGCACTGACTTTGTGGATAGTTACTTTATTGAAGAAAAATGTACTTACTATGACTGAGATACTTGTATGTGGTTGTCCCAGCTAGCTGTTTTAAGATGAATGCACTAACTGTAGGTCGCTCTGGATAAGAGCGTCTGCTAAATGACTCTTTTATTTAAATTTTAAATTGTAACATTTACACTAATGTAATGTTAATTCTGTGCTAATGTTATTTGTTATTTTAAGTTAATGCTACTTCTGCCCACAGGGAAAGTATGCAAAGTTCAAGCGCTATGTGGCCCATAGCACCCATGTGACTAACGTGCGTTGGACGCATGATGACGGTCTCCTGGTGACGGTCGGCGGGGGTGACACGTGCCTCATGATCTGGACCCACGAGGCAGAGGGGCACCGGGAGGCCAGACATTGTGACAGTGAAGAGTCGGACATCGAGAGCGAGGATGATGGGGGTGAGAAATACACCCCAAACTTAACCTGGGGCTTCAGTCTGAAGTCATCACAGAGTCACTATCTACTGATATATTTAGCCTCCCTCTAATATGTAAATCTATGTAGCCTCCCGTAGATGGTAAAAAGGCTGTGTTCTGATCTAGTATCTTAATATTTTCTGTCATTGGCCAGGTTATGACAGTGATGTGACGAGGGAGAATGAGATCAACTACACCATCAAGGCCTTATCCACCAACATGCGACCCATGACTGGGGTCAAACCCCACCTGCAGCTGAAGGAGCCGTCTGTGGACGAGAGGTAACAAACCACAGGACTGTGGAGAGATACACAAGGGATCAAATCCTTTTTCTTTTCTTTTTCTTTTGAGCTTTCTTTATTGGACACATGATGGACAAATCTTGAACAGTCAAAATACTTTGAGCTAATCAGTTTAAACTGAAACGAGATGTAGTGAAAGCACAGCCAATTGGGAACTCATAGTGAATGTATCAAAGTGAGACCAAACGGTCCACCAACTCAATTTGTGTAAATTCAAATTTACTCAATCACGTTTCTTTTTTACCTTTACTTGAATTCATACTGCCCATTTGAGGATAACCTCTCTCTTCTTCTCTCTTCAATGTCTGTCCATCTGTCTCTGTCTGTCCTGCTCTCCTCTTTCATTCTACTTGAAGGCAGGGGGTAGTCAGGTAAGAGACTTTACACAAGACATCACCATTACTTTAGGGAAAAGTACCTCTTGCTAGGCACAATATACTTTAAACCCTGAGATACAGTATCTCAGTTTCAGATATCTCAAGTATCGATTGATAAAGGATGTTAATATATGTATTTCACAGAACCTATTGTCCAAATAAGCTGTACATAAGGTCTTTATTTGGGTTTTGGAAATGTTTTTGGTTTCCGGCTATAATAAAAAAATCATGTCTGCTTCAGTCTATGGTTGGACAACCCATGCAGCATCTGTGGGTGCTGGTTAGTGGTTGTCATAGAGATCCTGAAGGTGCTGGTTGTTATGGATACTCCGTGGCGCTGAATATGGTGTATTTTATGTCCTCAGTGGCTGCAGTGTCCGTGTTGTGTTACGCTGCTGTGTCGGTGGGGCAGCTGTGAACGCTATGCTGTCAAAACCCCTTTTCTAATGTTCCCTTTCCCTTTGTTATTGCTGCCATGGAAGAGGGTCAAGGTAAGACACATCTCCTCTGGTCGATATTAAGTTCTGATTAAATATTTCAGACCCGAATTTCACTTGTTGAGCACTTACAGCTCAATAAAGGTATTCTGGAAATACATGTTTCATGAATGTCTTGACTTGTATTTTGGATCTTTGACTTGAAAAAGATTGGTCGATGGGATCATACACAGCAGCTCCTCTTATTCTGTGTCAGACCTCCTGTAAGCAGGGCGCTGCCACAGCCTGAGAAGCTGCAGACCAATAACGTGGGCAAGAAGAAGAGGCCCATCGAGGTGAGACTGGTGTTACTTCAGGACAAATACACACATCCAAATAATGTTTTATGGATGTTGGCTATTGCAACCCACCTATTTCATCAAATGAGATCTTTACATTAGCGTTTGTCATTCAGCAAATGGGTTGGTCATTGTTTTGGTAATGCAATCCTTTAGAATCAAGTGTTCTTCTTTGTCCACTCCAGACCTCCTCTTCAGGGACCCTGATTTAATCATAATTTCATCTTGAGGAAGTACATGCTCCTGCTCTTCTGCCATTCCTGGCACTGACAAAAAAGAAAGTTGTCTCGCCCTCTGTAGCTATGGGGATTACCTTTGACCCTGGCCCTTTCATGACTCTCCCACAGGACCTGGTGCTGGATCTGGTTTTTGGTTACCGTGGCAATGACTGCCGCAACAACGTCCACTACCTGAATGAGGGGGCAGATATCATCTACCACACAGCTTCTGTTGGCATCGTCCTCAACCTAACCACAGGTGGGCGGGGTTAGAGTAAAGATGGGATGGCCAGAGTTGTGTTCATCTGAACAGAGTTTTACAGTACTGTTGAATGAGTCTTAATGCTGTTCTTCATATAATTCATATATATCTTTGTGTGTGTGTGTGTGTGTGTGTGTGTGTGTGTGTGTGTGTGTGTACGCTTCCTTGCAGCCTGCCAAAGCTTCTATATAGAACATAGTGATGACATTCTGTGCCTGACTATCAATCAACACCCCAAATTCCCCAACGTGGTAGCAACTGGCCAAGTAGGTATGTTTGTGAGAGGTTTTTCCCTATGTGTTGTAACTGTGTGTTCTGCTGGGGGACTACTGTGCTCCCCTCTCTTATCTGTGCTCTGAAGCAGCTAACCTGTATAATCGCAATATTCACACGGTTGAATAAAATAATAATTGTCACGCATGCTCTGTGCCTCGCAATCCACAGAAACCTATCAAACACACTTGGTCTGTAAACAACTGTTATTTGTCTGGAAAGAGAATCAAAAGCTGCATGTGGGAGCTCCTTGTGCATTTCCCATGTACCTATTGGCTCTTAATGAGGAAAACTACTACAATACAGTATGCTGACAATAATCTTAGTAACACTTGGACTGTGTAAAATAGTGTCATAGAGTTGTAGTGGTGCCATTGATCTCAGTAGTATTTTTTAAAGATTTTTTCTCAATTTTTTTTCTTCCTTACAGGTGATACTGGTGATATGTCAGGTAAGAACTTTGCCATTTCAATAGTTTTGGTTTGTTCCAGACAGCAGAGAATATTGTTCTGAGGGACAGGGTTTCAATAAACTAAATGGAAAATATGTTGATGTGTTTCTTATGGTAGATTGAGAATATCCTTATCTTCTTCATACAGAGCATGGTTTAATTGATTGACAGCTATCCAGATACCTTCTACTACAAGTATCCTCAACTAGATTCAGCCACGGGGCGATTTTCTTTTATTGAGCGGATGGTCAGGGAGCCGGAACATAATTACAAATCATTTGTAGACTGAAATTTGACGTCACGAATCCCAAACAGATATAATATTTGACAACAACATGATCATTTCAAACCTTGCTTACATTTGTATACGATCACGTGTCTCTCTATTAAGCGTGGGAATACTTGCGAACAGATTAAAACAATTCTAATAACTGGTGTTTTTACAGACTTATGTCCAACATTGAACTTTTTTTCAAAATTATTGCTCAGAAAACTTGGGGGGGGGGGGCAAATCAAACCACCCGTGGGTCAAATTCGGCCCACGGGCCGCCAGTTGGGGAACCCTGTTCTACTACATCCACAATGTATTATATTGATACACTGCCACCTAGTGGGTTAGATGGGAATGTCAAATGTGCACCTCACACAAACTTGCTTGCTTTGAAGTCTTTGCAGCTCTTGTTTGACCCCCACTTACATTAGTAGGCTACTTTATTCAAGGCACATTTTTACATGAATGCACCATTGATATTTAATATCCATGATCAACTATTTTTAATCAAAAAGTCACATAATCATTTCATTTGTGGATTTAGTTTGGGCCAAAAGTTTCTGTCCTCTTCTCAGCCAGCATACATGAAGCTTGAATCTACAATTGTCTTGTTCCCTCCTTCAGCCACGTCGCCCTCCATTCACGTGTGGGACGCCATGAACAAGCAGACGCTGTCTGTCCTGCGCTGTTTCCACTCCCGGGGCGTCTGCTCGGTCAGCTTCAGTGCCACTGGGAAGCTGCTGCTCTCTGTGGGTCTGGACCCAGAACACACCATCACCATCTGGAAGTGGCAAGAGGGTAAACACTTCACACTAACTCAGTAGAGGCTATTCACCTCATCACGGTGCACCTGTTAGTGCCCAGCTGGAATTAATACAGGTAGATGTAATAGAGGTAATACAGAACAGATGTATCACCTACAGAGCTTGTTCTAATAAATCATTATTCTCAAGGTGCCAACGTGGCCAGTCGGTCAGGCCATATTCAGCGGATCTTTGTGGCGGAGTTCCGTCCAGACTCGGACACCCAGTTTGTGTCTGTGGGTGTCAAGCATGTGAGGTTCTGGACGCTGGCTGGCCGGGCTCTGCTCAGTAAGAAGGGCGTGATGAGTAACATAGAGGACGCCCGCATGCAGACCATGCTCTCTGTGGCATTTGGGGCTGTAAGTCCATTCCCCACTCTCTATTGCCATATGATACCCAATCGGACAATACAGTTACTGCATATGCAATTTCCCCTATGGAATATGTATAATCAGCGTTAATATTTGACATTTTGCTTATTGTTAAGACATACGATACTTATTTAATTTATTTCCTAATTCATGTTGAAAACATTTGAAAATAACCTACCTTTCATTTCAAAGGTATGACAATGGTGTGTAGTATGACACCATATATGATAAATGTAGTAATAATTGCATGCACATAAAAGCCTATTGAATATACTTGGCTATGGTTAACAACAATAATACGAATAACAACTGATAACAATGTAATTGATTCTTGTACTGCTTGATTGTCTGTGCAATGATCCTCTGCTCTTTCAGATCACTAGATTAGTGCAGTTTTTGTTTTTTGTTTCAGAATAACTTGACATTTACAGGTACCATTAGTGGGGATGTGTGTGTGTGGAAGGAGCACATTCTAGTGAGAGTAGTGGCTAAAGCCCACACAGGGCCTGTATTCACCATGTACACCACACTAAGAGATGGCCTCATCGTTACAGGAGGAAAGGAAAGACCGTGAGTACTGCTCCTCTCCTCACTGTACCAGCTACCACTATTGTTAGCCCTCTGAACTCAATAAACTGATTTGGATGAATTCATCTGTCTGCTTTTTAATAAGTTTTCTTACTCTCATTCCTAAACATGTTTTTGTAAGAAACCTGAATGGTTTACAGTAGTCACAACGGTGTTGTGTTTGGTGCTCCCTATAGGTCAAAGGAAGGAGGTGCTCTGAAGCTGTGGGACCAGGAGCTGAAGCGCTGCAGAGCCTTCCGCCTGGAGACGGGACAGATCATAGACTGTGTGCGCTCCGTATGCAGAGGAAAGGTAAGGCTCTCCACCATCCACTGGGAATGAAGAATAGGGTAATGGGTCATGCTTTGGTTAAGGATCAAGTCCACATCTGGATTTTTCATCCACATTTCCCTTGTTTCTGTTGAAGGGTAAAATCCTTGTAGGAACGAGGAACGCTGAGATCATTGAGGTGGGGGAGAAGAACGCGGCATGCAACATCCTGGTGAACGGCCACATGGATGGACCGATCTGGGGTGTGGGCACCCATCCCACTCGGGATGTGTTCCTGTCTGCTGCAGAGGATGGCACTGTGAGGCTGTGGGACATCCCAGAGAAGGTCAGGAGCCTCTCAGTGTGTCCTGTTAGCTTTTTGATGGAATCTTTCTTATAGATGTATTGTACTTGATTCTACTCATGTGTTGTGAGTGAGGCACTATAAGAACCTTGTGTGTTGACTTTCTCTGTGTTGAATCTTTTTGGGGGTAACAGAAGATGCTGAACAAGGTGAACCTGGGCCACCCAGCACGTACGGTGGCCTACAGCCCTGAGGGGGACATGGTGGCCATCGGCATGAAGAACGGAGAGTTCATTATCCTGCTGGTCACCTCACTCAAGATCTGGGGCAAGAAAAGGGACCGCCGCTCCCCCATCCAAGATATCAGGTGGGGGGATCCCTATAAAGAAATCACTCAGTGCTTATTATGGGGGAAACCTGTCCCAAGTTTACTGAGTATTCTTCTCTGTGTTGGAACAAGTGTCAGAGGACACATTTTCAACTGAACATCTTTCTTCCTCAGGTTCAGTCCAGATTCACGCTACTTGGCAGTGGGCTCCAGTGAGAGTGCGGTTGACTTCTACGATCTAACGCTTGGACCACAACTCAACCGCATTAACTGCTGCAGGGACATCCCCAGCTTTGTCATGCAGATGGACTTCTCTGCAGACAGCTGCTATGTTCAGGTAGGCACAAGATCTGTGTATCTATGATTGTGCAAATGTGTACTAACTCTCCAATATGAAACTCTCACAATATTCAGACTGTATTATTATTTGCTATTACCCAAACAGATATCTACTGGTGCTTACAAGCGGCTGGTGTATGAGGTACCATCTGGGAAGCAGGCCACAGAGCAGGCAGTCATAGACAGGATAACCTGGGCCACATGGACAAGGTGAGTGTGTGTTATGTTAGGGCTATAGTAATCACACTACTGACGTGGCCATATGAAATAATCCATACTAAGGACACAGGAGTTACACCCTGGCCTTTTCTCATTTGGGCAAAAGTTTGTCCTCTCCTCTGTGACCTGGAAACCGATAATTGGTCAAGTGGTCAAAGAGAGTGCCAATTAGTTAGTAGGTTAGTAGGTTAACGGAAGTGTGTCCTCGCCTCCTCGTTAGCCACCTTTCATCGAGGACAGTCATGTGTATCCTACCTGAGTTCTTTGTGGAAGAGTTTTGATATCTGCCACACCCCGTTTAAAGCAGTTGTTTTCTCGAAGGAGAAAAACATGCAACATTTAAAAACGGTATGCTACTTATCCTCACTTTGCATTTATTTTGGGATTCCTTCCCTGTAAACGTCATTTGCCTGTTGATGTGTGAGTAGAGTCTCATTTAATACAAGCGCATTTTCGTCCATGTTCCTTCTCCTCGCCGCCTTTCCTCGATTACCTTTGACCTTTTTCATAAGGAGGCGAGAGAGGACTGAGGAAAGAGGACACAGTAGTTGAGTAAATTCAAAATTAAGAAAAGGCCCGTCATGATCATTGGAGTTACTTCCTGTCTAACGTGTGATGTTTCACTGTCTGGTCAGTGTCCTGGGGGACGAGGTTGTGGGGATCTGGTCCCGTAACACTGACAAAGCAGATGTCACCTGTGCCTGTGTGTCCCACTCTGGCCTGAACATTGTCACAGGCGATGACTTTGGAATGGTAAAGCTGTTTGACTTTCCATGTCCAGAAAAGTTTGTAAGTATAATCTGTATTCTATGATGCTGATTTGTGTCTCTGTGTAAATAAAATATTGAATTCTGGTTGAATTGTACCTTATGAATCCAAGATGGCAGAAATGTATACATTTACAGTTATAGAATATATTTCTTTATTTACGTCACTTACAAAAATGTAATACTGCACATTTTTTATAACTGCTAATACTTGTTGAATGATTACTCATTAATTGTATCATGTTGTACAGTAGTCTACATTATTCACTTTGACTTAAATAAAATAGTAGCTTTCGACATTGATTTGAATGGAGTTATTTATTTTGCTGGTGAACGTCCACTATTTCAATGTGTACCATTCATGTGTCTGTGTGATGTTATTGTGCCTGTGGTTGACCAGGATGACATAATTACAGTGCCACCTAACCTACAGTATGCATCTATTCTAAATTGTCTAAATTTAGCTCAGCTACCGGTATTTTGGGGTAGCCATTTTGCTAACACACTTCTTGTTCCCTGCAGGCCAAACATAAACGCTTTCTGGGCCACTCGGCCCACTTGACTAATATTCGCTTCACAAGTGGGGATCGCTTCGTCATTAGTGCTGGCGGGGATGATAGAAGGTAGAACCCCTGTCTCTATTCGTATAATATTCCTCTGAAAGTCTCAATTTACAACATTGTCATTAGTAGTGTTTTTGGTTCATTGCAGCAATTAACAATTAAATAAACATTGTAATGGTGTATGAAATACTGTAGGTTAGTATTAGACTGCTGTCTAACTGTTACAGTAATAAGTGTGTTTTGCGTCTTCCTTTTTGGTGTCCTCTGCAGCCTGTTTGTCTGGAGGTGCGTCCATGCCCCACACTGAGATACATAACTGGAGTGACACATCATCCATCCACCACTGAACCCAGTCCAGGGGGCTGCATGGGCTTTTCCCAGCATGGCTATTCAGAGAGAAGAACCTGCTTCGCTGTGGGGCAAGCATGTCAAAACGGACAACGCACCTGGCAGCTAGTAAACATGACTCACTGCCTCAACACTAGGTGCAATCGTCTGCGTGAGCCTCATTTTCATAAGCCCTGAGGTAGAGGACATTGAGTCACTACCGTTGCAAAATATCCCTCCAAAACATCACATCACAGTTGTAAAACTTCCTTTCATATCACCTGCACATGGTTTTGATGGTCATTGTGGATTGGTGGAGTGTTTCTGTGTCAACGTTCTGAATTGCAGTTTTGCCAGTTAGTACGAGTAAATGTGACTGATGAAAATGCCATTTTTAAAGACGTGTAACAAACTACCTTAGCCTTAATCTACTTGAGTGACTGATGAGGTTTGGAGTGGTTTGATGTTTGTTTTATATAATTTCAGAGGGTTTTTTTGGACTAATTCTAGTTTGTTTTCTTATGTTTAAATTATTTTTTTTACCAACGATTTAAACTCCTGTGGCCTTCCTCCTGAATGTAACATCCACAGTTACAATCTGGATGTGAGCATGCCAAAGCATACTATGCACTGTACACCCGACCTGGTCACTGTGTTACCCTAATGATTTGTGTATGTGACCGTGTTGTCCACTGGTTGAACCTCAAACCCCCAGCAGTGTGTGACCATGTTGTAGCGATCTTTTAGGTTGTGCTGTAACCCTTCATAACATGCCATGTGTGTGTATACTTGTTTGAGGCTTTGTGTATGTGTGCAATGGGAGTGTATGGCTTATCGAAAGACTATACCTGATTCCCTGTCCAACCAAATTCCTCAGAAAAGAAAAAAGGCTAATGGATGTTTCAATGCACTGTTGCATATTTCCTTTCACCATTTTTCAGTGTGCTGCTATGTTACATTATTAAGAGCATACATATTGATATACAGTGCCTTCAGAAAGTATTCCTACCCCTTGACTTATTCCACATTTTGTTTCAGTAATCTGAATTCAAAATTGATTAAATAGATGTTTTTTCTCACCCATCTACACAAAATAGCCCATAATGATGGTGAAAACATGTTTGTTTTGCATTGTATTGAAAATGTAATACAGAAATCTCTAATTTACATAAGTATTCACACCCCTTTGCTATGACACTCCAAATTGAGCTCAGGTGCATCCAATTTCCGTTGATCATTCCTTTGAGCTGTCACTACAACTTGATTGGATTCCACCTGTGGCCAATTCCATTGTTTGGACCTGATTTGGAAAGAAACACATGTCTACATAAGGTCCCATAGTTGACAGAGCATGTCACAGCAGAAACTACCATGAAGTTCAAGGAACTGCCCGTAGAGCGCAGAGATAGAATTGTGATGAGGCATATAACTGGGAAAGGATATAAAACCATTTCTAGGGTGTTGAAAGTTTCCAAGAGCGCAGTGGTCTCCATCATTGGGAAATAAAAAAAATATGGAACTACCCAGACTATGCTTAGAGCTTGCCGTCCGACCAAACTGAGCAACCGGGCAAGAAGGACCTTGGTCAGGGGGGTGACCAAGGACCTTGGTCAGGGACTTTAATGCAGGGAAACTTAAATCAGTTTTACCTCATTTCTACCAGCATGTCACATGTGCAACCAGAGGGGGAAAAAACTCTAGACCACCTTTACTCCACACACAGAGACGCATACAAAGCTCTCCCTCGCCCTCCATTTGAAAAATCTGACCATAATTATATCCTCCTGATTCCTGCTTACAAGCAAAAATTAAAGCAGGAAGCACCAGTGACTCGGTCAAAACAAAGTGGTCAGATGAAGCAGATGCTGAACTACAGGACTGTTTTGCTAGCACAGACTGGAATATGTTCTGGGATTCTTCCGATGGCATTGAGGAGTACACCACATCAGTCACTGGCTTTATCAATAATTGCATCGAGGATGTCGTCCCCACAGTGACTGTGCGTACATACCCTAACCAGAAGCCATAGATTACAGGCAACATTCGCACTGAGCTAAAGGTTAGAGCTGCCGCTTTCAAGGTGCAGGACTCTAACCCAAAAGCTTAAGAAATCCTGCTATGCCCTCTGACGAACCATCAAACAGGCAAAGTGCCAATACAGGACTAAGATTGAATCGTACTACACCGGCTCCTACGCTCATCGGATGTGGCAGGGCCTGCAAACTATTACAGATTACAAAGGGAAGCACAGCAGCGAGCTGCCCAGTGACACGAGCCTACCAGACGAGCTAAATCACTTCTATGCTCGCTTCGAGGCAAGCAACACTGTGACATGCACGAGAGCGTCAGCTGTTCCGGGACGACTGTGTGATCACGCTGTCCGTAGCCGACGTAAGACCATTAAACAGGTCAACATTCACAAGGGCGCTGGGCCAGACGGATTACCAGGACGTGTGCTCCGGGCCTGTGCTGATCAACTGGCAGGTGTCTTCACTGACATTTTCAACATGTCCCTGATTTGAGTCTGTAATACCAACATGCTTCTAGCAGACCACTATAGTTTAAGAGCACTAAGGTAACCTGCCCAAATGACTACCGATCCATAGCACTCACATCCGTAGCCATGAAGTGCTTTGAAAGGCTGGTAATGGCTCACATTAATACCATTATCCCAGAAACCCTAGACACACTTCAATTTGCATACCGCTCTAACAGATAAACAGATGATGCAATCTCTATTACACTCCACACTGCCCCTTCTCACCTCGACAAAAGGAACACCTACTTGAGAATGTTATTCATTGACTACAGCTCAGCATTCAACACCATAGTGCCCTCAAAGCTCATCACTAAGCTAAGGATCCTGGGACTAAACACCTCCCTCTGCAACTGGATCCTGGACTTCCTGACGGGCCGCCCCCAGGTGGTGAGGGTAGGTAGCAACACATCTGCCACGCTGATCCTCAACACTGGAGCCCCTCAGGGGTGCATGTTCAGTCCCCTCCTATACTCCCTGTCCAGGCACGACTGCATGGCCAGGCACGACTCCAACATCATCAAGTTTCCAGACGACACAACAGTGGTAGGCCTGATTACCGACAATGACAAGACAGCCTATGAGGAGGAGGTCAGAGACCTGGCCGGGTGTTACCAGAATAACAACCTATCCCTCAATGTAATCAAGACAAAGATGATTGTGGACTACAGGAAAAGGAGGACCGAGCACGCCCCCATTCTCATCGACGGGGCTGTAGTGGAGCAGGTTGAGAGCTTCAAGTTCCTTGGTGTCCACATCACCAACAAACTAGAATGGTCCAAACACATCAAGACATTTGCGAAGAGGGCACGACAAAACCTATTCCCCCTCAGGAGACTGAAAAGATTTGTTATGGGTCCTCAGATCCTCAAAAGTTTCTACAGCTGCAACATTGAGAGCATCCTGACTGGTTGCATCACTGCCTGGTACGTCAACTGCTCGGCCTCCGACCGCAAGGCACTACAGAGGGTAGTGCGTACATCCCAGTACATCACTGGGGCTAAGCTGTCTGCCATCCAGGACCTCTATACCAGGCGGTGTCAGAGGAAGGCCCTATAAATGTTCAAAGACCCCAGTCATAGACTGTTCTCTCTGCTATCACATGGCAAGCGGTATCGGAGTGCCGCTTGCTAGGACCAAAAGCTTCTCAACAGCTTTTACCCCCACGCCATAAGACTTCTGAACAGGTAATCAAATGGCTACCTTCCCCCACCAACCCTTTACGCTGCTGCTACTCTTTGTTTATCATCTATGCATAGTCACTTTAACTATACATTCACGTACATATTAATTAGCCCGACTAACCGGTGCCCCCGCACATTAACTATACGGACTATTTGCATTGTGTCCTGCCACCCCCCCAACCGCCAACCCCTTCTTTTACTCTGCTGCTACTCTCTGTTGATCATCTATGCATAGTAACTTTAACTATATCTACATGTGCATATTACCTCAATTAGCCCGACTAACTTGTGCCCCCGCACATTGACTCTGTACCGGTACCACCTGTATATAGCCTCACTACTGTTATTTTCACTGTCATTTTACTGTTTTTTTTATTTTGTATTTATTTACTTATCTATTGTTAACCTAAACCTATTTTTTTGTTTAAAAATTATACTGTTGGTTAGGGCTTGTACTTACAAGTAAGCATTTCACTGTAACCTGTTGTATTCAGCGCACGTGACAAATAAACTTTGATTTGATTTGACCAAGAACCCAATGATCAATCTGACAGAACTACAGAGTTCCTTGGCTGAGATGGGAGAACCCATCAGAAGGACAGCAGTCTCTACAGCACTTCACCAATCTGGGATTTATGACAGTGGCCAGATGGAAGCCAAAAAAGGCACATGACCAAGCGCCTGGAGTTTACAAAGAGGCACGTGAAAGACTGAGAGCATAAGGCAAAATATTATGTGGTCTGATGATACAAAAATGTAACTCTTAGGTCTGAATGCAAATCACTATGTCTGGAGAAAACCAGGTACAGCTCAACACCCTTCTAGCACCATCCCTACCGTGAAGAACAGTGGTGGCAGCATCATGCTATGGGAATGCTTTTCAGTAGCAGCGACTGGGAGACTGGTAAGGATAGAGGGAACAATGAATGGAGCCAAATGCAGGCAAATCCTTGATGAGAACCTGCTTCAGAGTGCAAACAACCTTAGAGATTTATGTTCCAACAGGACTATGACCTCAAGCATACAGCCAAAGCAACGCTGGAATGGCTTCAGAACAAGAATGTGAAAGTCCTTGTGGCATAGTCAAAACCCACACTTGAATCCCATTGAAAATCTGTGGAAAGACTTGAAGATTGGTGTTCACTGCCGCTCCCCATCTAATTTAAGAGCTTGGGAAAATCTGCAAAGAAGAATGGGAGAAAATCCACAAATCTAGATGTGCAAAGCTGATACAGACGTACCAAAGACGACTCAAAAATATAATCGCCACCAAAGGTGCTTCTACAAAGTATTGACTCAGGGGTGTGAATACTTATGTCAATTAGATATTTCTGTATTTAATTTTCAATACATTTAAAAACATGTTTTCACTTTGTCATTATGTGTAGATGGGTGAGAAAATAATAAATGTAATACATTTTTAATTCTGGCTGGAACACAACAAAATGTGGAATAAGTTAAGGGGTCTGAATACTTTCTGTAGGCACTGTGTTTAAAAGTGAGTGGCTATTTTTACAAGGATATAAGTGTATGTTTCTTGTAACCAGATATGATATAACTAACAGAGTAAATTGAAAATATGAAATGTGCAGAATGTTTTCCCTCTTGTTTTAATTATGTTAAATAGATGACATGTTTACTGCATATTTGATTTACATTACATCAATGTAAATATAGTTTGTAAATTTTATTTTGTATATTTTTTGTGAAATGTTTCTTAAATCACATTTTAATAAAGAAAATGTATAGACAACAACATAAGTTCTTTATCAGGCAGAGGGTACTAACTCAACCAAAAAGGTATATCAATCCAGTAACTATTTGCATACAGCCAGTGATCTAAGCTATGTACATTTGACGGTTTGGTGAGCTAATAATAAACTGTTGAGATGATAGCTTGTTCAGAACAAATAATTCCCTTATCATTCACAAAAATGTTGATGTTCCAAAACAGAGAAGAGTATTTAAAATGGCAATGCTCTAATGGTAGTTGCAGGGGTTAAAGCAACAACAACAAAATCCCATGACTAAAACTGTCGATCTCAGATGGATTGTTTGAGGGGCCAAGTAAACTTCCCCTTTCATGTAAAAAGTCATGACCATCATGATTTTAGGGAAAGATGATCATTTTGTACATGTATTAACCTGTGAGTTTGACCAATAACTTTTTAAATATTTTTAATATAAAAACATTGAAAACATTTATAAACAAATCCATATGATGGAAATCCGTCGCAGTGATGGAGAACTTGAACTCCTGTACTGTAGTTACCTAGTGCTGATTGATAGACATATCTGTGATTGACTGTCCACACTTCCTAGCTACTCAATCATCATCATGACATAATCAGAAAGCTCCCAATTCAATGGGTAAATACACTAAACAAAAACATAAACACAACATGAAACAATTTCAAAGAATTTACAGAGTTAAAGTTAATATAAGGAAATCAGTCAATTCAAATGAATTCATTAGGCCCCAATCTATGGATTTCACGACAGGGAATATAGATATGAATCTGTTGGTTAGATACCTTAAAAAAAAGGTGGGGTGTGGATCAGAAAATCTGTCAGTATCTGGTGTGAATACCATTTGCATCATGCAAAACTACAAATCCCTGCAAGGTCCTGCACGTCATCTCTAGCTAACACTTTTGCTAACAGGTATTGTGTCAATTTAAAACTAGCACAAGATAGTTCACAAAATTGTAAATTTAAAGACATTTTGCCAATTTATTCATTATTACATTTAACTAACATTAGATAGTTAATCCAGAGATTCTTACCTTTGCCTTGATTCGACAGTCTCGTCCAGATCATGGCATTTGTAGTTCTTTATCATAACCATATTAGCAGCTAATTTGCATTTAATTTTTGCGGAGTTAATCCAGGTAAATATATTCATAAATAACCTTGTCCTAGTGGGATTTACAGTTATCAAAACGTCATGAGGGTAAGCCTACATGAAACACAGCCCTTATTTTAAGTGTTTCTAAAATCCCCTATGGGAAAAATTTATGGTGGAAAAACAATTGGAACCATTTCCCTGTTTGACCGCTAGGTTTTATGGATATTATGACTCATACTGTGGTACTCTATGACCAGTTTACATACACAAGCATAAATTTGATCCCAAATAAAAAAGCCATGTAACATTCTTTTAACATGTTTTATTGTTAGAGATATGAAACCATTCTTTACATATACAAACACATCTAGGTACAGGATACACTTTTGCGCATTCAAACCACTCCAAAGCATAGTCTTCATTTAGTATAAATGTATAATGAATCAATAAGACAGTTTTTTATATTGTAGTGAAATGTAACACTTGAAAACCAATCCATCTCTTCGTATCCAAGAAAATCTCAGATTCTCATCCACTTACTTTAATTTGTAACCAAGCATACTGTACCTAAAGATACACCAGTCTGTCAATGTTTTTAGTTGCTGAGTTGCTACAAGGATCGTCTGTGAATTGTGTAATAACTTATGCAACCATGAGAACACGGTCTCTGACTATATAATTTGATGACTTAGTGAGGGATGTAGGGGATGAGGGTTTGAGAGCTGAAAGCCTCAGGCCGAGACTCCTAACTTGACTGAGAAGGAGGTTCCGCAGGAGCAGCCGTGGTCTGCCTGGGGGTTCTTCAGCATCTGGAAGGAGGAGCGGATCAGCTCCTGAGTATAGTCCAGTGTAGAGCCTTTCACAAACTCCAGGCTATCTTGGTCCACAATGATCCCTACCCCTCCCTGCTCAAACACCCTGAGAGAAAAAAATGGGGTGCAGTGGAAAGAGTTTAGAATGGATTAAAAAAGGGGCATTCGAAGGGATTGAGGACAGAGAGATAGCACGTAACACAGTGTAATGATCAGATATACAAACCCACAGACAGTGTGGTGAAGAAAGCGCAACAGCTTCTCTTCAACCTCAGGACGCTGAAGAAATTTGGCTTGTCACCTAAAACCCTCACAAACTTTTACAGATGCACAATTGAGAGCATCCTGTCAGGCTGTATCACCGCCTGGTACGGCAACTGCACCGCCCACAACCGCAAGGCTCTCCAGAGGGTAGTGCAGTCTGCACAACGCATCACCGGGGGCAAACTATCTGCCTTCCAGGACACCAACAGCACCCGATGTCACAGGAATGGCAAAAAGATCAAGGACAACAACCACCCAAGCCCCTGCCTGTTCACCACACTAACATCCAGAAGGCAAGGTCAGAACAGGTGACTCAAAGCTGGGACCGAGAGACTGAAAAAGAGCTTCTATTTCAAGGCCATCAGACTGTTAAACAGCCATCGCTAACACAGAGAGGCTGCTGCCTACATACAGACTTGAAATCATTGGCCACTTTAATAAATGGATCACTAGCCACTTTAATAATTCTACTTTAATAATGTTGACATACCTTGCATCACTCATATGTATATACTGTATTTTATACCATCTATTGCATCCTGCCTATGCCACTCTGTCATTGCCCATCCATATATGTATATATTCTTATTCCATTCCTTCACTTAGACTTGTGTGAATTAGGTAGTTGTTGTGGAACACCTGAAACCCCACCTCTTTAAGGAATACCTAGGATAGGATAAAGTAATCCTTCTGACCCCCCCCCCCCCCCTTAAAAGATTTAGATGCACTATTGTAAAGTGGCTGTTCCACTGGATGTCATAAGGTGAACGCACCAATTTGTAAGTCGCTCTGGATAAGAGCGTCTGCTAAATGACTTAAATGTAAATGTAGATTACATGTTAGATATTGCTGCACTGTTGGAACTAGAAGCACAAGCATTTCGCTACACTCACAATAACATCTGCTAACCATGTGTATGTGACCAATACAATTTGATTTGATTTGAGATAATGATTGTGTTAGCACAAATAATTGTGTTACTGCTGCATGCCATTCAACACATTAAATAGTTAATTCATAATGAGTTCTTCTTGAATGATTACAGAGGAACAATCAATCAATGACAAATACCTGTCATCCTCGTTCCTAGTACTGTCAACGATAAACTTGTACTGGAACCCAGAGCAGCCTCCCCCTTCCACCTGTATTCTCAGGTACTCTCCCTTATCCATGATTTCTTCTAGCCTCTTAACAACACACAGAGAAGAGGGTAATTATGTCAGTCCTTGACATTGTGGAGTGTCCTTGTATCACTTGATCATCCCCCACAGTGTTGATGAAAGGGAAAGTGAGTGAGAAAAACAGTAGAACTTTACAGCCCACACATATGGGAATTATTTCAAATGAGAAGTTACATTATATATATTGTACATGACGTGTAAGCAATTTGAGTGAATAATTGCCCTAACCTGAACACATGATGCACTGAGGTATACTTTCTCTTCAACTGGACTGGACTCTGCTGGTTCCTCTTCGGCTGATGTGCTGCTTAATCGATAGAAATCTGTGTAGAGGGGTTGTGACCTTTGGGGACATCTCAGTAATATCGGTTGGCCCACATTGGTGACAAGGGGAGCAGAGCCCCTAAAATAAATACAATTATTCAGTCAAATCAGAGTACCAAAGATGCTCAAGACATACACATCACTCACTTTGAATATACACCACATGACCAAAGGTATGTGTACACCTGCTCGTCAAACATCTCATTCTAAAATCATGCCCATTCAGTCACAAGAGCATTAGTGAGGTCGGGCACTGATGTTGGCTCGCAGTCAGGGTTCCAATTTATCCCAAAGGTGTTTGGCAGGGTTGCGGTCAGGGCTCTGTGCAGGCCAGTCAAGTTCTTCCACACCGATCTCGACAAACCATTTCTGTATGGACCTTGCTTTGTGCACGGGGGCATTGTCATGCTGAGACAGGAAAGGGCCTTCCCCAAACTGTTTCCATAAAGTTGGAAGCACATAATCATCTAGAATGTCACTGTATGCTGTAGTGTTAATATTTCCCTTCACTGGAACTAAGGGGCCTAGTCCAAATCATGAAAAACAGCCCGAGACCATTATTCCTCTTCCACCAAACTTTACAGTTGGCATTATCCATTCGGGCAGGGGGCGTTCTCCTGGCATCCGCCAAACCCAGATTTGACCATTGGACTGCCAGATGGTGAAGCGTGATTCATCACTTCAGAGAACGTGTTTCCACTGCTCCATAGTACAATTGCGGTGAGCTTTACACCACTCCAGCCGACGCTTCCATGGCTGCTCATTTTATGAAGCTCCCGACGAACATTTCTTGTGCTGATGTTGCTTCCAGGGCAGTTTGGAACTCTGTAGTGAGTGTTGCAACAGAGGACAGCACTCGGGGTTCCCATTCTGTGAGCTTGTGTGGCCTACCACTTCGCGGCTCCGTTGTTGTTGCTCTTAGACGTTTCCACTTCAGAATAACAGCACTTACAGTTGACCTGGGCAGATCTAGCAGGGCAACATTTTTACGAACTGACTTGTTGGAAAGGTGGCATCCTATGACGGTACCACGTTGAAAGTCACTGAGCTCTTCAGTAAGGCCATTCTACTGCCAATATCTGTCTATGGAGACTGCATGGCTATGTGCTCAAATCCACTCATTATATAGCGTAGTTAGTTACAATTTCTTCATCCAAATAAAAACTATTCAACTAGTTAATGCTGACCAACTAAGTACAAATGAATGCAACTCTATGCCTATACTACAGACATATAAGGCCTAACGTTAGACTGACAGCAGTGCAGTCTACTAGTTACTACTACTTATGCTTCGATCACACCGTTAGTGTCATGGCATTTTGGCACACCAGAAGTACATTAATTTCCAATGGAACCCTTATGCGTCAAACTGTATGCATGACAGAAATGGTAGCAGAAGGTGAATGTTTAACTTTTGTTGCACACATATCCAGATGATGCTGCGTACCATTTTTCACAAAGACGCTATCGGTGTGATCGAGGCGTTCGCTGCAGGGAAGGGGTGGCAGGTAGCCTAGTGGTTAGAGCGTTGGGCCAGTAACTGGAAGGTTGCTGGATCAAATGCCCGAGCTGACAAGGTAAAAATCTGTTGTTCTGCCCCTGAACAAGGCAGTTAACCCACTGTTCCCTGGTAGGCTGTCATTGCAAATAAGAATATGTTCTTAACTGACTTGCCTAGTTAAATAAAGGTTAAAAAAAATAATTAAAAGAGCGTCTGTGCAAAATTCTACGCTTACAGTTTGACGCATATGTTGTTAGAATTTATGTTTATGCACTATAGGCTGTTAGCAGATTGGTTGAAGGTGAATGATGTTTTGTTACACACACAATGCAGAGGGGGTATGTAAAAACTGACCACCACAGGCCATAAAAGCTGTGGACAGTCTGGAGAGGGGAGGGGTGCATCTCTCTAGACCAACCAGGAGTTTAGAATACTGGACAATACCATATTAGGAACTGTTTCAGTGAATGGTCGAGGGGGACACAAGATGGAGCTGCTCTACCCAACAACCAGATGTGGAGAAGGAAAACGCCAAGGGGCTTGGACAAGTTGGGGGGCCCACAAAGGAGGAGCAAGAGTATGAACCATGCTAAATCTCTACTATGATAGGCCAACTGGAAGAGTTGAGAATAAACTTGTCATAGTATAAAACTACTATTTTGAGTACATTCCACAGTTCTCTGATCTACCCTGCGCGGAGATCCAATGAACCCGTATATACAAAAATTGCATTTGCCATTTATTGTTTGAGTTTAATTAAAATACTTAAACTATATTCGGTGACTATGAATCACATTTTGTCCTGATGCCAGATTTGAAATGACGCAAATCTCTTTCAATGTTGATAAATCCAATGTAGGTACCACATAGAACGCAATACTACAAAGCAAACACAGCATTCTATTGGAAATTAATGTAATTCTGGTGTACCAAAATGTGAAAACACTGTCAGTGTGATCGAGGCGTTACCCCTTGATCACACCAATAGAGTTTTGAGCAAAATAATAGGCAGCATCATCAGAAGTTCAACATTCACCTTCTGCTACCATTTCTGTCAAGCCGTCTACACATACTTTGGATACATCCAACATAGGAACCACAGAACACACTGCAACTGCTCTTGCGAGGCAAACGCAGCGTTCCATTGGAAATTCATGTATTTCCGGAGTACCAAAATGCGATAACACTGTTGGTGTGATCGAGGCATTAGCTTTGGAACACAACCTGTCTGTTGGTTAGTATTGTGGTAAGTTTTTTTTCTCCATCGCCACCCACCAGAACGATGCACAACTCTGGGAGTCCAACCTGTTTCCCAAAGCCTATAGCGATGGGTCCAGCCTTGGGGTCATGCATAAAGGCTCAGTGGATCATGAGAGCTGGCTCGACCCATGTGTAGCTAGATCAAGACACACAACGTTGACTAAGTACAAAGTATTTGTCTGATTAGATGATAGGACAATGTTTTATTAACAGCAATCAAACTTTTACGTAGCTAACGTTAGATGACGAAAGCTTGATTGGCCCAAAATGATAACCAATGCTGTAATATTAAGAGCGCGGAATGGACAGAATTAAGTTATTTAAATGCCTTCTTAAACAATTCTCTTATATTTCAATACCCATAGAATTGCTTATTGTATACCTAGCAAGGGTCCATGCTCTTGTCTTTGTCGCACTCAACATAGCTCCTCGAAGAACGAATGACATCTTCCGTAACACTGTAGCTAGAAAGCCCACCCCGAACATGGAGAACTGTGGCGTCAGATCAAGAGACGAAAAACCCTTGGTCATGACGTCATAAGAAACGCCTACCGTGCAATATGTAAAATATCTGATTCGTTACTTTCAACGCCAGTCAGCGGACCTTGTAGATTCGCGACAGTTTCCTGTGACAAGGAGTGTCTGTGGGCCTGCACTTGAAGCAAAGATTTTTTTTATAAGTAACCCAAGATAGACCAGAGCCTGTCGTTTCTAATGGGAGAAAATGAATTATCGTTGGAAGAACAAGCAAGGAGGTGGGCAGAGTCAAGAACGAGCTAGTGAGATCCTATTGTCGCGTTCTAGCATTTATTTGCATATTTCTGTTAGGGAATACCTACTCTGCGCAGTGTGCGTGTGCAGTAACGAAATTCGCCCTTGCACTCCTTCTAAACAACGCACTTTTTAGAAACGTTGACAAAGGGTAGTCTACAAAACACAGATTCCAGTTTTGGCAACAAAGAAACTGTAGGGGTGATAAACTGTTTCATCGATGAGAAAATGTGCAGAATTTCGGCCAAAATCCATATCGCTCAATCTTCTCCCACTGCCGGCAACTAGGGCTTTCTCTCATCACCATATTTGGTAGTGAGTGGAAACGCCAACCTGATGCTGGCTGGAATGCTTCATATTAATACATCCGGTGAAATATCTGGCTTATTGTTCTATCTGTGCCTGAAGGACGCAAGCGGTATGTATTAAAAAGTTGTTTTGTTCGCCTAATATATATTTTTCACAACTTATTATATCGGTGTATATTCAAACGAAGATAGAACGGTAGTTAACAAGTGAATGTTGGATTGATGGATTTGTTACTGTAGACCAGGGGTTGCCAAACTTTTTTTTCGTCCACACGACCCCATTTGGATATTTGAAAATTCTCGCGACCCCAACCAGCCAATGTTTACATTTGGGGGGGCTATGGCAGGCAATTGCAAAACATTCTAACAGTAGAAAATAGTAAAAATAGAGAAAAATCCTGGAATGAGTAGGTGTGTCCACACGTTTAATGGTACTGTATATATATACCGTTCAAAAGTTTGGAGTCACATTTTCTGTCCATTAAAATAACATCAAATTGATCAGAAATACAGTGTAGACATTGTTAATGTTGTAAATTACTGTTGTAGCTGGAAACGGCTGATTTTGAATGGAATATCTACATAGGCGTACAGAGGCCCATTATCAGCAACCATCACTCTTGTGTTCCAATGGCACGTTGTGTTAGCTAATCCAAGTTTATAATTTTAAAAGGCTAATTTATCATTAGAAAACATTTTTACACTTATATTAGCACAGCTGAAAACTGTTGTGCTGATTAAAGAAGCAATAAAACTGGCCTTCTTTAAACTAGTTGAGTATCTGGAGCCTCAGCATTTGTGGGTTCGATTACAGGCTCAAAATGGCCAGAAACAAAGAACTTTCTTCTGAAACTCGTCAGTCTATTCTTGTTCTGCGAAATGAGGTGAGAAATTGCCAAGAAACGGAATATCTCGTACAACGTTGTGTACTACTCCCTTCACAGAACAGCGCAAACTGGCTCTAACCAGAATAGAAAGAGGAGTGGGAGGCCCCGGTGCACAACTGAGCAGGAGGACAAGTACATTAGTGTCTAGTTTATGAAACAGACGCCTTACAAGTCCTCAACTGGCAGCTTCCTTAAATAGTACCCGCAAAACACCGGTCTCAATGTCAACATTGAAGAGGCGACTCTGGGATGCTGGCTTTCTAGGCAGAGTTGCAAAGAAAAAGACATATCTCAGAATGGCCAATAAAAAGACAAGATTAAGATGGGCAAAAGAACAGAGACTGGACAGAGGAACTCTGCCTAGAAGGCCAGCATCCCAGAGATATTTCTGTATTCTTATTTTCAATACATCAATACATTTGTAAAAATGTCTAAAACATGTTTTCACTTTGTCATTATGAGGTATTGGGTGTAGATGGGTGTTTTTTATTTAATCAATTTTGAATTCAGGCTGTAACACAGATTGAGGATTTTTATTTATTTAATCAATGTTAGAATAAGGCTGTAACGTAACAAAATGAATACTTGTATGTATGAATACTTTCTGAAGTGTTTTCGGAAAGTATTCAGACCACTTGACTTTTTAAACATTTTGTTACGTTGCAGCCTTATTCTAACATTGATTAAATAAAAAAATGTTGCTCATCAATCTACACACAATGCCAAATTTATACATTTTTAAAAACAGAAATACCTTATGTAAATAAGTATTCAGACCCTTTGCTAAGAGACTTGAAATTGAGCTCAGGTGCATCCTTTTTTCCATTGATCATCCTTGTTGATGTTTCTCTAACTTGATTGGATCCACCAGTGGTAAATTCAATTGATTGGACATGATTTGGAAAGGCACACACTTGTCTATATAAGGTCCCACAGTAGGCAGTGCATGTCAGGGCAAAAACCAAGCCATTAGGTCGAAAGAATTGTCCGTAGAGCTCAGAGATGGGATTGTGTCGAGGCGCAGATCTGGAGAAGGGTACCAAAAAATGTCTGCAGCATTGTAGGTACCCAAGAACATAGTGGCCTCCATCATTCTTCTTTTTTTTCTTTTTTTTTTATACATTTAATATATTTTATTTTAAAGGATTTTCTTTTGCAATTTTGTACAAAACAAAAGCACACACGGGAAAAAATAGTAATAAAATAAAAATACAGCTGCTGGTATTGCTTAGGCAAGACATGGGACAAGAATAGAGCAACAATGAGTCACAACAACAGTAAGTCATCCTAGTCAGTTTTCAGTCAGTCTTTGTCCAGAAACAGAACCCAAACCTTGAGATATCTGCTGGAGGAGTTGGTCCTAAAAAAACAAATATTTTCCAAGTTAATGGTGTTAATCATTTTTGCTAGCCATCTACTGAAGCAACGGGTGTGGGTTACTTCCATTCTGTGGGGATTATTTTTTTAGCAGCCACCATTCCGAACATCAGAGCCTGTGGTTCCTCATAGGACGATCTTAGAACTGACTCTGAACAGCCAAAGAGAGTGAGTTCTGCTTCAGGGTCAGGCCCTCTCATATAACTTTGAGTACCAATCAAAGATGTTCCTCCAATAATTATTGAGTATGGGGCAGAGCCAAAAAAGATGAGTTAAGGAACCCTCTGAGGCTTTACACCTGTCACAGTGGGGAGACCTGGGGGTAAATTCTATGTCATTTGGTTTTGGAGTAATGAAGTCTATGCACGACTTTGTATTGTATCAAATGATATCTGGCATTGATGGAACAGGAGGGAATTCTTGACAGGGCTTCTCCCCATAGATCATCTGAGATCGCAATATTTAACTCTTTACCCCAGGTCTCCTTGAGATGGCTAGTAGAGGCCTCTGTGTAGTTGGATGCTCTGTGAGCATTCTCTCTCCTTTACCCTCTTTTGTGCATTTTCTGTGGCCTCAGTCTGTGTGGCTGGTAGATCTGGAAGAGCTCTGAGGTGTGTTTTGTTCCTTCGTACCTCTTCTGAGCCTGTGTCCACCACATAGGAGCGTGGGGCATCCGCTTTCCTCACCACTATTGCTGGTGTCTTTGAGTTTGTAATCCACACACATTGACCTTCGGTCAGCTCTGGCCTCTCCTTAGCACGGTGTGTTCGATTAAAGTCTCCAGTTTGCGTTTGTTTCAGCCGTTTGTCCCTCTCAGCGAAGGCCTTCCTGTTAGGCCATCGGGGTTTAAGCTGAGCCGGCGAGACAGGCAATGGGGAACGCAGCCTCCTGCCCATCAGGAGCTCGGCAGGCGACGGCCCATGATGCAGTGGTGTAACTCTGTAAGCTAACAGAGCCCTGTATGGATCCTTGTTCTTTTTCAGCAGTCCCTTGACTGTTTTCACAGCTCTCTCTGCCTCACCATTACTCTGTGCATGGTAGGGGCTACTGGTCACATGTATGAAGTCATATTCTGCTGCAAAAGGAGCTCGCAGAGAACTGGGGAGTGTTATCTGTAACCAGGACCTCAGCGACCCCTTGCCTGGAAAAAATTGACTTTAATCCATTGATAACACCAGCTGATGTGGTTATACGTGTCTTTGCTATTTCAGTGTATCTTGAGTAGTAATCTACCACTAGCAGATAAGTGTTATTTTTCCAATAGAACATATCTGCCCCTATCTTTTGCAGAGGCCGTTTTGGCAGCTCCGTTGCCATCATTGGCTACGGATGACAAGGTTGACATTTTGTACAGACCTCACACTGGGTTACTAGCTTGGCAATCTGAGTACTCAGACCAAGCCACCACACTGACTGTTGAGCCCTCAGTCTGCATTTGGTTATCCCCATGTGTCCATCATGCACTCTGTCTAGCATTTCTGGTTGTAGAGTCTCTGGGATAACTATCCGTTGTCCTTTCATGAGAAGGTCTCCATTACAGTGGAAGTCACTTTGGTGCACCCAATAGGGCTTCAGCAGCTGAGGCAGTTCCTCCTGCCTGGGCCATCCCCTTTTGCACTGTTGCACTCTGTTGGCAGATGTGGTCTCGTTGTTGCTCCTCTGCAATCTGCTGCAGTTTGGTCTGAGATGCAGGTAGACTGTCCCTTATTGCATTAATGGACACCTGAACCTCACCCTCTAGACATTGCTCCTCCACTGATAATGGACGTTTAATTGGGGCCCTGGAGAGTGCATCCGCTGTGATCAGTGCCTTCCCTGGCACATACACCATTTTGTAGGTGAACCTCAGTAATCTGAGGCGGAAGCGCAGAACTCTGGGAGGCAAGTCGTCCAGTGCTTTTGTCCCTAACAGAATCAACAGTGGTTTGTGGTCAGTCTCTGCCGTAAACTGCAGGCCAATAAGGTTTTGGCTGAGCCTTTCACATGCCCATGTGATAGCAAACGCCTCCTTCTCCACTTGAGCATATCTTTGCTCTGTGTCGGATAAGCTTCGGGAGATGTATGCTATTGGACGCCACTCCATGTTGTCCTGCATCTGTGTGAGGACCGCCCCTAGCCCAAAGGATGATGCATCTGCTGATACTTTTGTCTTAGCGTGGGGACGGTACTGGGCCAGCACTCTCTGTGAGGCCAGATCTCCTTTGATTTTGTCAAATGCTACCTGTTGCATGTGACCCCATGACCAGTCATTCTCTTTGGCTAGTAAGTCTCTCAGAGGTTTGGTTGTATCTGAGAACTGTGGGAGGAACTTACCCACATATGTGGCCATGCCTAAGAAGGTCCTGACTTCAGCCACATTCTGGGGTCTGGGCATATCTGTGATGGCGCTGATCTTCTCTGGGTCCGGCTCAATTCCAGCTGCACTGATTTTGTGTCCCAAGAACAAGACCTCTGATTGTGCAAAAGTGCATTTTTCATTGAGTGTCAGGCCAGTCTCCTGGAGTCGGGTCAGAACTGCTGTGAGCCTTACATCATGTTCTGCTTTGTCCCTTCCGCACACGAGCACATCGTCCGCGTGGACTATGACGCCACTCAGCCCATCCAATAGCTGGGACATGCGTCTTTGGAAATGCTCAGGACCGGAAGCGGTTCCAAATGGCAAAACATTAAAACAGTAACGGCCAAACGGTGTTATAAACGTTGTGAGTGCCCTACTCTCTGATGACAGCGGTATCTGCCAGAAACCTGAGCGGGCATCCAGCTTTGTGAAGACTTGTGAGCCATCCAACTGAGCCAGTGACTGCTCCACTGATGGTAAGATGTGTCTCTATCTGCAGAGTGCCTCATTCAATTTAGTCATGTCCACACAGATCCTTATTTCCCCATTGGCTTTTGGGACTGTATGTTTGTTTTACTCCATGTGTAACTATGTGTTGTTGTATGTGCCGAACTGCTTTGCTTTATCTTGGCCAGGTCGCAATTGTAAATGAGAACGTGTTCTCAATTTGCCTACCTGGTTAAATAAAGGTGAAATAAATGAAATAAATAAAATCCCTGCACACCAGTCTGTGGGACTCTCTATTTTAGACACCGCCCCAATTTCTTCCATCCTCCCCAACTCTTCCTTTACTCTGGCCAATAAAGGGATAGGCACCTGGCGGGGGGTGGTAAGGGCATAGGGGACAGCATCTCTTTCAGGCAGATTTTGTGGTCACCTTCTATCCTTCCTAGACCAGAAAACCCTTTTGGGAATTTCTTTTTGAAAACCTCACCTGGGTCCTCCAGTTCGCTCACTCTCTCAATAAGTTGCAATGCTTCAATTGCTGGCAGCCCCAGCAACGGTCTGGCTAGAGAGTCAATGACGAAGACAGGCTGGATGGCACTTTTGTCTTTACTCTCCAGTTTAATCACCAAGTGCCCTACCACTGGTAAAATCTTATTACTGGGCCCTTACAGTTTTTTGTTTGTAGAGAGTGTGGGGTTTTTATAAGGTTTTTTGACATGCTTAACTAACTATAAGCTAGTAGGGCTTCTTATGCATTAAAGTTTGAATTGCTGACTCTTGTGAACCTGCATTTTCCATTGTTCTCACTTTTACCAGTGCTCAGGGCCTAACCATGAACAAGCAGTCTGAAATGTGTGTGTGTATGAAATATGTGTGTGTATGCAACAAATGTATCAGTAGTGTGGGCGCTGTACTGTGTGGCCGGGGCTGTGCTAATCTTAGAGAGACACAGGAGGGGGGTGAATCAGGAGACTGCTGAATAGACAATAACAGATCAACTATACACACGAAAAACATATGTGAGGTTCTGAGTTATGCACTATAACCCAATACTATAAACGTGATCAGCAACTATATTATATGTGATTGAATACTATAACAAATGTGATTTGATATTGACAAACTGTCTGGGCGCCTGGATGTCTGTGTGTGTGTGCTGGAAGTAACAGTTAGCTCAGATAAGAAGCTGGGAAGCTGTAGTTAGCCTTGAGCGAGAACAGTGGACAACATATACAGGTGCAGATATCTCAGACAATGTTATAAAACTGTCTGACCCCAGTCTTTGGGGTGAAGGAGCGTAATCTACACAGCAACAGCGTCGGGACATCATATGCGCTAAGGGGCCAGGACCTGCTTAAGGCGCCAACATCAACGATAGGCTGGGTGAGTCTAAACCACGCCCAGTCTCTACTCTGACAGGCTGGCTCGGAAGTGGGAACTAACCTCTGTCAGGGTATAATATAATATCTTTGTCAGAAACAAATCAGTTCTCTGTCTTATCCTGCGTGATGAAACATTGAACCCGTATATACGGAAATTGTATTTGCCATTTATTAACTTTTGAATTAAACAATTATTTTAACCAAGTTCAGGTGTACTATTGTTCCTATCTCAGTTGAACTTTCGCAACCCTAACAAATGGTGACCCCGACCGTGAACTGAGGGAACTTCGCTGGACATTGAGCCATCCAGCCTTTGGCCTAGACTGTCGCCAGATGGGGTCCTCTCACAAAAAGCCCGGGTCTACTAAAAAACAGGCAAGCAGAGCCTATTGTTTCAAAACTGAAATTCTACATATTGGATTTAACCAAATTTATTTTGTGAGAAAACCTAACTGGTGTAAGTTACTAAATTTTTTAACCATATGTTCACTACAGGAAAGTAAGGATAAAACTAACTACGTATTATTTAATTACGTACTACTTGATGGCGAATGCATTTTCAATTGGCCAACAGAATGACAATGGAATGACTGTGTGTATGACGTGATATTAAAAGCCTGTGTGTGTGTGTGTATGTATATAAGCTAGGGTTGTCTCAAATGTCTATACGATTAGGGAAGTGAGTGAGGACAATGGCAACATTAACCACCGTGAGTGGCGGAATATTGGAAATAAGTTCTAATAATTGAACGGCAATATACCGGGTTCACAGATTTTTATGTGTTACATGGTTTGTTGGATATAAGATAAATTGTCGCTTAATGTTAAAGTGGACGGCAACATAGTCCAGGGAAAGGCAGAAGAATTGGAGATAAGATAAGTCTAGGTGGGCCCTCGACGGCAATTCACTGTATAAGACATGTTCCCTGTACAAGCGAACGGCAATTACGCTGGATATAAGATAAGTTGGGTTTTATGCGCATATGACCGAACGGCAGTGTTTTTGGATATAAGATAAGTTCGCTGATTGAAATAAGACGTGTTGGAAATAAGATAAGTCACACTGTATGATTGTTTTGCTTTATGATTGAACTTTTATGTATGTATTGTGTCAGGCTACTATAATAACGGAAAATGAGGACATGTATATAAATTACATAACCATATATACTTAAGTTACATTAACCACATACTATAATCTCACATTATTTCACGGACACTCTAGTCTAACTAGGTAATAACAGATAAAAACAAAAATTATAAAACAAAAGTTATAATAAGAAACTAATATGGCTAGACTGGGTGGAGAGCTGTACAGAGAATGGACAGAAGATGGCAGTATTGCAGCACTCAACGGTCTCCCAGTCGACGGGGAGCCTGTTTGAATGCTGGTCACATAACAGAAAACTTAAAACCAATTCGGGGTAGAGAGAATACAGTTAATAACTTATTTAGGTTCAATTTTGGTACGTTTACACTTTGGAGTAGAGAAAGTTGAGAAGTTGATTTTACTTATACGATAGTTTTGATGCAAAACTCAGTTGGAGTAAGTAGATGTTTTGCCTAGAGGCATAAATAAGACAGTTAGTTTTGGTATTTACTTATACGATAGTTTTGATGCAAAACTCAGTTGGAGTAAGTAGATGTTTTGCCTAGAGGCATGAATAAGACAGTTAGTTTTGGTATTGTATTGGCTACTAATCAGTGTATGTTGCTGGAGACAGGATGGTTTGTTTTGTAACGACGTAAAATAACGTCACTAGGGGGATACACGATTACGTTACTCGAATGGATTTGGTCATTGTTCTGGTACACTATTTCCTTTACTTCTTGCAGTATATTTTGATTAAGAGATGTTGATTGACGTTGTATATTCTATTCAAGATCCAACCTTTGTGATAAATTGGGTTTGGTTTGTCGAATCCGTACTATTGCCTGTTGCAGTTAGTTAACAGTGATTTACAGAGAAACGGGATACAATTTGTACTTTCCCCACCGGGTGTGGTCGTATCAAATTATGCCAGAGAAAATTGTTTGTGTCATTTAGAGGGAAAATGCGTGCATTATAGCTTTGCTTCACTTTTCAAAAGTGGCTAAAAGTTATTGGTTTTTGTTTAGGTAACACCAAGGATTTCGAACAAGAAGTAAACGTAGTCTAAACGTGATCTGTTTTCATTATGGTGAACAATGACCGGCCCGCAAACTGGTATGGCTGGCTGGGAGTTTTTAAAGGGACAGTACACGTTTATCACAGTTGTGTGAATGAGTTACATGAAACATCGGGGAAATTTAAAACGAACGATTTGAGGGTATTATCATAATTATTAGTTTTTGTTTTTGTGGTAAACGTTTGGGTTAAGGGGTTTTCCGTGTTCCGAGAGACAAGATAATATTAGGAGTTTTATTTTCTGAGTTTTATTTAGACAAGGGACTTTTTTAAGATAAAGGGTTCTTTTGATATGTCTAGATATGGTATGGAACACGAATGTAGGTGTAACCTTTTGACCTGTTTTTCATTGCATTTTCCTGTGATTTGATCACTCACGGGGGGATGTAGTGAGAATAATGAATTTGTGGTCATTTGAAATACTAATTTTGAGGTAAATCATATAATGGAGTTTATAGCTCTTGAACATAATTGTAGTTTGAACCACTGAGGAGTCAGGATTCTGTTTTTAAACATTGGCTATGAAGGTTTTGAATTGGCTATTATTGATTTGGTATTACAACAGAAAAAATCCCATTTGTCATCGATAATAAATATGGGATGATATGATACATTGAGGTTTGAACAGGATATATTTTAAGCCAATAGGGCAGGAAAGTAATAGGTTTCAGTTCTTAGAGGAGTGATCCTGAGGGGAGAGAGCTTATTTAAATAGTATTAAAATTATTGATAGGATAGGGATAGGTTTATTAAGGTTATGTAAGGACTTTAGAGATTGACACTATAAGACATGTTGTTGTTATTTTTAAATCCATGATAAAGTCAAAACAGTGAGACATAAAGGAACTATTATTAGAAAAAGGCAGACAGATGGGTCTACCCCGCACTGTTGAGACCTTGAAGGTTTGAGAGCAGAGTGGGGAGGGGGGCCAGGAAATGAGCAAGGTAGGCTGTGAAAAAAGATAGGATATAAAGGGTTTAACATATATAAACAGCACAGATACATTTTAAAGTAGATGGGTCACTTGACAGTTCAATAATGTAGAACATAATAATATTTTACTAATCTTACCTAAGTCATTATTTAGAGTAGGTAAGGTTGTTACCTGGCCAGTGCCAGGTATCAAACGGGGGAGGGGTACTTTGTGGTCTAGGATAGGATGGGGCCTATTGGATAATAAACTAATAATAAAAAAAGAATCTAGCTAATAAATAGGCATAGAAGTTAAATATATAATCAGATAGAACAAATGACAAACTGTTTGTTAACCAAACCTGTATGTCCAAGATTTTATGCACTACAGGTGAATTACAGGTGAACTCACTCAATCCAGTCCCTGAGGCCTGTTGGGGGGACCATACCAAGGACTCCTGGTAACAGCTAGCTGAAATAGCTACCCGGATTCATATCACACTGCGGGAGGGTAAGACACATTGACACTGTCGAACAAGCACAGTGTCCGAGAGGAGAACTGGAATTAACAGAATTCTGGGGGCCATCTCTCGGATGAAGATTTCCTTTTCCCGTCATTCCATCCCTGTGTTTGTTCATAGAAGTGAAAGTGTGTCTGGCTTCTTGCTGATGATGTTTTCTCTGGGAGAGGGTGGGGCTTTACAGGATTTCTTGTAGTCCTGAGCTGTCTGATTAGGATACGATGGGCATGTTACCATCACAGTACTGCCAGAACCACCACCAGTTCCAACAGACCAGGTTCAGCCGGCCTCCTCCACCACTTCAAGACCAAGTCCCACACCACCACCTAAGCTCTCCAATCTGGTACAGGTAATAAATGTGAAAGACATCTCAGATAGTGACCAATTGGGGACTGAAACTGGTTATGAGGGTAGGGAGAACATGTGGTTGGCCTATAAGAGATACACTGCCAAAACACTTAATAGAAAGGACTGTGTCGTATGTGGACATGCCAGACCTATTCTGGCTGCTCACCCATTTGCCCTAAGTAATGGGGAAGGTTGGATGTGTATATTGGAAAGTTTAAGCCAAATTTAACCCTGTGTAAAACTCTGAGTCTTGTGTTCCCGGGGGTCCCTCCCCAGAGGACACCATTGGGGGTTAAGGCATATGGGGGATATTACAGCTGTAACACTGGTACAGGTAGGGGTATAGACTATGGGAGGCTCCCTACTACTGACTGCATAATTAATAACCTCTGTCAGGGTATAATATAATATCTTTGTCAGAAACAAATCAGTTCTCTGTCTTATCCTGCGTGATGAAACATTGAACCCGTATATACGGAAATTGTATTTGCCATTTATTAACTTTTGAATTAAACAATTATTTTAACCAAGTTCAGGTGTACTATTGTTCCTATCTCAGTTGAACTTTCGCAACCCTAACAAGAGCAAAGGGCCATCTCTGCTATAGCTATACAGCCTAGTTGGGATAGCTGTCACTGCTGCCCAAGTGTCTAGTTTAAATGACACAACCTCCCCATTGAGTTTAATGTCTGAATGCCAGCCAGCATTGTTTTCCTTTACGTCTCCCAGAAAGATGCTGTCCTGCTGTACCTCCTCTGAGACCTCATGCATTTGCTTTAATCGACAGACAGCTGAAAAGTGTCCTCTCCTGTGACATTTCCTGCATTCCGCATCCTTTGCTGGGCAATCTTTCCATCTGTGGAAAGGGGATTTCCCACATTTGCGACAAACACTTGAACTAGCTACTGGTGCTGTCTGTGATTGTTTTCTCCACGTCTGGCTCTGTTCTGTGTTTCCCTACGTTTTTTGTTTTTTTTTAGCTCTGTATGAAAATGCATGTATTTCCTCACTCTCTTCGCTCTGCAAGGAGCTGCTGTCGCGCAGTATCGTCTTCTGTCTTTTTACTGTCTCACTCTGCCTAACCTGGTTTACCGCTTTGGACAAGGTAAGCTGGGAATTCAACTGTAACTTTTCAGAAAGTGATATTTCTTATTCCGACTACAATCCGATCTCGGATCAGCTCTTCCCTTAGCGCGCCAAACTGACAGTGTTCTGCTAGTTTGTGAACAGCTGTGATAAAACTGTTGGTGGTTTCACCCTGCTCCTGTTTGCGCATATTAAACCTAGTTCTCTCAAAAATAATGTTGTGTCTCCCTACAAAATACGTTTCAAAACAGTCTTTAACGGCACTGTAGTTAAGATTCTCTTCCTCGGTCAACGTTGAAGCATTTAATATATCCTCAGCTTCATCACCCATAGAGTAGATCAGTGTATTAACTTGAAATGCCTCGTTTTTCACGTTTAAGCCTGATGCTACACTGTACCTTTCAAAGGGCCATTTCGGCCAGTTTTGAATGTGCATACAAACCCGAAATCCGTCAGCACTAGCCACTGGCCTGTCCGTGTTTGCGCCAGAGTCCGTTGAACTTGGAGTCGCAAACCCTGAAATCCCGCCAGCTTCTTCCTCTTGCAAACATGTTGCTTAGCAGTAACTTAGTCATTGATCGTTAGCTAGCAAAATAATGATATGCGCTGTTTTATCTCCAACACTGTGCCCTCCCTGCTTTGAAACAGCCTGAATGTATGATTTACTTGGTACGTCCTTCACGTTTATGTGAATTTTAAAACTACTTCTGACACCATGTAGTATGATCTAAAATAATATCTCAAAGCAAAGTTGTTGCCTGTCAGTTTGTATGGAATATGGAACTCTGCTTTGGAGAAAAGCAAGACTGGAAGAGAGGAGTTTGTGATAGACTTGAGTTCCATATTTAGCCACAGGGGGGCAACAGTGTCCAATTTATCAGGGAAACCCAGTTGCCAGTACGGTAATGCCCTGGTGTTTGCAGCCCAGTAGTAATGCTTAAAGATGGGTAGGCCTAAGTCGCCACTTTCCTTGGGCTTTTGCAAGTGGGCTTTACGAATACGGTGTTTTTTGTAACCTTAGACAAATGACAAGATTGTCCAGTCCAAAGTCTTAAAAAATTATGAGGTAAGAAAAATTGGGAGATTCTGGCATAGATAAAGGAACCTGGGGGGAGAAACCGTTTCTATGGCATTTGTGCGCCCCATCATAGAAAGAGGCAATATTCTCCAGCTCTCTATGTTTTGTTTTAACTTTGCAACCAGTTCACTGTAGTTTAGCTTGAAGATGAGCTTTGGATTTTTAGACCCAGGTAAGTTAAGTGGGTATGCAGCACTTTAAATAGTATCCTCTCTAGCTCACTTGTTGTCAAATTATCTGCGATACACATGAGATCCCCTTTTCCCCAATGTATTGAATAGCCAGATAGTTTGCGAAATTAATTGATTAAGTCTAGTTGTTTAGGGACAGAGGCTACTGGGTCGGAGAGGTATAAAAGTACATCGTCTGCATATAACGAAATGCGGCTTTCTATGTTTCCTACTTTCAGACCTTGGATATTAGGATGATCCCTTATTTGTATCGCCAGGGGTTCAAGGGCGACAGCGAAGAGCAGAGAACTGAGTGTGTACCCCTGTAGGACAGATCTATGTAGTTCAAAGGGACTGGATGTGTCGCTGTTGGTCAGAATAGCGGATGTTGGGCAGGCGTAGAGCATTTTGACCTAGGTGATAAATGAGTCGCCAAATATAGTGAGTGCTTCAAACATATGACCATTCTATTTGGTCAAACGCTTTTTGAGCATATAGCGATATAACAGCCGCCTTGGAGCCCCTCCCCTGATTTGCACAAAGAATGTTCAGCAGCCTGCGCACATTAGAAAAACAGAACTTGCCGGGGATATACCGTCTGATCCAAGGAATAATGGTTGTTACATGTTTGTTCAACCTATTAGCAAGCACTTGTCATTTTTTTAAAATCGAAATTAAGCAATGCTATCGGTCTATAATTTGCAGGATCTGTTGCCTCTGCCTTTTTTTTAACAGACGGCAAATATTGGCTTCATACAATGATTTCGGCAAAATATTATTTTCTGTTGAATCCGTGATCATCCTGAGTAAGAGGGGAGCGAGAGCTTCACTGAAGGTTTTATAACATTCACAGCCAAAACCATGAGAGCCTGCAGCCTTTCCAGGTGGGAAAGCTTTTATTGCCTCGATTATTTCCGCTGTTGTGAAATTTGAGTTCAATTCTTTTTTGGCGCTATCATCAAGTTTTGGCCGGCTGATGGAATCAAAGAAAGCGGATATATTCATCCAGATGCTTTTGGTCTAATGTAACTGAGTTAAATTATTTGAATCAGTTGTTTATCCTTTTAGGGTATGTCAGCAAAGTGTCCGCCTTAGACCGGATGTTACGGATTGCTCTATTTGCCTGTGAGCCCTTTAGTTGTCTAGCCAGTAACCTTTCTGGTTTGTCCCCTAGTTCAAATTGTTTTTGTCTCAGCATTAGTAGGAGGTTACTGACCTGTGAACCAAGAATAGAATTGTATTCATATTTTAATTTCAAAATATTGTTGTAGTCAACCTGCGAGAGTGAAGTTCTGTATGTCTCCTCCAAAGCTGGGAGTTTTTTTTTTCTATCTCCTCCAACCGACTGCGATTCACTTTTTTTTAATAGCAGACTCATATGAAATATGACCTCTCATAACCACTTTAAAAGTTTCCCATGGTGTAGAATCAGATACCACTCCTGTGTCATTAGTCTTGAGGAACTCAATCAACTTGGCTGTCATGCTGTCAATGAATGCTTGGTCTGTGAGCAAGGAGAGGTTAAAACGCCATCTGTAATAAAGTATTGGTAAAGAAAGATTGAGGGACAACATAATTGGACTGTGGTCACTTATTAAGATGCTATGGTGTTTCGAATTAAGCACATTGGTTATCAGTTTGGAATCTATTAGAAAGTGGTCGATTCTAGAATAAGACTTGTGAACATGAGTAGAATGAGTTGTTTTTGTCTGTGGGATGTTGTGGTCTCCAGATGTCCACTAGATTCCTGGATTTGATATGATTATTTAGAATCTGGACAGAAGTGATATTAGAAGGAGTATGTGTAGACTGTAGACAGTCTGTCAAGATACGGATCAAGGTAACAATTAAAATCGCTTCCAATTATTCGATTAGTGGTACTAAGATCTGGGAGCAAATCAAAAACATTAGGAAAGAAATGTGGGTTGTCAATGTTAGGGCCATAAACGTTCAATAGGTTGACAGGAAAATAATGAATGTTCCCTGGTACAATGATATACCTACCGTGTGGGTCTGTAGACATGGAGGAGAGTTGGAAATGGATGTTTTTACGAAAGAGAATAGCGACACCTCTAGCTTTGGGTGATTGATAAACTTGAGAAATCCAGTTGGATCTCAGATGCCGCTGCACAGTGGCTTTTATGTGCATTTCTTGCAGGAAAATTATGTCAGCACCAAGTGATTTCAAACGCTTAAATATCATGCCCCTTTTGCGCGTGAGACCGTTCAAGTTCCACGAGACACAGCCTTAACATCTGACTGATTCCCGAGATCGTTTCCTGACATTTACATCCAAGAGCATTTAAAATAAAACATCTTAAGCATGTACAAATTAAAATCAAACTTGTCTGGCAGCAGAAAACAAAAACCAAACAGGGTAACAGACCACAGAGAACCCCCCTCTCCCCACTGCTTCCCCAGAGAAGCCCGCTCTCCCCACGGCTTCCCAAGAGAAACCCGCCCTCTCCACGGCTTCCCCAGAGAAGCCCGCTCTCCCCACGGCTTCCCCAGAGAAGCCCGCTCTCCCCACTGCTTCCCCAGAGAAGCCCGCCCTCTCCACTGCTTCCCCAGAGAAGCCCGCCCTCTCCACTGCTTCCCCAGAGAAGCCCGCTCTCCCCACGGCTTCCCAAGAGAAGCCCGCTCTCCCCACGGCTTCCCCAGAGAAGCCCGCTCTCCCCACGGCTTCCCCAGAGAAGCCCGCTCTCCCCACTGCTTCCCCAGAGAAGCCCGCTCTCCCCGCGGCTTCCCAAGAGAAACACGGTTCTCCCCATCTCACGTAATTGAGGACCGCCAGGTATGATGGCTAGAACAGACCCAATACTATGCTAGTAACCTAAACAGCCCTCTCCGCGGTTGTTGGAAAACAAAATGAATACGTTACCGCTTATGAATAAACATAGAATCCACTGTTTGCTCAGTCAATATCCCAGAAATGTGTGGCGAGTGATTTCACCCTTTCAGAGGGTTTACTGTAGTTTTGATAAGTAGGTTGCAGCCTCTTTGGCTTGGTGAAGACTTTTGTCATGCTGTTGTGATGAACATGCAGCTTTGCTGGAAAATGAAGCCCTCACCACCTGTAGAGTGCGGTGTTATGGGTGTAAGATGTATTTGGTAGCATTGCATTTAAATTGTTAAACTTGGGTCAAACGTTTCGGGTAGCCTTCCACAAGCTTCCCACAACAAGTTGGGTGAATTTTGGCTCATTCCTCCTGACAGAGCTGGTGTAACAGTCAGGTTTGTTGGCCTCCTTGCTCGCACACGCTTTTTCAGTTCTGCCCACACATTTTCTATAGGATTGAGGTCAGGGCTTTGTGATGAGCACTCCAATATCTTGACTTTGTTGTCCTTAAGCCATTTTGCCACAACTTTGGAAGTATGCTTGGGGTCATTGTCCATTTGGAAGACCCATTTGCAACCAAGCTTTAACTTCCTGACTGATGTCTTGAGATGCTTAAATATATCCACATAATTTTCCTACCTCATGATGCAAATATTTTGTGAAGTGCACCTGTCCCTCCTGCAACAAAGCACCCCCACAACATGATGCTGCCACCCCCGTGCTTCACGGTTGGGATGGTGTTCTTCGGCTTGCAAGCATTCCCCTTTTTCCTCCAAACATAACAATGGTTATTATGGCCAGTTTTATTTTTGTTTCATCAGACCAGAGGACATTTCTCCAAAAAGTATGATCTTTGTCCCCATGTGGTTGCAAACCGTAGTCTGGCTTTTTTATGGCGGTTTTGGAGCAGTGGCTTCTTGCTTGCTGAGCAGCCTTTCAGGTTATGTCGATGTAGTACTCGTCTTACTGTGGATATATACTTTTGGACCTGTTTCCTCCAGCATCTTCAAAAGTTCCTTTGCTGTTGTTCTGGGATTGACTTGCACTTTTCATACCAAAGTACGTTCATCTCTAGGAGACAGAATGCGTCTCCTTCCTGAGCGGTATGACGGCTGCGTGGTCCCATGGTGTTTATACTTGCGTTCTATTGTTTGTACAGATGATCGTGGTACCTTCAGGTGTTTGGAAATTGCTCCCAAGGATGAATCAGACTTGTGGAGGTCAACAATTTCTTTTCTGAGGTCTTGGCTGATTTCTTTTGATTTTCCCATGATGTCAAGCAAAGAGGCACTGATTTTGAAGGTAGGCCTTGAAATACATCCACAGGTACACACCTACAATTGACTCAAATTATGTAAATTAGCCTAACAGAAGCTTCTAAAGCCATGACATAATTTTCTGGAATTTTCCAAGCTGTTTAAAGGCACAGTCAACTTAGTGTATGTAAACTTCTGACCCACTGGAATTGTGATACAGTGAATTATAAGTGAAATAATCTGGTCTGTAAACAATTGTTGGAAAAATTACTTGTGTCATGCACAAAGTAGATGTCCTAACCGACTTGCCAAAACTATAGTTTAACATGAAATTTGTGGAGTGGTTGAAAAACTAGTTTTAATGACTCCAATGTAAGTGTATGTAAACTTCCGACTTCCACTGTATGTAACCGCTTTCAGGTCCAGATTGAAACTATGGATTTCCACTTAGCTTCCATCTGTTCTCCCTGATTGCTCTCACCTGCGCGGAACCTGTGAAATTTGCAGATTGTGGTACGTTTTGATTTATGTGCTGGCATTTTGATGACAAATTATTTCATTTAGTGAATGTTTTGGTCTTATCTTGTCATGTGATGTGTGACCTCTTTGTTGCAAGGCTGTTTTCATTTACCACAAGGGAAGGTTACCAAAATAACATATGTTACAAGGTGTGGCTCTTTGGCTTGGTTTCATTACTAGAATAACGAATAGTGACAATGCAATCTGTTTTCTATTCTCTCCAGCCTCTGCTGTTGGTACGGTGGTGATTGTGGACATCCACCCTTGTCCTAAACAACCATGCCAGCTCCATAAAGGACAGGCCTATGCTGTCAATGTGACATTCAAGTGGTAAATACTGTTGTTTTTTTGTTGTTGTTTTTTTACCAGGGAACAGTGGGTTAACTGCCTTGTTCAGGGGCAGAATGACAGTTAGGGGATTCGATCCAGCAACTTTTCAGTTACTGGCCCAACGTTCTAACCACTAGGCTACCTGCCTCCCCAAAATATATATATATCATCAACCAATTTGTTTTGTAGCCCTTCACATTCGTACCCATACTGGTTGAACATTTCAGATTTGGGCACTGATAAGCAGCTATTGGAATGCTGTGGCTGTACAGTAACATGCTATAAATGATGTCAGAGCTCAAACTCTGCGCTTCACAGCACTGTATGGGTTTTCTGACAGCCGTTCTGAACTTGAGCACCGCACATGACAAGAAGTTGGCCCCAACCCTCCAGCTAATTGGGTAACTTGTGCAACAAAAAACATTCTGCCAGCTTTTTGTGCGTATGGGAGACAAGTTAGTCCTCTCACTCAAACCCTTGTCAGTTTATTTTGTTGCACCTACCCCACATTTCCTAGGAATCTTCTTATGTTACTGAATGAGTATTTCCAGAATTTGTTACCTACAAATGTGGTGGAAAGTATAGTAAATGTAAAATGCACATAAAATCAAGTGTAATGTTTGGTTTCAGTCTTGTGTCTGGTGAACTGTTGCATCCTCAACTTTGGTCTAATAATTTCCCCATAATCTCAAAACTGTTCCCTTTCAATTGCTACCATGCTTATGCATATGCACATCATATTTCTTCTGTAAGAAGCGTTTAAATTTAGCCCTATTCATATAGGCCAATTTCCATGAGTGTAAAGGTTTAATTCAAAGTAAATGTTGCCTATATTCTTTTTCATCCTTCCTGCTTCTCGTTTTAGCAGTTGAGAGCCAGACGAGTAGAGCAATTGTCCATGGGGTGATCACTCATATTCCCATTCCTATTGAAGACGGCTGCAAGTCTGATAAAAGGGAAACGTTTGTGTATTGTTTGTCCCATATACCGGACACAATCTATACATTTGTCTATTCATTTCTATACTGAACTAAAATATAAATGCAACATGTAAAAGTGTTGGTCCCATGTTTCATAAGCAGAAATGAAAGATCCCAGAAACTGATGTGTATTGTCAACCAGTAATGGCTAGATTTGTAATTTTATAAAATCAGGATTTCTAAATTGTTTCATCTAATAAAAGTATTTAATTCATGTTAAGTGTTAAAGTTTTACCTTGGGAATTTGCTTTCACATCTGATTAACATTACAGAAAAACAAATGTCTGACAAAATGCTGTGAGCGGTTCATTTATCTTTTAAAAAGCATAACCAAATAACAAACACATGCCTCAGCATTTAAGATAATACAATTTTATTACATAGGATGACTGGCTTTACGCATTCACCGAGGTAAGACTGATGCACAGACATCCCTCATTTGAAAAGCAACAAGTGCATGCAATAGAATTGCAGACTAGAATGAAACTAGATTTTCTTGGTCAGCAGCATAAAGAATGAAAGTAAGAATTCCAGAGACATTTTACATACAGGATAAACTGGTTTGATACAAAGTTAACTTAAAATTAGACTTTACAAGGGATGAGAATATATTCCCAACACAAACTGAAACAGTACCAGAACTGTGAAACTGATAAGGACTTGGGGCTAATCATAGATGTATGGGCCAACATCCTAAAGCAGCTTCACAATAATGAATATGATTCCATCTTTTGACATCTGAAATAATTCAAATATGTTGACTCTCAGGAGGAGGAACCGGTAGTTAAAGACTCATATTGTGCTTTTTACTGAGGAACCAAATGCAGTTTGTTCCATATCCAAAACAATTACGTTTATCAATGATCCATCCTCTTCAAGTCATCTTCAGGTGCTTTAATTGTTTGCCTAAAGGCGTCCACATACATGGGTTCAGTTTGCTCCGAGCAGAACTTGGCTAGGCGAAGCCAATGTCTGTGCTCTCATACTCCCTAAAGACCTTTGCTTGGAAACGAGAAAAAAGCGATGATATTACTGTTTGTCCATATAGAGACGCCGTAGCAACAACAGACAGAAACACTTAATCAAAAACATCAGACTTAATTAATCTAAGATAAAACAAGAAATTTGTCAGGTCTTAAGTTGCGCAATTTTACATCTAGCTAAAATCTTTGATGCCATGAAAAAATATGCTTGAAAACTAGTCATCTCTCATTGAATGACAAACACTTCATGTTCCCACTCCTGCTAGGAAGTAGTACTGTTGACCAATCACCGATGAAGGGGCTAGCATGCTGACCAGTCCGCGCACATATTGATTTTGTCCACCCACACCAGACGCGATCAAGACACGCAGGTTGAAATATCAAAATGAACTCTGAACCAACTACATGCATTTGGGGACTGGTTGAAAAAGCATTAAACATTTATGGCAATTTAGCTAGCTAGCTGTTGCTAGCTAATTTGTCCTGGGATATAAACATTGGGTTGTTATTTTACCTGAAATGCACAAGGTCCTCTACTCCGACAATTCCACAGATAAAAGGGTAAACCGAGTTTGTTTCTAGTAATCTCTCCCCCTTCAGGCTTCTTCTTCTTTGGACTTTATATGGCGGTTGGCAACCAACTTTAAAAGGTGCATTACCACTACCGACTGGAGTGTGGACCTCAGTTCATCTTTCAGTCACCCACGTGTGTATATGCTCCTAAAAACCAATGAGATGGGAGAGGCGGGACTTGCAGCTTGTCAAGCATCACAAATAGAACCAAGTTCTATTTTAACGCCTGGCTGCACAGTGTGGATGCAATGACTGGATAACATGTATGTGTACATTTATTTTTGCGATGCGAGCGGTGTGGTCAGCATGTTAAAGCGGCAGCATGCTTCAGTTCGACTAGGCGAACGAGTGTGCTCGCATACTCCCTTGAAATACCTTTCCCCCCTGCTCCCCATGTGAATAAAATCATTCTGCCTTCCCTGGTGGTGGTAGCAGCCAGATGGATGTCCGATAAATCATGACCTAACCAGAAAGGTTTCTGTTTGTATTCAGATGGGACATCAATTGTACTAACAACCCTTGTTTCACTTCCACAGCATTAGCTACAGTGTGTTTTCTAGTGGCCATTTTGCTGCAGCCTCTCCAATCTCTGTAGCAAGGCATTCCCAAAGGCTTCTCTAACCTGGGCTGAGGGTGTCCAGCAGCGAATAAACAGTCTCATAGTACTGGGTGCTCAAGCTCTCATCCACCTCGTCGAAGGCGTAGCCAACCACCTGTAAGGTCAAATATAGAGCGGTCCATCATATAGGCCTACACAGAATAACAGCACAAATTGAATCACAGCATCAAGTCAATATCCCTCACCCTTATTCCGGCTTCAGTGAGCTCAAGGCAATAACGATTTCCCTCTAGTTTCCACGTTTATGTAGGCCACATCCAAAACGCTGTCCAGATTTTGGGACATGTACATTTTAGCCACGGCGAATAGAACATCATTGACCACCGCCTCTGCTTCCAACCTCATGTCTTTCATGTGATTAATACAGTCTTCATCAAACAAGGAAACAGGTGAGTCCTCTAGTTGGTAGTGTATCTCCATCCTCTACACCAGACACATACAAAATATGTTAAAGGTGCAATAAGTAATACAATTAAGTATAGTAAATGCAAGCTAAGTACAAGAAAAAAGTAGTGTTTTACCATATAATAAATGTGTTTTGTTATCATAGGAGAGTTTGTAAACTAAGATGTAAGATAGGTACATGGTACAAGCAAGTCCAAAGGTCCAAACATCGGAATGCACCTAACTCCAGGGTTTATATTTTTGTGGATGGACCCAGTCTGACTGTAAACAATATTACAGTAGAGCTTTGGCATGGGTCCTCAGAAAGTTCTACACCTGTACCATCGAGAGCATCCTGACTGGTTGCATCACCGCCTGGTATGGCAACTGCTTGGCCTCCGACTGCAAGGAACTACAGAGGGTAGTGCGTACGGCCCAGTACATCACTGGGGCCAAGCTTCCTGCCATCCAGGACCTCTATACCATGCGGTGTCAGAGAAAGGCCCTAGAAATTGCCAAAGACTCCAGCCACCCTAGTCATAGACTGTTCTCTCTGCTACCACACGGCAAATGGTACCGGAGTGACAAGTCTAGGTCCAAAAGGCTTCTTAACAGCTTCTACCCCCAAGCCATAAGACTCCTGAACAGCTAATCAAATGGCTACCCGGACTACCCCCCCCCCACACTTATTTTTCTTAACTGCATTGTTGGTTAAGGACTTGTAAGTAAGCATTTCACTGTTGTATTCGGCTCATGTGACAAATAACATTTAATTTAAAGGATGGTGTGTTGTGATGGTTTGGAATTCATTCATGAATCATGTGATAACTACTGAAACCAGTCAGAGTATGACTAGCATCTCATACCATAGTTACTGTTTACTAGTGATTTTACGTTTGATATCGGAGCTGAAGCATGAGTTAAAATCACTAAGCAGCTAACACCTCGATCACGCCGACAGCGTTTTGGTAAACCAGGAGTACATTCATTTCCAACGGAATGCTGCGTTTGCAACCATGTGTTGCAAAATGTGAGATCCCACTGATTTCACTGTGGTTCTGGTGCTTTCTTCGATTCCAAACTACTTTCAAACACTGACCTCTACTGGACAATGTACTTACAAATATAGTTAGTATTTCATAATAAAGGTTTAACCTTTTTTACTACCTCGTACAGTAGTTTGTGCCAATACACCTTATGAGTGTAGTCTGCCAATAAGTAGTTTACACCTCGATCCCACATTCGGCGTTATTGTGCAAAATGGTATGCAGCATCTCTGTGTGTAACAAAAGTACAACATTCAACTTCTGCACATACAGTTTGACGCATACGCTCGATAAATCCAATGTATGCACCACACAGAACGCATGGCACCTGCCTCTCCAACGCCATGCTGCAAGGCAAACGCAGCGTTCCATTGGAAATAAATGTACTTCTGGTGTACCAAAAGCAATGATGCTGTCGGTGTGATCGAGGCGTTACCCTGACTGATAGCTTAGCAGGTAGGGAGCAGAGAACATTCAGGGATGTGAGGGTGAGGCTGAAGACACACTTTCAAATGTTTTAAAATGTGAAACCACACTTTCTGCACTGTTTAAATCATTTGTTTTATTTAGTATAAGCTTTTGTCTTAAGCATCTTAAATGCCATAGATTCATTTTTTTTATATATACACACTGAACAAAAATATAAAACGCAACATGCAACGATTTCACAGATTTTACTGAGTTACAGTTCATATAAGGAAATCAGTCAATTGAAATTAATTCATTAGGCCCTAATCTGTGAATTCCACATGACTGGGCAGGGGTGCAGCCATGGGTGGGCCTTGGAAGGCATCGGCCCGCCCGCTTGGCAGTCAGGCCCAGCCAATCAGAATGAGTTATTCCCCACAAAATAACTTTATAAACAGACAGAATTACTCCTCAGCACCCCGTTACAATCTCGCAGGTGAAGAAGCTGAGTTTGGGGTTCTGGGCCGAGGTGTTTACACGTGGTCTGCAGTTGTGAGGCTGGTTAGATATACTGCCAAATATTCTCTAAAATGACATTGGAAGCAGTTTATGGAAGAGAAATTAACATTCAATTCTCTCGCGGACATTCCTGCAGTCTGCATGCCAATTGCTCGCTCCCACAAAAAATTGTGTTCTGCGACAAAACTGCACATTTTAAAGTGTCCTTTTATTGTCCCCAGCACAAGGTGCACCTGTGTAATTATAATGCTGTTTAATCATCTTGATATGCCACACCTGTCAAATGGATGGATTATCTTGTTGCGTTTTATATTTTTGTTCAGTGTAGTAAACTTGGAAGGCAAAAAAGGGAAGTATGACGCAGGTATTCCAACTGATTATAGGGTAGCAAAGCCAACGATTTATCGCTACGCCACGGAGTTATGAAAATATGTTGTTACTAATGCATTGTGAACAGATAACGAAACTGAGTAATTCACCGTTTTCGGCACAATTTGTTGAAAGCGCCGAAGCCTTCTTCAGAAAGCCTCGGTTTTCCATCACTACCGTACCACTTCTCATTCTGTGACAAGACAGTCCCACTGCAGTCCATCACCATGTTAGCTTGCTAGCTAACTTATCGCCAATAGCAGCCAATGTATGTGGCTATAGGTTCTCTTTATAGAAAGATTTGTATTTCCAATAAACAATCATGATTATACTTAAACTTATCAGGAAATGTAATTTATATTTTTAAACAATGAAAATAATTCTAGCTGCCTTACTCACATCGCTCCGCGGGTCTTTTTTTATTTTTTAATACTGTACTTCCGTGTGATCAACAAAGAGTTTTGTTCATGAAGATTTCACATTTCCAGTTCTCAAAATCTTTTGCCCTTAATGACTTCTGGTCAACACCACTGTTGTAAAATATTTTTGATAATTACTTCTTTGCAATTATTTCTACACCTTGACTTTGAACATGGCAATATTCAGATCAGAAGTCAAAAGAAAAAGTTCAAGTGGAATGGCTTGTGGAGGAAAAAGCTTTGCTGGGAGCATATGCGCAGTAAACACTTTTAGTAGATTTTCGCAGAAGGGGTGGAGTGCGGTTGTGTACGTCGCCCTGTCTTCTTACGTACAGCGTAGCGTGGAAAGCGTCAAGGGGGAGTTATATTAATGCCCCGGACATACCCCGGGTGAAGCAGGTTAGCCTTGATTGCATCTGTTTTGGAGCCAGGTGCCTCGTTCTGGCCGACGGCGAAGACTGCTCAAAACAAAAGTGACGTAGGTTAATCACGTGGAGTAATAGTAGGATTATGTGTTTTCAAATACAAAAGTGATTGATTTTGATCAAAATTATTTATCTCGTTTGAAAATTAGAACATATTTTATGGAAAATACATGTGTGTTTGTTAACGATGCATCATGCTGCCTTGTTGACAACATGGATGAGCGGCGCAGATTACTGTTCGATTTGAGAGTTCGCCCCTCACTCACCGGTTTTGCCCGGTCACATCACGGGCCATAGACCGGTTCACGTTATCGAACTCCCTCAATGGTGCAGTGTCATGAACGTGTTTGTAAACAATTAATGCAGAAGGTGAGAAACGTAAGCTATTATGCCATCAAATTGCTATATAGAACTCATTATATGACACATAACATACTGTCGTGCCATGTCAGTTGAGCTATATTCAAAAGAGCGTGGCAGACAAACTCTAGTTCTAGTCCAAGATGTTCAAGAGGTTCATGCTAGCTTGGTCGTGCTAACATTAGCTAGCTAACAACCCCAGACGAAAAACAAGTCGATTATGTGGGGATTTAATTTTATAGCTATCGACATACCCTGGTAAGCTTGTCATACTACCTACATATTTGTAATCAAACTAAAATAACCTAGCAGTATTGTCAAACCATTAAAACCTATCATATTTCGCCGGATCCTTTAAGTTAACGTTATGGACAGGATTATCAAGCGAGTAACGTTAGACACCCGGTTTGAGCAAACAATGATGTGATGCTAGATAGATATTGTCACCCATTCTTTATAGATATTAGCCCGACGCTTGGAAGTCAGGGTGGTGTCACTAACATGCAGCTACCAACAGTAATACTGTCTACTTCTCTTCCTAGGAGTGAAAACAATATTGCTATGGTACTGGTACTGAAGTCTTAACTTGTTATCTAGTGTGGTGTTCAAATGTGAAGTTGAGTTTCAATCTTATGTTCCTTTTCATTGATAGGTACAGCAAACTGAAGTTGGAATTATCGCCACATATCTCCATAGAAACCATAGAATTCTCCCTGTATGTATAGGATGTTTAAGCTGACATTTTCCTGATTTGAAATTGCCAGGATGACAAGACCGATACTACCAATGCTTAAAAAAAAATATGATTAATATATAGTTCTCCAACATCCTTTTTATCCATATTTGTTGAATACTGAATTCAACAGCCATTTGGCAGCCACCACAATTATCAGACCAACATGCCTTGGCCATTTTCTGAGTCTATAAAGAAGCGGGCATGCAGATACCTTTTGCATCGGTATTTGGGCAATTTCCTACAAGAGAAACTGAGTTTAGATCAGCTTAGCTTAGACCTCTATCAAGGCACTGGATCCCTGGCACAAGTGCCGTTGGACAAGTGGGTAAGTTCAACCATTGTTGTGTAAACAAATAATAGTAATGGCATAATTGGATTTGTATTGACATAAATACTTTAAGTATACCTTTGCCTGAGCGCTATTTCTTCCCCTTCAGTCTTTGAATGAGATCTTGGAGTCAGTGGATGCTCCCTTCGAGGTAATAGAGGGCTTCATCCAGACCATCTCTCTGACCGTACCATGGGCGTCCCTGCTGCAGGAGAACTGTGCCCTCGAGGTCAAGGGACTGGAGATGGTGTTCAGACCCAGACCACGCATGGGTAAGAGGACACCTCCATTTGTTTGTTTCTTCAGCATCATTGTACTATGGCTGCCTGCTACTAGTGCGCACACAGCTAACTAGCTAACGATTCCACATCGACTACAAATTGAATAAATCATGTTGACCATGACTGTTTCTTCCTGTGTGCCCCTAGCATCAGGTATGGAACCCATGTACTGGTCCAGCTTCATGACGAGCAGCATGCAGCTTGCCAAAGAGTGTCTGAGCCAGAGACTAACGGATGACTTGGGGGAAAGCTTTCAGCCACTAGAGGGATTGGAGAAGTTTGCAGAGACCATAGAAACAGGTGCAGTACAAAATTACTGTACAATAAGTCAACACTTGATTGGGCTTTTTTCCCAGGAATCAATAGGGTTGATTATGATTTCTACTTTCATTTCTGTAGTTCTGAGAAGAGTCAAGGTGACTTTTTTGGACACGGTTCTCAGAATAGAACATGTTCCAGAAAATTCCAAAACAGGAATCGCTCTTGAGATGCGAATCAACAAGTAAGTTATGTTATAACAACTACTTGCACATTGAAGTAGTGTCCAATAACTTTTACTTAGGTATTCCTGATTTTATTGAGCAGTTTACAGAGCTTTCCACTCTTTACATGAGCTCTTAAATCCTTATCTGTTTTGTGTTGTTCAGGATTGTTTATTGTGATGAGACGGGCGAGGAGAGCTCCAGTGTGAATGTGCACCAGCCCACCACGTTTGCACATAAAAACCTGCAACTGGAGGGAGTCACCGTCTTCTGGGACGAGTTTTCAGAGGCGGCCAGAGCTGGCTTCAAATCCTCACCCATCCCAGCAGTGAGTCTACACCCAAATAATCTCCTGTGTAGTTTTAAGCACAGATAACTGATACTCACTCGCTCTTCCCTTTTCTGCACCCCCTTAGGAGACAGAGGCCAAGCTATCCCCCAGCTGGAACCCCAGAATAATCTGTGAGCCACACCCCCAGTTCACAGAGCCTATTTCTTCTGCAACACCCTTTGAACCCATGCAGATTGGTCACCTTAGTGGCAGAATCGATCTGTCGCTTGTCCTGAAACAGAACCAAACCATGCCTGGAGCAAAGGTTGGGTCAGCATTCTCACATGATTGAAATGGCACAGTATCTGTGAAACTTGGACATACTGAAATGCACAGAATGTCTATTGTCTTGGTCTTTGAAAGGGTATTTTTGTTTTTCAGTTGGATGTTGATGGACAGATCAGTACAATGATCGTGCTGCTATCTCCACGGCAAGTTCACCTACTCCTGGACATGTTTGGAGTTTTTTCAGGCTCAGGTGGGTTTAATGATTGCAATTTAATGATGATATCTTAAAAGGAGCTGCCTCAGAGGTTGTTGAGTGAAACACTATAAGCCTCTGCTTTTGTGTCCGAAGGTGGGCCGGAGTGGGGGAAGGACAAGAGGAACCGTCCCATGCAGCAGGAGGATGAGTATCGGCTCCACATGGAGCTAAACCGCTGCCTGAAGAAGGACTCAATGATGGCCGGGGAAGACCCTGACCTTTTCGAGAGCCAGACCACCAGAACTGTGTCCAGCCGAGGTTCAGATGAATTGTTACCTCCAACCAATGTTTAATAACCTGATGACTTGTATTGAGCTTTTTGATAGTTATTGTAGGCTTATATCTAAATATCATGAACAATTGTTTGATCTAGTTTCTTTCTTGTTGGAGCAGAGGATGTCTTCTTCTCCATGGCTGACATGGACATGTCTCACAGTCTGTCATCCCTCCCCCCACTGGGGGAACCGCCCACTGTGGACCTGGACCTGTCACTCAACAGTAACTACTCCCCCTCTCCAGGAGAGTCTCCCTCTGGCAATGCCACGGTACGTCTCACTGGACTAAGAGTAAAAGCATCTTAACCTGATCTAATGACATGGTTATTGTAACATAGTGTAATGCTTTGTTCCTTTGTCCTCTAAGAACCTCTGGGACGATTACCTTGATGTGCCCAGACAGAGGGAGAAACAGACCCAAGAAAGCCCTTTCCTGATGCGGGACTCACCACTCCAACACAAGCTGCTGAGGCAGACCTGTAAGAACCGGGATACACTGTCACTACCATTTGGAATAAACTGAGCAGAGTGTTTACAAGTCAGTAATTCACTCATTTTGTACTGTGTTTCAGCCCACCCAACCAAAGCCCATGGTGATGAGTCCAGGCCGGAGCTGGTCTTCAGGCTGACACTGGGGAGCCTGGCTGTTTGTGTTCTCCACATCGACCCCTTGCCCCCACCAGATGCTGCCCCCAGCCCCCTGGCCCCCATGGCTGCTGACTTTTTCAGGGTTGTCTGCTCCGACCAGCTCCCCCCAGCAGGGTTCATCCAGTTACGCACAGCGTTTGACGATGCCTGCCCCTATGACCACCTCAGGTGATCATATTGACATATTTTGCACTTCCCTGCCATCTTAGTAACCTGACTGACTCAATCCCATGTCATATGTGTCCTCTATCTCTCCAGGTTTGTGGCTCAGGGGATGAAGGTGACATATGAGCTTTGTCAGGGCTCCAGCCTGCACAGCTTCAGCACAGACGTGTCCCTGGGCCAGATGGAGCTGCTGGAGTGTCTCTTCCCCTCTGAGGCCCAAAGGGGTGTGTCCCTAAGAGGGGTCCAGTACACAGAGGTAAAGGCCTCCCCACCAACAACATCCACAGTGTCCCAGTAATCAGATCACAACACATGGGCATAACAGATATCATAACATAACAGATGTTTAATTCTATTTTTGGATCTAGGCATAGATGGCATGTGCTTGTAGAGATGTTGATGTTTTCTCGGTCTGTCCCACCTCAGCTCCTGACATTTGATACCCCTGTCACCACTGAGGCACCATCTGCCACCTGCCTCCACCTGCTCTACAAACTGTCTGAACGCAGAGGGCCGCAGGTAAGAGCAATCTTAGGGAGGTTCAAATCTGCAGTGAATGCACCGTAATTAGATTCCCAGTTCTGCAACCCAACTTGCCATACTCTCAAGTAACTTCAACTTAATTCTGCATCAGTCATGCATTAATGTCAAACTGAGATTTGTGTGCATCTCAAGTTAGTATTCGGCCCACAATGTACAGTACGTAGCAAATCCTGCACAGTGCCTGATACAGTACCCCCTTACATGCTTTCCTCCAGGGTGGACAGGTGCGTCTGAGCACCATGCCCAGGAAGGCTGACTTCCAGGTGGAGCTGGGGGCGGTCCGCTCTGAACTGGACATCAGCATCGTGGACCGCCTCAACTCTCTGCTACAGCCACAGAAACTGGTCACCACAGAGATGATGGCCTCTCACATGTACACGTCCTATAATAAACACATCAGCTTGGTGAGGACCGTCTTAATACCATCTTTACACAGTCATAGCAGCGATTTTACCATGTGTTTAAGGAAGCTGCCTATTATTGCAATAACTATGAAAAAGTAAATCACCTCAAATTTTTTCATCCACCCCATAGCACAAGGCCTTTACAGAGGTCTTCCTTGATGACAGCCGTACTCCAGCCAACACCCACGTGTCGATAAGAGTCAATGCTCCTGTGTTGAGCCTGGTGGTGCGCTTCCCCATCCCAGACCTGCGTTCGGACCAGGAGAGAGGCCCCTGGTTTAAGAAGTCACTGCAGAAGGAGGTTCTGTACCTGGAGCTGGAGGACCTGGAGGTGAAGACAGAGTTCACAGGCGGCAGCTCCCCAGAGCAGACCAAGATGGAGCTCACCTTCAGAGAGCTAGTCGGTATGTATGTCACCCAGCTGCTAACGAACAGGTTAGCCTCAAAACCAGAACCACTTTTGATATATATAATTTCTGTATTCATTTTTCATCCATTCGCACAGGGAAGTTCCAGGAACAGGAGGACCAGCCTGCAGCCAGGTTCCTCAGGGTCTCCCACACCATGGATGGAGACATGACCACCTCTGACAGTGGGAAGTTTGACTGGCCCAGGTACTGTACACCAGTCCGTGTAGTACTGTACTGCTTCATGTCATACCTACACCTTGTCTCTTAGATGTTGTGAAACTCTCCTTACTAACCCTCCCCTGCCCCTCCAGAGTGGTGCTGAAAGTCAACCCCACCGCTGTCCACTCCATCCTGGAGCGTGTGACTGCGGAGGAGGACGAGGGGGCCGAAAGCCACTCCCCAGAGGAGGAAGAGGAGGAGGAGGGGGGAGGTGCCCACTCACTGAAGGATGTCTGTGATTTTGGGAAGCCTGAACCCTCCCCCTTCTCCTCACGCCGGGTCATGTATGAGAATGAGGAGGTAGGAGCACATTTATTATTGAAACGCTAATTTGAACATAATTAGGACTGATTGATCAACATTTAGTTATGACTGGTAATTAAGGCAACTTGAATTATTGACATTTCTTCCCCTCTCCTTTAGATGGTCATTCCTGGTGATGTGGCTGAAATGACAGAGTTCCAGGAGAAAACCATGAGCAATTCCCGCTTTATCCTAGAGTTGTGCTTGCCAAATGTGCAATTATCATTACCCAACAAGGCCTTTTATGAGAAACTGCATAACAGGTACTGTGCACAAAAAACTGGGGAAACGAATCAAATGTTCTAGGAATGCGAAAACTATAGTATCACAGTAACTACTACATCTTCCACTGCTTCTACCACAGCTATTACTTTGACTATTTACTATTCACTATAATTATGATCATTTTACTATGTCTATAATCAACTCCCCCTCTCTTGCAGGATAAACAATGACCTGCTGTTATGGGAGCCCAACGCTCCCTCGCCTGTGGAGACAGTGGAGAACATGCCGTATGGAGTAGGGCTGTCTGTTGCCAGCCAGCTGATCAACGCTGCACACTACACCAAGGACAGCTTCAGCCCGTTCCGCTCCACTGGCCCTGAGGGTGAGACTCTCCCTACATAGTTCAACCAACATCTGCTGCATCTCAACCTCGTTCATGGTTTTCATACGCTGCTGCAAGTCTGTAGTGCACTCTGTTCTGTGCATTAATATTATTGAGATGTACTAATGTACCAGGTAAAAAAAAGTACTGAAATGTAATGGTTAAAATGTTATTCCTTCATATCAAATGAACTGCAACTTTCCCAACCCATATGACTGTGGTGTCCTGTGCTTGTAGAGGAGGACAGTGGATCAGAGGAGGAGACCATGCACCACTACTCCCCTGCCTCTGAGCAGTGCTTCAGATCTCGCAGGAAGAAGAAGCCCAAGGCCCAGAGCAAGACCTCACAGAGCGTGTTCTCTGTAATCCTCACTGTCAACCACGGCCTGGTGGCTCTGCAGACCAGCGCTAAGGTAACCCTGAGTTACATTTACAATGATCTGTCATTTCTCAGTTACATTGCATTTAAACAGCTGGGTATTCTCTGAGACTGTTTGACTGACTGGTCCCCCAATTTGTATTTTTATTTTCCAGCAGGAGGATAAGACTATTTTAAATAACCGACATGGAGAGTTCTGGTTGGAGGTGAAGAATGGGGTCCTGTTCAGTGTTACACAGTACGAAGGCTACAAAGACAGGCACTACATCTGCTTCCACACCAGCAACATCTGTCTCTATCACCAAGGTAAGACTGGAGACATTAAGCCTGGGCACACATTTGAGGTGGAGCTTCATAGATCCCCTCTGCAAATGAGTCAATATGCCATTGTTCATGGGGATGCCACTGTGTCTGTTACATTGTATGGGTTTATATCTCTACCTAGGTCTGGTGGAAGGAGACACCCCAGTGTCCGACATCAAGCTGCCCTGCAGGATGCGTCCTCATTGGCTGGAGCCAGCCATCTACCCCTCTGAGACTGATAGGGCGTCCCCTTCCGAGGGCATCGGCCTGGAGGACCACAGCATGCTGTCTGTCGCCGTCAAGATCTCCTCCCAGAACATGGAGCGCAATGTCAAGGTAGGTACACCTCATTTACATTTCTACTATTGGTGTGCATTAACTTGTGCCAGTGTTTCAAACACTAGTCTGTTGCTTGAGAAAGAAAAGCCATGTCATTTTTGACAGACGGGGAGATATGTGCTCACTGTTAGTATGCGTTTCCTCTGCAGGAGTTCCTGGTTGCAGTGGGAGTGAGAGGGACCACACTCCAGCACCGAGTGGTTCCCCCAAAACTGGGCTGGTATGACCAGGTAAACACAACACCTATCTATCCAAGGTGTTTGTGTACGGTCTGAGGCCACAACATTAAGCATCCCTTGGATAGAATGAACCATACTCTTGTCTGATCAGTGTTTCTTTGTTGTGTGTAACAGATTGTGGACTTCCTGAATGTGTCTGATGAGCCTGTGTTGGGTTACATCCCACCTGCCTCAGTCACCACCCTTCATCTGCACCTGTGGAGCTGCTCATTGGACTACAGGTGCTGTTGACTAGACCAGTGTTTCCCAACTCCAGTCCTCGAGTACCCCCAAAGCACACGTTTTTGTTGTTTCCCCAGCTTAACATAACTCATTCAACTTATTTAGGGCTTGATGATTAGTTGGTAAGTTGAATCAGTTGTGCTTGTCCAGGGCTACAATAAAAATGTGTTCTGTTGGGGGTACTGGAGGACTGGAGTTGAGGAAACAGTGGACTACACTACAGTGTAGATGCGTCACGTTTGTAACCTAACTTGGCTGTGTATCTGGATCAGTGGTTCCCAAACGTTTTATAGTCCCGTACCCCTTCAAACATTAAATCTCCAGCTGCGTACCGCTCTAGCACCAGGGTCAGCGCACTCTCAAATGTTTTTTGCCATCATTGTAAGCCTGCCACACACACACTATACGGTACATTTATTAAACATAAGAAAGAGTGAGTTCTTGTCACAACCCGGCTCGTGGGAAGTGACAAAGAGCTTTTATAGGACCAGGGCACAATATAATAATAATCAATCATTTTGCTCTTTATTTAACCATCTTACATATAGAACCTTATTTGTTCATCAACAATTGTGAATAACTCACCACAGGTTAATGAGAAGGGTGTGCTTGAAAGGATGCACATAACTCTGCAATGTTGGGTTGTATTGGAGAGATCTGTGTCTTAAATCATTTTCCACACAGTCTGTACCTGTATTTCGTTTTCATGCTAGTGAGGGCAGAGAATCCACTCTCGCATAGGTACGAAATTGCAAAGGGCATCAGTGTCTTAACAGCTTGATTTGCTATTGCAAGAAACTCTGAGCGCTGCCCAATCCAGAAATCTGGCAGTGGCTTCTGATTAAATAACATTTTCACAGAACTGCTTGTTGCATTTTCGATGATGCTCTCTTGTTCATATATCGGTAATTGGCTGGAGGCAGGGCATGAAAGGGATAACGAATCCAGTTGTTTGTGTCATCCGTTTCGGGGAAGTACCTTCGTAATGATGCACCCAGCTCACTCAGGTGCTTCGCTATATTACATTTGATATTGTCCGTAAGCTTGAGTTAATTTGCACACAAAAAAAATCATACACTGATGGAAAGTGTAATCCTAGATTCAGATCATTCAGGCGAGAAGAAACATCATCCAGATAGACCAGTCATGTGAGAAACTCGTCATCATGCAAGCAGTCAGACAAGTGAAAATTATGGTCAGTAAAGAAAACATTAAGCTCGTCTCTCAATTAAAAAAAAAAAAAATGGGTCAATACTTTGCCCCTTGATAACCAGCTCACTTCTGTATGTTGTAAAAGCGTTACATGGTCGCTGCCCATATCATTGCATGATGCAGAAAATGCACAATAGTTCAGGGGCCTTGCTTTAACCAAGTTAACCATTTTCACTGTAGTGTCCAAAACATCTTTCAAGCTGTCAGGCATTCCCTTGGCAGCAAGAGCCTCTCGGTGGATGCTGCAGTGTACCCAAGTGGCGTCGGGAGCAACTGCTTGCATGTGCGTTACCACTCCACTATGTCTCCCTGTCATGTCTTTTGCACCATCAGTACAGATACCAACACATCTTGACCACCAAAGTCCATTTGATGTCACAAAGCTGTCCAGTACTTTAAAAATATCCTCTCATGTTGTTCTGGTTTCCAGTGGTTTGCAGAAGAGGTTGTCTCCCTTAATTGACCCCCCATAAACGTAACGGACATATACCAGGAGCTGTGCCAGGCCCGCCACGTCTGTTGACTCATCCAGCTGTAATGCATATAATTCACTGGCTTGTATGCAAAGTAGTAATTGTTTCAAAACATCTCCTGCCATTTCACTGATGTGTCGTGAAACAGTGTTGTTTTATGAAAGCATTGTCTGTCTAGTTTTTTGGGCCTTTTCCCCCAGCATTGTTCCAGCCATATCTGCGGCTGCAGAAAGAATTAAGTCCTCCACAATAGTATGGGGCTTGCCTGTCCTAGCCACTCTGTAGCTCACCATATAAAATGCCCTTCTTATTAATGGTATCTGTTGCTTTTATACGTGTTTTACTACTTGAAAGTAGTCTTTATTCTCACTCAAAAAAACTCCTGTGGCTTATTTTTTGAATTGTCATGTTTCTAAATGTCTGTGCAAGAGTGAAGGTTTCCCGCGAGAGAGTAACGGTTAATGTGATTGGATGTTAAGTATTTGACTAGGCTACCTGTATTTAACATTGTGTTTTTTTGCTGAACACAAGATGGTGTAATTTTATTTTTGGCAGTGAATCGAGGCTAGTCAGGTGAGGGGGGGAAAAACTCACCCAACTTTATAGCCCCGTTGGAAAATATAAATGTACTGTTTGAAAATGTGAAGGGAAAAAAAGATTTTTGTTATTTTATTTTAAAAAATCAAAATGTGAAACACATTTGTATTTGGCGTACCCCCGACGGCATTGCGCATACCCCAGTTTAGGAATACCTGATCTGGATGATTGTATTTTAACATGGTGTATATCCTCTCTGCAGACCCCTGTACCTGCCACTCAGGTCTCTGTTGGTAGTGGAGACATTCAGCATCTCCAGCAGTGTCTCCTTAGACCACTCATCCTCCACTCTCAGGTACAGTTGCAGCACTGGACGTGTCATTGACAGGAAATCAGAAGTTGAACGTTTGTGTTTCAGTATGTATTTTGTGCTGGTTCTAGGATCATTTTGGATGAAGCAGCTTTGTTCCTCTCTGACAAGAGCAATGCCGTCTCTGTAAATCTAATGCGAGGTGAGACAAACTCTGGTAAAATTTGTTATTCAAAGATGCTTTAACGTATTCTCCATTTAAACAGATTTGATTGGACCAGTAACCCATGTGCTTTATCTCCCAGACTATGTGCAGGTGGTAGACATGGGAACATTAGAGCTGAGGATCACTGCTGTCAAACCTGGAGTGGACGGAGAATTGGTAAGAGCTGACAACCTCTGTTGATCTATGAGAAAAGTCTTTCCAACAGCAAGACGGCACCGTTGATCCAGTCTTCTCACTGTGTCTTTTGACAGACTGAGCCCAGATTTGAGCTGCGCTGCTCCAGTGACGTCATCCACATCAGAACGTGTTCAGACTCCTGTGCTGCTCTGATGAACCTCATCCAGTATGTGGCCAGCTATGGAGACCTAGTGACCCCTCCTGGGCCGGAGGCCAAAAGCACCTGTTCCAAGCATAGAGCCAAGGTCAGCATTTATACCCCTCAGATACATGTATGATTTATCATAGCCATTACGCTATATCAAGCTGTTGCCTTGAGAGTGAAGAGCAGTGACTGGGCAGTGGAAAATTTGTTGTATTTGTAAATTGGGAGGCTTATTTATGACTCAACATAGCCATTACAATTACAGTATATCAAACTATTGCCTTGAGAGTAGACCAGTTTGGACTGTGTAGAATTTATACTGGTGTAAATACTGTTGTGAGGCAATGGACTGTCTGCTGAGTTAAAATGGTGTTCATGTCCTTGTTTGGTCAGTCGGAGGCTTCAAGCCGGCCCCCTTCCCAGGCTCCTCCGCTCCCCGACGCTGAGCAGCAGATGCTGCAGGACCTGATGAGTGAGGCCATGGAAGAGACAGACAACCAGCACAGCCTGGCCTTGCAACACAATGGTGAGACTACATACAACTAAAATGACTTGACATTTACTACATGCATAGTAGTTGTCTGTGTGATTTTACGTTGTCATTACTCTCCCCCACAGGAATTCATGAGGAGCAGAATCATGACCTCGACCAGCCTCGCTCTGACCTCTTCCTTTTCCCGGACGAGAGCGGAAATCTGCCACAAGAGCTGAGTCCCACTTACCCTACGCTCCACTCACCCCTCATCACCCCTGCCCCTAGCCTGGTCCCAGAGACCGACGACTTCTGTATTCTAGAGACCCCGGGCTCCAGAGCAGACGTAAGAGCATGCATCTCATACACTTACTTACTCAGCATGTTGAATAACTTGTACATTTTAAGTGTCACTCCATTGCATTGGTGTGATGGGTGTGTTTGTCTCAGGATCGGGACGAGGAGCCCGTGGTGAACAAGTTAATCCCAGACTCCATTGAGATCAAAGACGACCACTTTGGCCTGCCCCTGGACAGCAGCGACTCCAGCAGAGGAGCCCTGAACTTCCCTGTCCCAGAGCTGCGCTACCTCATCAGGGAGATCTCTGTCATCTGGCACCTGTACGGGGGGAAGGACTTTGGGAGCTCCACATTCACCTCCTCTCCAGCTAGAAGTTGGGGGTGAGTGTGTGTGCTTTGGACTGTTCAACTGTTCTTTATTACAACAACAATACTGGGAGATGTGATTGAACTGAGATTGTGTGAAATGTCAGGATGGCTAGAGAAAGAAATGGATGTAATGGTCAAAAGGTGCAACAGATGATCAAGTGTCATCTGTTAATGTTTGGGTTATGTTGAAGGTGTACCCCACACAGCTCCCCCTCCCAGACCCCAGTCAGACAGGGCAGGGGTGGAGGACGGGCCGGGGGAGGGCGGGGCAGGAACCCTGACGTCCTGATGGAGATCCAGCTCAGCAAAGTAAGAGAACATGACACAACCCCCCTCTCCTGTAACTATACAACATGTTGCCTATGAGTCTGAAGCTAAAGTTTAGGACATCTTGCTCTTTTCTCAGGTGCGGTTCCAACATGAGGTATACCCCCAGGTCCCGGTGGCCTCTGGGTCGGCGGCGGACCAGCCTGTGTCCCGGCAGGTTCTCATCGTCCAGGACCTGGAGATCAGAGACAGACTGGCCACCTCCCAGATGAACAAGTTCCTGTACCTCTACTCCAGCAAGGAGATGCCCCGCACGGCCCACTCCAACATGGTGAGGGATACTGGGCATCTAGAGTAATGTCCATGTGACTGTGGTCACATCAAAGACATGGTAGTGGATAAGGCATGTTGAGGCTGAATGTTTTTTGTTTTCTTGCAGCTGACAGTTCGGGCTCTGCACATGTGTCCAGAGACGGGTCAAGCACCCCAGGAGTGCTGTCTGAGAGTCTCACTCATGCCCCTTCGCCTCAACATCGATCAGGTGAGCCAGAGAAAAACGTGCTGTTTTTTTCTAGTTAATCATACATCCTTCTGAGGTTTGCAAAAGATTTCAAGCCATGGAAATTGGTAGGCATTCACATGCTCTCATTTAACACGTTTCAGTTTTAATATTGATCCCTTTGAAATGACACAGGCTTTTTATTTTCATGTAGGATGCATTGTTTTTCTTGAAAGACTTCTTTGCTAGCCTTGCTGCTGAAGTTGAGATGTTCTCTCCACCTGATCAAGAAGGTAAAAGATCCTTGGCTATAGGCTACTATTGTATGAAATATGTAGCCTATTGAATAGCATTTTCATCACGTGTTTTATTTCATGATTTGTCGCTGAGCAAAATGTTGACCCTCAATGATGCATTTGTTGGCCTGCAGCACTGTGTGTTTCAATGAAGAAGCCGTCTGCCCCAGAGGTCTCGTGCAGCTTCACTAAGAATGGAGGTGGGAGCCAGGACCCTGCCCCCATCATCTCTGTGCCTGCCCAGAGCCGCTCCAGCCTCAGTCTCAACGGCCTCACCCTGCCCAGTAACAGCGACTCTGGGGAAGCTGAGGCTGCCACTGCATCATCCTTCACTGACCAGCCCATCTTCTTCAGGTAGGTGTCCACACTATGTGTAGAGGTGGACAGGTACACTATATATACAAAAGTATGTGGACAGCCCTTCAAATTAGTGGATTCAGCTATTTCAGCCACATCCGTTGCTGACGGGTGTATAAAATCGAGCACCCAGCCATGCAATTGCCATAGACAAGCATTGGCAGTAGACTGGCCTTACTGAAGAACTGTGACTTTCAATGTGGCACCGTCATAGGCATCCTATGACGGTGCCACATTGAAAGTCATAGTTCTTCTTCTTCAGTTCTTCAATTTCTGCCCTGCTAGAGCTGCCCCGGTCAACTGTAAGGTATGTTATTGTGAAGTGGAAACATCTAGGAGCAACAACGGCTCAGCGGCGAAGTGGTAGGCCACACAAGCTCCCCGAACGGGACCGCAGAGTGCTGAAGCGCGTATAAATCGTCTGTCTTCGGTTGCAACACTCACTACCAAGTTCCAAACTGCCTCTGGAAGCAACGTCAGCACAAGAACTGTTCGTCGGGAGCTTCATGAAATGGGTTTCCATGGATGAGCAGCAGCCACACACAAGCCTAAGATCGCCATATGCAATGCCAAGCGTCGGCTGGAGTGGTGTAAAGCTCGCCGCCATTGGACTCGTGTTCTCTGGAGTGATGAATCACGCTTCACCATCTGGCTGTCCGACAGAACCAATCTGGGTTTGGCGGATCAAATCAAATCAAATGTATTTATATAGCCCTTCGTACATCAGCTGATATCTCAAAGTGCTGTACAGAAACCCAGCCTAAAACCCCAAACAGCAAGCAATGCAGGTGTAGAAGCACGGATGCGTGGAGAACGCTACCTGCCCCAATGCATAGTGCCAACTGTAAAGTTTGGTGGATGAGGAATAATGGTCCGGGGATGTTTTTCATGGTTCAGGCTCTTTAGTTCCAGTGAAGGAAAATCTTAATGCTACAGCATACAATGACATTCTAGACGATTCTGTGCTTCCAACTTTGTGGCAACTGTTTGGGGAAGGCCCTTTCCTGTTTCAGCAAGGCAAGGTGCATAAAGAAATTAATAGAAGCATGTCCCCGCAGCAATGTTCCAACATCTAGTGGAAAGCCTTCCCAGAAGAGTGGAGGCTTTTATAGCAGCAAAGGGGAGACCAATTCCATATTAATGCCCATGATTTTGGAATGAGACGAGCAGGTGCACATTGTGTTTATTGATGTTGTTAGCAAATTATGAAATATTTGTTTTCATTTGTTTGATTTCCCTCAGAGAGTTTCGGTTTACTTCTGAAGTTCCCATTCGTCTGGATTACCATGGGAAACATGTTTCAATGGAGCAGGTATGTTGTTTTAACAGTCTCTTAAAAACATTGCATACCAACACATTCAGTTTTGTGTTAAGTGATTCCAGTGTTGACAGGCCTCACAGTAGCACATTTTGCTCATGTTTCCTACGCTGTTCCTCTGTTACAGGGAACATTTGCTGGTATTGTGATTGGGTTGACACAGCTGAATTGCTCTGAGTTGAAACTAAGGCGGTTATGCTACAGACAAGGGTAGGTTTAATCAGTACAGTCCCCTCAAATTAGTATGATTCGTTATGATTGGACCTACCAACACTTAATTGGGTCATTCGTTATGTTAAATGATGACACACAAGCACTCTATGTATAGTATGAATAATACAGTATGCAGTAACTGTGAGGACATTATTGGTTTTCTTCCAGACTGTTGGGAGTGGATAAGCTCTTTTCCTATGCAATAAATGAGTGGCTGAACGACATCAAGAAGAACCAGCTGCCAGGACTGTTGGGTGGAGTGGGACCTATCCACTCGCTGGTACAGTTGGGTAAGTAGGACATGTGTATGTTGATAAACTGGTTTTGAGGCACTAATGTCTTCACCTATTAATCAGACAGCATGTTGCATGTGGTTTAATTTGCAAGGACTTCCTTAAATGATTAACTGGATCTTTGTAAAAAGATTCTGTCTAAGCCTTCCAGCACCACACAAGATACTGTGACAAAGGTCATGCTTTTGGCCAATTGCGCCACACAGGAAATTAGTCTGTAAGCTTTTGGATCAACATAAAAAATACTATTGTTATGCTTACACAGAACAAAAATATAAATGCAACATGTAAAGTGTTGATCCCATGTTTCATGAGCTGAAATAAAAAATCCCAGAAATGTTCCATATGCACAAAAAGCTTATTTCTCTCAAATGTTGTGTACAAATTTGTTTATACCCCTGTTAGTGAGCATTTCTCCTTTGCCAAGATAATCCATCCACCTGATAGGTGTGGCATAGAAGGAGAAGCTGATTTAAACACCATGATCATTACACAAGTGCGGGGACAATAAAAGGCCACTCTTAAATGTGCAGTTTTGTTGCACTACACAATGCCACAGATGTCTCAAGTTGAGGGAGCATGAAATTGGCATGCTGACTGCAGGAATGTCCACCAGAGCTGTTGCCAGAGAATTGAATGTTAATTTCTTTACCATAAACCGCCTCTAACGTCGTTTTAGAAAATTTAGCAGTACGTCCAACCGGCCTCACAACCGCAGACAACGTGTGAACAGAGTGCCCCATTGGGGTGGTGGGGTTATGGTATGGGCAGGCATTTACTACGGACAACAAACACAGTTGCATTTTGTCAATGGCAATTTGAATGCACAGAGATACCGTGACTAGATCCTAAGGCCCATTGTCATGCCATTCATCCACCACCATCACCTCATGTTTCAGCAGGATAATGCACTGTCCCATGTCTCAAGGATCTGTACACAATTCAAGAGACCACAATCAACAGCCTGATCAACTCTATGCGAAGATGTCGCGCTGCATGATGCAAATAGTGGTCACACCAGATACTAACTGGTTTTGTGATCCACTCTCCTACTATTTTTACGGTATCTGTGACCAAGGGATGCCTATCTGCATTCCCAGTCATGTGAAATCCATAGATTAGGGCCTAATGAATTTTTTCAATTGACTGATTTTCCTTATATGAACTGTAACACTTGAAGTGTAAAATCTTTTACATTTGCGTTTATATTTTTGTTCAGTATGTATTTTTAATGTATTAATAAACTAAATTAAAGTCAGAAATCCTGATCTTATGGGCCTTTTTTGTATTGACCAAATAAAATGTTCCGCCTGTTCAGTCCAGGGATTTAGGGATCTGGTGTGGCTCCCGATAGAGCAGTACCGGAAGGATGGTCGGGTTGTACGTGGATTGCAGCGGGGTACTGCTTCCTTTGGCACCTCCACAGCTATGGCTGCTCTGGAGCTTACCAACCGCATGGTGCGGACTATCCAGGTAAAAACACACCCTGGTTCAGATAGAATATTTCCAATGTAGGTTGTAACTGTCCTGCATCTCAACTTCTGTGTTACCAGTTTGTCAGGCTCCATAATGTAATGCAAAACAATTTGTTTTATTTTTGCTCTTCAGGCAGCAGCAGAGACTGCCTATGACATGGTATCTCCAGGATCCGATGAGAGGGAAATGAAGAGAATAAAACGGTTCTCTCATTACCGATTTGCTCATCAGCCAGTTGATCTAAGAGAAGGAGTAGCCAACGCTTACAGTGTTGTAAAAGAGGTAAATTGCAAGATGCAAGCAATTTGCATCTCATCTACTTGTAGTGCTGCTTAAAGTGTAACACACTACAAGATTGAGTACAGAATGAAGTTACTTATCAGGTCTGTTATAAATCATGTTCAATGTGTGTGTCCCAACAGGGAATCACGGACACTGCTCTGACCATCTATGACACGGCCACACGGGAGCACGAGCAGCGTGGGATGACCGGGGCAGTGGGTGGGGTCCTTAGACAGCTCCCCCCAGCTGTGGTCAAGCCTCTCATCATGGCCACCGAGGCCACCTCCAACGTACTGGGGGGCATGAGGAACCAGATTCACCCAGACGCACGCCAGGAGGAATCACAGAAATGGCGGCAAGGGGAGGAGTGATTGCCGACTGCTGTCCAATAACTGAAGAGATGATTGTGCGGAATCAGAGGGCGGTGTATTTTTTTTCAGAGAACACACTCCGTCTCAGCTGTTGCAAGGCCTTTTGAGTCTTACAAGCTGGAAGAAACTGACTCTGCAGATTTAATTTTGGATGCAAAAAATCGAATCACATTTTATTTGTCACATGCTTCATAGACAACCGGCATAGTAGACTAACAGTGAAATGCTTACTTACGGGTACTTTTCCAACAATGCCGAGTTAAAGATAAGATAAAAAATAAAATCGAAATAGTGATGCGAGGAATAAATACACAGTAAATAACAAATAAAAATAAAGAGTAAAAATAACATGGCTATATACAGTGCCTTCAGAAAGTATTCAGAACCCTTGACTTTTTCCAATTTTTTTTAACTTTACAGCCTTATTCTAAAATGTATTAAATTGTTTTTTTTCCTTCTCATCAATCTATGCACAATAACCCATAATGACAAAGCAAAAACAGGTTTTTAGAAATGTCTGCTAATTTATTAAATATAAAACCGGAAATATCACATTTACATAAGTATTCAGACCCTTTACTCAGTACTTTGTTGAAGCACCTTTGGCAGTGATTACAGTATTGAGTCTTGGGTATGACGCTACAAGCTTCGCACTCCTGTATTTGGGGAGTTTCTCGCATTCTTCTCTGCAGATCCTCTCAAACTCTGTCAGGTTGGATGGGGAGCGTTGCTGCACAGCTATTTTCAGGTCTCCAGAGAAGTTCGATCGGGTTCAAGTCTCTGGCTGGGCCACTCAAGGACATTTAAAGACTTGTCCAGAAGCCGCTCCTGTGTTGTCTTGGCTGTGTCTGAGGTCCTGAGTACTGTGGAGCAGGTTTTCGTCAATGATCTCTCTGTACTTTGCTCCGTTCATCTTTCCTTCGATCCTGCCTAGTCTCCCAGTCCCAGCCGCTGAAAAACATCCCCACAGCATGATGCTGCCACCCCCATGCTTCACCGTAGGGATGGTGCCAGGTTTCCTCCAGACATGACGCTTGGCATTCAATCTTGGTTTCATCAGACCAGGGAATCTTGTTTCTCACGGTCTGAGAGTCCTTTAGGTGCCTTTTGGCAAACTCTAAGCGGGCTGTCATGTGCCTTTTACTGAAGAGTGGCTTCCATCTGGCCACTCTACCATAAAGGAAACAGGATGCACCTGAACTCATCTTTGAGTCTCATAGCAAAGGGTCTGAATACTTATGTAAATAAGGTATTTCTGTTTGTTTTTTTATTCTAAATTTGCTAAAATCTCTAGCAACCTGTTTTCGCTTTGTCATTATGGGGTATTGTGCGTAGATTGCTGATGGAAAAAAATGTATTTAATCCATTTTAGAATAAGGCTGTAATGTAACAAAATGTGGAAAAAGTCAAGTGGTCTGAATACGTTCCAGAGACACTGTATAGGGAGTAGAAAATAACATGGCTATATACAGGATGGAGTATATTGCCAAAATGTAGTGGCGCTGAAAAGTCAGCGCTGGTGTAAATAAAACACAATTCATCTCGTAGACTTGTTGCAGTTTGAACTCGTGTGAATCAGCTTGTATTAACTTCCTAGCACATTTTCCCCCGCAGTGCCTTCATGGTAATATACTGTTGTAATACCATATGTTAGATAGAGGGACTCGTAGGAGCAGTTAATGTAGAGTCATAGAGGTCACTGTCTTATGTCCCTCCCTACTGTGGATCATAATTTATTACCTTAGCTTTGAGGATAGGACTGGATAGTTTTGAATGTTGAGAATCTTTCCATAACGGTAACAGTGAGGAAAATTAATATACCATGTCCTTAAAAGGGACAGAGATAAGGAGTGGTGTCTGGAAGCTCAGCATTTCATTGAATCTTTTTTTAACAATCGTCAAAACAGCAAGTCTGTAGTTTGTCATATTCAACATGATCTTATCCTACTTGGTGTCAAATAACACTATATCTCGACCAGAGATGTTGTAAGCTATTGAAGTGTATGCCCCCTAACATTTTATAAGGTTTAGCATATGTGGATATGTATGTGTGAGCTTTATAGCATTCTATGTAACATTTCTTGCAGAGAGCATCCTAAAAGAGTCTCAGCATTGTGGAATGTGTTGCGGTAAAATGTATAGATCATCTGCACTTTTAATTACAAGTGATGTGAAGGTCACTTGTTACCAGTACAATGGGGGGTGTTAGACTTTTTCATGATTTTATGGCTGTTGTCTTCGAAATACATTTATAAGAGAATTGCAGGCTGCAGTCGTATGGTATAATTGCCTGTGTAGCAAGTTCTTTAATGTGCGAAGTAGACTGCTTCTCAATTTAAAAAAAATTCAAATGTCAGTGTGAAACTTTATTTCACTATACATTTGCCTAAGTTGGCTTGTGCTGTCTGGTCTTAAATATCATGCCCATGTTTGAAATATTGGACTAGTGTTTTTGGCTTATTTTGGGGATAGCTCATGTGATACTGCAGCCTTTACATTTGCTCTGAACCCCTGAGTTGTTTTGGACAGTAGTTCACAACAAAAATGTTTAACTGTAATGGGAATTGTAATGCATGTGATAATAGAGAATATTGTTTATTGTACATAAGTGTACAGTTGATCTTCACAATTTGTATTTAAAGCATGAAATATTCTTAAAAGGGAAATAAACTAATGTCCACTGAAATATTTTGCCTTTTGAGAAGAAAACCAAAGATTTTGTGGCCAAACGTTATCTCCTTTATAATAATGTTCATGAATGGAGCATAAAAAATAGGAAACAAGTGTAGCGCCAGTTTGTACATTTGTTGTACTACTCACATACCGTACTTGTGCAGATATTAATACAACGTAACCTTACAATAGTACATTGTCATGCCCAATACTATCACAGCTTATTAAATAGACACATTTGAAATTCGTGACATACGTCTACTGATTACATTGTTTCTCACCTAATCACCTGCTAATAGTCGGAATTTGGCATCTCCATTATAAGGCAAGTCTGGTTTGGAATGGCGTTTTATTTCACACTGGAAGCAAACAAAGAGTAAGCTAAAATAGTTCAGGTATATTCCTGAATTAGTCAGTCAGCGGAGAGTTAGTGACAGTACAAAAGTGCAGACTGGACCGTAGTTTTATGGACACAATAGTTTTTTCCCTTACAGTGCTATATTTGTACCATACAGTGTCGAGGGGCCCCACGCAAACTTTTTCGTTCAAACTCATCTGTTTTGAATGCAATGGACTCTAGTGAGTAGATCATTTTGTATGGCGCGATATGTATGTCCAATATGACAAAAACGATTGGATTTAAGTTGATGGGCTGCTCTATATAAGGGCCGTCAAATGGGCAGCCACTCCCCCCTGAGTGTAACCACTGTGGATTTGGAAACAAATAATTTTGTACGGTGCAATATGTATATGTCCAATATCAAAAACTCTTTAAAGGGTGCAAATTGAGCAGTAACACTCCTTGGGGTGTAAACTCTGTGGATTTGGAAAATAGAAGTGCTCCTGAGTAGAATGGACCAAACGTTTATTGCGACCCAACTTACAGATCATTTTGTAAGGGGCAATATGTATATGTCTAATTTGAAAAAAATATTGGATTTATACTGAACAAAAATATAAACACAACATGTGAAGTGTTGGTTTCATGAGCTGAAATAAAAGATCCCAAACATTTTCCATATGCAGAAAAATCTTATTTCTCTCAAATGTTGTGAACAAATTTGTTTACATTTCTGTTAATGAGCATTTCTCCTTTGACAAGATAAAGGGTTGGGATGTGAGTGGAGTTACAGGGCGGGGGATAGAATGACGGTCAAAGATAAAAGTATAAAAAATAAAGTAAAAATAAAACATAACAAAAAGTACGTTTGAATGACACTGAGGGGCAGTGTTTTTACATCTAATACGTTTGCCTGAGGCTGATGCCTTGCAGGTGTTTGTACTCGTGCATATACACACACAATAAAATGCACATGCACAAAGGTAAATAGTGCCATACATACACTCAAACATATTCAGTTGGCCTTGCTGTTATTATTTTCGTTGTCATTGATATCTTTGTTTTTTGCATAGTTTTCTGGTTTCCTTTGTCTTTCTCTTTTGTTCAGTTGCTGGTGCATTGGGGGGTGGGGAATGGAATATTTTTTTTCTCTGGGGGGGGTCTCGGATGATTGAGGGGCAGCTCTTGGTGAACTGTGGGGGGGAGCTTGGGCCGGTGGCTGATGGATCGCTGGTTCCGGTCCCCGTTTTCGATCTTGTGGGAGATCTGTCGCGTTGACCCTGGTTGCTTATGTGTGTTGCTCTGGATGGGAGTCTGATAGATGACTGTGGCTGAGGTCTTAATGATGAAATGCCTATGTATTGTTATGTTGTAAATGTGAACATAATGCCCCCATTTCAGATTACTCTGACGTTTCCAATGATTTATGAAAACTTGCTTGATGGGTCGATGTCCTCATTGTGGTTTTACATACGTGTTTAATACGTTTTATATACACACTTTATTAGAATATTTATGAAATGAACATTGTTATATTTGGTAACGCTTACTTATTTTCCTTCGACTCCAACACCATTCGATGCATTGAACGGATGTGGGTGTCTACGTAAGGGTGCAAATTTTTCTTTTTTACTCACAAAAGCCTTGGGGTCGATACGTAAGGCGTATTAAAGAGCAGTGTGCGGGTTTCTTCTTATTTCTATTCTTATTCACCTATTACCATGCACCTGCAAAAAATATAGCTCAGATGTGCGAGTGTCTTTATCATAATCTCTGGTAGTTTTTTATTTTATTTATAATTTGTTGATGAGTTACAAGATTATGTCGAGATGCATCGATTCCAAGAGTGGCAGAGGATCTTACGACTAGTTCAACTGGCTAGCTAACTATAGCTAACGTTAGCAAGCGTACGTCCAGCTCAGAATGGCCAGTGGGTGCAGTGATTGCTCAGCGGGGACATCAGCTTGCTAGTAGCAGTCTGTCCCAACTCAATGTATCTTGAGCTGTTACATTTTATCATCTAGCTGCAGCAATGAAATTGGTTTCAAATCTATTGCAATTTTGTCACCTGGAGGCTATCTAGGAATGTTACTTTGTAACCGCGCGCGCACCAATCGGACTTTGAAGTTCGCTGACTAAATCAAATCATTTTATTGGTTGCGTACGCAAAATCAATCGAATGTATTTATCAAGCCCTATTTACATCAGCAGATGTCACGAAGTGCTATACAGAACCCCAGCCTAAACCCCAAACAATAAGCAATGCAGACGTAACACCACGGTGCAGCGAAATGCTTATGTTTCTAGCTCCAACAATGCAGCAATATCTATCAATTCAACAACAATACACCCCCGCCCCCCCAAAAAAACGTTTTACGTTGGTAAAAAAAAAAATTCTGGTGTCTGATCGTTTTTACGTTGGTAAAAATGTATTCTGGTGTCTATTCGTTTTCTTTCATGATACAGGATCTGAATGCCTTCCAGACAGATTGACAGTGTCTTCTAATATGATGGTAAACTGCGCTTTATGGTGTGTTCAAGAACTTGAAACTGTGAAAAATACGAGGTCAAATAATGACGACATTGATCTTCAGGTCGAAGCTCGAAAGAGGTCCGAGTTGGAATTCCGAGTTAGATGACGGCTCAAAACGATTTTCCCCAGCTCGTTTTTCAATGATTTCCAGTTGTCTTGGATACACTGTAGTCGGAGATTTCCGAGTTCCAAGTTGTTTTGAACGCGGCATTCATGCTTGTGCGTGCGCGTGTGTGTTTGTAAAGGGGAGGGACAGAGAGAGGGGGTGGGGGACTTAATACAGTACGCTATTTAGAGCGAGATTGAACGGTGTTTATGCATTCATTTTAGAGAGAGATAAATTGGAGTCTACTTCGGAGAGTCAATCAAGATTGACAGTGTTATCGGTGTTCTCTTTCCCTTGGATAACGTCGGAGACCAATCCGCTAGACAGGTTACTCACTTGTTCTTGCTAGACCTACTTTGATATTTTGCTGTATAGCTACAGTATTTAATTCCTGCAATATGCTATAACTAAATACAATTTAAATAATGCATAACAATTTTGTATAGTTGTAATGCATTGCCTGGTTTATGTATGCCTTACATAGCACAATTGTATTGTATGCTGAATTGTGTTTAGAAGTTAGAATGGTCATACTGTCTATGTACAGGCGCCAGAGCAGAGGCCTCTCTAACTCCAACCACCCCATAAGTCACCCTGATATGGATGGAACCAATGACACAGAGGGATCCAGACAGCCAGCTGAGGTAAATAGCATGCCACATAAAAAGTACATGGCAATGAAATGAAAATACTGCAAGCACTTGTGTGTTTTCAGGTTAAACAACAGTCTCCTGCCGGGCAGCAGGCCATGGGGGGAGATGTTGAGGAGAGCAACAGCAGTGGGAATAGCCAGAACCCTGGAGAGAGAAAAGGTGAGACAATTTAGTCAAGGGTTTAACACCCACTGCCACTAAAGATAACTCATAGCTTTCATCCATGTACTGGAGTCTGATGTCTGTATTGCAACATATTAATAAAATAATGAGCATGCTGAAAAATGTCTATTTGACAAAGGATCTCAAATTGAGTAAATATATCACACATTTTTGAACACTGCTCATGTTTGGTTCCCATGTTGTCCTCACATATAGTCTGTGGTTGTGCTCTAGCCCAAATGCCACCGCTGAAGCCTCCCTCCACGTGGACCTCCATGGCGATGAAGGAGCTTAAGGCCAAGCTGCGACTGGAGAAGGACAGTGTGGTGACAGTGAAACGAGGAAACATTATGACAGTGCATGTGCCCACCGTTCCTGAGGGAAAGCAGGTGTGCTGGGAGTTTGCCACAGATAGCAATGACATAGCCTTTGGAATCTACTTTGACTGGACCCCTGTCACCAGCCAGGCCATCACGGTCCACATCAGTGAGTCCAGTGATGATGAAGAGGAGGAAAATCAGCTAGAAGGTCAGTAGGTACCTCCTCTTTTGGTTTGAAATTTTTGTTCCAAACTAATTTAATACGAAATAATCAATTTTATATCTTCTCTTTAAATTAGTTGAGGTTGTAATTGTCTTGAAGGCCATATGTGTTGTCTCATGCAGGACTTATCAACACAGGGGATGTTGAGAAGGGTTCTAAATCATTGGCCAACTCCAACATAGGGGAAATCTTACCTGTGTATCGTCTGGACAGTCACATTGCAGTGCAAGGTGGCAGTCACGAGTATCCAGGAGAAGGCACTTACCTTCTGAAGTTTAATAACTCATACTCACTATGGCGAAATAAGACTCTGTACTACAGAGTGTATTACAGTGCCTGAGGAACTGTAACCGTCAGCTATTGCATATGACTGTATGACTTACTAGAATTACATTTTTGATTCCATAGAACATGTTATCGTTAATTATAAGTGCATAGATTTTTCATCACAATCAGCAGATGTTGCTCGCTCCTAGTCTACACTTAAAATCTAAGAGGACCAGAGAATTATGAAGTGGGACATTTTGCTCATATGTTTTACTGTGATTATAGAGAAAGATTTGACGTAGCCTTGTGTTTGTGCCATGTTCTGTTTAAAAGTTATGTGCAGTGAGTTAAGGCAAATTGACCATATTTTAAAGATATATATTCTATATATAGTTTATGTACAGTACCAGTCAAAAGTTTGGACACACCTACTCATTCAAGGGTTTTTCTTTATTTTTACAATTTTCTACATTGTAGAAAGACTCTACACCTGGAATGCTTTTCCAACAGTCTTGAAGGAGTTCCCACATATGCTGAGCACTTGTTGGCTGCTTTTCCTTCCCTCTGTGGTCCAACTCATTCCAAATGATCTCAATTGGGTTGAGGTTGGGTGATTGTGGAGGCTAGGTCATCTGATGCAGCACTCCATCACTGTCCTTGGTCAAATAGCCCTTACACAGCCTGGAGGTGTGTTGGGTCATTGTCCAGTTGAAAAACAAATGATTGTCCCACTAAGCGTAAACCAGATGGGATGGCGTATCGCTGCAGAATGCTGTGGTAGCCATGCTGGTTAAGTGTGCTTTGAATTCTAAATAAATCGTTGAGAGTGTCACCAGCAAAGCACCCTCACAGCTCCTCATGTTTCACGGTGGGAATCACACATGCGGAGATCATCCGTTCACCTACTCTGCGTCTCACAAAGACACGGTGGTTGGAACCAAAAATCTCAAATATGGACAGATTTCCACTGGTCTAATGTCCATTGCTCGTGTTTCTTGGCCCAAGCAAGTCTCTTCTTATTATTGGTGTCCTTTAGTAGTAGTTTTTTTGCAGCAATTTGACCATGAAGGCCTGATTTACACAGTCTCCTCTGAACAGTTGATGTTTAGATGTGTCTGTTACTTGAACTCTGTGAAGCATTTATTTAGGCTGCAATTTCTGAGTCTAGTAACTCTAAAGAAATTATCCTCTGCAGCAGAGGTAACTGGGTCTTCCTTTCTTGTGGTGGTCCTCATGAGAGCCAGTTTCATCATAGCCCTTGTTTTTACGACTGCACTTGAAGAAACGTTCAAATTTCTTGAAATATTTCGCATTGATTGACCTTCATGTCTTAAAGTAATGATGGACTGTCGTTTCTCTTTGCTTATTTGGGCTGGTCTTGCCATAATATGGACTTGGTCTTTCACCAAATAGGACTATCTTCTGTATACCACCCCTACCTTGTCAAAACACAACTGATTGGCTCAAACGCATGAAGAAGGAAATACATTCTACAAGTGAACTTTTAACAAGGCGCACCTGTTAATTGAAATGCATTCCAGGAGACCTCATGAAGCTGGTTGAGAGAATGCCAAGAGTGTGCAAAGCTGTCAAGGCAAAGGGTGGCTACTTTTAAGAATCTCAAATCTAAAATATATTTAGTTTTTTTTTAAACACTTTTTGGGTTACTACATTATTCCATATGTGGTATTTCATAGTGTTGATGTCCTCACTATTATTATATAATGTTGGAAATAGTAAAAATAAAGAAAAACCATGGAATGAGTAGGTGTGTCCAAACTTTTGACTGGTACTGTATATTAATCAGACACAACATTTCTTTGGTGGCAGCGATCAGGGAACACTGATAGAAAGATGATTGCTAGGTGGAAAGCTTAATCAGGAGAGGTGCTCCAAAGAACTGTCATTTGTTTTATAATTTGCTTCATGTATGTCACTTTTTTGCCTTTAAATTGTTATTATTTTAACTTGAATTGTATGATAATCCAAATGCAGTTGAACAAATATTCTGCACAACAATTCAATAGTTTTTTTTGCATACTGTGATTGGAATGAGTGATTGTCAATGAAAGAATATTGAATGTTGCTCCGAGTCCAATGATAAAGCAAATGGTCACCATCTGTCTTTATGACACAAATAAAAGCCATCCCCTATCACAAAAAGCTCTTATGTAATATTGGTTCAATATTTACATTGCCAAGTCCCTATTTAGTTTGCTGGTTGTCAGGCGTTGGTCTTTGTGGACAATAGCATGAGAATATTGTAAATACTAACAGATTCAATATATTTCCATACTGAACAAAAATATAAACGCAACATGCAACAATTTAAAAGATTTTACTAAGTTACAGTTCATATAAGGAAATCAGTCAGTTGAAATACATTAATTGGGCTCTAATCTATGGATTTCACATAACTGGGCAGGGCATAGGCCCACCCACTTGGTAGCCAGGTCCACCCAATGGGGAGCCAGGCCCAGCCATTCAGAATGAGTTATTACACATAAAAGGACTTTATTACAGACAAATACTCCTCAGGACCCCCCCCCAGACAATCCCATAGGTGAAGCTGCCTGAGGGCGTGGTTACATGTGGTCTGCGGTTGTGAGGCCGGTTGGATGTACTGCCAAATTCTCTAAAGCGACATTGGAGACAGGTTATGGTAGAGAAATTAATATTAAATTATCTGGCAACAGCTCTCTTGGACATTCCTGCAGTCAGCATGCTAATTGCACGCTCCTTCAACTTGAGACGTTTGTGGCATTGTGTTGAGTGACTGCAAATTTTAGTGGCCTATTCTTGTCCCCAGCACAAGGTGCACCTGTGTAATGATCATGCTGTTTAATAAGTTTCTTTGATATGCCACACCTGTCAGGTGGATGGATTATCTTGGCAAAGGAGAAATGCTCACTAACAGGGATGTAAACCAATTTGTGCACAACATTTGAGAGAAATAAGCTTTTTGTGAGTATGGAAAATGTCTGAAATCTTTTATTTCAGCTCATGAAACATGGCACCAACACGTTAGATGTTGAGTTTATTTTTTGTTAAGTATAAAAGTATGATTTGGATCGTCCCTTTAAAGTACAATTTTATGCACAGATCTCTGTAAAAGAAGATCATTTATATTGTGTGTGTCTTTGTGTTGTAGCTCTGTATGCACCTAATCATGTTCTCAATTGATTATAGCCGCCCATACGAGGTTCCAAAAAATAATGTTTGTACCTCATCCATCTGTGTTGTGCATGTTTCCAAAGGTACTGTATCATATGAATTGTGCTGTTAAAATATAAGGAACTGAAAATAAGTGTCCCATGATTGCTGTGCTTTGTACTGCATTCAGTTCTGTTTCTTATAAGCTTTCCTTTTAAAAATAAATCACAATAAAGAAGATTCTCATTTGCATTGCATGATGGTTTTTAAAAATATTTTCTACAGCTCATTTACTTTATGTTCCCATTAAGTAGTTAAAGTATAGAGAGCTTGGTCTCAGCCAATGATTATCTTTCAAGATCAATCAAGGATTTTTGGGTCATATATACAGTACTAGTCAAAAGTTTGGGCACACTTACTCATTCAAGGGTTTTTCTTTAACTGCAGAGTGAAGGAAAAGCAGCCAACAAGTGCTCAGCATATGTGGGATCGCTTTCAAGACTGGTGAAACTGGTTGAGTGTTAAGGCTGTCGCTTTCCTCATCCTCAGATGAGGTGAGGAGAGAAGGATCTTCTGACCAAAATGCGGGTTCAGGGAAATATGCCATCTTTATTATAAATTGACAGCCACGAAACAAAACAAAACACTTTCAAAACTACAAAATAACAAAACGACGTAGAACGGAACCTGAACATAAACTCACATCACAAACGTAAACTCACGGACAGGAACGTTACATCGAAACACACGAACAGCCAAACAGTCCCGTAAGTGAAAACACATCGACAACGACGAAGACATCACAGGAGACAATCACCCACCAACAAACAGTGAGAATGCCCTACCTAAATATGACTCTTAATTAGAGGAAAACGCAAACCACCTGCCTCTAATTAAGAGCCATACCAGGCAACCCATAACCAACATAGAAACAGATAACATAGACTGCCCACCCAAAACACATGCCCTGACCATAAACACATAAAAAACAACATAAAACAGGTCAGGACTGTTACAGAACCCCCCCCTCAAGGTGCGAACGCCGGGCGCACCAGCACAAAGTCCAGGGGAGGGTCCGGGTGGGCAGTTGACCACGGTGGTGGTTCCGGCTCAGGACGCTGTCCCCACACCACCATAGTCACTCCCCTCTTCTGTCTACCCCTTCTAATGAACACCCTAACACTACCTTCCCCTAAATAAACGGCCAGCACCGGAACAAGGGGCAGCACCGGGACAAGGGGCAGCACCGGGACAAGGGGTAGCACCGGGACAAGGGGCAGCACCGGGACAAGGGGCAGCACCGGGACAAGGGGCAGCACCGGGACAAGGGGCAGCACCGGGACAAGGGGCAGCACCGGGACAAGGGGCAGCACCGGGACAAGGGGCAGATCCCGGCTGAAGGACTCTGGCAGGTCCTGTTTGGACGGCTCTGGCAGGTCCTGACTGGACGGCTCTGGCAGGTCCATGCAGGCTGACGGCTCTCGACGCTCATGGCAGACTGACGGCTCTCTACGCTCATGACAGGCTGACGGCTCTCTACGCTCATGGCAGGCTGACGGCTCTCGACGCTCATGGCAGACTGACGGCTCTCGACGCTCATGGCAGGCTGACGGCTCTCGACGCTCATGGCTCTCTGACGGCTCTGGCTGCTCATGGCTCTCTGACGGCTCTGGCTTCTCATGGCTCTCTGACGGCTCTGGCTGCTCATGGCTCTCTGACGGCTCTGGCTGCTCATGGCTCTCTGACGGCTCTGGCTGCTCATGGCTCTCTGACGGCTCTGGCTGCTCATGGCTCGCTGGCGGCTCTGGCAGATCCTGTCTGGTTGGCGGCTCTGGCAGATCCTGTCTGGTTGGCGGCTCTGGCAGATCCTGTCTGGCGGGCGGCTCTGGCAGATCCTGTCTGGCGGGCGGCTCTGGCAGATCCTGTCTGGCGGGCGGCTCTAGCGGCTCCTGTCTGGCTGACGGCTCTAGCGGTTCCTGTCTGGCGGATGGCTCTGTAGGCTCATGGCAGACGGGCGGCTTTGCAGGCTCATGGCAGACGGGCGGCTTTGCAGGCTCCTGGCAGACGGATGACTCAGATGGCGCTGGGGAGACGGATGGCTCAGATGGCGCTGGGGAGACGGATGGCTCAGATGGCGCTGGGGAGACGGATGGCTCAGATGGCGCTGGGGAGACGGATGGCTCAGATGGCGCTGGGGAGACGGATGGCTCAGATGGCGCTGGGGAGACGGATGGCTCAGATGGCGCTGGGGAGACGGATGGCTCAGATGGCGCTGGGGAGACGGATGGCTCTGTAGGGAGGAGAAGGAGAGACAGCCTGGTGCGTGGTCTAGGCACTGGCTGCGCTGGAGAGGAGGAAACAGCAGGAGAGAGAACCCGGAGAGACAGCCTGGTACGGGGGGCTGCCACCGGAGGACTGGTACATGGAGGTGGCACCGGGTCTACCGGACCGTGAAGGAGGACACGTGCTCTTGAGCACCGAGCCTCCCCAACCCTACCAGGTTGAATGGACCCCGTAGCCCTGCCAGTGCGGCGAGGTGGAATAGCCCGCACTGGGCTATGCAGGCGAACCGGGGACACCACCTGTAAGGCTGGTGCCATGTACACCGGCCCGAGGAGACGTACTGGAGACCAGATACGTTGGGCCGGCTTCATGGCACTCGGCTCGATGCCCAACCTAGCCCTCCCAGTGCGGCAAGGTGGAATAGCCCGCACTGGGCTAAGCACGCGTACTGGGGACACCGTGCGCTTTACCGCATAACACGGTGTCTTACCAGTACGACGCCTTCTACCTCCACGGTAAGCACGGGGAGTTGGCTCGGGTATCCTACCCGGCTTTGCCACACTCCTCGTGTGCCCCCCCCCAAGAAATTTTTTGGTCTGACTCACGGGCTCCCAACCGCGTCGTCGCGCTGCCTCCTCATACCAGCGCCTCTCAGCCTTCGCTGCTTCCAACTCCTCCTTTGGACGGCGATATTCCCCTGGTTGAGCCCAAGGTCCTCTACCGTCCAGGATCTCCTCCCAAGTCCAGAAGTTCTTGTTGCTCCGTCGAGCATTCCCATACCGCTTGGTCTTAGCGTGGTGGGTGATTCTGTTAAGGCTGTCGCTTTCCTCATCCTCAGATGAGGTGAGGAGAGAAGGATCTTCTGACCAAAATGCGGGTTCAGGGAAATATGCCATCTTTATTATAAATTGACAGCCACGAAACAAAACAAAACACTTTCAAAACTACAAAATAACAAAACGACGTAGAACGGAACCTGAACATAAACTCACATCACAAACGTAAACTCACGGACAGGAACGTTACATCGAAACACACGAACAGCCAAACAGTCCCGTAAGTGAAAACACATCGACAACGACGAAGACATCACAGGAGACAATCACCCACCAACAAACAGTGAGAATGCCCTACCTAAATATGACTCTTAATTAGAGGAAAACGCAAACCACCTGCCTCTAATTAAGAGCCATACCAGGCAACCCATAACCAACATAGAAACAGATAACATAGACTGCCCACCCAAAACACATGCCCTGACCATAAACACATAAAAAACAACATAAAACAGGTCAGGACTGTTACATTGAGAGCATGTCAAGAGTGTTCAAAGCTATCAAGGTGAAGGGTGGCTAATTTGAAGAATCTCATATAAAATAGATTTAGATTTGTTTAACACTTTTTTTGGTTACTACACAATTCCATGTGTTTCATAGTTGTCATGTCTTTGTAACAGATGTATAATGTACTCTCCATGCGTTGTGTTTTCTCAAAATAAATCACTTTGGCCAGTGGTCCCAGTTGAGCATCATTTATTTCTGTTAAATGGGAAACAGCACGTTAGTTGTGCAGGGCTTAACAGTATTGATGGCTGTCGATGGCAAAATCTGTAGCATGAAGACAACTGTGTTTGCAGTGGCTTATGTGACCATGACATCGGTGTATGCTAGCTAACACACTTATTTACAGCAATCATATGCCAAAGCACATCCCAGAAAGCCACTCAATCCCTAACAGGTACCATATACCCATACATGTATAAATCAGTAACGTACAGCAAACTTGTACACATTGTAAAATAGAAAATAGAAAACAGTATTCAGAACGTGACCTACCACTTGCATCACATTTTCATACTGGGAAGACCTGATGTTCGCGGTCTCCCCCTATCTGCAAGCGGGGCCAATCACATCACACCTTATTGTCATCAGAGTTGAACTAAACTAATAAAATTGCTTGAACATTAAAAACACATTTCTTTAGAGGCAAGTGGAAACATAACCAACCCTGTTACATCTTCACTATTGTTCTAAAATGTAGAAAATAGTAAAAAAAATTAAGAAAAACCCTGGAATGAGTAAGTTTGTCCAAACTTTTGACTGGTTCTATATATATTGATTAAACTAATGTCTGGCTCTATGTGAACACATTGGTGTGTTAACCTGAGTGCGACATAACCCTCAACTGAAAGCATATATTTAGTAGTTTTGTAGAATAGAAATAATATCCTTGGTCATCCAATGTAATTTTGTCTAATATTTTTTTCTTTTTTTATTTCATCTTTATTTAACCAGGTAAGCTAGTTGAGAACAAGTTCTCATTTACAACTGCGACCTGGCCAAGATAAAGCACAGCAGTGCGACACAAACAACAACACAGAGTTACACATGGAATAAACAAGCGTACAGTCAATAACACAATAGAAAAAAATAAAGTCTATATACAGTGTGTGCAAATGGCGTGAGGAGGTAAGGCAATAAAAAGGCCATAGTAGCAAAGTAATTACAGTTTAGCAAATTAACACTGGAGTGATAGATGAGCAGATGATGATGATGTGCAAGTAGAAATACTGGTGTGCAAAAGAGCAGAAAAGTGCTCAGATAGCTGATATTTAAAGTAAGTGAGGGAAATATAAGGCTCCAGCTTCAGCGATTTTTGCAATTCGTTCCAGTCATTGGCAACAGAAAACTGTAAGGAAAGGCGGCCAAAGTAGGTGTTGGCTTTTCGAATGACCAGTGAGATATACCTGCTGGAGCACGTGCTACGAGTGGCTGTTGTTGTTGTGATCAGTGAACTGAGATAAGGCAGAGCTTTACCTAGCATAGACTTATAGATGACCTGGAGCCAGTGGGTCTGGTGAGGAATATGTAGTGAGGGCCAGCCGACTAGAGCATACAGGTCGCAGTGGGGGGTTATATAAGGGGCTCTGGTGACAAAACGGATGGCACTGAAAGACTGCATCCAGTTTGCTGAGTAGAGTATTGGAGGCTATTTTGTAAATGACATCGCCAAAGTCGAGGATCGGTAGGATAGTCAGTTTTACGAGGGTATGTTTGGCGGTGTAAGTGAATGAGGCTTTGTTGCAAAATAATAAGCCGATTCTACATTTAATTTGGGATTGGAGATGTTTAATATGAGTCCAGAGTAGTGATGCTAGTCAGGCGGGCGGGTGCGGGCAGCGACGGTTGAAAAGCATGCATTTGGTTTTACTAGCGTTTAAGAGCAGTTGGAGGCCAGGGAAGGAGTGTTGTATGGCATTGAAGCTCGTTTGGAGGATAGTTAACAGAGTGTCCAAAGAAGGGCCAGATGTATACAGAATGGTGTTGCCTGCGTAGAGGTGGATCAGGGAATCACCCGCAGCCAGAGCGACATTGTTGATATATATAGAGAAAAGAGTTGGCCCGAGAATTGAACCCTGTGGTACCCCCATAGAGACTGCTAGAGGTCCGGACAACAGGCCCTCTGATTTGACACACTGAGCTCTGTCTGAGATGTAGTTGGTGAACCAGGCAAGGCAGTCATTTGAGAAACCAAGGCTGTTGAGTCTCCCGATAAGGATACGGTAATTGACAGAGTCGAAAGCCTTGGCCAGGCCGATGAAGACGGTTGCACAGTATTGTCTTTTATCGATGGTGGTTATGATATCGTTTAGGACCTTGAGTGTGGCTGAGGTGCACCCGTGACCAGCTCGGAAACCAGATTGCACAGCGGAGAAGGTGCGGTGGGATTCGAAATGTTCAGTGATCTGTTTATTAACTTGGCTTCCAAAGACTTTAGAAAGGCAGGGCAGGATGGATATAGGTCTATAACAGTTTGGGTCTAGAGTGTCACCCTCTTTGAAGAGGGGGATGACCGCGGCAGCTTTCCAATCTTTAGGGATCTTGGATGATACGAGAGGTTGAACAGACTGGTAATAGGGGTTGCAACAATGGAGGCAGATAATTTTAGAAAGAGAGGGTCCAGATTATCTAGCCCAGCAGATTTGTACGGGTCCAGGTTTTGCAGCTCTTTCAGAACACCTGCTATCTGGATTTGGGTGAAGGAGAAGCTGGGAGGCTTGGGCAAGTAGCTGCGGGGGGGTGCGGAGCTGTTGGACGGGGTTGGGGTAGCCAGGAGGAAAGCATGGCCAGCCGTAGAGAAATGCTTATTGAAATTCTCGATTATCGTGGATTTTTCGGGGGTGACAGTGTTACCTAGCCTCAGTGCAGTGGGCAGCTGGGAGGAGGTGCTCTTATTCTCCATGGACTCTACAGTGTCCCAAAACATTTTGGAGTTAGAGCTACAGGATGAAAATTTCTGTTAGAAAAAGCTAGCCTTTGATTGGTTCCTGACTTCCCTGAAAAGTTGCATATCGCGGGGGCTATTCGATGTTAGTGCAGTCCGCCACAGGATGTTTTTGTGCTGGTCGAGGGCAGTCAAGTCTGGAGTGAACCAAGGGCTATATCTGTTCTTAGTTCTACATTTTTTGAAAGGGGCATGCTTATTTAAGATTGTGAGGAAATTAGTTTTAAAGAACGATTATAAAGCATTATAAAGCAAGCGGATATCAAGGGTTTGAGAGCTTCAAGTTCCTTGGTGTCCACATCACCAACAAACTATCATGGTCCAAACACATCAACACAGTCGTGAAGAGGGCACGACAATGCTTATTCCCCCCCAGGAGACGGAAAAGATTTGGCATGGATCTTCAGATCCTCAAAAAGTTCTACAGCTGCACCATCGAGAGCATCCTGACTGGTTGCATCTCCGCTTGGTATGGCAACTGCTCAGCATCTGACCGCAAGGCGCTACAGAAGGTAGTGCGTATGGCCCCGGAGTGTCTAGGTCCAAAAGGCTCCTTAACAGCTTCTACCCCCAAGTCATAAGACTGCTTAACAGTTCATGAAATGGCTACCCAGACTGTTTGCATTGACCCCCTTTTTTACACTGCTGCTACTCACTGTTTATTATCTATGCATAGTCACTTTACCCTGTTGTGGAAATATTTGGTCAATCATATTTCACAAATACCGGAGCATGTGAGTTCAAATAGACTTTTATTAATCAATATAACAAAAGCCGAGTCAAATCATGAAGTAACTCCCTTCCAGTCTTAGCACAAGCTACTTATACATTTGTCCTCCTTACATCATACTCATAGTAACTCCTCTTAATGGCTTATCACCTCTGGAATTTAGCCACTGTTATCATTCTTATTGGCAGACTCAACAGCCTTGGTTTCTCAAATGAGTGCCTCACCTAGTTCACCAACTACTTCTCAGACAGAGCTCAGAGTGTGTCAAATCGGAGGAACTGTTGTCCGGACCTCTTGCAGTCTCTATGGGGGTGCCACAGGGTTCAATTCTCGGGCCGACTCTCTTCTCTGTATACATCAATGATGTCGCTCTCGCTGCTGGTGATTCTCTGATCCACCTCTACACAGATGACACCATTCTGTATACATCTGGCTCTTCTTTGGATACTGTGTTAACTAACCTCCAGACGAGCTTCAATACCCTACAACTCTCCTTCCGTGGCCTCCAACTGCTCTTAAATGCAAGTAAAACTAAGTGCATGCTCTTCAACCGATCACTGCCCGCACCTGCCTGCCCATCCAGCATCACTACTCTGGACGGTTCTGACCTAGAATATGTGGACAACTACAAATACCTAGGTGTCTGGCTAGACTGTAAACTCTTCTTCCAGACTCACATTAAGCATCTCCAATCCAAAATTTAATCTAGAATCGGCTTCCTATTTCGCAACAAAGCATCCTTCACTCATGCTGCCAAACATACCCTCGTAAAACTGACCATCCTACCGATCCTCGACTTCGGCGATGTCATAAAATAGCCTCCAACACTCTACTCAACAAATTGGATGCCGACTATCACAGTGCCATCCGTTTTGTCACCAAAGCCCCATATATTACCCACCACAGCGACCTGTACACTCTCGTTGGCTGGCCATCGCTTCATACTCGTCGCAAAATCCACTGGCTCCAGGTCATCTACAAGTCTCTGCTAGGTAAAGCCCCGCCTTATCTCAGCTCACTGGTCACCATAGCAGCACCCACTTGTAGCAAACGCTCCAGCAGGTATATCTCACTGGTCACCCCCAAAGCCAATTCCTCCTTTGGCCGCCTTTCCTTCCTGCCAATGACAATGACAGAAACGAACTGCAAAAATCGCTGAAGCTGGAGACCCATCACTAGATTTAAGCACCAGCTGTCAGAGCAGCTCACAGATCACTGCACCTGTACATAGCCCATCTGAAAAACAGCCCATCCAACTACCTCATCCCCATACTGTGTTTATTTATCTTGCTCCTTTGCACCCCAGTATCTCTACTTGCACATTAATCTTCTGCACACTTACCATTCCAGTGTCTAATTGCTATATTGTAATTACTTTGCCACCATGGCCTATTTACTGCCTTACCTCCCTAATGTTACCTCATTTGTACTCACTGTACGTAGACTTTTTTTCTTCTTTTTTTTCTACTGTATTATTGACTGTATGTTTGTTTATTCCATGTGTAACTCTGTGTTGTTGTATGTGTCGAACTGCTGTGCTTTATCTTGACCAGGTCACAGTTGTAAACGAGAACTTGTTCTCAACTAGCCTACCTGGTTAAATAAAGGTTAAATATTTATTTTATTTTATACATTGCCTTCATATTAGGACATGCAACCTGTAGAGTCTCACAGAAATAGTTTCATGCATGTAGAACCATAGCAACAGACCTTGGCACGCTACAGGAATAACCAATACATGTCCTCCGGCTGACTCCTCTGAAAGGGACACACACCCCTGTTCTGGAAAAAACCCAAGAGGTGTAACCAGGTCTAATGGTGTTTAATGACCCAGAGCACAAAACTAGTGCACTGGTTTTGCTGGCTCCATCTGAAATAAATAATTGCCACATATGTACTGAAAAAATCACAAAAACCCCTACCTACATGTACATTTTACCTCAATTACATCCACTAACCTGTACCCCCACACATTGACTCAGTACCGGTACCCCCTGTACATAGCGTTATTGTTATTTTATTGTGTTACTTTTTTCCTACATCATTTTTGTGGGTATTTTTTTGGCAAATATTTTCTTTCTTTAAAAATGTTTTTGCATTGTTGGTTAAAAGGGCTTGTCAGGAAGCATTTCACTGTAAGGTCTACTACACCTGTTTTGTTAGGCGCAGGTGACAAATATAATCTGATTTTATTTTGTTTTGTTATCCTGCAACTGCTGAAATGACAGAATCAGTTGGATAAACTGAATTGTTTAACTCGTTCTGAAGATAGAGAACATTACATAAATGCTATAGGATTTGATCATTAGAGCTGACCTATCTCACACCTACAGTTTAAGGCCTATGCTCTTATGGGAGTTTGTCCCATGATTCTCCATTAAGAACAATCATGAGGGAGTTGATGTAAGTATAACACAGCTGATGAAACATCCATCAACAGTTTTATTTTGAGCTGTTCCAAAAAGTAATCAGATGAGGATAGAACGAGGTCACACGACAGCAGGGTAAAGTCGGCCCGCAAAATTGTGAAGATTTGGACTGGGTTGAGACTAAATTGACCCTAGATCTGTGCACACTGCAACCCAATAGAGCCGATAACAGGTGCGCAGTTTATAAATTACACGCCACTTTCACTTGCACTGGCGCTGGCGAGCGATTTGTCCTGGTGATATTGGGACAATCTTCGTTAACGCAAATCTGCAATTTTGCTGATTCACTTCGGAGCAAATCAACATGGGACGGTTACATTTTTTCGTCCTCTGGTCGTTAAACGATGCACCCCGTCAGTTTATCAGGTAGTTATCAGGTATTTCGTTGTTGAAATTTTGAAAGTGGGCACGCAGCAACTCCCAATTTGAGCCATCGTTATTCATTACAGACATGCCCAATCTTCATCCTTGTAGTTCACAGCATAAATGTTTGTCCGTAATTATTGCAGCAAATCCAATCGCCAGTACCACCAAGTCCACGTTCCATTGCCACTTCCCAAACAACTTGTTGTATTCAGTCTTGGGGAATGGCGGTTCTTATCAAGCGAGACAACCATTTCAGTTGATGTTCTGGTTAGCCAGGACGTGAAACCGCAGAGGATTGGTACATTGTCAGACCAGACAAGGTACATTAGGCCTACATGCATTCTAATTAATAACAATTGCAAAAATGCATACAAGGTCTATATTGCTTGTTTTAAAGATGCTTGACTTGGGAGGGAGATTGGAATGCTGACCTTGTCCAAGAGGCAACAGAGAAAGGGAGGAGAGGAGTATATGGGAAGGTTTTGCTCACTGTTTGTGGAGAGGTATGGTTTCCAGCGTTTTTATTCTGTACATTTTCAATATTGTTATTGTGACAGGTGTCACTTTATTGTGACATCTCGCATTATAAATTAAATACTGACCAGATACTATATTTGTCTTTGCAAAGGATTCTGGAATGATTAATAACAGCCTACATAATGTACCAGTGTCTTAAATAATGTTATTCAACTCTTTCCTCAAAAAGAATGAAGCCAGTTTCATCAGCAATACTCCACGTGTGCCAAGAAAACACTCCAGCCCAGTCGCGCACAACAGCCATCTCTCCCATACTCTGCTCAACACCTCTGGGAGTCAGAGGGTAAATTGCAGGGTTATCCACTAGTTAGTAGATCTGTCACTACACTCTTGATTTTGAGGCATTTTTCTGGTCTACACGGTCACTAAAATTGTAGTTCAGTGAGACAGAAATCAAATGTACCACTCTTTGCAGATTACAACCCCCAACTCATCACATCTAGGAGACAGTATTTGCTATGCCGAACTCAAAGCTATCAAGACAGAAATCAATGATTCCACTTTATCTGAGAAACCCTGTATTTCGCTTACGGTAGGGCTCATGCTTGAATAAGAACCTTTCCAAGTAGGGAGTGGTGTGGCGAGAGAAATTGAACCTGTCTTTTTAATCTTAATGGTATTTCAAGGATAAGACCCCCAGACGGACGGTGATTGGGAAGAGGGGTCGCATCGCATGGAGCCCTGAAATTATTCCTCAGGAGCACACTGGTCGAGCATCTAGCCCCCCAAAAATAAAGCTATCTAGAGAGAACAGTGTTGAGAAGACTGGAATGAAGACCAACTGCAGAGCAGGTTACAGAATTCGCCATGAAATTATTTGTTTATTTCAAATAGCAGCTATTCTGCTGAATGAAAAACATTAAGGATATTTTGTTTTCAGTTTGCCCATCAAAGCGCTGGAGCCACACCATGTGTCTGAGTGATCCTGAGACGGCCATTGTCATTGGAGGAGAAGCTTCTGACCAGACTCACTGCGAGGACTCCCTATGGAAACTGGAGATAGGTGAGATGAGTTGCCCATTTTAATAACTTGTATAAAACAATTTGGAGCCAAAATGTAAATATTTGTTACCTGGCATCTTGAAATGCCCAGAACACATTTAATTGATCAAATTGATTGTCAACATTATCTTCTCAGACAATGATTTTTGGTTCCCAATGAACTCCTCCACCTCTGGACCTGTCCCACCGTGTGCCCATGGCCACTCTGCAACCTATGACCCTGATTCCAAGGTCGTCTACGTGTACGGTGGCCTGAGGGAGGGCCAGCGCTACAGCGACCTCTATATCCTCAACACTCTAACCTGGAAGTGGAAGCTTGTCACAGTGAGTGTCCTGTCCAGTGCCACTTGTAACTTTATAGTTTAATTGACCTTAAGGACCTTCAAATGAAAAGTTTGGATTTTCTCTCTTGTGGAAATTAATCTTCTAGGCAAGAGGTGATATCCCCATGTTGGCCTACCACTCTGCAACTATCTATAAGAAAGAACTCTTTGTTTTTGGGGGGGTTCACCCAAGCCGCTGTCCTGGAGGCAAAGTCTGCAGTAATGCTCTGTACATTTTTAACCCAGAGTTTGAGCTCTGGTACCAACCCATCGTCGAGGGGGACCGACCTCTACCTAGGTTTGGGTCAGTGTTCCTTGATTATATTTCTGTAGACAAGGCATTGGGCTATTAGAATATTTCACTTACTGTATCTAACCATTACAGGATGACAGTGCTTATTTAATAAACGCATTTTGTGTTTACATTACAGGCACACAACCACGCTTTTGTCCAACCAGTTGCTCATTTTTGGTGGCAGGAAGACTGCAACCTACCTAAACGACCTCCACATTTTGGATCTTGGTAAGGCACTGACAGTGGTAATGTAGAGTACTCTATATAAAAAGCTAGTTGCCACGGTCTTCAAATGTAATTTTCTTAATTTTTGGCAAAAGGCTTCATGGAGTACACAGCTGTGAAATATGAGAACACGCCACCACTGCCTCGAGGGTGAGAACATATACAAATCAAACCTTGTAAAATATGAACACAATGCCCATCTGACATTTTTCGTATGTCAGATATCTAGGACATCAACAAGTATTTGCCGTGATGAAAAATGTCTATTGCCACACAGACCAATATTGTGACCATTTAATTCTATGCCATTTGTTTAATCTGATATTTATTGCTTAGTATCTGTAAACAACAAGGATGTATATTGGTGTAGAAATTCCTTTTTACTAAGTTAACGTTGCCCTATCATCTTTGTGGTCAGATATCATGCAGCACTGCCAGTATCAGACAACAGGATGCTGGTGAGTGGCGGTTGCAGTGCTGTTGGAGCCCTGCAGGATGTTCATATCTTCAACACGGGTGAGTACACACTCACCAAGGACTATCATTTTTTTTCAAGAAAGTTGATGGTAATCCAGCCTCTTTCATTTGCTCTGAATAAAAATGCCTGTCTTGGTTATTTTCAGACACCAGTATGTGGCAGTCAGTGGTCTCCCCTCTGCTCTGTGCCAGGCCTCGTGCCGGACACAGTGTGATCAATCTGGGAGGCTCTATCATCTCAGATGCTGATAAACAGAAGCAGGGGGAGTATGCCAACATCCACTGCACCCTCTTGGTGTTTGGGGGCTCTGACTGCGCTGGGACCTTCTACAATAAGACAATGAAGTGCACAGTGGAGATCCCTGTAGAATAAGAGACTGGATCTTAAGGGGGAGACGATAATGACCTTATTGGGAAATAAGGAAAATAAATTGACCTTTTATCCCTGTGTCTGGTTTACACATTCTAAATAATATGAATGTGCCATGGGCGGAAATCGTACAGGGACTTTTGAGTCCTTGGTATTTTCTGTTCTGCGTAAAGGCTCTGTTACGTTAGGCTTAGATTTCATCAAGTCTTCAGTTAGTTTTATTGTGGCTGCTTAAGGCCCCTTTGTTTGCTCTGTGCTGTAGTCTTGTCTGATCAGCTTTTTTCCCTGGGGGGGCTGATTGTTAGTTATGGTGCAAGTGATGCCTTTTTATCCCATTGTGGTGTTTCACATTATGGGTCGTGACCCATTTGTTTTAAGTGGCATTTTTCCCATTGACAAGATGGTATACACATCAGATCTGACAAGCAATCTCTTCTGTTTTTAAATATTTTCTCATCAATGTGTATTATCACATGGTAGAGCTGAAATCAATTTTCTGTTTTATTTGAATTTAAGTTAGCTGAACTTCAGCTTTTTTACAAACCCGATTATTTAACAAAGTGCAGACAGCCATTTTCACATTCCATAAACTTCTACAGTAACATGAAGGATCAACGGAGGGCTAGTATGGTACTTGGGAATTTGTACAGTAAATGTTTTTTAAAATTATTTAATACATCACTATTTGTTCATGTGTTTACATTTTGTATTGCTTCCCTTAACAAATCCACTTTGGTCAGCATTGGCATATTTTGTGTAGATGGGTGAATGTACTGTTTCTTAGAGGGTAAATATGAATATTAAAATAATTAAACTTCATCATACAAGTAATAGATCGTCTTTGGTTTCAATCTCATTAAATAAGACAAAGGTATTTTATAGAAGCAGTCAATGATGGTGGCACTACTGGCTCCCTTAGACATCAGAGGGGTTCTCATGTACATATTTCAGCAGGTGTGTCTAGTTGGCAGGACGGATGAGTCTCTTTGAAAGCATCTACCTTCAGTAAAGTTTGGTTTAGCCTTTTGATAGTTGGGAACTGATCAACATCCACTTTGAACCTGTTGGGCAAATGTACAAGTCGTGTGGGTTGTATGTTCAGTGATGAATCGGTCTCATACTGTGGTGTTCTTCTGTAACAATTCTGAATGACTGGTTGCCTTACCGTTCAGCATTATAGACTTGAGGGACGAGACAGATGTCTGCCATGGAAATTTAAAAGGTGAACAGGGTTAGTTCAAAAATTCCTAAACTTGAAGAGAGGTCTACTGTGTTTTGATGTGATGAGTGTCCCCTCACCTCGTCCTCTACACAGTACTTGCCAGCTGTCTCTTTCAGAATGGGCTCCAGGGCTGAAAGACACAGGGACATTAAATCAGGACTGGAATGGTTGTCTAGAGCGATACTGGTATTGTATGTAAGGCTATTTTTACCCACCTTCAAAACCTCTTTGGATGAAATGATGCGCCCACTGCACCTTCTCGGCTCCTATCTTCTGTAGCACGTACAAATTCTGAAATACAAATTATCAGACGTGACTGAGTAGCTCTACAGTCATCATTGTTGCAATGGCAATTCAAACACATGATGTCCTTACAGTAAACAAAGTTTGTTTTGCAAACTTGGTCAGATCTGCAGTGGACTGTGTGCCTTCAATTGGTTATACTTGTCTCTTGTTTATCCACTTTCTTTGTGCTGTAATTCACTTACCTGCACAGGCTGGATCCCAGAGGCGATAAGGTCAGAGATCATGCGCACCTGGGCACGTTTCTTTGGGTCTGCCTGTGTCCTGTTCTGGTCTTCTCAATGTATTGGATCACTGCCAGCTGAGGGTAAGTGGATTAGTCTTGTCAATGTTAGATTTAAGTTGTATTTTAACTTTTATCAGTGTATCAGAAGTACATCACTGACAAACCAATAAGATCATTGGACTCACCGACTGTGACAGCGTGATGCCATCAATTTGGACAGCAGGCACTTGTTGCATAGGGTTTAACCCCTTGTATTGTTCTGTAAACTGATGTGTACAGTATGAGAACATATATTTTACATCAATGATGTTCAATACCTCTACCTAAAAACAAAAGCGTGAGGAAGTTACCTGCTGACCCCCATCTTTGATAAGATTGACTGGGACTTGGTCAAATTCAATACCTTTCAGAGCAAAAGCTGGAAGAAGCAACGTAGGTTATTTATTTACCGTGTCAAAAGGAATTGCCACTTTTCTTATGCTGTAAAGTACGCAGAGATATGGACTATACATAGTCAAAAGGTACTTACCGATTCGAACCCTCCAAGAGCACGAACTCCTAAAATACCCATGAATAATGGGCTAAAGGAAAGAAAAGTACATCAGTTTTACTCCATGTGTAACACTGTGTTGTTGTATGTGTCGAACTGCTTTGCTTTATCTTGGTCAGGTCGCAGTTGTAAATGAGAACTTGTTCTCAACTTGCCTACCTGGTTAAACAAAGGTAAAATAAATGTAAAAAAACAGTTAAGTGGGATTTGTCTTTCAGCAATAAGAAGCTTAAAGGCCCATTTACTATTATGTAAAAGAAAAGCTTGACTTTTGAGTGTACATATTGTTGTGCTGTTTTCTTGACATTTATCTCCAGTTATAATTCTCAAGCATGCTTTTGCATGAATGTTTAAAGGTCAGTTAGCTGACACTGCTCGTTTGGCCTTTTGCTTTCAGTTTGATTATCACAAAGGTTTAGAATGACTCTTGAGAGCATTCCTCTCAGACGTTCCTGTAGATGGTCATCTTTTTGATGAAATGGCCCCAAATGGTGGTTTGTCAGTTGTCCGATCATAATGTGTTGAAGTTATCTGCTCAGCACACAGCTCATAGCAGTCAAATATTTTTGTTTTATAATCAGATTGCAGTTCACCCACTAAATTATTCTTCCCTCTGACTGTCACAGGCCTCCAATGAGGTGATAGCTTGTGTCCCCAAGGCTACACAGGATGAGATGCTGGCTGCTGTGGACTCCTGCTCACACTCCTACTGCTCCTGGTCTGAAACCTCCATTTTGGCGCACCAACAGATCTTTCTGCACTATCAGCAGCTTATTAAGGACAACATTGTAAGTCTGAAACACCTCAGGGATAAGAACCTGTTCTGAAGTACAATCCAATCCTGAGTGGCGCAGCGGTTTAAGGCACTGCATCTCAGTGCAAGAGGCATCACCATAGTACCTGGTTCGAATCCAGGCTGTTTCACATCCGGCCGTGATTAGGAGTCCCATAGGGCGGCGCCAAATTGGCCCAGCATCGCCCGGGTTTGGTCGGTGTAGGTCGTCAGTGTAAATAAGAATTTGTTCTTAACTGACTTGCCTAGTTAAATTTAAATAAATAAACAGAAGCAAAGGTAAAATCTCATCATCCACACTTCATTTCACGTTTAGCAACATGAACTTGGCACATTGTTTTTGTCATATTATGCGGTTGAAAGACTACCCCTGAATGCCCTTGCCCTATCGTTTGAAACATTTATACCCTACGTATTTAGCATGCCTCTATACAATTGGTTTACCCTTACTGTTGCTCGGGTTGACTTTAATGCAAGTTACTCATTTTAAATTAGGAAGCTGATTTGGTGTGTGTGTGTTGGCTCATGGTGTGTGTGTCTTGTTACAGAAAGAGCTTGCCAGGAGCATTACTCTGGAGAAGGGCGAGACCCTGGCAGATGCAGAGGGTGATGTGTTCAGAGGATTGCATAAGTCTTATGTGCACCAGCCTTTCCGAAGGGAAATATTTGGGGATATGGTCTATAAGCTTCTTTGGATACTTGTGGTGCAGCCAAGGAAATGGTTCATCTTTCCACTAGTGACCTAGACATTGAAATAATGTAAAGAGATCTTTGGTCTATTGCTTGTGACCGTCTCCATGTGAGGGGTAGTGACACACATTCTGGGACTGACCCAGCTCTTCTCTCTCTCTGACGAACATCCACTTCCGTCTCCAGCGGTGGTAGCATTCCGCTACACCCGCAATAACATCTGTTAAATATGTGTATGTGATCAATACAATTTGTTTTTGATTTGGTAAAGCACACATGCAGCATCAACTCCCTGATGCTGGGGAAGACCCTCCATCACCAAAGATGCTGCCTGCCCATCAGGCTGTGTGCCGGATCGCCCCCTTCAACATCCCTGCCATGATCCCTCTGTGGATGTTCCCCATTGGCATGGCGTGTGGCAACACCTACCTGCTTGAAGCCAGCCTGCATCATACTCTTGGCCAAGGTGCTGCAGGACGCTGGGATGCTATACGGGAACATCATCCATGGCTGGCAGGACGGTAAGACAATAGCTACATGCCCCATCACCTGCTGTTCTCTGAGATCTATCTGGAGGCATTACTAATGTGATGTGAATTATTCAATTTGTCTCTCTGCTTTGATTCTCATGCATTGACGTCATTGTTGTATTACAAAGTGCAGAGATTATGAATTTATTTTGGCTGGCCTGTCAGTTCTCAATCTAAAATAAGTCCCTGTCTTTCCCAGCTGTATACCTTATGTGATCATCCAGCCATCAGCTTTGTGGGCTCCAACCAAGCTGGAGAGTACATCTATGAGAGGCGATCCAAAAACGGCAAGAGAGTACAGTCCAACATGGCGAGTCTGACATGCATATGGTGTTTCTAGAAATAAACAGAGGGTGGCGGTGTTGTCTTAGAAACGGTTGTTGAAGGATGTCCTCTCTGCTTCTCTTCTCCAATTTGGCTGATTAGCTGTACAGCTAGAACAGGTATTGAGCCAGACAGCCAGTTACACACTTTGTGGAAATTAGTCTAATATTTTTTAACACATTCACATTATCTACAAATGAAATGCACTGATGTAATGTAAAGCACTTACAATATTGTACTTTCTATTGTTTGCTCACTAAAGTTCTTTAAGAGGATGAACTTTTGAGACCATCTCTGTTTGAATCTGCATTCAACCATATTGAAGACATGATGTGATGGGCTTTACTTGAATTGGATCACTCTCCTTGGTATTCAAGTCAAGTGGCAGTAGGCTAAACATTTCCCCCTTATGCTCTGCTGTAGGGAGCAAAGAACCATGGTGTGGTGATGCCTGATGCCAATAAGGAGAACAGCTGGTGGGTGCGGTTTTCGGGGAACCAGAACAGCGCTGCATGGCCCTCTCCACAGCCATCCTGGTGGGCGAGGCCCTCAGCTGGCTGCCTGAACTGGTGGAACGTGCCAAGGCTCTGCGCGTTAACGCAGGTACCTCACCCTGCTCACACCTCCCACCCTATCCAGCCCTAATGGGCCCTCTGCTTAGTCCTCTTAAAGCCTCCCAAGCAGCCCTAACCACATCTCGCCTCTTTGCTGTACCATAACTTCAGATGGGGCTGAGCTGGAAGAGAGGGCTTGTTGAGTCACTCATGCTGCAAATTTGCGGTGGCGTTTGCGCCCAATGCTTAAGAGTAGCTCAGAGCATCAAGTCTTTGTGAAAGGAAGTTGTTGGGGAGAAGAATGAATGATGCCCCTTATTTGCAATGATATACTCTCTAATTTTATGTGGATGCATTTAAACAGCCATTTCAGAGGGAGTGCTGCTGGGTGCCCCTCGCCCTGGCTGGGCTTTTGAGTGTTTGTGTGTGGCTGAAGGGGTATTTGTGTGAATGTGTGTGGCTGTGAGGAGGAGTTCTCATTGGTTATTTTTCGGGGAACCCTCTCAGGGGACAAGGTGTGAGTGGACGTGGGGCCCCTGATCTCTCAGGCCAAGGAGAGGGTCAACAGCCTGATCCAGAGTGGGATGGATGAGGGAGCCCAGCTGCTGCTCAACGGCAGGAATGTCAAAGTCCAGGGCTATGAGAACGGCAACGTTTTTGGACCAACCATCATCGGCAATGTCACAGTAAGTTTGTGTGTGCTTGCAGATGACAAGCTGTCATGCCAAAAATTATGTTAATTTCTGTGCAAATCCTGAATCATTTCATTTTCTCTTCGCCCAGATGAAGTGCTATACTAAGGAGATCTCTGGGCCTGTTCTGGTGGTCCTGGAGGCCGAATCTTTAGATGATGCCATCAGCCCGGTCAACAATAACCCCTATGGCAACAGCACAGCTATCTTTACCACAAACGTAGCCACAGCACGCAAATACACTCATGAGGTGGACGTAGGCCAGGTGAGTGGCTGTGGACCCCTGTGTGTCCCCCTATGTCCTGGGAGAATGGAGCCATTCATATCCCTCTGCCATGTCTATACCTTAAACAAGGAGGACATCGCACCTCTGTTCTAAAACATACAATCAACAATAATTATTTTCCATGAAAAGTATAGCCTTGTTTGCTTCTGCTCTAAAATCAACTCCTCTGCCCCTCACCACCTGGCCCCATGTGGACTACAAATAGCTATAGCAAATAAAGTATGTGCCTTTTTAATCAAAACAGGGGGGCATAGAAAGACATTTTCCTGGTAGGATTATAGGAGAAAATCTTAAATTAAACTCCAAAGGGATGCCTTAGGACCTGTTAAATATTTAAAGCATAAAAATGGCCTGAATTTACCCTATTTGTTTGCGGGCCTCAGCTATACCCAGTGTTTTCTCTTCACATGACGGAGAACACCGTGTAGGGCAGGCCATATGCCGTAATCTCCTACAAACCTCGCTGTAACAAAAGCCTCATCTTTTTTCGCTCCCTCAGCCAAAAGGCTTGACTCCGGTGTCCAAAATTACTCCTGCTTTTTCAAACATTCTCAACCAACCATGAGTTTCCAGTGGCCTCAAAAACAATAAGCAATGGTTTTTGGTTTGATGTAACTAATTTCATGCATTTAGTACACCTTCCTCTCCCAGAGTTACTCATCCAGTTGCTCTGATCCTGTTTTGAGTCAACAGTTTGCATTTCCAGTGCAGTAATGGAAGTTTGTGTTTTTCAGATTGGGATAAATGTTCCTATCCCTGTTCCTCTGCCCATGTTCTCCTTCACTGGCTCACAAGGTTCTTTCAGAGGAGACACCAACTTCTACGGCAAACGAGTATCAGTTGACATAAGGTAAGGTTGATAAACAGAAAGTTGCGCTGGACAATTTCCACATGAAGGTTGGAGTTTCTGTGGCTGACAAGTGATGTAAACCACTCGGTCCTCTTAACTAGTGATAACTGGTCAAAGCCAACTGTATTCAGTCCAGATTTTCAGCTTTGTTTAATGTTCTCAGTGATGTAATGCGGTCATGATGCCACATATATAGTTACAGAGCAGCATATTATAGTTGTCTCCCTACTTTCTACTGGGCATCCAGGTTTACACACAGATCAAAACTGTTCTTCACAATGGAAGGCAGAAGATGCCACTGTGCAAACTCCTTCAGTTTCCATGCCAACCATGGGACGCTAACTGGTCTGGAGGAAAACATTTCTCATGTCTTTTGTGAAGCAAAATGTCAAAACTACTGTGCCATTAGTTGCTTGTTAATCTCAAGATTCATTCACTCACTCACTATGGATAAATAGTTTGGCTTCATTGTTGATTGACAGTACCCTTGTTCTAGGCAAGTTTCTAGTAATTATGTGTATATTAGGCTAGCAACTCCCAAGGGTTCTCACAGATCATGACGATCTATGTTACGTTTTTGGCAATAATGCAAAGTAACTGTAGGAGCTTAAACGGTGTGAAGTACTTGCATAGCTTTTCTTCTATAACGTCAGTGTTCAAAATGTACTGCCTCAACAACATTATGATATTGATGAATGTGTAGCTGCCAAATGTGATGCCACTATTAATCATGGTTTCAGTTCATCTGGATCTTAGAAATGTGTGTTATGCACACATCCTGTGGTGCAGTTATTCCTGCATGTGTCAATATTTCATTACGTTCAGTACAGGTTGCATTTTAATAAGAAGCTGTTTTAATTGAACCCTTTATCGTTCGTCTGTCCTGACTCCTTTTAAAAAGTTAAAGTATTCCTTTTGTACACTTTAAATTATGACGTTCAGAAAATACCACACAAACGTTTTTCACAAAACATCAACATAATTCTGGAGACTTCATTTGGAGCAGCAAAATTCTCAGACCAACCGTGACACTAACACCGCAGGGGACTGTCGGGTAGCTCATGTGTTCTGGATATCCGGCAGGGCGCTGGGGTTGGAGGGCAGGGTATACACAGGCGCCTGGGTGATGGTCGCAAGGGACGGCTCCTCTGTAATTCTGCAAGGCATATGTCATTATGTAGCAAAACATCTACAAGGTCTGATAAATCACTGTCTCACTGCCAGTGTTTAAACATGCTCTATGGGACAGATAAATCTACCGAAGCTTTGTAATTACAAAGAGAAACCAGACCATTCTCAAGTATTGTTTTGGTGTCTTACCCGGGATCTGTGTCGTTCTGGTTCCTATCTGGGGATGCCAACAACGCCAAAGGTTGGCTCAGATTCCTGCAAAAGGAAGAGTAGATTGAAATGCTGTAGATTTTAAAAAAGAATGTACTGTGGCAGCTGTTCTGTCTAGCTGTAGACTGCAGAAATTAGTCATTATGATTCATTCTCTACAGGGTTTCTGTAAATTCATCCTAGGTTGCCAAATGCTCTGTTTGCAAGGCTAGACGTCAGGACAATGTTGACACCATATACATTCAGATCCCCTGCACTCAACTTGACAATCATGCTGCCAGCTGTTCCCTAACCACAGACGTTCAAAGAACTAAATAAACTCCTTGTGCACGTGAAGTGGGGCCAAGAGGCTGAAGGCAAATCGGCGTGGCCAGATGTTTGTTTCCAAGCACAGGACTCTGTGGCCGGCCCTATTTTTACTATTGTGCCCAGACTCTTTCTTCCTTCTTTTTAAGCAGCTGGACGGAAAAGAAAATTTGGTTTAAACCTAACTGATGTTTTATGGTATCCTCTTCTGCTGACAAAAGAGCTGTTTATTTGTGACTCCTTTTTAAATGTCTTAAAGGCCCTCAGACTGCAGCACGGCTCGTGCTTCTTATGGTATCACTGCGTTTTGATCTCAACTCTTTATTGTGCCAGGGGTTTTGTTTTCATGTTTAATGATTCCAAATTGATGGTATCATCTAAACTGAACGCAGTAGAAATAGAAAAGAGGGAAGCTAACAATGAGCAAGTCTGCTGGCAGACAACACCGAACCCACACGATGTAGTAGCTAGCTGTTACCTTGCTTTCTGTCCTTTCATTTTGTCAGTCTAAGCTCTTTCTCCTTCTGCTCCCACGTGAGTTCAGAGATGTCAACCTTGTTGCTCTGGAGATTTTTCCTGAAACACAAGTGTAGTGGAAAAAGATTTTGATGTAGGAATAGTCTAGACATTATTTGTCAACTTTTGAACAGTGTACAATGTTTGTGTTTTGAATAGATGACTGCTGAATCATATACAGCTGACAAGGAGTTGCTAACAGCGAAATGGGGCAATGTACGGTAAGTGGTGGTGATGACCGCAGGCAGGCCTCACCACTTCTCAGCCTCCTCCAGGTCGGTGTAGACACTGTTGGTGCTGTGAGGGGTTTTGGGGGAGGTGTGGATTCAGGAGTACTGCTTGCCTGACCAGGCCTTACTCATCCTCCTACGGTGGGCCTCCTGCCTGTACTGCAGCGGGCAGGCCTGGTTCTCATGCTTCACCTTGCCCAGGGCCTCCTGGAAGAATCATTCTAGCTCTGCGCATTGCTACACAATGCTGTGGCTGCCGCTTCACTCGCCCCATCTCCTTCTCCCGCATGGTCACCAGCTTCTGCTACTTGTCCAACTCCACTTGGCCGGCCTTGGTGCTGTCCAGGGCCCGGTGCTGTGTCTTTCAAACTCCCCCACCATGAGCCCTAGGGCCTGCTCTAGGCTCCCCACCTTCCCCCTCAGCTCTGCTATCTCCTGGGCCCTCACCTGGGACACATTCTCCATCAGCTCACTGGTCTTCTAGGGGTGGGAAATATTGGAATGGTTGAGGGGTTAGTCTTAAAATAGGGTTGCGATCATCATATATACATATGGCTTTATATACACTGCTCAAAAAAATAAAGGGAACACTTAAACAACACAATGTAACTCCAAGTCAATCACACTTCTGTGAAATCAAACTGTCCACTTAGGAAGCAACACTGATTGACAATAAATTTCACATGCTGTTGTGCAAATGGAATAGACAAAAGGTGGAAATTATAGGCAATTAGCAAGACACCCCCAATAAACGGTGTTGGGCTGTAAGCACAACCCCCACCTGTGGATGTCGGGCCCTCATACCACCCTCATGGAGTCTGTTTCTGACCGTTTGAGCAGACACATGCACATTTGTGGCCTGCTGGAGGTCATTTTGCAGGGCTCTGGTAGTGCTCCTCCTTGCACAAAGGCGGAGGTAGCGGTCCTGCTGCTGGGTTGTTGCCCTCCTACAGCCTCCTCCACGTCTCCTGATGTACTGGCCTGTCTCCTGGTAGCGCCTCCATGCTCTGGACACTACGCTGACAGACACAGCAAACCTTCTTGCCACAGCTCGCATTGATGTGCCATCCTGGATGAACTGCACTACCTGAGCCACTTGTGTGGGTTGTAGACTCCGTCTCATGCTACCACTAGAGTGAGAGCACCGCCAGCATTCAAAAGTGACCAAAACATCAGCCAGGAAGCATAGGAACTGAGAAGTGGTCTGTGGTCACCACCTGCAGAACCACTCCTTTATTGGGGGTGTCTTGCTAATTGCCTATAATTTCCACCTTTTGTCTATTCCATTTGCACAACAGCATGTGAAATTTATTGTCAATCAGTGTTGCTTCCTAAGTGGACAGTTTGATTTCACAGAAGTGTGATTGACTTGGAGTTACATTGTGTTGTTTAAGTGTTCCCTTTATTTTTTTGAGCAGTGTATAAAAATATACAAAACAATATACATATGGCTTTCTCCAAAGTAATGTAATTAAAGCCACTAAATGGCATGTTGATGAATTAATGTTTTTGGGGGGCTTAATTGCCGAATGGAAGGAGGTTTGAGCATGGAAGGAAATGGAAGGAGGTTTGAGCATGGAAGGAAATGGAAGGAGGTTTGAGCATGGAAGGAAATGGAAGGAGGTTTGAGCATGGAAGGAAATGGAAGGAGGTTTGAGCATGGAAGGAAATGGATGGAGGTTTGAGCATGGAAGGAAATGGAAGGAGGTTTGAGCATGGAAGGAAATGGAAGGAGGTTTGAGCATGGAAGGAAATGGAAGGAGGTTTGAGCATGGAAGGAAATGGAAGGAGGTTTGAGCATGGAAGGAAATGGAAGGAGGTTTGAGCATGGAAGGAAATGGAAGGAGGTTTGAGCATGGAAGGAAATGGAAGGAGGTTTGAGCATGGAAGGAAATGGAAGGAGGTTTGAGCATGGAAGGAAATGGAAGGAGGTTTGAGCATGGAAGGAAATGGAAGGAGGTTTGAGCATGGAAGGACATGGAAGGAGGTTTGAGCATGGAAGGACATGGAAGGAGGTTTGAGCATGGAAGGAAATGGAAGGAGGTTTGAGCATGGAAGGACATGGAAGGAGGTTTGAGCATGGAAGGACATGGAAGGAGGTTTGAACATGGAAGGAGGTTTGAGCATGGAAGGACATGGAAGGAGGTTTGAGCATGGAAGGACATGGAAGGAGGTTTGAGCATGGAAGGAAATGGAAGGAGGTTTGAGCATGGAAGGAAATGGAAGGAGGTTTGAGCATGGAAGGAAATGGAAGGAGGTTTGAGCATGGAAGGAAATGGAAGGAGGTTTGAGCATGGAAGGAAATGGAAGGAGGTTTGAGCATGGAAGAAAATGGAAGGAGGTTTGAGCATGGAAGGAAATGGAAGGAGGTTTGAGCATGGAAGGAAATGGATGGAGGTTTGAGCATGGAAGGAAATGGATGGAGGTTTGAGCATGGAAGGAAATGGATGGAGGTTTGAGCATCTGTCAGGATTTACCTAGGGGTTATGATTGGGGCTGTACAAATGTTTGGTGTATTAGAATAATTGATTATGCTTATGTTATATTAATAGAAAAGGAGGGGTTATAAGACCTCCCTTACATTTATAGGGTCATAGACTACAGATTAACAATGCAAATTCATTTTAGAGGTTTCGTATTCCACAATTGTTTTTAGTTCTCTATTTCATTATGAACAGGCCCCTCAGAGTAATATGTGACTGTGAAGAAGGAGCTCTGCAGGGGTGTGGAGGAGTTAAGACTAGTCAAACATTCCACAATAAATCAGCTTTGGGGAGTGGGCGTTAAAGATATTAAAGATATTGTCAATACTAATTTCACCAATGATTGACAAAGAAGGACGTAAGGAACGAAACCTAACACATGGAAGGAGGGTGGAGCATGGAAGGGAATGGGTGGAGGCTGGAGCATGAAAGAAGGACTTTAAAATAATGGGTGAGATTATGGTATTTGCTTTAGAGAAAGAGTGCCCAAAAATGCTGAGGGGAGAAGCCACTGACTTGGAACCCAGAAGCCAGTGGAAACTTGCCACCAGCTCGCACTGTGGAGGGTATGAGGGGCCGCAAGCAAAACAAACATGGGGTCAGCAAATATAAATAAAAGGGGAAATACCATCTGAAATATGTCCACTGGAGATCTGCCATGTGTTTAACAATTTACAAAAGACAAATTATTGAGATGATGAATCTTTGTCCAGGCACTGCCAGTGCATAAAAATGCCTATAGTTCTGTTTGTGGCACCATTGGGGCTGGTGTACCTTATGCAGTGCCAGGGAGGCGTTTTCCTCAGCCAGTGACAGTCATCTTCCTCAGGTTCTCCACTTAGTCTCAGCCAGGCACTAGGCTACCAACGTTGTTGTTGAACATGAAGCGTGATGCGTTGTCTAGCTGCTTGACAGTTTTACCTGTCATGTGCCAAACTCTAAGGTATAAATGGCATAAAGGTGGTGCACTGGGTTTGGTGATGGGACAGGGAGTGGTCTGGTGATGTAGTAGAGAAAATTGAGTGACATCAAATTCCAAGCTTAGAATGCTGGGGAAGATTTGGTTTTAATTTGCCTTAAGTCACCAAATTGGTCTGAAAATGCAGCTTACATTTATTTCTACAATATAAATCACCAAGAACTGAAGTATAGAACTGGCAATACAATCTATGAAAAATGCCACATTCAGTATCAGTGTTGAAGATCATTTATAGACTATAAAAGAACACACAGACTTCAAAGTGTATATATAGTACCTGGCTTTCGAACTATACACTACACAGAGAGGTCTTCCCCACTGTTCCAAACCAGGACCCTCTTCCCTCCAAGGCATTCTGGAACTGCTTGGGATGTCATCATTGGCTTAGTGTACACCACCTATCTTAAGGAAGACAAACTGGTGTGGTCAAGATAATAACCTTGTTTCCCCTCCCATGTTATTTGTTTTGCCTCTTTTTTTTCTCCTGGCCTGAAGGTGCAGTTTGAACAGTAAAATTAGCCTGTAATTGGCCAGCGGAGACACTCGCACAACGGCTTCATTGTGGGCCCTCTCATCCAGTTGGGCGATCCTCTGCTCTGCCTCCTCTAGGCGAACCTGCAGCAAACACAGTACTCACTGTTCCTCTCGCCCCCCTCTATAGCGCAAGTAGGCTTTTCACACCTTAACATCTTTACCCATTAAATCCAATACTTTTTGATTAGCTCAAGGCTAGTTTTCCGTAAGTGTATTTTTCATGTACAAAATGATTTGTCCTTTTAAAGTCATACCTTTTTCACTGAAGAATGTGTGCTCCATTCTAGCTAGGCTTTACTTGTGCTCCCTCTCCGCAATGTACATGCTTTCTTTAACGTCTTGAGAATACAGGGGGTGCTGTTTTCGCATTAGCATAATTTCCTCTACAGATTAAACTGCCTCTTATTCAATTATTGCTCTTACTATATGCATATAATTAATACCATTGCATAGAAAACACTCTCTAATTTCTATAGCCGTTTGAATTATGTCTCTGAGTGAAACAGAAGTCATTTGACAGCACTTTCCCTGACCAAGAAGAAGAATGCAAGATGTGTATGCTCGCTTCAACGCTCTGCCTATATATGGTCACGCCACCTATGACCCGAAACACACTTCATTCGTCTTCCTCTGGGTGTCAAGAGGACGTCAGAGGAGAAATTTTTTGTTTATCTTGTACTGACGTGAAATAAGACCTATTTCTTTGGCGTGACCGACAACTTCCGGTTCTCTGAATCGCGCGATTTGGAGGTGCGATTGTCTACTGTTTTGCTGCCGTTATGGATGAAACTATCTCCGTCTCGAAGTTTGTTTGATACATGTGACCATATCATCGTAATGTATGTTTTTTCAATATAGTTTAATCAGATTATTTGAATTTTTTCGGGAGTTTTGCCGTGTTCCGTTCTGTGACTTTTTTTACTTTGGCCAGTCGACCAGTACATATGCTAAATGAAGAGGGAAAGTTGCCATTATGAATGGATTGAACGACTCATCAGGACTAAGGACACCTTGATCAACATTCTGATGAAAGATCAGCAATAGTAAGACCCAATTTACGATGTTATTTCATATATCTGTCGTGCATGTGAACTGGTCGTGGGCGCCCAGCTGGTTCTGGCTGGCGTGGCTATGCTAATTTAGCGCTACATTTTGTTTTCGCTATAAAACATTTAATAAATCGGAAATATTGTTTGGATTCACCAGATGTTGGGCTTTCAATATCTGTACGCTGTGTATTTTTTCTGAAATGTTTTAAGATAAGTAATTAGTTATATGACGTTGGTCTCTGTAATTGTTCTGGCTGCGTCGGCACTATTTCAGATTGCAGCTGCAATGTAGAACTGTGATTTGTACCTGAAAAATGCACATTTTTCAAAAAAAAATGCTATACCATAAATATGTTATCAGACTGTCATCTTATGAAGTTGTTTCTTGGTTAGTGGCTATATATATTTTTATTTAGTCGGATTAGTGATAGCTACTGACGCAGGAAAAAACTGTTGGAGTAAAAAAATTGTGTCTTTTGCTAACGTGTTTAGCTAATAGATTTACATATTGTGTCTTCCCTGTAAAACATTATAAAAATCTGAAATGGTGGCTTTATTCACAGGATTTGTATCTTTCATTAGGTGTCTTGGACTTGTGATTTAATGATATTTAGATGCTACTATTTAATTGTGACGCTATGCTAGCGATGCTAATCAGGGGGGGGGGTGGGGGTGCTCCCGGACCCGGGGTAGGTGCTCGGTAGAGGTTAAGGAGAAGTTTATCTAAAGTTCCATGTATAATAGTTGTATCTAATGAGTATTTCTGTGAATTGATGTGGCTCTCTGCAAAATCACTGCATGTTTTGGAACTACTGAACATAACACGCCAATGTAAAATGAGATTTTTGGATATAATATTCACTTTATCAAACAAAACATTCATGTATTGTGTAACATGAAGTCATATGAGTGTCATCTGATGAAGATCATCAAAGGTTAGTCATTAATTTTATCTATATTTCTGCTTTTTGTGACAACTCTCTTTGGCTGGAAAAAAGGCTGTGTTTTTCTGTGACTTGGTGGTGACCTAACATAATCGTTTGTGGAGCTTTCGCTGTAAAGCCTTTTTGAAATTAGACACTGTGGCTGGATTAACGAAAATTGTATCTTTAAAATGATAACTAATACTTGTATGTTTGAGAAATTTGATTTATGAGATTTCTGTTGATTGAATTTGGCGCCCTGCAATTTCATTGGCTGTTGGCGAGGGAACCCCGTTCCCAGACAGGTTAATCTAGAAAAGAGAGAGTTGATGATCATTGATAGAACTGTGAAATCATTCACAATCAAGAGTGGTAGGGGTATGAAACAAGGTTTCTGTCCATCTTGTTCTCATGCTACTGAGCTCCTGTCCATTCTGGCTTTATTTTTCCCCAAACTCCTTGATAGTCTTCAGTTCACCCTGGATTATCCTGAACTCGATGGATCTCTTGAAGTTCTCATCCAGCTCAATGAATGTAAGAGTGTACTCTGAAACCTGCAACAACCAATCAGAGTTAGTTATACTGTATATTACTTGGATTTTGGAGTCAAAGAAAATGATGTCTCTACACAGCAGGTGTAAATACTCTATACCGATATTATTAGCTACTTTATGTATACAATGAACATTTTGAGAATGTACACTTTCCAAAGCTAAGTGTGTGTCCACTTCATATTTGTATGTGAGATGGCAGCTGCTATTTCAGAAATATGATTGATGCAGATTTTCTGAGAAATTACCATAGCTTCCAGGAACAGGAGGAGAACAACCACCTATAATAGCTGGGAATAAAATCTAAAAGTTCAGATGAAATATGGCCTTTGCAACCAAACCCAAATCAGTCAAACTGAGGCTGAAATCAGAGTTTAAATGCTGCTGTGTACACTCCAGTCAGAAATGACTAAAGTGGACAAAGTTATGGAAGGCAAGCAAAACATTCACCCACAATCAGGTACATGATGACTAAATGATAGGTTAGCAACCATTTGATTATAATGTTATGCCTAATTGTTATTCTTTAGATTACTTTATGAATGCCATGCTAGTTTAGATGCCACCAATGTTGCTATGTGACTGTATTCCATAAACTTAGGACAGGGGTCAATGAGGGAAAGATACCTTCTTAGCCTATATAAAAACTAGTTTGTATGTTTGAGACCATGCACATTTTAATGACTTTTTTTTCTGTATCCAAAGAAGGGCATTACCAAAACATAATTTCAGACTATATGGCTGAAAGTGTATGGGATAGGTTCGTAGTTTTTGTTTTTGTTTTCTTTGTTTTTTCATATAAGTTAGCATAGGGACTGCCTAATTAAAAAGAACACTGTGGGTCAGAACCAACACAGCATATTTATTTTGATGGAGTACAAACAATGTATACCCTTGGGACTTACAGGACAATTAATATGTATTATTAGATAGACTACAAATGTTCCTGGTCCATTTCTGCCCTGTCTTGTCACTCCTTGTTCTTTTGAATGTGGCTGTTAGGTCAAAATGATGGAACATTTACCTGGGAGGTTAGTTACCCAAACTTAATTCCCAAAGACTAAATACTTACCAGCTGTTCATTTTCCTCAAGGGCCTGTTTTATTTATTTATTTTACTTTTTAAATTGTCCCTCCAGCCTTGTAATCTGCAACAACAACAAAAAGTTAGGGAACAGGATATGATAATTTTTTTGTAATAAAAAAAAAAAGTTGTTTGTATATCGTTGTATTTTACATTTGTGTGACTATGTGTACCGGTGTTTTGTTTTGGACACCAGGAAGAACAGCTGCTGCTTCTGCAAAAGCTAAAGAAGAGCAGCATTGACCTTTTCCTTCTCAATGTCAGACTCTTTATTGGCTTTTGACTCCTGTTTGCCTCATTTCTTTCCTTTTTGTAGACATACAATTTGGACAAAAAATTGTAGTGGCTATACCTACACAGACCTTGCCTAACAATAGCTAGGTAAGCTTCACTTCAAGCCACTGGGGAACCTGTGTTTTACAATTTTGATGCCATAGAAACCATATCATGTGGCACTGGCTGTGGACATGCTAGCAGTCTACTTCACAATCACCTGAAGCAGGTAATGTCATATGCACAGTATACAAAACTATTCCAGGTAAATTTGACTTAGAATACAATCGCACAAAAACATATTCAAATGAAACAGCCTAACTTTATGGCGTGTAGCCTATCTACATAATATAACAAATAGGATCTCTGCGCTACAAACATTCAGACGAATAAAATACAGAAACTTCCCATCAACAGACCTTTGCATGAATATCAAGAAAGACATGTTAATTTTCTGCTTCTTGAGCCTCTTGTCATGTGAATATGTTAAATATAGCACACGTGACACATTAACACAGATCTGTTTATAGGCCTACATGTGGATTGAGGTGCACCCCCTGGTATGTAACGTCATTTGCACCCCTTCTAACAGGAATATTGTTCTGCGTGTCCTGGGAAGAACCTTGGGCCGCTGACAGGTTACACAGCCACCAGGATCACACTGTTTTGTTGGATTACATAAATCGCGGAGAAGCCACAAAAGTTCAACAAATTGCAGTTGACTTTGCAGGTTCTGAGTACCTGAACCAACTGAAAGAAACAATGTAAAGTTATTGCGGGTCATTTGAATCCCAAAGCCACTGTCACATTACATGCCCTCTCTCAACTGGTTTCCAAATTGTGCTTTATGGAGAAACTTGAAGGTGCCCAAGGAACATTCTTCAACCAAAAATTGAACAATAAAGTATATCACAGATGTCAGGGTGTAGTTACTGTAAATTTAAGCATATAGCTTTTTGCACTGGCATCATGCAGAGTTTGGGGACTAAATTTAAAGCTAATTGCTATGACAGGGAGTAGAAAACTGAAATAACCCTGAGCATTTTGAAGCTGTCATTATCATTGGAATTGTAATAACATGGTTTAGGTCTCTTCAATAGAGTTTTATGGTAGGACACCGGCAAACATGATATTCCTGAGGGTAACGTTGCAGCATATTAATAATAGATTGCAAGCCTTGGATAACAAAGCTTGGGTCACCTCTCATGCTTTAAAGCTTTTGGTTAAGATGCAACAAAACATCAAAAGTTGTATTTAAGATACCACTGAGGATTTCTTTTTGGACCTTTGACTAGTATTTGCTGTGTCTTACTGCCACCTAATTTCTATAGGTCTATGCCTCCCTCCGTAAAGCCCTATAGACTAACACAACCTTTTATTTATATATAAATATACATATTATTTACCAACTAGCCTACATATTCTGAAACAAAGTATGGTTGTGTACAATAAGCAATTACCTTGCTTTACAAAGATCTAAACTATTTTCAAACTAAACATACTTTTATCATAGTATTCAACCATGACCACTGAACAATGTAGTTTGTCTAGTTTCACAGTTTACAGCTCAGCTCAGAAATTGTCAGACCATGGCTCTCCTCTAAAATCATTGTAATCTGATCATGAAGGTTTGGCAAGTTTTGACACAATAGGGACTAGTAGTAAGATTCCAAGGGACAAATCAATCAAAACACTGCACATGATCCAAATACATCATTTTCTATAGTAGTACTTGCTGTAAGTTGTTGTATGTCTGAACGCCAAACTTAATTATGCGGTAGAATACATTTGTCTTTGTCAGGGCACGATTCTTCTTCTCACGAAGGACCTTGGAGATGGCAGCTTGGGGGAAAAGCAGACACAACGTCATGGCTTTCGTAAGGACTGGAGTTAGTAACTCTGTGACACCTTGTGTTTTTTGAGTGTGAGCAGCCAGCAACCTGTTAAATTGGCTCATATAACTTTGCTGTTGTCAGATGTCTGTCAATGTGATTTTCCTGTGTTTTATATGCAGTTTTTCAACAACAAAAAAAGATTTTCTACATTGTAGAATAATAGTGAAGACATCAAAACTATGAAATAACACATGGAATCATGTAGTAACCAAAAAAGTGTTCAACAAATCAAAATAGATTTTAGATTCTTCAAGGTAGCCACCCTTTGCCTTGATGAGAGCTTTGCACACTCTTAGCATTCTCTCAACCAGCTTCATGAGGAATGCTTTTCCAGCAGTCTTAAAGGAGTTCACAAATATGCTGATGTAACAGTATAACTTTAAACCGTCCCCTCGCCCCGACCTCGGGCGCGAACCAGGGACCCTCTGCACACAACAACTGTCACCCACGAAGCGTCGTTACCCATCGCTCCACAAAAGCCACGGCCCTTGCAGAGCAAGGGGCAACACTACTAATAGGTTTCAGAGCAAGTGACGTAACTGATTGAAACGCTACTAGCGCGTACCCGCTAACTAGCTAGCCATTTCACATCCGTTACACTAAGCACTTGTTGGCTGCTTTTCATTCGCTCTGCGGTTCAACTCATCCTAAACCATTGCAATTGAGTTGAGGTCCGGTGATTGTGGAGGCCAGGTCATCTGATGCAGAACTCCATCACTCCTTCTTGGTCAAATAGCCCTTACACAGCCTGGAGGTGTGTTTAGGTCATTGTCCTTTTGAAAACAAATGACAGTCCCACTAAGCGCAAACCAGATGGGATGTTGTATCGCTGCAGAATACTGTGGTAGCCATGCTGGTTAAGTGTGCCTTGAATTCTAAATAAATCCCCAACAGTATCACCAGCAAAGCACCCTACATCACACTTCCTCCATACTTCTCAGTGGGAACCACACATGCAGAGATCATCCATTCACCAAAATCTCAAAAGATTTCCACCGAACAGTTTATTTGAGATGTGTCTGTTACTTGAACTCTGTGAAGCATTTATTTGGGATGCAGTTAACTCTAATGAACTTATCCTTTGCAGCAGAGGTAACTCTGGGTCTTCCTTTCCTGTGGCGGTCCCCATGAGAGCTAGTTTCATCATAGCACTTGATTGTTTTTGCGACTGCACTTTTAAGAAACTTTCAAAGTTCTTGAAATGTTCCTGATTTGACTGACCATGTCTTAAAGTAATGATGGACTGCTTATTTAAGCTATTCTTGCCATAATATGGACTTGGTCTTTTACCAAATAGTGCTATCAAATCAAATGTATTTATATAGCCCTTCTTACATCAGCTGTTATATTAAAGGACTGTACAGAAACCCAGCCTAAAACCCCAAACAGCAAGCAATGCAGATGTAGAAGCACAGTGGCTAGGAAAAACTCCCTAGAAAGGCCAAAACCTAGGAAGAAACCTAGAGGAACCAGGCTATGAGGGGTGGCCAGTCCTCTTCTGGCTGTGCCGGGTGGAGATTATAACAGAACATGGCCAAGATGTTAAAATGTTCATAAATGACCAGCATGGTCAAATAATAATAATCACAGTAGTTGTCGAGGGTGCAACAAGTCAGCACCTCAGGAGTAAATGTCAGTTGGCTTTTCACAGCCGATCATTGAGAGTATCTCTACCGCTCCTGCTATCTCTAGAGAGTTGAAAATAGCAGGTCTGGGACAGGTAGCACGTCCGGTGAACAGGTCAGGGTTCCATAGCCGCAGGCAGAACAGTTGAAACTGGAGCAGCAGCACGGCGAGGTGGACTGGGGACAACAAAGAGTCATCATGCCAGGTCGTCCTGAGGCATGGTCCTCCGAGAGAGAGAAAGAGAGAATTAGAGAGAGCATACTTAAATTCACACAGGACACCGGATAAGACAGGAGAAATACTCCAGATATAACAGACTGACCCTAGCCCCCCGACACATAAACTACTGACCCTAGCCCCCCGACACATGATTCAAGATGGCGTAGCAGTGAAGACGTGTTTTTGTTCGTCCTCTCGTGTACTTTTGTATTTTTGTTATTTTTTGTGTATATTTCCATTTTATTTTCACTCTTTTCCATTTTAATTCGATTATACCTTCCGGTAACCTGCCTCAACCAATGTGATACGGAATCGCTATTATTTGTAATTTTAGAACACATTCAAGAACCACCAGAAGCTAATTAGCTACAAGCTATTTAGTCATTGTTAGCCACTGCTAGCGGCTTTTACCTTATGCACAGATACCAGCCCTGTTTTTAGCCTGGATAATAACCTGTTTTTAGCCTGGAATATACTCGCCAATCTGGAATATACTCGCCAATCTACCAGTACTGGGCTGTCTCTCCACTACAACGCCGGTTTCCTGCCGTAATCCCTGGACCACTACTTCTGACCTTCACAGCTAGCTAGTGGCAAACTTCCCTGCCACGAAGCTAGCACCAGTTAGCCTGGAGCCAGGCGCATCTCCCGGCTAGCAAACTAAATTCTACAATACCTCTTTCGCCATCTGGCTTGGATCCTCTGTCGACACGGCACCCCGCCGCACCACCACGACTGGTCTGCCGACGAATACTTCATCCGCTGTGCCTTCAACCGGCCTCCGTCGGAGCAGACGCTCCCACTAGCCCCGGGCTACTAACTTTAAACGCTGTGTCGCCCGCGTGCTAGCGTATTGGCCACTACTCCTCGGCTTCCCTGTTCCATCTACTGCTGCCCCCTGGACACTATGATCACTTGGCTACATAGCTGATGCCTGCTGGACTGTCCATTAATCACGGTACTCCATTCTGTTGTTTAAAAAAATAAAAATCTGTCGGCCCCAGCCGCGAACTCAGTCTCTGGGTGTAGTTAATCCGACCCTCTCTGTGTAGTCATCGCCATTTTACCTGTTGTTGTTGTGTTAGCTGATTAGCTGTTGTCTCACTTGTTGTCTTAGCTAGCTCTCCCAATCAATACCTGTGATTACTTTATGCCTCGCTGTATGTCTCTCTCAAATGTCAATATGTCTTGTATACTGTTGTTCAGGTTAGTTATCATTGTTTTAGTTTACAATGGAGCCCCTAGTTCCACTCTTCATACCCCTGACACCTCCTTTGTCCCACCTCCCACACATGCAGTGACCTCACCCATTATAACCAGCATGTCCAGAGATACAATCTTTCTTATCATCACCCGGTGCCTGGGCTTACCTCCGTTGTACCCGCACCCCACCATACCCCTGTCTGCACATTATGCCCTGAATCTATTCTGCCACACCCAGAAATCTGCTCCTTTTATTCTTTGTCCCCAACGCTCAAGGCGACCAGTTTTGATAGTTTTTAGCCGCACCCTCATCCTACTCCTCCTCTGTTCCTCGGATGATGTAGAGCAGGGGTGTCAAAGTCAAATGGACGGAGGGCCAAATAAAAAATTTAGCTACAAGCCGAGGGCCGGACTGTTCGAATGTTCATTGAAAAAATTTTAAATGACGCATATAGTCTAGTGAACCTACTGAAAACCTAACAAATATATTCCAATATGATCAGATAAATAAAGCAATATTTTCTTATGGCTCTGTCAGTAATCTTTAATTTTCAACAGACACAAAAGATAAATTTCCTTTATATAAAAATCCCCATAACATGAACATTAAATGAAAGAAACCGGTATTCAAGGCACCATCAGTAGCCTATATTTTCTATTTTAGCAAAAGTGGGCTAAATTTACTTCAAAGAAAAAAACAATAATAGCAATTTTCTATCATCCACTCAACTGAAATATTTTTAAAATATAATTGGATTGAAATACAATAAAATAAAGTGCAAAAATCTATTAATCAAAAACAACACTTTGTTTAAGGAGAAGTAACATGCAGTGAAAACAAATATTAAACTTTAACTTTTAAACTTGAACTGAGTAAAAACTCTAAATATGTGATTGCACAGTAATGTTCACTTGTTTGAGGTTGAGGGTGATACTTGGTGGTGTCCCATCTTTTCCACAAGTTCATCAATGTTCGGGGTAAGGCTCTGAGCTGAGGAAATCCTCAGAATTGAGTGGAGGTGTTCAGCAGTAAGTCGACTTCTGTGTGATGTTTTGTTCAGGTTCATCAAAGAAAACAGTTGTTCACACAGGTATGTGCTGCCAAACATAGACAACGTTTGAGCAGCCTGGATGCGCAGCTGGGGCATTGTGTCGGGGAGGAAACGGGCGAACTCCGCAGCACCCACTGCCGCATATTTTGCCCTCAGTGCATCATTGCATTGGAGGTCAATCAACTCCATTTGGAGGTTTGGTGGTGAGCTTTCCACGTCAACAGCAAATGGGTTACCGAGCAGTTCCAACCTGCTTTTTTGTGCTTCAAAGTCAGCAAATCGGCGTCGAAAGTCAGCGGCAAGCATACCTATTTTATCAGCCAACTGTGCGCTCGGGAACGCACTGGTAGAGAGCTTCTCTTTCATGGTCTGGCAGCTGGGAAAGTGGCTCAAATTTTCTTTCCGCATCTGCGTCTCCCACAGAGTCAGTTTGGTTTTAAATGCCTTCACTGTACTGTACATATCAGAGATGACATGATCCCGACCCTGCAGCTGCAAGTTCATTGCATTCAGATGACTCGTAATGTCACACAGAAAAGCCATTTCACACAGAAACATTTCGTCTCGGAGTTGTGTTGTGTCTTTCCCTTTGCTGTCCAAGAACAGACAAATCTCCTCACGAAGCTCGAAACATCTTTGAAGCACCTTTCCCTGGCTTAGCCATCGCACCTCTGTGTGATAAGGCAAATCACCATGCTCCGTTTCTAACTCCGTCAGAAATGCCTTGAACTGGCGGTGATTCAAACCTTTGGCTCTGATAAAGTTAACTGTGCGCGTGATGATGCTCATTACATGCTCCATTTTCAAGGCTTTACCGCACAACGCTTCCTGGTGTATGATACAATGATAAGCTGTCAGCTCACCTGTCGCGTTTTCCTCTTGCATCTTTTCCCGTATCTTCGCCACCAGTCCGCTCCTGTGTCCACACATCGCAGGTGCTCCGTCGGTTGTCAAACCCACGAGTTTTTCCCAAGGCAGCTCCATCTCATTTACACATCTTGACACCTCTTCATACAAATCATGCCCCGTAGTTGTGCCATGCATAGGACGTAAAGCCAAAAACTCCTCTGTCACGCTTAGGCTGGAGTCCACTCCGCGGATGAAAATTGACAACTGGGCAATGTCAGAAATGTCGGTGCTCTCATCCACAGCCAAGGAATATGCAATGAAATCTTTTCCCTTTTTCACAAGCTGCTCTTTTAGATTGATGGACAACTGGTCTACTCTCTCGGCAATGGTGTTTCTGCTCAGACTCACATTTAAAAAGAGTTGCCTTTTTTCTGGGCAAACTTCGTCACAAACTTTAATCATGCAGTTTTTGATGAAATCCCCCTCCGTAAATGGCCGGGCTGATTTAGCGATCTCTTCTGCCAAAATAAAACTGGCCTTGACAGCAGCCTGGCCTTGTGATTTGGCTTTTTTGAACAGAGCCTGTCGAGATTTGAGGCCTCGTTTTAATTCCTCTGCCTTTTGTAGCCTTTGTTCCATGTCCATATTCTTGTTTTTGTCCGCGTGTTTCGTTTCATAATGTCGTCTCAGATTATACTCTTTCAGTACCGCCACACTTTCTCCACACAGAAGACACACAGGTTTTCCAGCTACCTCCGTGAACATATACCCCGACTCCCACCTTGTTTGAAACCCCCGGTTCTCAGTGTCCACCTTCCGTTTTGCCATTTTTGATGGGTATCTGAAAGTTAATTTTACTGTGATGCTGACGACTGCTGTGCCAATAAATATTGAAATGAAGCAGCCTACTGCTCGGTGCGTCACCGTTGCATTGTGGGAAATGTAGTATTGGTGCGTGTAAAAGATCTGCGGGCTGCCGGCTTGCTGCGGTCTGCGGGCCGGTTCTAATAATAAATCAAGATCATCCCAGGGGCCGTAAAAAACCTTCTCGCGGGCCGGATGTGGCCCGCGGGCCTTGACTCTGACATATGTGATGTAGAGGTTAACCCAGGCCCTGCATGTCCCCAGGTACCCTCATTTGTTGACTTCTGTGATCGATAAAGCCTTGGTTTCATGCATGTTAACATCAGAAGCCTCTTCCCTAAGTTTGTTTTACTCACTGCTTTAGCACACTCTGCCAACCCTGATGTCCTTGCTGTGTCTGAATCCTGGCTTAGGAAGGCCACAAAAAATTCTGAGATTCCATACCCAACTATAACATTTTCCGCCAAGATAGAACTGCCAGAGGGGGAAGAGTTGCAATCTACTGCAGAGATAGCCTGCAAAGTAATGTCATACTTTCCAGGTCCATTTCCAAACAGTTCGAACTTCTAATTTTAAAAGTGAATCTCTCCAGAAATAAGTCTCTCACTGTTGCCGCCTGCTACCGACCCCCCTCATCTCCCAGCTGTGCCCTGGACACCATTTGTGAATTGATCGCCCCCCCATCTAGCTTCAGAGTTTGTTCTGTTAGGTGACCTAAACTGGGATATGCTTAACACCCCAGGAGTCCTACAATCTAAGCTAAATGTCTTCAATCTCAGACAAATCATCAAGGAACCCTCCAGGTACAACCCTAAATCCGTAAACATGGGCAACCTCATAGACATTATCCTGACCAACTTGCCCTCCAAATACACCTCTGCTGTCTTCAATCAGGATCTCAGCGATCACTGCCTCATTGCCTGTATCCGCTACGGGTCCGCGGTCAAACGACCACCCCTCATCACTGTCAAACGCTCCCTAAAACACTTCTGCGAGCAGGCCTTTCTAATTGACCTGGCCCGGGTATCCTGGAAGGATATTGACCTCATCCCTTCAGTTGAGGATGCCTGGTCCTTCTTTAAAAGTAACTTCCTCACCATCTTAGATAAGCATGCCCCATTCAAAAAATGCAGAACTAAGAACAGATATAGCCCTTGGTTCACTCCAGACCTGACTTCCCTCGACCAGCACAAAAACATCCTGTGGCGGACTGCAATAGCATCGAATAGTCCCCGCGATATGCAACTGTTCAGGGAAGTCAGGAACCAATACACACAGTCAGTCAGGAAAGCAAAGGCTAGCTTTTTCAAGCAGAAATTTGCATCCTGTAGCTCTAACTCCAAAAACTTCTGGGACACTGTAAAGTCCATGGAGAACAAGAGCACCTCCTCCCAGCTGCCCACTGGACTGAGGCTAGGTAACACGGTCACCACCGATAAATCCATGATAATCGAAAACTTCAACAAGCATTTCTCAACGGCTGGCCATGCCTTCCACCTGGCTACTCCAACCTCGGCCAACAGCTCTGCCCCCCCCCCCCCCCCCCCCCCCCCCCGCAGCTACTCGCCCAAGCGTCCCCAGCTTCTCCTTTACCCAAATCCAGATGGCAGATGTTCTGAAAGAGCTGCAAAACCTGGACCCATACAAATCAGCTGGGCTTGACAATCTAGACCCTCTCTTTCTGAAACTATCCGCCGCCATTGTCGCAACCCCTATTACCAGCCTGTTCAACCTCTCTTTCATATCGTCTGCGATCCCCAAGGATTGGAAAGCTGCCGCGATCATCCCTCTCTTCAAAGGGGGAGACACCCTGGACCCAAACTGTTACAGACCTATATCCATCCTGCCCTGCCTATCTAAGGTCTTCGAAAGCCAAGTTAATAAACAGATCACTGATCATCTCGAATCCCACCGTACCTTCTCCGCTGTGCAATCCGGTTTCCGAGCCGGTCACGGGTGCACCTCAGCCACGCTCAAGGTACTAAACGATATAACCGCCATCGATAAAAGACAGTACTGTGCAGCCGTCTTTATCGACCTGGCCAAGGCTTTCGCCTCTGTCAATCACCATATTCTTATCGGCAGACTCAGTAGCCTCGGTTTTTCTGATGACTGCCTTGCCTGGTTCACCAACTACTTCTCAGACAGAGTTCAGTGTGTCAAATCGGAGGGCATGTTGTCCGGTCCTCTGGCAGTCTATGGGGGTACTACAGGGTTCAATTCTCGGGCCGACTCTTTTCTCTGTATATATCAATGATATTGCACTTGCTGCGGGCGATTCCCTGATCCACCTCTACGCAGACGACACCATTCTGTATACTTCTGGCCCTTCCTTGGACACTGTGCTATCTAACCTACAAACGAGCTTCAATGCCATAAAACACTCCTTCCGTGGCCTCCAACTGCTCTTAAACGCTAGTAAAACCAAATGCATGCTTTTCAACCGTTCGCTCCCTGCACCCGCCCGCCCGACTAGCATCACCACCCTGGACGGTTCCGACCTAGAATATGTGGACATTTATAAATACCTAGGTGTCTGGCTAGACTGTAAACTCTCCTTCCAGACTCATATTAAACATCTCCAATCCAAAATCAAATCAAGAATCTGCTTTCTATTTCGCAACAAAGCCTCCTTCACTCACGCCGCCAAACTTACCCTAGTAACACTGACTATCCTACCGATCCTCGACTTCGGCGATGTCATCTACAAAATAGCTTCCAACACTCTACTCAGCAAACTGGAGGCAGTCTATCACATTGCCATCTGTTTTGTTACTAAAGCCCCATATACCACCCACCACTGTGACCTGTATGCTCTAGTCGACTGGCCCTCGCTACATATTCGTCGCCAGACCCACTGGCTCCAGGTCATCTATAAGTCCATGCTAGGTAAAGCTCCACCTTATCTCAGTTCACTGGTCACGAAAACAACACCCACCCGTAGCACGCGCTCCAGCAGGTATATCTCACTGATCATCCCAAAAGCCAACACCTCATTTGGCCGCCTTTCCTTCCAGTTCTCTGCTGCCTGTGACTGGAACGAATTGCAAAAATCGCTGAAGTTGGAGACTTTTATTTCCCTCACCAACTTTGAACATCAGCTATCTGAGCAGCTAACCGATCGCTGCAGCTGTACATAGTCCATCTGTAAACAGCTCACCCGATTTACCTACCTCAACCCCTTACTGTTTTTATTTATTTACTTTTCTGCTCTTTTGCACACCAGTATCTCTACTTGCACATGATCATCTGATGATTTATCACTCCAGTGTTAATCTGCTAAATCGTAATTATTTGCTCCTATGGCCTTATTTTTTGCCTACCTCATGCCTTTTGCACACAATGTATATAGACTCATTTTTTTTTTATATATAATTTTTTTCCTACTGTGTTATTGACTTGTTTATTGTTTACTCCATGTGTAACTCTGTGTTGTCTGTTCACACTGCTATGCTTTATCTTGGCCAGGTCGCAGTTGTAAATGAGAACTTGTTCTCAACTAGCCTACCTGGTTAAATAAAGGTGAAATAAAAAAATACTGCAGCATAAATACTGGAGGCTGAGACAGGAGGGGTCAGGAGACACTGTGGCCCCATCCGATGATACCCCCGGACAGGGCCAAACAGGCAGGATATAACCCCACCCACTTTGCCAAAGCACAGCCCCCACACCGCTAGAGGGATATCTTCAACCAACAACTTACCATCCCGAGACAAGGCCGAGTGTAGCCCACAAAGATCTCCGCCACGGCACCACTCAAGGGATGGCACCAAACCAGACAGGAAGACCACATCAGCGACTCAACCCACTCAAGTAACGCACCCCTCCTAGGGACGGCATGGAAGAGCACCAGTAAGCCAGTGACTCAGCCCCTGTAATAGGGTTAGAGGCAGAGAATCCCAGTGGAGAGAGGGGAACCGGCCAGGCAGAGACAGCAAGGGCGGTTCGTTGCACCAGAGCCTTTCTGTTCACCTTCACACTCCTTTGCCAAACTACACTCAATCATATGACCTACTGAAGAGATGAGTCTTCAGTAAAGACTTAAAGGTTGAGACCGAGTCTGCGTCTCTCACATGGGTAGGCAGACCATTCCATAAAAATGGAGCTCTATAGGAGAAAGCCCTGCCTCCAGCTGTTTGCTTAGAAATTCTAGGGACAATTAGGAGGCCTGCGTCTTGTGACCGTAGCGTACATGTAGGTATGTACGGCAGGACCAAATCGTAAAGATAGGTAGGAGCAAGCCCATGTAATGCTTTGTAGGTTAGCAGTAAAACCTTGAAATCAACCCTTGCCTTAACAGGAAGCCAGTGTAAGGAGGCTAGCACTGGAGAAATATGATAAACTTTTTTGCTTCTAGTCAGGATTCTAGCAGCCATATTTAGCACTAACTGAAGTTTATTTAGTGCTTTATCCGGGTAGCCAGAAAGTAGAGCATTGCAGAATTCTAACCTAGAAGTAACAAAAGCATGGATACATTTTTCTGCATCATTTTTGGACAGAAAGTTTCTGATTTTTGCAATGTTACGTAGAAGGAAAAAAAGCTGTCCTTGAAACAGTCTTGATATGTTCGTCAAAAGAGAGATCAGGGTCCAGAGTAACGCCGAGGTCCTTCACAGTTTTATTTGAGACGACTGTACAACCATCAAGATTAATTGTCAGATTCAACAGAAGACCTCTTTGTTTCTTGGGACCTAGAACAAACATCTCTGTTTTGTCCGAGTTTAAAAGTAGAAAGTTTGCAGCCATCCACTTCCTTATGACTGAAACACAGGCTTCTAGCGAGGGCAATTTTGGGGCTTCACCATGTTTCATTGAAATGTACAGCTGTGTCATCCGCGTAGCAGTGAAAGTTAACATTATGTTTTCAAATGACATCCCCAAGAGGTAAAATATATAGTGAAAACAATAGTGGTCCTAAAACGGAACCTTGTGGAACACCAACATTTACAGTTGATTTGTCAGAGGACAAACCATTCACAGAGACAAATTGATATCTTTCCGACAGATAAGATCTAAACCAGGCCAGAACTTGTCCATGTAGACCAATTTGGGTTTCCAATCTCTCCAAAAGAATGTGGTGATCGATGGTATCAAAAGCAGCACTAAGGTCTAGGAGCACGAGGACAGATGCAGAGCCTCAGTCTGACGCCATTAAAAGGTCATTTACCACCTTCACAAGTGCAGTCTCAGTGCTATGATGGGGTCTAAAACCAGACTGAAGCATTTCGTATACATTGTTTGTCTTCAGGAAGGCGGTGAGTTGCTGCGCAACAGCTTTTACAAACAATTTAAAGAGGAACGGAAGATTTGATATAGGCCGATTAGTTTTTATATTTTCTGGGTCAAGGTTTGGCTTTTTCAAGAGAGGCTTTATTTCTGACACTTTTAGTGAGTTTGGTACACATCCGGTGAATAGAGAGCCGTTTATTATGTTCAACATAGGAGGGCCAAACACAGGAAGCAGCTCTTTCAGTAGTTTAGTTGGAATAGGGTCCAGTATGCAGCTTGAAGGTTTAGAGGCCATGATTATTTTCATCACTGTGTTAAGAGATATAGTACTAAAACACTTGAGTGTCTCCCTTGATCCTAGGTCCTGGCAGAGTTGTGCAGACTCAGGAATATGCAGATTTAAAGAGGAGTACATAATTTGCTTTCTAATGATCATGATCTTTTCCTGAAAGAATTTATTACTGCTGAAGTGAAAGCCATCCTCTGTTGGGGAATGCTGCTTTTTAGTTAGCTTTGCGACAGTATCAAAAATAAATTTAGGATTGTTCTTATTTTCCTCAATTAAGTTGGAAAATAGGATGATCGAGCAGCAGTGAGGGCTCTTCGATACTGCACGGTACTGTCTTTCCAAGCTAGTCGGAAGACTTCCAGTTTAGTGTGGCGCCATTTCCGATCCAATTTTCTGGACGCTTGCTTCAGAGCTCGGGTATTTTCTGTATACCAGGGAGCTAGTTTCTTATGACAAATGTTTTTAGTTTTTAGGGGTGCAGCTGCATCTAGGGTATTGCGCAAGGTTAAATTGAGTTCCTCAGTTAGGTGGTTAACTGATTTTTTGTCCTCTGACGTCCTTGGGTAGGCAGAGGGAGTCTGGAAGGTTATCAAGGAATCTTTAGGTTGTCTGAGAATTTATAGCACGACTTTTGATGCTCCTTGGTTGAGGTCTGAGCAAATTATTTGTTGCGATTGCAAACGTAATAAAATGGTGGTCCGATAGTCCAGGGTTATGAGGAAAAACATTAAGATCCACAACATTTATTCCATGGGACAAAACTAGGTCCAGCGTATGACTGTGGCAGTGAGTAGGTCCAGAGACATGTTGGACAAAACCCACTGAGTTGATGATGGCTCCGAAAGCCTTTTGCAGTGGGTCTGTGGACTTTTCCATGTGAATATTAAAGTCACCAAAAATTAGAACATTATCTGCTATGACTACAAGGTCCAATACGAATTCAGGGAACTCCGTGAGGAACGCTGTATATGGCCCAGGAGGCCTGTAAACAGTAGCTATAAAAAGTGATTGAGTAGGCTGCATAGATTTCATGACTAGAAGCTCAAAAGATAAAAACGTCTTTCTTTTTTTTTGTAAATTGAAATTTGCTATCGTAAATGTTAGCAACACCTCCGCCTTTGCGGGATGCACGGGGGATAGGGTCACTAGTGTAACCAGGAGGTGAGGCCTCATTTAACACAGTAAATTCATCAGGCTTAAGCCATGTTTCAGTCAGGCCAATCACATCAAGATTATGATCAGTGATTAGTTCATTGACTATAACTGCCTTTGAAGTGAGGGATCTAACATTAAGTAGCCCTATTTTGAGATGTGAGGTATCACGATCTCTTTCAATAATGGCAGGAATGGAGGAGGTCTTTATTCTAGTGAGATTGCTAAGGCGAACACCGCCATGTTTAGTTTTGCCCAACCTAGGTCGAGGCACAGACACGGTCTCAATGGGGATAGCTGAGCTGACTACACTGACTGTGCTAGTGGCAGACCCCTGGCCTGCACCCTATTTCATTGTGGAGCTAGGGGACTTAGAACCCTGTCTATGTTCTTAGATAAGATGAGATCACCCCTCCAGCTAGGATGGAGTCCGTCACTCCTCAACAGGCCAGGCTTGGTCCTGTTTGTGGGTGAGTCCCAGAAAGAGGGCCAATTATCTACAAATTCTATCTTTTGGTAGGGGCAGAAAACAGTTTTCAACCAGCGATTGAGTTGTGAGACTCTGCTGTAGAGCTCGTCACTCCCCCTAACTGGGAGGGGGCCAGAGACAATTACTCGATGCCGACACATGTTTCTAGCTGATTTACACGCTGAAGCTATGTTGCGCTTGGTGACCTCTGACTGTTTCATCCTAACATCGTTGGTGCCGACGTGGATAACAATATCTCTATACTCTCTACACTCACCAGTTGTAGCTTTTTAGCCAGCACCATCTTCAGATTAGCCTTAACGTTGGTAGCCCTGCCACCTGGTAAACAGTGTATGATCGCTGGATGATTCGTTTTAAGTCTAATACTGCGGGTAATGGAGTCGCCAATGACTAGGGTTTTCAATTTGTGAGAGCTAATGGTGGGAGCCTTCGGCGTCTCAGACCCCGTAACGGGAGGAGTAGAGACCAGAGAAGGCTCGGCCTCTGACTCCGACTCGCTGCTCAATGGGGAGAACCGGTTGAAAGTTTCTGTCGGCTGAATGAGCGACACCGGTTGAGCAATCCTACAGCATTTCCCTCCAGAAGCCATGAGAAAGTTGTCTGGCTGCGGGGACCGTGCGAGGGGATTTATACTAATGTTACTATCTGTACTTACTGGTGGCACAGACGCTGTTTCATCCTTTCCTGCACTGAATTTACCCTTGCCTAACGATTGCGTCTGAAGCTGGGCTTGCAGCACAGCTATCCTCGCCGTAAGGCGATCGTTCTCCTGTATATTATGAGTACAGCGACTGCAATTAGAAGGCATCATGTTAATGTTACTACTTAGCTTCGGCTGTTGGAAGTCCTGATGAACCATGTCCAGATAAAACGTCCGGAGTGAAAAAGTTGAATGAAAAAAAGTTGAGTGAGGGAAAAACAAAAAATATAAACGGTAATTAAAAAGTAAAAACCGTAAAGTTGTCAGGTAGCAAAGTAAGGTTGGCAACAAAACGCACAGCAGCACGTAAACATGTCTGCAAGTTGTCACAACATAACTGATTTGTCTCAAACACATTAAGAAGGAAAGAAATTCCACAAATTCACTTTTAACAAGGCACTCCTGTTAATTGAAATGCATTCCAGGTGACTACATCATGAAGCTGGTTGAGAGAATGCCAAGAGTGTGCAAAGCTGTCATCAAGGCAAAGGGTGGCTACTTTGAAGAATCTAAAATCTGTTTTGATTTGTTTAACTCTTTTTTGGTTACCTCATGATTCCATATGTGCTATTTCATAGTTTTGATGTCTTCACTAATATTCTACAATGTAAAAAATTGTCAAAATAGAAAAACCCTTGAATGAGTAGGTTTTGTTCAAACTTTTGACTGGTAATGTATATATTTCCACACACTGGAATAATACTGTGAAATTGTGAAAATTATGATGCCCTTTCAGTGTAGCTGTTTTGAAAAGACTGCCTGAAATTTCAGCCTGTTTTAGTGGGATGGAGTTTTGGCCTTCCATAGTGACATCACCATGCGGTGAATGAGTTAATAAACCAATAAAGAATTCCAAACCTCTGCCAATAACAGCAAATGTTCCGTTTTCCCCTCCCCCACTGACATTTTTTTCTTTGCTAAGAAGCTATTTTGTTTGTTTTCAGTTAAAATTGTCAAAAATAATCACAGTAAGGTACTTAATTGTTACACAGAAATGATTTAATAATGAGATAAAACAGCTGCATTGGACCTTTAAATTGACACAAAGTCAATGAGAGGTCCTGCACATGCATGCTTTGATTGGGGAAATGGACCATAATGGTGAACCACAGGATTGGAAAAAAGTAGCCACAGTATTTAGACAAAAAGGAAGGAGGAAAGAAAGTGCAATATTTTTAGTCCAAATTACAGTGTTAGAACAGTGCGCTGTGCAGCGGAGTGTCCTGGGATTGGAATGGCATGCTAGTGCCAAGCCCCATCCTTTCCTCATGCCCTCTCTGTGGACCTTCTCTCTGCCCTTCTCAAGTCCTGCTGCAGGACCGCTGGCCGCCCCCATTCCGGCTTAATCACACCCCCTCAGCTGAGCTGGGTGACACATGCCACCACAGTTTGTGCTTCACTCACCCTGTGTGTGACTGTGTGGTGAACCTGTTAGCAGGAGCAGAGTTGGGTGATACCAGTTCAGCAAGTCTGCAGTCTCTAGAAATATACAAATTCTACCTGTTTCAGCCCTGTCTTTGTTTACTGTTGCTGCAGCTTCTCATGGGGACTGAGTGAAGGAAATCCCACTCTGGTGCAAAGCTAAGTTCATATGAGGTCTCTGAGTTAGCAGGGCCTCTTTGCTGAGCTGCAGAAGTACATTGTTATTGCCTCCCTCCCTCCTAGAAACCAGAAACTCTGAACATTACAGTACATTAGAATATTTTTGCTGATAGACTTGTTAGACACCTTGCCAACCACCCAGCTAAAACTGAAAACAGCTACTCATGCTTTTCATGGTTTCGCCTGTGAAACGTGCCTTTAAATATTCTTTCCTAGGAAAGCTTGTGGTTAGCACAGGGATGAGTGGGAGTGAGATTATTGCTTTCCTTCTTTCAGCATTTATGCCAGTTGGAGTGCAAGTTGCATCAGCACATCTCTTGTGAAAGGTTGGTTGGGTTTAAAGGTCTGCAGCATATGTTTTTATGTGGTAATTTTCACACATGTCATTATTGGTTCGGAATGTGATACACACAAAAAAATGACTTGTACATATCCAGAGAAAGGTGTATTGCCTGTCTTGCCTTGGGCTGTCAGGTTACTACCAACTTACCTGACAGCCCAAGTCAAGACGGGAAATACAAGAAATTAAGACGAATATGAGTAATAGGCTACTTGTGCAGGGAAGGAAATGTAGTAATCGACAAGCTTGCCTGTAAGTCTTAATTAAATACACCAATAAAATGTAAAATGTATTTTAAGACAATTGCTTCAAATTTCTACAAGCCAGTCATTTTGATGTCTTGATATATCCTCTTTCTTCACTTAGGGGGATTTTTGGCTCCAGTTTGCCCACGAAAGATGAAGAGAGAGAAAAATAATTGCTGCTGGTAAGCAGATAGTCAGTATCCAGCTCTTTCAGAAGAGGGACTCTTGAAGGAACATAGATGGAACGCAACAGGATTGGTGGATGACCTGTCATGGTGTGGCCCAGCGCCAAGACCTTATGTCTTTATATACTGTTAACAGATGACCAGACAGTCCTGAATGTGCGTTGCTACCCACACTGTCTCTGCCTCTCCGGTTGTCTCATCACCTCTGCAAGCTGCTGCCACTGCATTTTGTGCTGCTCCTCTGAAGAAGACTATCTTGAATAAGGCACAGTTTGACTCTTACTGTATATCCATAGAGGAAAGTGTTATAGATTTTACAAAAGCATCAGTGTTTCTTTGGGTGTAAAAAAAAAAAGATGGCTCTTCAGATGCTTCTCCTGACAGTAATGTCCATGTCGGTTCTGGCTTGGAACTTCCAAGCGGAGGCAACCTACCATCCCCGCCAGACAGTCCACCACGAACACTCTGCTAACATGGAAAACCTCCTGCCCGAAAACCTCCTGCTCGAAGTCGTGCCCAAAGTCTTGCCTGAGGTCTTGCTTGAGGTCTCCCATCCTGTCAACCTCAGCCGCACTTTCTATGGGATCATGTTCGATGCTGGGAGCACAGGCACCCGGATCCACATCTACACATTTATCCAGAAAGACCCAGGTGAGTGTTTTCTCTCTCTTTTTCTGTGCATCTCATTCAGTATCTCTCAGCCTTAGCTTAGTCCCAGGAGCCAATAGGGGTTTACATTCAGCTGTCTCCCAGAGAGTATATGTTTGATGTTGGGTCATTCGCTCTGTGGTGTAAAGACGAACATGTGCCGTCAGCATGGGGAGAGAGCAATCATGGGCAAGACCGAACCAAGAGACAGCTGAGTTGTAGTTTTAATCATCTGTTAGTGTGGCCGAAATCCCTAAAAACGAACCTCTAATAATGGACTTTGATATGCTGTTTTTGTATTTACTTTACTTGAAACATCAGTGATTGTAAAGCCTAGCAATGGAGTGATTGAGGCAACAAAGCAAATTTCAAAGCACACATTAATACAGAAGAGTTCTGTTATTTCACACATTTCATATATTTATATCTTGTTTGAAAATTGAATGCATTCTCCCCATCTACTTTTTGTCTTTTTAGTTGAGCTGCCAGTTCTGGACAATGAGATGTATCATGCGGTGAAGCCTGGTCTGTCTGCCTATAAAGATAAGCCTGAAGAGGTATGTATCATGTCTATCATTTTCTCATTTAGGCTTTGCGATGTAGACCATGTAATTACATGAAATGATTCTGCTGAAGCTGTCACTAAGTCTGATCTTTATTGTCTTGGGATCTACATCTTAAAAACCAGACGATGTGAAGTCCTATGTGGACAAACATAACCCTTTAATCAACTGAATACGTTAATGCCGGTATATACTTCATTCACTGTTGAAATATCTATATCAGCCCTTTTGGTCACGGCTGTGATTTGAGTGTGTTCCAGTGGAGACCCTGCTCATCTGTTAATGCCTTTTATCCCATTCAGGGTGGGAACACGATCAGAGCACTGCTGAAGGTGGCCAAGAAGACGGTGCCAGAGGATGAGTGGAAGCAGACCCCGGTGGTCCTGAAAGCCACAGCCGGGCTCCGCCTCCTGCCCGAGGAGAAGGCTAATGCTCTGCTGGATGAGGTGAGGCACGTTTTCTCTCCCCTCAGTTAGTTTGGCACAGGGATGACCCGTCCTGCCAAGGATCGGGACATGAAACTGCTAAGTGCTTACAAGTGTTCTTGAAAAACTGTGGGGGAAAGTCTACCCACTTCGAGGTGGCAATCACTGTGCAAAAAACTGCTGTTTTGGGGTTGTCTGGAGTAGTGGAATATGTCATTTGAATTATTAAATTAGTGCTGCTACTCTAGCCATGCTTGTGGTTTTGCATTCTGTCATTCTCAGACAAATGTGCCTTGGTTTCTCTAATGATTGCCTCGCCTGGTTCACCAACTACTTCTCTGATAGAGTTCAGTGTGTCAAATCGGAGGGTCTGTTGTCCGGGCCTCTGGCAGTCTCTATGGGGGTGCCACAGGGTTCAATTCTTGGACCGACTCTCTTCTCTGTTTACATCAATGATGTCGCTCTTGCTGCTGGTGATTCTCTGATCCACCTCTACGCAGACGACACTATTCTGTATACTTCTGGCCCTTCTTTTGACACTGTGTTAACAACCCTCCAGGCGAGCTTCAATGCCATACAACTCTCCTTCCGTGGCCTCCAACTGCTCTTAAATACAAGTAAAACCAAATGCATGCTCTTCAACCGATCGCTGCCTGCTCCTGCCCGCCTGTCCAACATCACTACTTTGGACGGCTCTGACTTAGAATATGTGGACAACTACAAATACCTAGGTGTCTGGTTAGACTGTAAACTCTCCTTCCAGACCCACATCAAACATCTCCAATCCAAAGTCAAATCTAGAATTGGCTTCCTATTCCGCAACAAAGCATCCTTTACTCATGCTGCCAAACATACCCTTGTAAAACTGACCATCCTACCAATCCTCGACTTCGTTGATGTCATTTACAAAATAGCCTCCAAAACCCTACTCAATAAATTGGATGCAGTCTATCACAGTGCCATCCGTTTTGTCACCAAAGCCCCATATACTACCCACCACTGCGACCTGTACACTCTCGTTGGCTGGCCCTCGCTTCATACTCGTCGCCAAACCCATTGGTTCCAGGTCATCTACAAGACCCTGCTAGGTAAAGTCCCCCCTTATCTCAGCTCGCTGGTCACCATAGCAGCACCTACCCGTAGCACGCGCTCCAGCAGGTATATCTCTCTAGTCACCCCCAAAACCAATTCTTCCTTTGGACGCCTCTCCTTCCAGTTCTCTGCTGCCAATGACTGGAACGAACTACAAAAATCTCTGAAACTGGAAACACCTATCTCCCTCACTAGCTTTAAGCACCAGCTGTCAGAGCAGCTCATAGATTACTGCACCTGTACATAACCCATCTACAATTTAGCCCAAACAACTACCTCTTTACCTACTGTATTTATTTATTAATTTATTTTGCTCCTTTGCACCCCATTATTTCTGTCTCTACTTTGCACTTTCTTCCAATGCAAACCAACCATTCCAGTGTTTTTTTTAGTTTTTATTTTACTTGCTGTGTTGTACTCACTTCGCCTCCATGGCCTTTTTATATTTTTATTTATTTATACATATATCTGTTTGCCTTCACCTCCCTTATCTCACCTCACTTGCTCACATTGTATATAGACTTATTTTTTTATCTTTTTCACTGTATTATATGTTTGTTTTTACTCCATGTGTAACTATGTGTTGTTGTATGTGTCGAACTGCTTTGCTTTATCTTGGCCAGGTCGCAATTGTAAATGAGAACGTGTTCTCAATTTGCCTACCTGGTTAAATAAAGGTTAAATAAATAAAAATAAAAAAATAACAATTCCTGAGTCTTGAGATAAGTATCTATTTTTATTTTCTTATTGTCTTTATTCAGCATGATCTTTATTAATATGCACTGTCATCATAAATTGTCTCCGTAGGTTCGGGAAGTCTTTGACGAGTCCCCCTTCTTTGTACCGAACAACAGTGTCTCCATAATGAATGGAACAAATGAAGGTATGTCACTTTGTTGGTGCCACAAACATTTGTCTTTCATTTTCTTTTATGGCACTGTGGTATTGTGGGTATGTTGATAAAGAGGAAAACTGTAGAAATTGCTTAGATTAGCTAAACGCTGCAGTATTGTCAAACCAGGTGGTTGGTATCTCCCAACACTGTCCTCGTAACATGTGTTTATAAGAGCTCTATCGCTACCTCATAGAGCAATTAAATAACCTTGTCTGGGTTGTCCTTCCCACACTCAATATTAAGTGATCCTCCACATCACTCATTAAGACACCCGCACCAACTTCTGTTTCATCAGATGTGCAATTCATTAGCCTCACTTTATGAGAGCCATAACATGAGCTCTGAGACAGTAGTAATGACCTGGGTTGGTCTATCCATGTCAGACAAATATTGCTAATGTAACAGCTGCTAAATGAATGAAAACTAGTATAACCTCCAATATCTTAACTGACACTCTGAACTGCATGTGTTCAAATGGCAATATGTATCAGTAACTTCCAACAACACGATTACAAAGGCAACAATTGCATATGATTTGGCTCGAGTGAATGTTTTACTCATACACTCTCCATCTACTCTCTCTTGTAGGAGTCCTGGCCTGGGTAACAGTGAACTTTTTGACAGGTAAGACATTGCTCATGTTTTGTTAAGGTGGTGTTAATGGTCAGGGGGGTCATTTCTGAGGTTTAAACACTGTACACAGTTGCAGAGCAGTGAAAGTCTCCTGTCTGACTGTCTTGAATGTTGGCCACCATCTGGTCACGATGGGATGCAAAATTCCCTCACTTTTTACACAGAGTTAGTGTAACATTTATTTTAAAACCTATCCTATGCCCAAAATGATAGCCGCCGTGTTAAACAAATCTTTGTCTTGATGACAGCTTTGCACACTCTTGGCATTCTCTCAACCAGCTTCATGAGGTAGTCACCTGGAATGCATTTTAATTAACAGGTGTGCCTTGTTAAAAGTACATTTGTGGAATTTCTTTCCTTCTTAATGCGTTTGAGCCAATCGGTTGTGTTGTGACAAGGTATGGATGGTATACAGAAGATAGCACTATTTGGTAAAAGACCAAGTCCATATTATGGCAAGACCAGCTCAAATAAGCAAAGAGAAACGACAGTACATCATTACTTTAAGACATGGTCAGTCAATGCGGAAAATTTCAAGAACTTTGAAAGTTTGCAGTGACAAAAACCATCAAGCGCTATAATGAAACTTGCGCTTATGAGGACCGCCACAGGAAAGGAAGACTCAGAGTTACCTCTGCTGCAGAGGATAAGTTCATTAGAGTTTCCAGCGTCAGAAATTGCAGCCCAAATACATTTTTCACAGAGTTAAAGTAACAGACACATCTCAACATCAACTGTTCAGAGGTGACTGCGTGAATCAGGCCTTCATGGTCGAATTGCTGCAAAGAAACCACTACTAAAGGACACCAACAAAAAGAACAGACTTGCTTGGGCCAAGAAACACGAGCAATGGACATTAGACCAGTGTAAATCTGTCTTTTGGTCTGATGAGTCCAAATTTGAGATTTTTGGTTCCAACCGTCGTGTCTTTGTGAGACACAGAGTAGGTGAACGGATGATCTCCGCATGTGTGGTTCCCACAATGAAGCATGGTGGAGGAGGTGTGATGGTTCGTTGCTGGTGACACTGTCTTTATTTATTTAGAATTCAAGGCACACTTAACCATCATGGCTACCACAGCATACTGCAGTGACACGCCATCCCATCTGGTTTGCGCTTAGTGGGACTATAATTTGTTTTTCAACAGGACAATGACCCAACACACCTCCAGGCTGTGTAAGGGCTATTTGATCAAGAAGGAGAGTGATGGAGTGCTGCATCAGATGACCTGGCCTCCACAATCACCCGACTTTAACCCAATTGAGATGGTTTGTGAGGAGTTGGACTGCAGAGGGAAGGAAAAGCAGCCAACAAGTGCTCAGCATATGTGGGAACTACTACAAGACTGTTGGAAAAGCATTCCAGGTGATGCTGGTTGAGAGAATGCCAAGAGTGCGCAAAGCTGTCAAGGCAAAAGGTGGCTACTTTGAAGAATCTCAAATATAAAAAAAGAACACTTTTTTGGTTACTACGTGATTCCATATGTGTTATTTTATAGTTTTCATGTGTTCACTATTTTTCTACAATGTAGAAAATCATAAAAATAAAGAAAAACCCTTGAATGAGTAGGTGTGTCCAAACTTTTGACTGGTACTGTATACAGTTGAAGTCGGAAGTTGACATACACTTAGGTTGGAGTCATTAAAACTAGTTTTCAACCACACCACACATTTCTTGTTAACAAACTATAGTTTTTGCAGGTCGGTTAGGACATCTACTTTGTGCATGACACAAGTAATGTTTCCAACAATTTTTTACAGACAGATTATTTCACTTATAATTCACTGTATCACAATTCCAGTGGGTCAGAAGTTTACATACACTAAGTTGACTGTGTCTTTAAACAGCTTGGAAAATTCCAGAAAATTATGTAATGGCTTTAGAAGCTTCTGTTAGGCTAATTGACATAATTTGAGTCAATTGGAGGTGTACCTGTGGATGTATTTCAAGGCCTACCTTCAAACTCAGTGCCTCTTTGCTTGACATAATGGGAAAATCAAAAGAAATCAGCCAAGACCTCAGAGAAAACATTCTAGACCTTCACAAGTATGGTTCATCCTTGGGAGCAATTTCTAAATGCCTGAAGGTACCATGTTCATCTGTACAAACAATAGGACGCAAGTATAAACACCATGGGACCACACAACCGTCATACCGCTCAGGAAGGAGATGCGTTCTGGCCCCTAGAGATTAGCGTATTTGGTGCGAAAAGTGCAAATCAATCCCAGAACAACAGCAAAGGACCTTGTACAAGGTACAAAAGTATCTATATCCGCAGTAAGACGAGTCCTATATCGACATAACCTGAAAGGCCGCTCAGCAAGGAAGAAGCCAGACTACGGTTTGCAACTACACATGGGGACAAAGATGGTACTTTTTGGAGAACTGTCCTCTGGTCTGATGAAACAAAAATATAACTGTTTTGCCATAATGACCATCGTTATGTTTAGAGGAAAAATGGGGATGCTTGCAAGCTGAAGAACACCATCCCAACCGTGAAGCACGGGGGTGGCAGCATCATGTTGTGGGGGTGCTTTGCTGCAGGAGGGTCTGGTGCACTTCACCAAATAGATGGCATCATGAGGAGGAAAATTATGTGGATATATTGAAGCAACATCTCAAGACATTTGTCCGGAAGTTAAAGCTTGGTCGCAAATGGGTCTTCCAAATGGACAATGGCTTAAGGCAAAATGGCTTAAGGACAACAAAGTCAAGGTATTAGAGTGGCCATCACAAAGCCCTGCCTCAATCCCATAGAAAATTTGTGGGCAGAACTGAAAAAGCGTGTGCGAGCAAGGATGCCTACAAACCTGACTCAGTTACACCAGCTCTGTCAGGAGGAATGGGCCAAAATTCACCCAACTTATTGTGGGAAGCTCGTGGAAGGCTACCCGAAACGTTTGACCCAAGTTAAACAATTTAAAGGCAATGCTACCAAATACTAATTGAGTGTATGTAAACTTCTGATCCACTGGGAATGTGATGAAAGAAATAAAAGCTGAAATAAATCATTCTCTATGCTATTATTCACATTCTTAAAATAAAGGGGTGATCCTAACTGACCTAAGACAGGGAATATTTACTACGATTTAAATGTCAGGAATTGTGGAAAACTGAGTTTAAATGTATTTGGCTATGGTGTATGTAAACCTCCGACTTCAACTGTATCTATTAGAATGCCTGTCTTTGTCTCAAGCGGGTGGTTGGAAAATGAATGAATTCTAAATGCAGTATGTGGTCAATGTACAGTACCTGTATGTTCTACTTTCTGTTTATAATGTTGATGATGAATAGCATCCTGTCTATAGTGTTCTATTTCCAATTCTATGTGTTTGACTTTCCATCTGTTTGCTTTAGGTCACTTGTATGCCAAAACCAGGAAGACAGTGGGGATCCTGGACTTGGGTGGAGGATCTACCCAGATCACTTTCCTTCCAAAATCAAAGGTAAATGTTTAACTGAACTCCACTGATGTTTTATGAAGATTTAGATAACCATTGCTATTTAATTAGACATTACTCAACCCCTCTCTCTGTACCCATAGAAAACAGTTTTCACTGCCCCAGCCAGTTACATTGCCAACATCAACATGTTCAACCACACTCTACAACTCTATACTCACAGGTGGGTAAACAAGCATTGGTGCAGAATTTATAGTACAGATCTTCATTTTGTAGGAAATTAATCATGCTGTAACAGGAAATGTGAATTATTATGTGGATTATAGTTCATGGAAATATTTGTAGGGGTTGATACATTTTTCGTAAAGGAAAATCAAGTCGGAAATTTCAAAGTGGAAATTACAAACTTCAGAAGCCTTTTTAAAACTCAAACACACTACAAGTTGTACATTTTCCTTTTGCCCCCAGAACAGCCTCAATTTGTTGGAGCATGGACTCTACAAGGTGTCAAGCGTTCCACAGGGATGCTGGCCCATGTTGACTCCAACATGTTGACACTGTTGTGTCAAGTTGGCGGGATGCCATTTGGGTGGACCATTCTTGATACACACAGGAAACTGTTGAGCGTGATAAACCCAGCAACGTTGCGGTTCTTGACACACCGTTGCGCCTGGCACCTACCATACCCCGTTCAAAGGCACTTAAATATTTTGTCTTGACCATTCACCCTCTTAATGGCACACATACACAATCCGTGCCTCAATTGTCTCAAAGCTTAAAAATCCTTCTTTAACCTGTCTCCTCCCCTTCATCTACACTGATTGAAGTGGATTTAACAAGTGACATCAATAAGGGATCATAGCTTTCACCTGGAATCACCTACGTCATGGAAAGAGCACATGTTCTTAATGTTTTGTATACTCATTGTATATCATGGCATGCAATGAAAATAGCATACTCACAATACCTTGGCATTGTCATGAATGTATTCTGAATATCTGTCCTCATTCAGCTACCTTGGAAATGGACTTGTAGCCGCTCGATTGGCAACTCTTGGGGCTTTGGGGGCTGATGGTAATTTGAATTGTCATACAGTATTTGCTTAGCTATTCAAGCTAGGCAACTGCAGTCATCTGTTCAGGCTGGATAAATACATTTGTATAATGCTGCAAGACACACTAGATTTCTATAAATCAGACACACTATTTAACTGTCATCCTCGTTGGGGACAATGCAATAACCAATCTGGTTTACTCTTTCAGGTCTGGATTGGAAAGTTTTCACAAGTTCCTGTCTACCCAAGAAATTCAGAGAGGACTGGACTTTTGGTGGAATCACCTACAAAGTTAGTGGAATTCCTGACGGTAAGCACAAGATTAAACATACACTTTTGATAATATTACATTTTTTATAATCCTCGAAACTAGAAATAAATTATTCAGTCTCAGAGCGCAATGTTAGAGTTTAGTTCAGTCTGAGTTGAGAACATTTTCCCACTGGACAGTGCAGAATGCATGTTTTGTCATTCTTTCTCTTTGCATGCAGACTTTAAACAGTTATAATAGAGCAAGCCTTGTGTTTAAATGAAAGGAAAATTGTGAGTTAACTCCGTAAATAATGCAACACTCCCATACCACGGTCATGTAGACAAAAGATACTGGGTTAGTCCCTGAGCTGTAATTTTTTCTGTGTAAGGAGAGGCTTGATGTTGACCGCTTACAATTATGTGGTAAAAATAGATAACCCAACAGGCGTGTGCTAGTCTTGTCAGCACTTGGTTTCCCCGGTTGTAACCAACAAACCAATCCCAGGGTGCTGTGAAAGTATCCTTTTGGGGTTTTTCTAGTGTAGAGTCCTGGAGAGCCCATAGCCTCAACCCCATTTTGACATCATAAAGAGGCTCCGGGTTCTCCCAGTGCATTGCACCACAAGCATGCAGCAAACTCAGTTATTTTACTCTCATTTAAAAATAAACCTTTTATTGTTGGTGCCAATTTAAAATTATTCGGACTTGTTAACAATTGACTTGAGTTATGTTGTCATGAAGCTGACGTAACTCTATACTTTTATGATACTTGCCTTGAAGATTCAGTAGAGTTTGTGATAGATACTAATGATTATTTTGATGTTATCTGTGTGTGTCTCCAGGCTATGCAGGTTACAAGCTGTGTTACTATGAGGTGATGAGGGTGGTGAAAGGCATCGTGCACCAGCCGTTTGAGGTGAAGGGCAGCAGCATCTTCTATGCCTTCTCCTACTACTTCGACAGAGCTGTGGAGTCAGGCCTCATCGGTGAGTAGACAGACCAGATACAAAACCACCATTCAGAAAGCATCCAGTTAAACCCCATAATGATATGAAAGGATTAAAGTAAAAAAATGAATAAAATGTTTAGTTATTTTCTCCTCATATACATTTAACTGTAGTTTTTAGGATTTGCTTAGAAAACTGAAATGACAGCTGTTGTTGCAGATGAGAATAAGTATAAATGTTTTGTTTTCCAGATGGCAGTCGCGGTGGTATGGTAGAAGTCAGGGATTTCAAGAAGAGAGCCAAAGAAGGTGAGTGCTAGGCTTTTCCCCTCAGAAACATGGTGACTATATTGATGCAGTACACAGTGTACAAACAAGAAATGTTGGTGCTTATTTGCATGTTAGACTCAACAATCTCACGGGCCTTACAAAACATCAGTTCCTCACCACAAAATCCTGCTGTAAAAATACACGCTGTTCTACCTTACACAAACACTCAACCTTGTTTGTGCCCAAACATCTTGGCACTACTGTAACCTAACCTGGAACATTGGCACTTTCGTCTGCCATTTCCAATATAACCAAGGACCATCAGATGAAATGTCTGATTCATAACTGTTCTCAGAGCATTAACAAATATGTTGATATTTGACATACACATTGACATTTAGCTACTTAACACATTTACAGTAATCTGATGTGGAAAGTGCTCTGGCACGTTAGATTGACATATAGCCTGGGTAAATCTGTTAGAGCGCGTGGCACAATAAATGCCTGTGCTAGATTTTCAGCTAGCAGGAACAAGTTGGTGTGTTATGTAAAGTCTGTTTGCATTGCGAAAACAGTCATATGGCCTTGATGAACACGTCAGGCGTTGGGCAGGTTGGCAGGCAGTTGACCTGGGCAGCTGTGAGCTCGCTCTCTCGTACCTGACAGCCACACAACACCAACCTGACCTGGGGGCTGAGCCTGAGACACACTGTGTACAGCTAGTCTGTTGGCTCTGCCACCGATCCCCAGAATCACCAACATGTGCAGACCCTCAGCACTTGACTCTTCTCACACCCCCTTTCTCAGTCAGCTAAACAAACAAAATAAACCAAACAAGATGACCAGCTTTCTATTATGTGGTGTACAGGTTAGAGGTTGTCTGCTGCTTGACCCCACATGAGACATGATACAAGATGTCTCAAAATATGCCCACGCGTGCTGTCGTCATAAAACTCAGCATTAGCAGGACAGAACTATGTTACTGTTAAGTAAATTCTTGTTAAATATCCACCAAATAAGGTGAATACATAATATTTATATCACAGTGCTCTCTGCCCTTTGTGATTTGTTGTTAATGTAGTGCCTACCTGATTTGTTTTCAGTGTGCAACAAGATGACCAAGTACCGTCCCATCAGTCCCTTCCTCTGCATGGATATGACATATATCACCTGCCTGTTGAAGGAGGGCTTTGGCTTCAAGGACAACACAATGCTGCAGGTGAGACAGGAACAGGTCACTGGGCACAAAGGTAGGGGACAGGCACCAAGACGTTAATAAGTCAAAACTTAACAAACATTGTTTTTTGTTCTGCTCCACAGCTCGCCAAGAAGGTGAACAACGTTGAGACAAGTTGGGCCTTGGGAGCCACATTTGATCACTTTAACAACCTCAACATCCACTAAGGGCAGCTATCCTAACTGTCTGCAGGCACTGAGAGGGACAGCCTGTTACTTGGGGCATCTCCTCTGCCACCGACCCCTGACTAGCCCCTCCCTCCTGCTCAGCAGCACTGCCACGCTCCTCCAGCCTACCCCTCCCCTCCCTCCCTCAATCTCCTGCAAATAATCCAAGAACTGTTGACAAAGAAATCACTATATTTTTTACAAGGACAGCTATTTCTACTGTATGTTTAACCCATAATTAGTGAGATGACTTTATTTTTGCAAAGCAAGCGTTTACATTTTCGCTTCCTTAGGGCTGTCTGACCTGAAATGCAGTCTTATTTGGCTACCTTTGAGTGTGTCGAGTATTTAAAAGCAATGCGACTAGTAAGGTATTTAGAGAACTTTGGTCATGGAGTGCACTGTAAAGTACAGTGGAATATTTGAAAAAATTGGTTGCAGGAATGACAGTGGGGATCCTGGACTTGGGTGGAGATCCAAAAGGTAAATGTTAAACTGCAACTCATTCTATCTGGAAATGTGTTTCCAGTACATTCTACTGTAGGACAAGTGAATAAGACATTTTCCCTCACAAGGCTTATAACAATAGATGGTTGAAATGACTTAGCCAAAGCTTTCCCCCTCATACTTTGCACAGAACACTTTAACTGCAGATACTGTATTGGAGATCTGTTGCTTGGATGTTGTCTACAGAGTTGTACATATCCATCCATGTTAAAGGGAGGTGTCCAATTTGAAACAACTCAGGAGGCAAGTAAAGCTCAGAGGGGGGAGACGATAGTGTTCTCACTGAGTAAGTCTTGCATTTGATACACGAATACTATTGTATGTATGGTGTTAATGTTTAAAAGTGCTGCCTTGGTAGATGTGTGGCCTTGCGTAGGATGGCCAGTTGTGTTGAATCAGAGTGAGTGACTTGTGTTTCTGACTGTTGGTGAACTCTGTGTTATTTGTGTTGTCTACGGTGGCGCACTAAATTATCATTGTTCGATCAACCGTGTACAGGACCTTCAGAGGTTTAGCTTGTTGCTGTATTCAGCAACCAGTCAATGTTATTATTAGAGCGTCTAAGCATGTCAGGTATATCAAAGACCTTCAACCCATTAATCTTTCATTTGTAGGGATATAGCTCTTGGTGCAAGACACACATAATGCTTAATACTGTTTGTAATTTTCTTGTTAACTGTACAAATATTTAAAATGCTGTTGCAATCTGTACAAAATTAAACTTTGCTGTATTACTGCTCCTCGTGCAATCATAGCCGATATATGTCCAGTAGCAAACATGTCCAATAACTACTGCTGTATATAACACTACAAAGTAAACCTGTATTAGTAAAATACTTACCAGCAACTGCTTTGACTTTGCAGATGAAAACTTTCTTTCTGCTGCATAATGTTCACTATGTTTTAAGGTGAACTGTGACAGATCATGTCAATATTTTATGAAAACCTGGTGCAAGTAAAATGTGTGTATACATTATACATGTATGTTTCAATAAAATATTAAAAGTGTATTTGATGTATTTGTTCTCCCTAACATGTTCAGTCTTTAAACAGCCCAATATACAGTGTACAAAACATTAAGAACACCTTCCTAATATTGAGTTGAACACCCCTTTTGCCCCTAGAACAGCCTCAATTCATCAGGACTTTGTGTTGAAATGGGCCAGCATCCCTGTTGAACAATGTTGACTCCAATGCGTCCCACAGTTGTGTCAAGTTGACTGGATGTCCTTTGGGTGGTGGACCGTTCTTAAATTCCCAATCTGGCCCTCAAACCATCATGGTCACCTAATAATCCCCAGTTTACAATTGGCTCATTCATCCCCCTCCTCTCCCCTGTAACTATTCCCCAGGTCGTTGCTGCAAATGAGAACGTGTTCTCAGTCAACTTACCTGGTAAAATAACAGTAAAATAAAAATAAATAAAAATAAATAAAATACACACAGGAAACACCCAGCAGTTCTTGACACAAACCAGTGCGTCCGGCACCTACAACCATATCCCGTTCAAAGGCACTTAAAATATTTTGTCTTGATAGTTCACCCTCTGAATGGCACACATTCCGTCTCGCTTGTCTCAAAGCTTAAAAATCCTTCTTCATCCCGTCTCCTCCCCTTCATCTACACTGATTGAAGCGAATTTAACAAGTGACATCAATAAGGGATGAAAGCTTTCACCTGGTTAGTCTGTCAAAGAGCAGGTGTTCATAATGTTTTGTGAAACGGATACAGGATTTTTTTTTTTTTACCTTAACTAGGCAAGTCAGTTAAGAACAAATTCTTATTTACAATGCCGGCCTACCTGGGAACAGTGGGTTAACTGCCTTGTTCAGGGGCAGAATGACAGATTTTTACTTTGTCAGCTCGGGGATTCGATCCAGCAACCTTTCGGTAGCCTAGTGGTTAGAGCGTTGGCCTAGTAACCACTAGGCTACCTGCTGCCTTGGAAAACCCCAAAATCATCTTCACACAGAAAGAAAGACGTGCAGGAATAACTGTGTTCAAGTTATGACAGAGCATAAAATATAACTTTATTCATTTACACTTTTACATTCCATTCACAGAGTCATTGGCGTACCATCAAACTGCAACGGCGGGACCAGTGTATGTGTCACTTGCTTGCAAACGCCATGATCTGAGCCTGGAGAGAAAGAACATTAACTCACAAATCTAAACATCCATTTTGTCAATCCATCCATACCTATCCACAAATACATGAATCCAACAGCCACGTATAGCACTAGCAAGTTCGACAAAAAACGATGACTAGCATCTTTCCCATCTGTGTAAAGTGGCACTACAAACCTCTGTATACAAGATCTGTGAACATTTAATATGGAAAAATGTCAAGCATAACTTTGGGTCTCCAGAGAGAAATGCCTTTACAACCAGTTACGGTTGCTTTGGTCTGAATCACTTAGTAGGGAATAAAGCCATTTCACATGAGCGGTCTGTAATAAAAGGGGTGTGAAAACACAAGTCAATACCGCCGTAACGCAGCCCCGGGGCCAGCACTGCACCCCACCCACACACTTTCTGTAACACTACATTTGGGGCTAAACTAAGCTGCCGTAGTAGTAAGTTGACAACCATGGAAATTATAGGCAGAGCTGAAGTAAAAAGACATGTAATCAGAAAAAAGGTCAGGATCGGGTGGGGTCATGAACGAAGCCAAAGTGGGGCTTACTTCTGACATGTGGCCAAACCTTGGGAATGGAAGAAGAGATGGCTTCTACTTGAACAAGTGTTGTGGGTTCACTTTGACAAGGGACATGACATTCGAGAAAGGTGGGGTTAAAGAGGAGACAGCATACTAACTTTCATGGCTGGCAGTGTATTGGTGGCCTGCAGACCGAAGGTGCGTAAGACAACCATGGGGGCAGCGTTAGTGGAGTACAGTCGTTTCATCAGGTCGATGGCAGCCATCATGGGCAGGTTGTGGCGCTGGCGCTCTGTCTCATATTCCAACAGGTGCTGCATGGCCCCTGCTCAACATAACACAGGCAGAGCAAAACACCAGGGGTTAACAAATCATGGAGAAAAGAGTTTCTGGACCTGTGTACATTGTTAATGTGTTTTCTGCATTGGAACTATTCAGAACAAATAAAATATTCACATAACAGGATTTCCATTTCTGTGAACTGTCCTTTCTGCCAAGAACTGTAAGAAAAAAAACATTAAATAAACTTTGGAAGAAATACTGTTCTTTTTATAATCAAGATCAACAGCAAGCGTCCCAGCCTGGGCTGTGGAAAAGAGCTTCTGAGAAACCACTGGCTACGGCTACTGTGTTTGGTGTCTGTTTAGGGTAGTCACTAACCCAGATCCTTCCCGTTAAAGGCCGCCTGGCTCAGGAGCTGAGTGAGGCAGGCCACATCCCCAAAGCCCAAGTTGGCTCCCTGGCCAGCTAGAGGGTGGACGCGGTGTGCTGCATCGCTGCAAAGAAAAATAAAGACCTCCGCCGTGTAAATCTAGTCACATCTACAGGGTAGGATCAAAGCAAGCATTCCCTTCAAATAGACAGAAATAATTGGAGAGAGGCATTAACCCTTACTTTTTTTTATGCAGTTGATAAGTATCTTTTTTATTTTATTTATATGATCCTGTTATACCTTCATAGAATAAGGGCATATAATCCTTACATTTACAAAATGCCAGGTCAAATATTAGTCACAATTTTCTAAAGCAAACCGATGTGAAGTTCAATAATGGCGTGTCCCCAGGGGTGAGTGGGGATTTACCCAATGAGTGCCACCCGGTGCCTGATGTACTCTGACGCATGGCCCATGCCCAGGGGGAACATGACCCGACTCTTTGGGCCGATCCCGGCCACGCTGGGGGGTAGCTGGCGTGCCGAGCCTGCAGAAGGCATGAGGACTGACAGGGCAGTGCGGAACAGAGAGCCAGCAGTCTCCACCAGCTCACTGTGGTTCTCATTACTCCACTGGCAGAAAGAGACGACACAGAGAGAGAGAGAGAGACAGAGAGGAAGAGACGGAGGGAAAGAGGAAGAGAGATAGAGAGAGGTAGAAACAGCAGGTAGAGGAAGAGACAGAGAGGTACAGGAGAGATAGAGGGGCGTGGTAGACAGAGAGAAGAGAGAGGTAGAAACAGCAGGTAGAGGAAGAGACAGAGAGGTACAGGAGAGATAGAGGGGCGTGGTAGACAGAGAGAAGAGAGAGGTAGATACAGCAGGTAGAGGAAGAGACAGAGAGGTACAGGAGAGATAGAGGGGCGTGGTAGACAGAGAGAAGAGAGAGGTAGATACAGCAGGTAGAGGAAGAGACAGAGAGGTACAGGAGAGATAGAGGGGCGTGGTAGACAGAGAGAAGAGAGATGTTAAAGAAACAAACTAGAGCAGAAATGCAGAGTGAGTGTACTTTTCCTCACTAACAAAATGGTTTGTCAGCGTTACAGGACCCTTGCTAATTAAAAGAAGAGGCTGGTCAGGCCTGCTGTTGAATTAGCTTAGTTTAAAAAACATTCCATGCAGTAATGACCAACTGGCAGACCACAGGTTTAATTAGCAAACCAGGCCTGAAACCAAGCATGACAACCGTGGTGACCCCATCGGCAGGTCCAGTAAAAATAGTAGGCTTGGGAAAGCGACTTTAGGCTGGCAAAACGTTGGTATTGTCTACATGTATGATGTAGAGTAGACAGAAAACAGTGACAAGTGCACCCATTGGCATTGACTAACCGGTTCATTGGTGCACTTGCAGCATGTTGGTAACAAGAGGATTTCCATTCATAAATGTACTATTCATAACACATACAAATGTATCAGAAATCCATTTCTTTCTCTGCTGTATAAAGGCACCTGTTCCTCATCATTATTTGATTCGGTGGGGTCAGGCCGGGACTCACAAAGGCAGTGTTGATGGAGTCCACAAAGCTTTCCTCATCCAGCTGCAGTAGCTCCTCAGCATGGCGGTGGCTGGTCGACCACACCAGAGAGCTCTCTGTGTCCGACAACTACAGCCACAAGAGAGAAGGGGGAGTTGGTTAAAATTAAGGGACAGAAAAAAGCAAAGAGCTCAGCTGCACTTTGAACCTATGATACAAACTTACTGGTAACATTGCTATGGGGCCTGTTGGAAGGAACCTCTGCCAGGCAACATTGTTCTCTGTTGGCTATAGAAACACATGATAACAATTAGTATGGCCTCCATGTGTCTTGATGAAATAGACAGGTTGTAAGATGTATATCTCACCTCAGACAGATGCAGGACAGCCACAACAGCTGATTGGTCATAATTCCACTTGACCGTGGGTATCCCCGCCTCCCGCCTTACCATCGAATTTGGCCCATCTGCTCCAATCTGCAAACCAGCCAATCACAGCGGTTACATCCTAGAGCATTATGGTCAAAGACAAAAAAACATTCATAAAATAAAAGAGTTACTACTCAGGATGGACTGACCAGTAGTTTGGTTTGAAGAGTCTGTCCGTTGGCCAGGATGACCTGAACCCAGGGGATGGCGTCAGCTACCTGGTGGGACTTGGGCCAGGTGTATTTCACCACCTTGGATTTGTACTGGACCCTCACCTGATCTGAGAGACCGAACACAGAGAAAAGAAATGGTCAAAAGCAGAGCCAATGGGATTTTGGGTTCACCACAGAGAATCATTTTCACTAAACAAGGAAGGGGCCAGTAAGTATTTTTCATCACAATTGGTCACACTAATCAAGACTTTGCTACTTGTTTCCTCCAAAAAGGAAAAAAAGAGAGTAAGGTTTGGCTTTAAGTGACTAAGGCAGTGGAGGATCTACAAACCACCTTGTAAAACACCACTGGTTTCCCTCTCTGGCAGGGACCAGCTGCCGAAGCTCACATTGACAATCTTCTTAATGGTCTTGGCTTGCCGCATAGCATTGATTAATAGTGTTTATCTACAAGCAGACCATGCCACACTTTCCGCTTGCTGCCAGCATGCTGGGATTGCACCAAAACTCCCACTTTCTTTGAATTATCGGTAGTCGGTCATCCCGAACATGAAAGTATCTGGAATTACACTTGGCGTTGCCCACTTGGAGAGGTTCCCGTCCGCAGATTGACTACTGGTTCCTGAACACGAGCGACAAATATTGGCCTGCAGTGATTGGAGAGCAGAGTTACTACCAAACTAGTTAGCTTAGTGCACGCTTTTCATGTACTGCCTCAGAAGCAGAGAAACATCATGGCCAAAGGAAGAAAAAATTAAGTAGAGGACCAACATGATGCCTTTAAGGAAAACCTGCTGCCTGCAACCACACATCTGTTTAGTGCAAAATGTAGAAAAGCCCGTTTATAAATATGCTGTTTTACAGTCGGACGCAAGGCTGTGCTAAGGTTTCATTTCTGAACCTCCAAAAAGTCGGCCTAATTTCAACAACAATACAGCACAACACACCGTCAGCACTTTAGCATCCTTAATGGCGTGGGAGCACATGTCAATGTGAAATAGGTAATTGGACAACTGCACGTGCCTTTACATGGCACCCGGTCTATGAGTGCACTAACTGGCACACAGGAAATATGGAGCTTGATTGAAATAGCAGGAAAACATGGAGGCGTCCAAGAGCTGCACTGGTCTTTAAAAACAGACACAGGGGAAAATACAAATAAACAAAACGCAGGGACAGGATGGAACAAATGTGGTGACATTACATGAGCTGCCAGACCCAGTGCTCATTAACAGGATGTCAATGAACTCAATATGTCTTCTAAGGAGAGTCACATCACTACTCGTGCATAGTGAGGGTTTCATGGGAAAATCAGCAATGCAACTGGACTGTGTGTGGCGCTGCTTTCTTACCAGAGAGATTCTCCAGCTGTTTCGTCAGGGCTGCCACAATGATGTCGTTCTCCACAATGTATGCCATCTCGTCCTGCAGGTTCTCCTTATCAAATGTAATCAGGGCATCCGAGCAGGCATCCCAAACCTAAATCAGAAATCAATTATCCCTGTGGTCAACAACTCTATCCTTAAATGCATCCCCATTCCCTATATTTAGCGGGCCAAAGAGCCACAGCCTAATTGAACTGAACACATCAAATTTGTTCAGCTGCAGCCAGAGCTTGGCAGGCACTACTTAAATGACCAAACTAAGATCGAGAAAGGTCAACAACACCCTTCTATGGTTGACTTAGGGAGCTTACTGATGCACAATGAAATGACATCTGTGATGTGGATTTATGTTTTTGGACCGACAGAACACATTTGTTAACATTACCGAGCGGGTAAATATTGGTTAATGTATCCCAAAAAAGTTGAGTGTCAAAATAGAACACATAATTGAGGCACATCATTTCTGAGATGGTAAATGACAAGACTTTTCATGTGACGCAGGGAAGTGGTTATGCTTATGTAGGACTCTCTCTCAGACCTTATCATTCAGAAGTAACACAGCTAAACTACTTTCCCCCCAAAATGACATAAAGTAGTGGGTTTTACCCTACAGAAAACCACTAATGGTGGTGGGTTTGCAACTTGTGACAAGTGGTTGGCTGCTTGAAAGATTTAATGAAACCAAACCGCAAATTCCAAGGAGTTTTTATGTTGAAGAAAAATATACTTCTGTTGATAAGGAATGTGTTGCTATGTACTTATTGTCCTCTTTGCTAGGAGAAATCCACAAATGGGAGCTTTAAAACCTGCTTATCTTTCCATCTTAACACCCAGACAGGAGAGAGACCATTGGAAATGGCCTACTAATATTCAGGTTATTTTTCCTTCTTCAGCCAGTAGTTAACTATTTAGGATAATGAATGAAGATTTTTTGGGGTTAACCTCAACGCACTACTCTATCCTTGTAATATGCATCTGCAAACAAACAAGCAAAAAAAGGAGCAGAGCAGTTAAGGTATTATGGAAGAGGTATATCACTATAATCACCATATTATATTTTATGATGACATCCTTGGCCATGAGAGAAACCCTGTGTTTTTTTCTTTGGTATAAACTGACCACATCTTACAGAAGGGACTCAGCCTGCGCCCACAGCTGTAAAACACGGTCACTTTGCTACTGACATCTACACATCCTGTCATCTTCCATCTTCTGCCTCCTGCTTGTCACATTCATCTTTATAATTAGTACACACAGGGGATGAACGCCTAGTTGAAGATGCCAAATAGATATTTTTCCGATTAAATATAATCCTAATTAAATAATTACTCTGATTGTGGCCAGAGGGGAAAAAACAAACATTTCACTAAGCCAGGGAGTTTTGATCATCGTTTTAAATTGACCTCCTGTCCTTTGGGGGTTGAGGCACCCTGGCATTTGTATGGCCTCTGAGGATGTATAAATTGGGCAGAGGAATGAACAAAATGCGTGTTTTAAACCGCCATTGGGTTTGCGTTTTCTTTGTGAACAATTACATGCTCGAGAGAAATGGCATTGTAAAGTACATGATTGAGTAGAGGTTAAATGGCAGGGGAGATACAATGAGAGTAAGTATATAGCAGTAGAACTCTAACGACTTAAATGGGCTTCTCAATAAGAAATTACTTTAGGGCTTGGCGTTTCCAAGAACTGACCTGCATCTTCTGATAGGGCTTACATCTCATGTTCATAATGTGATCCCATGCGCCAACACCTGAAAAGGCACACACAACATTTTAATAAAATACAAGATCTATAAAATCTAGGGATGTTATGTATGAGGCATACAAGCCCCATAATTACTTGTTAGAGGAGTATGATTAAATGAGACAAGAACTCAAGTGGGCGATGTCAACAAAAATATAAATGCAACATGTGAAGTGTTGGTCCCATGTTTCATCAGCTGAAGTAAAAGATCCCTGAAATGTTCCATATGCAGAAAAGCTTATTTCTCTCAAAAGTTGAGCACAAATTTGTCTACATCCCTGTTCATGAGTATTTCTCCTTTGCCAAGATAATCCATCCACCTGACAGGTGTGGCATATCAAGAAGCTGATTAAACAGCATGATCATTACACAGGTGCATCTTGTGCTGGGGACAATAAAAGGCCACTCTAAAATGTGCCGTTTTGTCACTGAACACAATGCCACAGACATCTCAAGTTTTGAGGCAGCTTGCGATTGGCATGCTGACTGCAGGAATGTCCACCAGTGCTGTTGCCAGATAATTTAATGTTAATTTCTCTACCATAAGCCACCTCCAATGTAATTTTAGAATATTTGGCAGTACATCCAACCGGCCTCACAACTGCAGATCACATGTATGGCGTCGTGTGGGCAAGCTGTTTGCTGATGTCAACGGCGGTGGGGTATAGGGAGGCATAAGCTATGGGCAACGAACAGAATTGTATTTTATCGATGGCAATTTGAATGCACAGAGATACCGTGACAAGATCCTGAAGCCCATTGTCGTGCCATTCATCCGCCGCCATCACCTCATGTTTCAGCATGATAATGCACGGCCCCATGTCGCAAATATCTGTATACAATTCCTGGAAGCTGTAAATGTCCAGGTTCTTCCATGGCCTGCAAACTCACCAGACATATCACCCATTGTTTTGGATGCTCTGGATCGACGTATACAACAGCGTGTTCCAGTTCCCGCCAATATCCAGCAGCTACGCACAGCCATTGAAGAGGAGTGGGACAACATTCCACAGGCCACAATCAACAGCCTGATCAACACTATGCAAAGGAGATGTGTCACGCTACACGAAGCAAATGGTGGTCACACCAGATACTGACTGGTTCTGATCCACGCCCCTACCTTTAAAAAAAAAAAGAAGGTATCTGTGACCAACAAATGCTTATACATTACATGGCCAAAAGTATGTGCACACCCCTTCAAATTTGTGGATTCTGCTATTTTAGCCACACCGGTTGCTGACAGATATATAAATTGAGCTTCCCCGGTCAACTGTTAGTGCTGTTATTGTGAAGTGGAAATGTCTAGGATCAACAATGGCTCAGCCAAGAAGTGGTAGGCCACACAAGCTCACAGAACGGGACCCACCGAGTGCTGAAGCGTGTAAAAATAATCTGTCCTCGGTTGCAAAACTCACTACCGAGTTCCAAACAGCACAAGAACTGTTCCTCGGGAGCTTCATGAAATGGGTTTCCATGGCAGAGCAGCCGCACACAAGTCTCAGATCACCATGTGCAATGCCAAGCAAATGTTGGGACAACATTTATTTTGTCGGGGAGAGTGTGACAGGTTAAAGGAAATACTAATAGCCTGTTATACATTAAAAAGTATTAGTAAGTTCATAGTATGTGAGGATCTTAAAACATCTAAGGTTAAGAAGATCCTGCATTCAGTATTAGTTGATTGATTGATAACATTTATATAATTGTGTTAAAATCCGTCAAGCGTACAAAGGGTACGAATTGTGAGAGGAATGTGTAAACGTTATGTTGATTTCTTTATTTTGTTGTGGGTAAAAGTGTTAATCTGTGATCTACTAAATGCTCTTAATCTATGAGCCTGAGATCGATTGCTCTGGTCTCCACTCAAGTTCACGGAGAAATCGCGGTCTTTTTCTCATTGCACTAAAAGTTTTAATGAGTAAACATTCCGTATCACACTCGTGATTCTTTCTCCCCTTTTTCAGGGGTGTAACAAAGCTCGCCACCATTGGACTACGGAGCAGTGGAAACGTGTTCTCTGGAGTGATGAATCACGCTTCATCTAGGAGTCCGACGGACAAATCTGGGATTGGCGGATGCCAGGAGAACGCTACCAGTCCCAATGCATAGTGCCAACTGTAAAGTTTGGTGGTGGAGGAATAATTGTCTGGGGCTGTTTTTCATGGTTCGGACTAGTCTCTTTAGTTCCAGTGAAGGGAAATCTAATGCAACAGCATACAATTACATTCTAGACAATTCTGTTCTTCCAACTTTGTGGAAGGCCCTTTCCTGTTTCAGCATGACAATGCCCCCGTGCACAAAGCGAGGTCCATGCATAAATGGTTTGTAGAGATCGGTATGGAAGAACTTGACTGGCCTGCAGTGCCCTGACCCCCACCCCATCGAACACCTTTGGGATGAATTGGAACGCAGACTGAGAGCTAGGCCTAATCGCCCAACATCAGTGTTGCTGAATGGAAGCAAGTCCCCGCAGCAACGTTTCAACATCTAGTGGAAAGCCTTCCCAGAAGAGTGGGGGATGTTATAGCAGCAAAGGGGGGACCAACTCCATATTAATGCGCATGATTTTGGAATGAGATGTTTGACCAGCAGCTGACCACATACTTTTGACCATGTAGTGTATGTATTCCCAGTTATGTGAAATCCATAGATTAGGGCCTAATGAATTTATTTGAATTGACTGATTTCCTTATATGAACTGTAACTCAGTAAAATCTTGGAAATGGTTGCATGTTGCGTTTAAATTGTTGTTCAGTATACATCCAAGTCAATTTAACTGGGCTTGACATAGCCATGGGTATCCAAATCACTTCCTTCACTTCCTTACTGTCATGCAATACATCATCAGGGTGTCAATTAAAACCCAAGGAGACATGAATAATAGTTGAGAGGATCCCATCAATGATTGATGTAGACTAGAGTCCAGATATGATCCCTGCTAAGCATGTGTGACTAGACAAGCTGGGCCTGATCACTAACCTACTTCCTGACAACCTTTTATGCTGAGCCACACCACAAATAGGCTTAATCAGACAGGAAGCTGGCCACTTAAACATGAGCTCTTTTGTCATTGGACAAGATGTACTGTTTTTTTTTATTATGGATAAACCAATAAACCAACCCTGACAAATAATAGACAACTACCAAACTATCTACACACAACTCTTCACCCCTACTGTACTTTATGAAGCTCATACTATTGCAGCCATGTCTATCTGTATGCAGAGAGGTTCCCTACATTTTTCTGATGCCATTAGCTGCCAATGGAAAACAGAGCTTCTAATGCCATTAGAGAGATTACTTTCTCAGGGAACATGATAATAGTGTTTCGTAATATGGTTGTGTACCACTGAGGAGGGTGGCAGAGCCCGGGCTGATGGAGCTGACTCTTGTACTGTAGGCGTCTGGGACCTTGTCCATCACTTTCTTGTTGCCTGCCTCAAGCAAAAGAATCTTCTTCCCCTCCAAGTTTGGATCCAAGCCTGTCAACAATAACGAGGATGCATGAAATTGATTGATGCTCTGTCCAAAATGATAAACAGACAGATTAAAAGTTGTGGTGGGAGTAGCATTGATATAGCATACATTTTGGCATCACTAGTGGTGCCATGAGAACAAGAAATGAAAGTTCCTCTGCATGTTTGTCTTAATTATACCTTACTTGTTTAGCAACACAGAACTAAGGCAAATGCTGTATGGTGTAAATCAGCAGCAAAGCCACAACTGCAATTTAGTTGTGAGAATGAAGTCTGAGCATTTGCATCCAGGAGCGGAATTACGGCTCCTCCTCCTTTAGATGGGGGCAAATAGGGGCAGAGGGGCTGTTTGACTGGGCAGCATCAGGAGATCACCTCGACTCACCTAAAGAACAAGCCATAGCGGTCCCAACCATCCCTCCTCCAGATATAATGACATCATAGAGCTCATTTTCATGTTCCCCATGTTCTGCTGCGCACGTGAGTCCTCTGCAAATGATTCTTGTTTCTGAAAAACGGTTCAGAGCAACACACCGCCGCCCGATTCCTTTGAAAGACAGTGCCGTTTTAGTGAGACTATGCATCTTTAAAACAACGTAACAACGTGGTACTCGTCTAACCCTTAAACAACTCCAACTGTATTGTTTAGAATCAGAACTAAATGTTTCCCCTTGAATATGTCCTACTAATCGCAGCTGTGTCCATTCTATAATTCAGCCATGTTGTATATTTTGACATACGTAAGAGGCAAGTACTTCCTGTAGTGCTCAACCAATCAGAAAAAGGAACCGCACTAGTTTCACTTCACAAGTTGTCCGCACTTTGGTGCTATTGATATTTAAACATAATTCCGTTTTATTCAGGAGGACAATGTAGAAGGGATAGTTAAGGCGCTTCTTGAATAAAAAAACGTGTTACAAATGTGTCAACATGATAGTGCCCAATCGAGATCACTGAAGTATAGATCGAGATACCGCAAGCGTTTACTTCAGCCAATCAAACATTAGAGAGTTCCAGGGGGTGGAGTCAAATATCTTAGCTTTGACAACAAGTAGCGAAACATCATCCATTGATTCGAAGTTATTACTTTGTAGCAATCAATATATGATGTCGATACATGACAGTCTTTGTTGTGAAGGAGAGAAGCAAGAAGAGATGCACAACAATGGACAATAATTATTATAATAATCCACTGGAATAAGTATGCTGTGGTTCTAAAGTGCACGAGCATCAGGTTATATTTTCTATTTTGCAATATTCCAAAATTGTCATCTCAATATGTATTGTAGTTATGCATTGTGTAACAATACACATTTTCTGCCCTAAAACAGTTTAGCATGTAGCCTACCATGTTAACATAGACATACAATAAGACTTCTCTGGCAATGTTTTGGAGAAGCAGTTTGGTTGCTAGGGCAACCCTTGCGGAGGCTCACATCATGTGCTGCTGGAGTTTTGCATAACCTTTCATCATATTAATGATCATTGATTGATCAAATGTGGGACACAGTTCTATGGAAATAAAAATGTCTGATCTAAACAAGGGTTTATCCCACTGTGGGAGGTGTTTTTGGATTAGGTGTTTTTGGAATATAATTCAAAATATCTTCCCCTTTTTCCTTCTTTCCGTAGCTGTTTGGTGAATGTTGGGTTCAGGAGGACACACTGCTGCTAGGATGCAAGAGCAGAGGAACATGGCTGACCTGCAGGCTTTCCTGGAGGATGGCCTGAGTTCAGAGCTGCTGCTCCAGCACCAACTACAGGAGATGAAGGAGGCCTACAAGCAGCAGCTGCAGGAGACAGAGAGGAGACAGAGAGAGGGCCTTGAGAAAAGGATCCAGCAGAACTCTATGCTGTCAGCAGGCTTCGACAGGAAGTCTAGTGCTGACAGACAACTGGACCAGTTTTTCAGCTCTCAGGCCAGGTATGTCAAGTCACCCAATGATGCAAATAAGTTATCACAATATATTTGTTTTGTAAGTCTCAAATATCCTATTGTTCTATGTTAAATAAAACAATCTCCAATGTAGGGGACCGAGGAAATCCAGTTCCCTGTCTGAACTGGTGTCAGGTAGGAGGTCTACCTGCAGGAAATCCCCACAGCTCAGACAGTCAGGGAGGTTTGTCACATCCTCTGCAGCCTGGGCTTCTGCCACAACTGTTTCACACAGAGGACCACAGCATATTCAGCACCAAGGACCAACAGAAACAGAGCAGCTCCAACTAAGCAAAGAGGAGAAAGAGGAGGCGGAATGTCAGAGGAAGTTTCGTGCTGTTCCTGTGCCTGGCCATGTGTTTTTGCCCCTCTATGATGAGATGACGCAGGTGCGGCAGAAAGAGAGGAAGGAAGGCCATGAACAGAGGAGGGACTTCCTGATCTCCATGCAGAAGCCCTTCAGCTTCCTGGAGAGAGATGAGAAGAAGAGAGAGAAGCTGATGCAAATGATAAGCACGGTGGCACAGTCTCAAAAAGCCACCAATGTCAGGAAACCAATACCGAAAGCAATCAAAGACCATGCTGTCTCTGAGCATTTAAAAGGTGTGTTGCCTAAATAATATATCTCCAGAGATCTTGCAGTAAATTGTATTATAAAAGTATTATAATCTTCCCTAAATCTTAAGTTTTTCTCACTAAATTCTGTATGCTCTCTAGAGGAGGAGCTGCGCAGGAAGGTACGCATCCAGCTGAGGGCCCAGGAGACTTTGAGGAAGTCCACAGCACCTATAGAGAACCAAACTCATACTGAGAACCCGGAGCCTCGCACTGCCCAACGGACTAAGAAGGAGGTTCTGGCCTTCCTGGATCAGAAGCCTACCTTCCAGCCAAAGACCAACTCCCAGGTCCCTGATTTTGACAGGCTGCACAAGGCCTTTCAGAGGGAATTACTGAAGAGGGCAGAGAGGAAAAATGTTACCAAGTGTCAGCCCTTCCACCTGCGGACGTCAACTCTGCCTTCAAGACCAAGCAGAATCAGCTCTGAAAAAGAACAGGTGAGCTTACTGTAGAACTCTGCAAATAGAACTTGAAATTAAACTTATCTTTGTATCTTTGGAAACGTTTTGTTTCCTTGTATTATTTTTGTCCTCAGAAACCCATAGTCATTGCCGTTTTGAAGAGAAGCAATTCCTTTGGAGGCTTAACATCACTGTCCACAGATACGCTTCCCACCTACATCACAGATGCAGCAAGGAAACGCTGTATGGCCATTAGGTAAAAGCGAACTATGAACTTCATTATCGGGTGTGTCTGTCTCAATACGTAAAGATACAGGACATAGTCATACTCATCTCTGTCCTGTCCTCTCCCTGGTTCATCAGAAAGTCTGTGGAGCAGAAAGAGAGCAAGGAGCAGGAGAGTGTAGAGTGGATGCGGAGACATAGGAAGAGGTCTCAGGCCATGAAGAAGACAGTGGCTGTCCGCGCCAAGGTCATGGACCCTCATAGCAGCCTGAAAGAGGTGTATCATGAGAAGCTGAAACAGCACCGGTGAGTACTGGGAAATTCCTCAGATGAAAACAGAAAAGAACAGACTGATTAAAGAGTTGTTGATCTGTACTTAATGTTTACTTAATGTTTATGTGGCTCTGTACATGTAGGGAGGCCGACCAACAAAGGACGAGAGAGTATAAGAAGGAGCTACAGGATATGATGGCCAGAGTAACTGTCCGTCCTTACCTGTTTGAACAGGTGTCCCAGGTAAACTATGGGCTTGCATTGACCTGGAAACTCATTTTCTGGAATTGCAAACACTTGAGAAGAGCCTTTAAGCGGTCAATTGTTGTATTATTTACTGTTGTGCACCTTGTCTATTCCCTGGCCTTTGATGGAATTGCTCTAGAAAAACGCCAAGGTTGACGCGGAGCGTATATACAGAGACAAGCTGAGGGAAGCTGGTTTGAATGAGCAGTTTGTCAAAACAAAGGGAGAAGAGTTTGGAACAGCACCAGTCTTCATATTGGATGACAATGACGATGTTGATGACCAAAGTGTTGAGAGTGACATGGAGAAAAGGTACCTACAATGACAACAAGTGTGTGTCGCAGTGTCTTCCAACTAACAATTCGTTTTAGTCATACAATATCTAATGCCAATAGGAATACCATTGCAGCTGGAAATCCACGGACACCATGTGGTATAGTTCTATATACAATGTCGCATTACATAATACTGTGAGACTGTTGTAAAGTCTTTAGTGAAGAGAAGACAAATACTGCAGTCAAGCAAAACTTTGATGCAGTTACAATATAGACATTTTCTAACCGACATGTCTGATTTAGGGATGGAAACGTAGACGTCGGGAGAAAATTGAAGAGGTAGAGGAAGAGAGCATGAAAACCAGAGTGGAATAAATGCATTGATCAAAAAGGTAGACCCGGCATGTAATTGAACTTCATATAGCTATTCTGCTTCAAAGAGCACTATGTTCTAAAATAATTGTAGTGTAGTTTAACTATGTTGACCCAGTCTTGGACTGTCTGACATGTTTTGTTATGATTTATGCTATTTCTAAAATGGGGACATCTGGCCTCTGGAGCTGTTAAATTTATATTAAATGGAGCAAATGTGAGAAAATGAATAAAGGTTTATGGAACTGTATATGTTTATAAGTAATTTAGAATGTTATATGTTGACATTTTACAATGGTAGGGGATTATGGCATATTAAATGTTTGGCGGCATAATATTTAAACCTTATTAAAACTGAATTTCAAAGGCTTATTTGGTTTTATGAAATTAATTTAACATGGCATTATAGAGAACTACTTGGTAACCAGAAAAAAAGTGTTTGAAAAACAAAAATAGACCTACAATGCTATGGATTCTGACCGGTCCTGGTGTAGTTAATATATCATCCCTCACTTTGAAATCAGAGGGCTGACAGTGGTCTCAGTGACATTGCAGTACAGTAGTACATATTCAATCTGTCATGCTGTCTAGTTGTATTCGTCAAACTCTGTTTGAGCAAGCCCATACATATTTTGTCTATGGACAGGTCCTACAGTGGCTTGCTAAAGTATTCACCGCCCTTGGCATTTTTCCTATTTTGTTGCCTTTCAACCTGGAATTAAAATAGATTTTGGGGGGGGGGGGGGGGGGGGGGGGGGTTGTATCATTTGAATTACACAACATGCCTACCACTTTGAAGATGCAAAATATTTTTTATTGTGAAACAAACAAGAAATAAGACAAACTGAAAACTATTCACCCCCCCCCCCCCCCCCCCCCCAAAAGTCAATACTTTGTGAGACACCTTTAGCAGAAATTACACCTGCAAGTCTCTTGGGGTATGTCTCTATACGCTTGGCACATCTAGCCACTGGGATATTTGCCCGTTCTTCAAGGCAAAACTGCTCCAGCTCCTTCAAGTTGGATGGGTTCCGCTGGTGTACAGCAATCTTTAAGTCATACCACAGATTCTCAAATGGATTGAGGTCTGGGATTTGACTAGGCCATTCTAAGACATTTAAATGTCCCCTTAATCCACTCGAGTGTTGCTTTAGCAGTATGCTTAGGGTCATTGTCCTGCTGGAAGTTGAACCTCCATCCCAGTCTCAAATCTCTGGAAGACTGAAAGAGGTTTCCCTCAATAATTTCCCTGTATTTAGCACCATCCATAATTCCTTCAATTCTGACCAGTTTCCCAGTCCCTGCTGATGAAAAACATCCCCACAGCATGATGCTGGATAGTGTTCTCGGGGTGATGAGAGGGGTTGGGTTTGCGCCAGACATAGCGTTTCCCTTGATGGCCCCCAAATTTTTTTTGTCTCATCTGACCAGAGTACCTTCTTCCATATGTTTGGGGAGTCTCCCACATGCCTTTTGGCAAACACCAAAAGCAATGGCGTTTTTCTGGCCACTCTTCCGTAAAGCCCAACTCCGTGGAGTGTATGGCTTAAAGTGGTCCTATGGACAGATACTCCAATCTCTGCTGTGGAGCTTTGCAGCTCCTTCAGGGTTATCTTTGGTCTCTTTGTTGCCTCTCTGATTAATGCCCTCCTTGCCTGGTCCGTGAGTTTTGGTGGGCGGCCCTCTCTTGGCAGGTTTGTTGTGGTGCCATATTCTTTCCAGTTTTTAATAATGGATTTAATGGTGCTTTGTGGGATATTCAAAGTTTCTGATATATTTTTATAACCCAACCCTGATCTGTACTTCTCCACAACTTTGTCCCTGACTTGTTTGGAGAGCACCTTGGTCTTCATGGTGCCGCTTGCTTAGTGGTGTTGCAGACTCTGGGGCCTATCAGAACAGGTGTATATATAGGGAGATCATGTGACAAATCATGTGACACTTAGTTTGCACACAGGCGGACTTTATTTAACTAATTATGTGACTTATGAAGGTAATTGGTTGCACCAGATCTTATTTAGGGGCTTCATAGCAAAGGGGGTGAATACATATGCACGCACAACTTTTCAGGAATTATTTTTAAATAATTTTTTGAAACAAGTATTTTTTTTCATGTCACTTCACCAATTTGGACTATTTTGTGTATGTCCATTACATGAAATCCCCCAAAAAATCGATTTAAATTACAGGTTGTAATGCAACAAAATAGGAAAAACGGCAAGGGGGATGAATACTTTTGCAAGGCACTGTATAAGGACAGGAATCATCTGAAATTGTACTTTCTCGGATGCTTTGGTTAAAGTATCTGGCTACTTCAGAAACTACAGTGCCAGTTAAGTAAATAGACCTAGCCAGTCATCTGCCATCACAAAGGGCATGTCAGTGCACTGCTCTCTGCCCAGTCCCACATCAAATGGGGTTTTGTACTGGTCTCCAATGTGAGCTGAAGCAGCTTACTGCAAAGAATTGATGGGATTTTGCTAACCAGATGGAAACATCTGAATATGTACATAACTGGATATCATTTTGGAGTTGGCTGCTGAAAAACACTCAAAGAAGCTGACAGAAGCCATTATTATAGCGGAGCCCTGCACACTGTAGCTGGCAGCAGAACATCATTCCAGAGCCATACCTTGCTGTCTTCATGGAGACCAGCTCAGATGGTCATTTGGTGGGTACCATCAGAGACACATGATGTGTTTAAGTCCCCGCTCAAAATGTTTGGATGAGTTCAGATGAAGACGGGAGTATGGGAGTCATTGACAGCTTATGGTCTTTCCCCTAACTGAGCTCACTCTACAGTGGACCAACAATAAAAGCCAAACAATCAAACCAGCTGTGGGGTTCACATCGGTAGGAGACTCTTGAATGATAGATGCAGTCACCTCCATGAGAGCTCAAAAATCACATGTCAGAGGTTCAAGGGCTCCAGTGAGGTTGTCATGGAAACCATGTTTTCCCTCCTTACACCTCCAGTGGTCCAGCAGGAGACTGCTGTGCACCATCTATGGCATTCCACACAGCAGTTACTATACATACAAAGAATGCCATGGCTAACAGCATAAGATCATAAGAAATGCAACACTATCACTCCTCTGACCCAGAGAATAGTAGAGAAATGCTGTTCAATAGCATCCTTACTTTAAATGTGGTGGCAAAAACCTACAGTATCAGTCAAAGTTTGGACACACCTACTCATTCAAGGGTTTTTCTATATGTTTACTATTTTCTACATGGTAGAATAACAGTGAAGACATTAAAACTATGAAATAACACATATGGAATCATGTAGTAACCAAAAAAGTGTTAAACATATCAAAGTATCCAACCTTCGCCTTTGTAACATCCTGACCAGAGTTCTTATGTGTTTTGCTTGTTTAGTGTTGGTCAGGACGTGAGCTGGGTGGGAATTCTATGTTGTGTGTCTAGTTCGTCTGTTTCTGTGTCCAGCCTAATATGGTTCTCAATCAGAGGCAGCTGTAGATCGTTGTCCCTGATTGAGAATCATATATAGGTGGCTGGTTTTGTGTTGGGATTTTGTGGGTGGTTGTTTCCTGTCTCTGTGTTTTGTCTGCACCAGCTAGGACTGTTTCGGTTTACCACATTTGTTATTTTGTTTTGTATCGTGTTCTCTGTTTGTCGTTCGTATTAAACATGTTGAGCACTGGCTACGCTGCGTGTTGGTCCGATCCCTGCTACACTCTCTCTTCTAGTGAAGACAGGGAAGGCTGCCGTTACAGCCTTGATGACAGCTTTGCACACTCTTGGAATTCTCTCAACCAGCTTCATGAGGAATGCTTTTTCAACAGTCTTGAAGGAGTTCCCACATATGCTGAGCACTTGTTGGCTGCTTTTCCTTCACTTTGCAGTCCAACTCATCCCAAACCATCTCAATTGGGTTGAGGTCTGGTGATTGTGGAGGTCAGGTCATCTGATGCAGCACTCCATCACTCTCCTTGGTCAAATAGCCCTTACACAGCCTGGAGGTGTGTTGGGTCATTGTTCTGTTGAAAAACAAATGATAGTCCCACTAAGCGCAAACCAGATGGGATGGCGTATCGCTGCAGAATACTGTGGTAGCCATGCTGGTTAAGTGTTAAATTAGAAAAAATCACGACAGTGTCACCAGCAAAGCACCATCACACCTTCTCCTCCATGCTTCATGGTAGGAGCCACACATGCGGAGATCATCCGTTCGCCTACTCTGCGTCTCACAAAGACACGGCGGTTGGAATCAAAAATCTCAAATTTGGCCTCATCAGACCAAAGGACAGATTTCCACTGGTCTAATGTCCATTGCTCGTGTTTCTTGGCCCAAGCAAGTCTCTTCTTATTGGTGTCCTATAATAGTTATTTATTTGCAGCAATTCGACCATGAAGGCCTGATTCACCCAGTCTCCTCTGAACAGTTGATGTTGAAATGTGTCTGTTACTTGAACTCTGTGAAGCATTTATTTGGGCTGCAATTTCTGAGGCTGGTAACTCTAATGAACTTATGCTCTGCAGCAGAGGTACCTCTGAGTTTTCCTTCCTGTGGAGGTCCTCATGAGAGCCAGTTTCATCCTAACGCTTGATGGTTTTTGCGACTGCATATTCAAAGTTCTTTACATTTTCTGGATTGACTGACCTTCATGTCTTAAAGTAATGATGGACTGTCATTTCTCTTATTTGAGCTATTCTTGCCATAATATGGACTTGGTCTTTTACCAAATAGGGCAAATAGGGCTTCTGTATACCACCCCAACCATGTCACAACACAACTGATTGGCTTAAACGCATTAAGGAAAGACATTCCACAAATTAACAAGGCACACCTGTTAATTGAAATGCATTCCAAGTGACTACCTCATGAAGCTGGTTGAATGAATGCCAAGAGTGTGCAAAGCTGTCATCAAGGCAAAGGGTGTCTACTTTGAACAATCTCAAATATACATGATAAACTGGGTGGTTCGAGCCCTGAATGCCGATTGCCTGACAGCCATGGTATATCAGACTGTATGACAAAACAGTTATTATTACTGCTGTAATTACGTTGGTAACCAGTTTATAATAGCAATAAGGCACCTCAGGGGTTGTTGGTATATGGCCAATATTCCACGGCTAGTGGCTGTGTCCAGGTACTCCGCGATGCGTGTGCCTAAGAACAGCCCTTAGCCATGGTATATTGGCCATATACCACATCCTCTTGTGCCTTATTTCTTAAATATAACACTTTTATGGTTACTACATGATTCCATATGTGTTATTTCATAGTGTTGATGTCTTCACCATTTTTTTACAATGTAGAAAATAGTAAAAATAAAGAAAATCATTTGAATGAGTAGGTGTCCAAACTTTTGACTGGTACTTTATGTAATGAAAAATTTGATCAAGCATTTAAATGTAGCAGGCAATAACATGGTTGAGAAAAACATCTCTTATGTGGGGTAATGACATCCTCTACATTTGGCCTTCAGACTTGGTTATCTGAGTGTCTGAGAATACGCCTCTCCAAGCAGTTAAACAATTACCATGTACCATTTTACAAAAGTGGAGCTCTCAGGTCTGTTATTACTTCAGCTACAATATTAACATTCCCACACATTGCATTATGAAATTGCTTCAAGTGCTCCAAATCAAGTGTCTGTGGCCTCATGCATGGCGACATCTTCTCATAGAGTTGATCAGGCTGTTGATTGTGGCCTGTGGAATGTTGTCCCACTCCTCTTCAATGGCTGTGCGAAGTTTCTGGATATTGGCGGGAACTGGAACAAGCTGTCGTACATGTCAATCCAGAGTATCCCAAAAATGCTCAATGGGTGACATGTCTGGTGAGTATGCAGGCCATGGAAGAACTGGGACATGTTCAGCTTCCAGGAATTGTGTACAGATCCTTGCGACATGAGGCTTTGCATTATCATGCTGAAACATGAGGTGGGTCTCAGGATCTCGTCACGTTATTTCTGTGCATTCAAATTGCCATTAATAAAATGCAATTGTTTTCGTTGTCCGTAGCTTATGCCTGCCCATACCATAACCCTACTGCCACCTAGGGGCACTCTGTTCACAACGTTGACATCAGCAAACCGCTCACCCACACAACGCCATACACGTGATCCTGCAGTCAGCATGCCAATTGCACACTCCCTCAAAACTTGTGACATTGTGTTGTGTGGCAAAATTGCACATTTTAGAGTGGCCTTTTATTGTCCCCAGCATATGGTGCACCTGGGTAATGATCATGCTTTTTAATCAGCCTCTTGATATGCCACACCTGTAAGGTAGATGTTTATCTTGGCAAAGGTGAAATGCTCACTAACAGGGATGTAAACACATTTCTTGTGCGTGTGGAACATTTCTGGGGTCTTTTATTTCAGCTCATGAAACATGGGACCAACACTTTACATGTTGTTTGTATTTCTGTTCAGTGTATCTGGAGGGAGGTTGATGTTTTTGACAGCCCTTGGTTCACCTGTAGGAGGAGCTATAGCTCGTCACATCCTCAAAGGAGAGAAAGAGAGCGATCCCTCCTTTCCTTCTTCAGTGGAGTGAACAGATCCACAGCGCTGGAGAGAGAGTATAGTGGGAGAGAGTGAGGGAGAGAGAGAGAGAGAAACAGTAGTCAGTTTGACAGATAAGCACGGCGGATGACTTGTCTCTCTCTGAATGTACCGTGAGCAGGAGAGCAAGTAAGTACCAAGAGTACCAGCCAAGGCAGTTCTCCAGATGCACAAACACACACACAGACTCCACAGCCTGCTACAGACAGGGAGCGTGTGAAGAGAGAAGAGTGTCACAACTAAGGTATGCTGGGATCTAGATTTGCACATGTAAAACTATCATGAATTCCTCTTTCTGTTGTTTTGGTTTTAATATGTTATGTTTTAGCTCTTGCACTTACACTTAGTTTCCAGGTGGGTCATCAAAGGTTTCCCAAGCGGAGTCTACCAAAGTGTAATGGGTTGCCCAGATCAGAGACTTTTCCTCTGATCCTGCAAAGAGAGCTAGTCCTCACACTGAGCGACCCCCGCTCATGGAGAAGCTGACGGAGAACGACAAGGAGCTGATCCGAGGCAGCTGGGAGAGTCTTGGCAAGAACAAAGTTTCACACGGAGTCGTCATGTTCTCCAGGTACAGTCATGATCTAAAGCTTTTTATTTGAGTTGGGTATGAAGGAGTTGGGTATGGAGGAAATGAAGGAGTTGGGTATGGAGGAAATGAAGGAGTTGGGTATGGAGGAAATGAAGGAGTTGGGTATGGAGGAAATGAAGGAGTTGGGTATGGAGGAAATGAAGGAGTTGGGTATGGAGGAAATGAAGGAGTTGGGTATGGAGGAAATGAAGGAGTTGGCTATGGAGGAAATGAAGGAGTTGGCTATGGAGGAAATGAAGGAGTTGGCTATGGAGGAAATGAAGGAGTTGGCTATGGAGGAAATGAAGGAGTTGGCTATGGAGGAAATGAAGGAGTTGGCTATGGAGGAAATGAAGGAGTTGGGTATAGAGGAAATGAAGGAGTTGGGTATGGAGGAAATGAAGGAGTTGGGTATGGAGGAAATTAAGGAGTTGGGTATGAAGGAGTTGGGTATGGAGGAAATGAAGGAGTTGGGTATGGAGGAAATGAAGGAGTTGGGTATGAAGGAAATGAAGGAGTTGGGTATGGAGGAAATGAAGGAGTTGGGTATGGAGGAAATGAAGGAGTTGGGTATGGAGGAAATGAAGGAGTTGGGTATGAAGGAGTTGGGTATGGAGGAAATGAAGGAGTTGGGTATGGAGTAAATGAAGGAGTTGGGTATGGAGGAAATGAAGGAGTTGGGTATGGAGGAAATGAAGGAGTTGGGTATGGAGGAAATGAAGGAGTTGGGTATGGAGGAAATGAAGGAGTTGGGTATGGAGGAAATGAAGGAGTTGGGTATGAAGGAGTTGGGTATGAAGGAGTTGGGTATGGAGGAAATGAAGGAGTTGGGTATGGAGGAAATGAAGGAGTTGGGTATGGAGGAAATGAAGGAGTTGGGTATGGAGGAAATGAAGGAGTTGGGTATGGAGGAAATGAAGGAGTTGGGTATGGAGGAAATTAAGGAGTTGGGTATGGAGGAAATTAAGGAGTTGGGTATGGAGGAAATTAAGGAGTTAGGAGAAGTTGTGATATTGCTTGTCATACTGTATTATCTATTCAGATCAAATCAAATCAAAATGTATTTGTCACACTCGCCGAATACAACAAGTGTAGACCTTGCCGTGAAATGCTTACTTACAAGCCCTTAACCAACAATGCAGTTCAAGAAATAGAGTTGATGAAATATTTACTAAATAAACTCAAGTATAACAAATCTAATCAATCAAAAAGTAGCACAATAAATGTACATAACAATAACGAGACTATATACAGGGGGTACAGGTATACAACACTATACTTCATAACCAGTGTTTGCCCTATATTCGACTCTGCTACCGCTGCTTAAAAAAATCCAATGGGAAACACTGAGAGCTATACCATGCATGTGTTCCTCCATGAAGATTTCATGGTGATTAGTATATCAGCCTTTACTGTTTGTGTACCAAAACAGAGTGTTGGTTGATATCTGCAACATTTTTTTGTAAGAAAGTTTACTGAAACCTAACCATTGACTACAATTTGCAGTTGTATACAATACAAATATGTCAGTATAGTGCAAAGATACTGTAAATAATGTAGTTGTCATAGTAAACAGTACTTGTGTACTGAGAGAGAAAAATACACTACACCTACATAGATACTGCATCACACACTCCCTATACTGGGACTGGAGGCTTGACTTGTTGCTTGGCGACAGGCTGCAATAGTCTTTATTTTGAAACAGCTTCTGCTAAAACAGACTCTAGAGAAGAACTGTTGCTGACTGTCCTATTTTCTTTAACCGGACATTAAAATCGTAGCTATTGTGGCATTCGAGGGACTTACGACTACATGTATCTGTCTGCACCTGCATTGTGTTTTGTGTCTGTGTAGACTGTTTGAACTAGAGCCTGCGCTCCTCAACCTCTTCCACTACAACACAAACTGTAGCCCCACACAAGACTGCCTCTCCAGCCCTGAGTTCCTGGACCATGTCACAAAGGTAATCCTGCGTAGCCCATCACCATTAAAACTGACATCTAAATGGTTGATTCTTGGAAACAAATCCACGGCAATAACCTCTTGCTGTGTGTTGGTGTATGTGCACATTCCTTTGTGTATGTGTGTGTGTATGTGCGTACATGATTGTGCGTGTATGTGTATGTGTGTGTGTGCGTATGTGTCCAGGTAATGCTGGTGATCGATGCAGCAGTCAGTCACCTGAACGACCTCCATACCTTGGAGGATTTTCTGCTCAATCTGGGGATGAAGCACCAGACAGTTGGGGTTAACACCCAGTCTTTTGCTGTAAGAATATTGTCACTCTGATCACTCACTGTAATATACTGCTGTCATACTGAGTGTACTGTACACTATACTATACTACACTGTAAAACAAAAAAGAAAAGTTGATTTTACGTACAATCTTAAGTCAATTCCAATTTAATTTGAAATTCCAATTAAAATATTTAATTAACTCATGCAGTGGAGAATTCATGTTGAATTCAATTCAAATTTCAAAAATCTTCAAGTTTTGGAATTTAATTGGAATTTGGACTGAATTGTAAAAACATTTCATATTTGGTATGGAATTGGAATTCAATATTTGTAAATTTCCCAGTTATTGTAATTATTGCACTTAGTATAAAAATGTGCTGCAGGATTTGTTCTAAATCATATCAAGTTCTATCTCTATATTTCCAGTATAACCAGGCTGTCAGGACAGTGATATGATCAGCCTGAAAGTCTGAGAGAATTGAATTCAAATTGGAATTTGTGGAAATGTTGGGGATAATACTGAATTAGGAATTGAATTATTGGAATTGACTTAAGATTGGAATTGAGAGGAATTAAGTTCTCTCTGAATTCAAAGACTGACCTGGAATTTGATTTGAATTAAATTGAATATACAGGGAGAGGAAATTGAATTAGAGGAAGTGGAATTAACCCCAACCCTGATTGTAAGACAACCAGCTGCAATAAGATTGTGAACAAAAATGTTGTTGAGCAAACACACAATCCCATTGAAGGCATTTGCCTTACAATTGTACATTAAAATCAATACATTATTTTACAGTGTACTTTTAAGGAACAAAACTTGCAACAATTTATAATTGTAGACCAATATTCATAATATTTGCTTGCGTGCATCCATGTGTGCATGTGTATGTTGCAGGTGGTGGGGGAGTCCCTTCTCTACATGTTGCAGTGTAGTCTGGGTCATGGGTACACTGGCCCACTGCGTCAGGCCTGGCTCAACATGTACACCATCGTAGTGGCGGCCATGAGCAGAGGATGGGCCAAGAACGGGGAACACAAGACTGACTAAAACATTTGCTGGGGTCTGCTACCAGTCTCTGTCTAATCACCTTCATGGTTGCTACGGAGTAAGGTTGTATAGCTCACAGCCTGAAGGTTTTGATTGCTGTATATTTCCTCAGTGAGTCAAGGGTTACAGTAGAGGGATTGAATAATGTTATCACACTTGACACCACAAACGATGGTTGAATCACCTGATGTTCACAGAGTTAACTGTTTTTGCTGGGGATGTTGTAGCTGTAGAAAATGCTGCTATAACGTTGTGGGGATGTTATGTGTCAACCAGCTTTGCACGTGCTCTAAGTCTTCAGTTTCAGTTCCTCAAATTAGAGAATTGGTTAAATTAATGTCATGACTGAATTTGCTTTGTAAATAATTTTTTTGATATACATTGGCTTGTGAAAGTACTCACCAGCCTTGGCATTTTTCCTATTTTGTTGCCTTACAACCTGGAATTAAAAAAGTTTTTTTGGGGGGGTTGTATCATTTGATTTACACAACATGCCTACCACATTGAAGATGCAAAATACAGCTGCAAGTCTATTGGGGTGTATCTCTATACGCTTGGCACATCTAGCCACTGGGATTTTTGCCCGTTCTTCAAGGCAAAATTGCTACAGCTCCTTCAAGTTGGATGGGTGCTGCTGGTGTACAGCAATCTTTAAGTCATACCACAGATTCTCAGTTGGATTGAGGTCTGGGCTTTGACTAGGTCATTCCAAGACATTTAACTGTTTCCCCTTAAACCACTCGAGTGTTGCTTTAGCAGTATGCTTAGGGTCATTTTCCTGCTGGAAGGTGAACCTCCGTCCCAGTCTCAAATCTCTGGAAGACTGAAACAGGTTTCCCTCAAGATTTTCCCTGTATTTAGTGTCATCCATCATTCCTTCAATTCTGACCAGTTTCCCAGTCCCTGCCGATGAAAAACATCCCCACAGCATGGTGCTGCCACCACCATGCTTCGATGTGGAGATGGTGTTCTCAGGGTGATGAGAGGGGTTGGGTTTGCGCCAGACATAGCATTTTCCTTGATGGCCAAAAAGCTCAATTTTAGTCTCATCTAACCAGAGTACCTTCTTCCATATGTTTGGGGAGTCTCCCACATGCCTTTTGGCAAACACCAAACGTGTTTGCTTATTTTTTTCCTTTAAGCAATGGCGTTTTTCTGGCCACTCTTCCGTAAAGCCCAGCTCCGTGGAGTGTATGGCTTAAAGTGGTTCTATGGACAGATACTCCAATTTCTGTTGTAGAGCTTTGCAGCTCCTTCAGGGTTATTTTTGGTCTCTTTGTTGCCTCTCTGATTAATGCCCTCCTTGCCTGGTCCGTGAGTTTTGGTGGGCGGCCCTCTCTTGGCAGGTTTGTTGTGGTGCCATATTCTTTCCAGTTTTTAATAATGGATTTAATGGTGCTTTGTGGGATATTCAAAGTTTCTGATATATTTTTATAACCCAACCCTGATCTGTACTTCTCCACAACTTTGTCCCTGACCTGTTTGGAGAGCACCTTGGTCTTCATGGTGCCGCTTGCTTAGTGGTGTTGCAGACTCTGGGGCCTATCAGAACAGGTGTATATATACTGAGATCATGTGACAAATCATGTGACACTTAGTTTGCACACAGGCAGACTTTATTTAACTAATTATGTGACTTATGAAGGTCATCTTATGGGCTTCATAGCAAAGGGGGTGAATACATATGCACGCACCACTTTTCCGTTTTATTTTTTAAATAATAAATAAGTAATTTTTTTCATTTCACCAATTTGGACTATTTTGTGTATGCCCATTACATGAAATCCCCCAAAAATCTATTTTAATTACAGATTGTAATGCAACAAAATAGGAAAAACTGCAAGGGGGATGAATACTTTTGCAAGGCACTGTATCTACTCTAATAGCAATGATTGTGGGGTTCTTCGTGATGTATCTTAAAGAATCACACAATTTCCAAAACATTGGCTGTATTACTTGGCATAACTACCTCTACTGTGATCATTACTGTAGCTGGAATGGGCAGCTATGAGATGGGCCCTTTGCCAAATCAAACCAATGATAAAGAAACATTGATCACAAAAGTATATACAAGATTATTGTTTCGAGTGATTATCACAAATCTATTTCTATGTCTTTGAGTTAGGCTAGGGATCTGATAATGGCACATACCAATGCTTTCCTTTCTGTGTGTGTTCATGACCTGGGGTGTAACAACCCTTAGGGGTGAACATGATTCTTAAAGACATTGATATTATTAAGTAAACTGTTTTTTTGGACAATGCTCAATAGAAAGTTCAAAAGTTTTTCTATGGGATCTCTATGACTGTAATGGCACCTTTGTCTGAAAGGTGTACACTCTTAGAAAAAAAGGGTTCCAAAAGAGTGTGGCTGTCCCCATAGGAGAACCATTTGTAGTTCCAGGTAGAACCCTTTTGGGTTCGAGGTAGAACTCTTTCTAGTTCCATGTTCCCTCTGGGGAAAGGGTTCTACATGGAACCAAAAAGGGTTCTACCTGTAACCAAAAGGAGTTCTTCAAAGGGTTATTTTATGGGGACAGCCGAACATCCCTTGTAGGTTCTAGAGAGCACCTTTTTTTCTTAGAGTGTAAGTGGCACTCTCCTCTGACAGTAGAGGTTGTAAATATCACGTTGCCATATGCGTATTATCATATTTCAATAGACTTCAACTGACTGTTACTCTAAATAGACTGTTATTCTCCTCTCTTGAGTTCTAGCTAAATGATGGAACCCAACAGTAGATTATTGGCTTGAGTGTCTTTGGGCAATTAGTTTTCACTAACTGTAAATGTGAAGTGGTGTTGAACCACATAATGTATCAATATTGTGATGATACGTTATGAACAAGCCACAATTACAGAAGTACTTTGGCTTTTTGGACCCATTAGACAATCATAGTCATTGACAAAGCCAGGATTTATTCTTTATTTTTTACTTCCCTAGTGTTTCATAATACTGCAAAGTTAAGTACTTTTAGAGCTCTGAGTGTCTTTCTGTGGACAACCCTAAAACATTTATGAATAAACAAGTTTCACGACATCCTACCTGAGCTTGCTCAGATAGTAATTAGAGATGATAGTTAGAGATGTGTACGTCCTTTTTGCCGCTATGAACACATTTATCTATATGTTCTATACAGTGTGTATCAGTGGCATGAAAGACAAAATTCCAAGTTAGCTATAATACGTACATTATTTGATAACAACACTACACTACTGTATATCCAAGCTGCTGATATGTGGTGAATATTGCTTCAGTCCGAGATTACTTTTATAAAGTTTATTTTTGTGTTTTCAAGTGTTTTATATGTGTAAATGACTATATACCATTGTGAACACATTTTTTCCCAAAACATATATGTAAAATACATGCTGTTCCCTTGAACATGTATCATGACTTAAGATATAACAACCACTCAATGTGGTTAAATTGCCCGAGAGCCTTGTGCTACAAACAAGAGCACAATTTCTCCTCAATCAGTAAACATATTTGCCATATTATCAATTTGTCAACCCTAAAAGGAATGTTACTGTTGGCATTGGATACAGAACCATTTCATTACTATTTCAATATGAGAGCTCACTTTATTGTTCAATTACCTGTGAGCTTTCTTTTCGGGCCATCGCAGCACTTTTCTACTTCAGGGGGTTCCTCTGTCCCACTTTCCAACTAGCATAGTGGGTTTCCCTTACCAGATGAATCCTTCTCCTGGACCAAAAAGCATTATAAATAGAGAATACACATCGGAAGTGCTTTTTATTCCAGGAATAAAAAGCTTCATCTGAGTCTAGGAAACCAGCCCTATGAATTAAACACATTTTGTAATATCTATATAATGCACTATGCAGATTGTTGTGGGTAATGTCTTTATTTTCAATTATCTGAGAGTAGGTCTGTTTAATGTGTATGTGTGGATTGCATTGGTACATGTAAATAATATGATATTTTGATTATGAGTGTCTCCATGTCTACCTCATGAAACTCAGCTGCTATTGAACAGCAATGATTTCACCTATGTAATGTGTTGTGTGCTTACTCAATTAAGACTAAATAAAGGTGATCTTCTGTGGACGTACAACTGAAAAAAGAGGACAATGTTTATTGTTTTTCTTCCACTTTGATGATTTATTTGTTTGTGTGATGGTACTAATGTTGAGTTCAGAGTTTGTAATCAGTTACACTGTGCCCGATTGTTCTCGCTCCGCTTGGTTATTCCTTGGGATTATGTAACATCAGTGTACTGGCTGGCTCCTTCCCTGGGGGTATAGAGACTTCATCTGAAAACCAGAGAGCTGAGTGAATATCATCCTACTTAATCATGCAAATGCCACATTCATCGCATCTCCAGGATTCCAAGAACTCTTAGCCACTACACAGCTAATGTGCTTTCTTGACCTTAAAATGCAGACAGCTCTATTTTGTAAGTATTAAGATAAGCTCTAAAGCTGTGTGTGTGTGTGTGTGTGTGTGTGTGCGTGCGTGCGTGCGTGCGTGCGTGCGTGTGTGTGTGTGCGTGTGTGTGTGTGTGGGAGAAAGAAGAGAGAAAGAAACAGAGAAAGACAGAGAGATGGCGGCTAAGTTGTTATGTCCCAGATTGCCTGAACTCCATTCAACACATTGGGTTAATCTATCCTACAAAGCATTCACATATTACATTTGATTGCGTCATTGTAAAAGTCACATCCATGGGCTGGCTGTCTGCCCTGGTGTCCCAAATCTGTCTGTCTGCGGTGCTCTTCATCTTCCCCTCTATCTGAAATGTTGGTTTATTGATGCTAGTAAGTCGCTGGCTGTCCTACTGTGACCCACAGAGTAACACTGAGGCTGGGGTGTGAGTTCAGGGGATTAGGTTGAGAAAAGCAGTGGTGTGGTGTGGCCTCCATTAGTTGAACACATGATTCATCCCATAACATGGAGATTATCTGCTGTCCTGAGGATTGCTATAGCGCGGTCACCTCCACTATACCACCACTACAGGTCAGGTATAAAGGTCTGGTGAAGCCGCAGCTGTATAACCTGGTCATTGGCATATGTAGGGGATATAGAGATGAGAAAGGTGGATACAGCAGCACTGAGGTGATGCACATCAACAGAACTGCAGCAGAGTCATCACTTTTAAGTTCCTCAGTGTTCACATCACCAAGGACTTGACATGGACCAAGACTCCACCACCACTCTTGTCAAGAGGGTGTAACAGGATTTCTACTATCTAAGGCGGCTGCACAAATTCAGCAAGCCACCCCGAGTCCTCGCCAAAATCTACCCGCTGCACCATCGAGAGCGTCCTGATCGGGTGCATCACAACCTGCTACGGGAATTTCTCCATCCACGACCACAAGACCCTCCAACCGGAGGTGAAGATGGCCCAGTACATCACTGGTACCGTGCTCCCACCCATCCAGGACATCTACTCAGAACGGTGCCTGAGGAAGGCCCGCAGCATCATTAAGGACCCCACACACCACAGCCACAAGCCGTTCACTCCCTTACCATCAGGCAGTCGGTATCAGAGCTTGAGGTCTGATACCAACAGGCTCAGAGACAGTTTCTATCTACAAGCCATCAGACTGATGAACACTAACTGGACTGACCACCTGCACAGACTCTCCACAACTTAGCACATAATGTACTCACCTGCTGCTACCATACTCTCCACAACTTAGCACATAATGTACTCACCTGCTGCTACCATACTCTCCACAACTTAACACATAATGTACTCACCTGCTGCTACCATACTCTCCACAACTTAATTAACACATAATGTACTCATCTGCGGCTACCAGACTCTCCACAACTTAACACCTCTTGAAGCTAGGGGGCAGAATTTTTATATTTGGAAAAAAAACGTTCCCAAGGTAAACAGACTATTTCTCAGGCTCAGATATTACAATATGCATATAATTGACGGATTAGGATAGAAAACACTCTAAAGTTTGCAAAACTGTCAAAATATTGTCTGTGAGTATAACAGAACTCATTTTGCAGGCGTAAACCTGAGGAACTCCAAACCCGAAGTGCTTTAAAAAAAACAAAAAAAACTTTTTCCATTGCTTGCCCCTCCTCCATTTAAAGGCGTATCAACCAGATTTCTTTTCCAATGGCTTCCTCGGGCTGTGACCAGGCTTTAGACATAGTTTCAGGCTTTATTTTGAAAAATTAGCGAGATTTATCAAAACGCGTCAGTGGATGACCAGGTGTCCTTTGATTGGTTCCTGCGATGGAGAGATTTGGCTCGACGTTTTCTAGCTCTGTAGAATTGAACAGTTTACCGTCTGGTTGAAATATGATCGATTATGTATGTTAAAAACAACCCAAGGATTGATTATAAAAAACCTTTGACATGTTTCTACGAACATTACGGATACTTTTTGGAATTTTCGTCTGCCCTTCAGTACCAGAACGAACTTGTGGTTTTCTGAACATAACGCGCAAATCAAATGGCAATTTTTGGTTATAAAACTAATCTTTATCGAACAAAAATAACATTTATTGTGTAACTGGGAGTCTCGTGAGTACAAACATCCGAAGATTATCAAAGGTAAGCGATTCATTTTATTGCTTTTCTGACTTTCGTGACCAAGCTAATTTAAGGCTAGCTGTTTTAGCTATTCTTTTGTTCTTTGTTTAGTGAATGATAAACTCACAAACGCTTGGATTGCTTTTGCGGGAAAAGCATATTTTCAAAATCTGACACCATAGTTGGATTAACAACAAGCTAAGCTGTGTTTTGGTATATTTCACTTGTGATTTCATGATTATAAATATTTTTAGTAATATTTTTGAATTTGATACTTTTTGGAATTTGTGTCTGCCTTTCAGGGCCGGAATGAGCTTGTGGTTTTCTGAACATAACGCGCAAACGAAATGGCGGATTTTGGTTATAAAATTAATCTTTATCGAACAAAAATAACAATTATTGTTTAACTGGGAGTCTCTTGAGTACAAACATCCGAAGATTATCAAAGGTAAGCGATTAATTTTATTGCTTTTCTGACTTTTGTGACCAAGCTAATTTAAGGCTAGCTTTTCTAGCAGTGATTGATACACTCACAAACGCTTGGATTGCTTTCGCTGTAAAGCATATTTTCAAAATCTGACATGATAGGTGGATTAACAACAAGCTAAGCTGTGTTTTGGTATATTTCACTTGTGATTCCATGATTATAAATATTTTTAGTATTATTTTTGAGTTTGGCGCACTGCCAATTCAGCGGTTGTTTACGAAAATGATCCCGTAAAAGGGATCCATGCGGCAAGAAGTTTTTAACACATAATGTACTCACCTGTTGCTACCAGACTCTCCACAACTTAACACATAATGTACTCACCTGCTGCTACCAGACTCTCCACAACTTAACACATAATGTACTCACCTGCTGCTACCAGACTCTCCGCAACTTAACACATAATATACTCACCTGCTGCTACCAGACTCTCCGCAACTTAGCACATAATGTACTCACCTGCTGCTACCAGACTCTCCGCAACTTAGCACATAATGTACTCACCTGCTGCTACCAGACTCTCCGCAACTTAGCACATAATGTACTCACCTGCTGCTACCAGACTCTCCACAACTTAGCACATAATGTACTCACGCACGCCTACCAGCTTTCACAGTCTCATGTCAGAATTAGATGTTCATCCATGTTTCTCAAACATCACATTTCAAAGTTGTTCCAATTGTACAATTTCATTGTGTTTAAGGTTAAGGTTAAGGTTAAGCATTAACTCTGAATGGTTAAGGTAAGGGTTAAAGTTTGTGATAGGCTTAAAAGAAAAAAATTAAAAACAACTATCTATCGCTGGATTCAAACATGCAACCTGAGGCAGATGCTTACGCTCATCAAACATCCCGTCCACAATGCTGTAGCAAAACGGAAACCTACTTGAATGCTCACTGTTGCCCCTAGTGGCCGGTTTACACGTCATCTCCCAACGTCCTCAGACATGGATGGACGTTAAATACTGACTTGTATCACCGGTGACCTGGCTGCGCACGCACACACACACACACACACACACACACACACACACACACACACACACACACACACACACACACACACACACACACACACACACACACACACACACACACACACACACACACACACACACACACACACACACACACACACACACAGTGCAACTACAGCTACCAGACTCTTATTATAATTGCTAAATACGGAACAATTTAAACACTTGCCCTCAATCCCCTCTTCCCCAAAACACATGTAAATATCGGATTGTAAATTGTGCCTTCTTGTATTATACTTTTGCTAAAATGTATATTCTATTCTACTGAGCCATTTACTTCATGCTCGTATCCTTCCCAATGGGCAAAAACTGGTTCAGCCATCGTTGTTTCCATGTCACTTCATCCCCAAAAATCAATGTGGTGATGTTGAATCAACATGCAAACTGATTGGTATCGCAAAAAGTCATCAACATAAGGGAATTTTGTCTTTTTTTCACCCAACTTTTAACCTAAATCCAATGACATGGTGAAATGTTTTGTTGAATTCACGTTAGTTGACAATTCAACCAAATGTAAATTAAAATTGCACATTGAACTGACGTCTGTACCCACTGGGTTTTCTTTTATGATTTCTTATTATTGTTCATCAATCAATCAAGTTTATTTTATATAGCCCTTCGTACATCAGCTAATATCTCGAAGTGCTGTACAGAAACCCAGCCTAAAACCCCAAACAGCAAGCAATGCAGGTGTAGAAGCACAGTGGCTAGGAAAAACTCCCTAGAAAGGCCAAAACCTAGGAAGAAACCTAGAGAGGAACCAGGCTATGAGGGGTGGCCAGTCCTCTTCTGGCTGTGCCGGGTGGAGATTATAACAGAACATGGCCAAGATGTTCAAAATGTTCATAAATGACAAGCATGGTCAAATAATAATCAGGAATAAATGTCAGTTGGCTTTTCATAGCCGATAATTAAGAGTTGAAAACAGCAGGTCTGGGACAGGTAGGGGTTCTTGTTGCATTGTTGAGAAGGAACCTGCAAGTATGCATTTCGTTGGACGGTGTTCACCTTGAGAATCCCGCACATATGAATAATAACACTTGAAACTTGAAACTATCTGTACTGCAGAGTAATCAAATGTTATCCCTTGACGCCAACTGAAGATATTGTGCCATACCTGATGGCTGCTGGGGGATCAGTCCTGGGGCTTTCTGGGGGAGACAAGCCTGTTAGAAAAGACAACAGACACATTATTTTTTAGAAAGTCTGCAATGTGCTTTGGAATGAAGGGGGATTGGATGTTGTCATGGAAACTGCTAAGCAAGGGTCCAGAGAGGTATTTGTTTTTGGAGGCATACAGACACTCTTCAGTGGAGCTGGCTGGCGGGCGGGGTAGGGTGACTGATGTATGATATAGAGGAGAGGGGGGCTGTAGGGAGGTGGAGGGGGCTAGCAGACTGGGGCTGATCAGGTTAACACTCTAAGATCATCCAGCCTGGAGGCAGCTGAATACTAAGGAGTGAGTCTGCCATCTCGCTTCGCCTCAGCTCAACCACTGCAGCATGGCAACCACCATTGCCTTAGCAACAAGAGGAAAAGCACTTGCTCTTTCATGACAGTTTGATGACAGTGTTAAAATGTCATAAACAGGTGAAGATTTTTAGTTGAAATCTTACAGAGTTTACAACTGACTTCCCAGTTAATTTGAGGTCTCTCAATTGGCAAAGACTGTTTGTTATATTATCCTCCATGTTGGTACAGACTGTGCCACTAAAAAGTACAGGCAGTGATACAGAACATCATTCAAGTAACGTAGTCCCTCTCTCTTTCTCTCTCTCTTGACTGGCTTGCAGTCTAAACATTAGAAAGGTTACATTCTTTATTTCTTTACCCCCTTTTTCTCCCCAATTTTGATCTTGTCTCATTGCTGCAACTCCCCAACGGGCTTGGGAGGCAAAGGTCAAAAATGACCCGCCAAACCATGCATCTTAACACCCGCCCATCAGCCGCACCAGTGTGTCAGAGGATACAGACGATGCTGGGCCATTTGTGCGCTGCCCTATAGGACTCCCGATCACAGCCGGTTGTGATACAGCCCGGGATTGAACCCGGATCTGTAGTGACACATCTAGCATTGTGCCTTAGACTGCTGCACCACTCGGGACGCCCAGAAAGGTTACATTCTAATTGAAGTATGACGCCATGGTAACAGACGAAGCCACCTTCTAATGGCCCTGTTCTCCTGAATTACATAACAGATCTTGACACCTTTTCTGGGAGATGGAGACAGTGGCATTTCATGCCGACAACATTCCTCTAATGAGCTCAAACTTTTGTGACACGCTGCCTGCCAAGACCTTTACAGCGCCACGCTGGATCTCACATCGATCTCCTCCAAGATCTGAGGGCAAGACACTGTCCCCCCTGTCTGGCCTTCAAAGCCCTGGCTGACCTGGAACACAATGATCAACTATAGCCACTCAACTATAGCCTGCTTCTACAAGTCTTGTGTAAACTTATGCAATCTGGGGTGGAATAAAAAGTGAGAGTGAAATGACAACTGCAACTTATATTTTCATTACATTACATTTTTTAACTAAAGATATGTAAATATAAAACAGCAGCAACTGATTAAGCTGAATTTGCATGTGAAAATAAGGAGGCTGCATAAACTGTGGGGGAATAATAATATTCTATCCTGAGCACCTGGAGATAAGAGGGAAAAGGTTCTGTGCCACACACCCAAAGGAATTCACCTTTCACTAAGAAGCGTGCTCCAAGCAGTTGCCTGTGGTGACAGGGGAAAATGTCAGGCATATTTTTTTTTTCTCTCTCTCTCTCTCTTTCACTCAGGATTATGGGGGACCCCCTGCCCGCGTCTGAGTGATGGAAGCAAGGAGCACAGGGCATGGCTTGGGTGGCTGGGGTCCCTGATGATCTTCTTGGCTTTCCTACGACACCTGGTCTTGTAGGTGTCCTGAAGGGACAGTGTGCACCCAAATGGGGCTTTCGGCTGAGCGTTACACCCTCTGTAGTGCCTTGCGGTCAGCGGCGGTGGAGTTGCCATACCAGGCTGTATGCTCTCGATGGTGCTCCTGTAGAACACTGTGAGGTCCCTCGGGGACAGGCCACATTTCTTCAGCCTCCTGAGGTTAAAGAGTCACTGTTGTGCCTTCTTCACCAGTGGCTAAGATGGAACTATCCAACCAGTAGATACAACAAAATGTCAACTTTTAAAGGAGATGTGTAAAAAAAACACAATTCAATATTACTTTAAGACAGTAAATAGCATAGAAATGGAAATTAAAGTAATTTAATAGGATCTCTATGGTAAATACCCTGTTGTTAAGGCCCTCTTACAAATGAATGTAACAATATTTATTCAACCTGAAGAGTAAGACATCCATTGCCACATTTGGAGGTTACTGTAACAATAAATGTTCTATGCAATTGTAGAAAGCATTGCAGGTCACAAGGTCTGTGGAAATCTTTACAATTGTTATAATAATCTGCTCAGAATCTCAAACGGCATTGATCACGTGCCATGTAGGCCAACTTTAATGTACCGTAACTGCAACCCAGGTAATTTGGTTGTGCTATTAGATGAAACACAGTGACACATTAAGTTGTTGTATAAATAAACAAAATATCTGACATTGTATTCCTATTTGAACTTTGTTGTGCTTTTAAATGGCTGAAAGTGCAGTGGTAACACATTTAGGAGACAACTAAACCAAAAATCTGACATTGATTTTACATTGGAATTTAGTTGTGCTTTTAGATGGTTGAAAGCATAGCATTGGGAATTCAGCAAACTTTTGGCTGTCTTTTTTAAATGGGTGAACATAGGTTGGAACATATCTACCTAATATGACCCAATTATCCACGTTGAAAAGACGTGGTGTGCAACATCTATGAACCACATGATTATGCATAGTATTGACGTCAAACGGAAGAACCGAGGACAAGGATGGCTCCTGCTGTGAGATTCTCTCTGGTGTTTACGAACAACTGATGCTGTGAGGATATCAAGATTCAAGGAAGCTGTGAGATTAGGATATCAGGACCTGCTTAGACAAAGCAATTGTAACAGTAGAGCAAATGATCGCAATGTATGGGGAAATGAATGGCTGCAGTATTACCATTATAATGAGTACATGATGCATGGAATGCCAAGGTATGAATGTATGAAAGTGTATATTTTAATTTTAAATGTATGTAGTTCTGTCCTTGAGCTGTTTTTGTCTATTAATGTTCTGTATTGTCATGTTTTATGTTTTGTGTGGACCCCAGGAAGAGCAGCTGCTGCTTTAGCATTACCTAATGGGGATTCTTCAACAAAAAGGGTCAGATGACAATTAGGAGAAAGAAAAAATAAATCTATTGAAGCTCCCTCTGAGGAGATCTGTGGTGCTCTCCATCCTGATTGCTTCAAGAAAGTCTGTGGTAAGAGGGAGAGTGGGGCCAGACACTACATTTATCTCACATAAAAGCTGAAATATATAAATCAGAATAATAGGTTTTTATCTTAAAGTCTCTGTAAATTAATTATAATTGATAGCGTAGATCTTAGGGAGGCTGAGGCAAGTTCTACACAGCACTAAGATCGATGTTATTCACTGGCATTGGAGTCTCAGCTCTCCTCCTCCTCTACCCTGATCTGGCGACAGGCAGCCTCATGCAACTAATTGCCCCCATTCGAACTGCAATCCCCACATGAAGTTTAAGGGACCAATGAGGTCTCCAGTATACACACATGCTTGTCCCCGGGCTAGTTTGTATGCAGTACTGCTCCAGAAAAATGGGCCATCATGGAGGTGAGCACCTGCATGCATTAACCCAGTCTCTGTAGCTCTGTCTGCCATATTAAACTCTCTGGCCAGGCACATTCATGGCCATTGGGGAGCAAATCTGATCAGCAGAGAGCCATAGTGGAATTCATTTCCCACACGGCCTTGATTCAGCAGCGACAGGCTGACAAATGCATTTTGACAAAACTGGTGATTTAGAAAAGATGCCAAAATGTTAAGTATGGCACATACATCATAATCTTACAAATCAGAACTTTTATGGACAACAGATTGAGAACAATACCTGAGCTGACAAGGTGGTTCAAATACCCGAATACTGATTGTCACTTGTTAAAACCACTTCATCGATATGGGATCCTAACGTTCACCTGATCAGTCTGTCATGGAAAGAACAGGTATTCTTAATGTTTTGTATGCTCAGTGTGAGATTTTTTCTTCTCTTGGACCATGTGTGAGAAACTTGCACGCATTGCTGAATATCCAAATGTGCTTGGACAATGAGCCTTGGTCACTTGTAGGCTACATTTTCTCACGGACAACAAGAGAAACCAGACTGTAAAAATCCACTATAAAAGCTTGGTTAGCTCTCTGCAGTCACCCCTTTGATTTTTCTTTGACCAGAACCTCTGTGCCTTCTGCTGAACTTGTGACTCCGTGCCCTTCCCTACAGACCACAGCAGACGGAGAGGGAATAAGGAGCCTGTAGCACAAGATGCGTGGCAGCAACAGATTCAGTTTTAATTGAACTCACAGCACTTCAAAAGACTTTTGACACAGAGAACAGCTCAGGCCTGTCGGTCGGATGGAGGTCACTACTACACACACACACACACACACACACACTCTCCCGCTGTTCCTCAACCTCAGGTCTCAATAAAAAAAACATAGCCACACATTTACATCAAGATGACATAATGTTAGTTTTACTTTATTTCCCTGCGAAAGTAAATGCTTCAGAGAAATCTATAAGTAGTATTTCAGAAAGGACACACCAGTTTCCCGTAAAGGATGAAAATAAGAGCTTGAGCAAAGTCTGGAAAACCACTGTATTCCCAAAACAGAGCCGGAGCAACCATGTGAAGAGCGTCTGATGTATGAGCACAAATGACAGAGGAACAATAGAGCTCATTTAGCATCAAATCTGTGGGTTTTACAAGTACATTTCCTCCTCGCATGGTTATTGGGACATGAAGAAAGTTTGATTCTTTAACTTTTTGATGTTTGCACGATTACCTGAAATGAAATGGAATCAACCGTTGTGACCATCATTAAAAAAAGATTATTATTTTCCTATAAGTACATGTTAAAGAACTGTATGACCTGTGAAACATGCTGAAGCTGAAATCCAGAGCACACATTTGGTGAGCTTAGGGGATTTCTGGGTTGGGGTTTCTCTATTCAAACTGGTTTTACTGTGGTGCTCTCCACTATGAACATCTCAGATGGTAGCCTAGGCCTACACAGTTTGTGTGTGGCCAAAAGGTTGGTTTCTTGTTATGCTGAACATTTGTTCATAAAACACAATTCTATTCCCCCCTCAAATCAAACAAATAACTTTGATTTTATGAGACACAGTACTTTTATCCTATAATATTCCCTCCGTTTCTCAAAATCACTTCTGACAAACACTATTTCAAAAAGACAGGGTATATCAAGAATATACTTCAAGGACTATAAAATGACAACCTTCACAGGGCTGCACTAAAGTACACTGGACATGTAACTTTGGGTGACATTTCTTAGGTTGACAATTTTAGCGTTTGAATTTTGGAGTACTATTATATACATTCTGTAGCTTCCTTTGGGCTCAGGAAAAACCAAAATATATGAATGATGACAAAATGACAAACATACAGTACCAGTCAAAATTTTGGACACACCTACTCATTCAAGGGTTATTCATTGTAGAATAATAGTGAAGACATCAAAACTGTGAAATAACACAAATGGAATCATGTAGTAACCAAAAAAAGTGTTAAACAAATCCAAATATATTTTATATTTGAGATTCTTCAAAGTAGCCACCCTTTGCCTTGATGTCATGTGGTTCCCACCGTGACGCATGGAGGTGGTGGTGTGATGGTGTGGGGGTGCTTTGCTGGTCACACTGATTTATTTAGAATTTAAGGCACACTTATACCAGCATGGCTACCACAGCATTCTGCAGCGATACGCCATTCCATCTGGTTTGCACTTAGTGGGACTATCATTTTTTTTTTAACAGGACAATGACCTAACACACCTCCAGTTTGTGTAAGGGCTATTTGACCAAGAAGGAGAGTGATGGAGTGCTGCATCAGATGACCTGGCCTCCACAATCACCAGACCTCAACCCAAGTGAGATGGTTTGGGATGAGTTGGACCACAGAGTGAAGGAAAAGCACCCAACAAGTGCTCAGCATATATACGAACTCCTTCAAGACTGTTGGAAAAGCATTCCTCATGAAGCTGGTTGAGAGAATGCCAAGAGTGTGCAAAGCTGTCATCAAGGCAAAGGGTGGCTACTTTGAAGAATTTGTTTAACACTTTTATGGTTACTACATGATTCCATAGTTTTTGTCTTCACTATTATTCTACAATGTAGAAAATAGTAAAAACAAAGAAAAACCCTTGAATGAGTAGGTGTGTCCAAACTTTTGACTGGTACTGTAACTACAGCTTATAATCAAATCATAGGAAGGGAAAAGACACCAGAGAATCAACTTTCAAATCCCATTATATCATCGACAAAGAGCTTGAATATATGATCACAGAATACAGCAGTTAGAAACTGCAAAGACACCGACAACAAGGCACCACAATCCAAATGCTTCCATTGAAAACCCCCATAAGACTAGCAAATACAGTCTGCACATAATGAGTGAACATCATTAGCTCAGTGGTCTGTGGAGCACACTGCTCGTCAGACCTGGGCTCAAATACTTTTTCAACTACTTTCAAAGACATTTTTTTTTTTTTTTTTTTACCTTTATTTAACTAGGCAAGTCAGTTAAGAACAAATTCTTATTTTCAATGACGGCCTAGGAACAGTGGGTTAACTGCCTGTTCAGGGGCAGAACGACAGATTTGTACCTTGTCAGCTCGGGGATTTGAACTTGCAACCTTCCGGTTACTAGTCCGACGCTCTAACCACTAGGCTACGCTGCCGCCCCATCTTGAAGCAAGTATGTCGATGTGTTTTCCTTGAAAATAAGTAGTTCAATATTGGAATGTATTTGGAAGTATTGGCATGTACTTGAAAATCCTCAAATACACAGACAAGTGCATTTAAATACTCCATGCATTCGAACCTTGTCCAGTAGGTTTAAAAAAATATTAGAAATAAATGTATTTGGAAATAAGCATTTCAAAATAGTAGACTATTTATAGGAAACTATTAGAATATACTTTCTAATACTTCAAATATAAGTAGTTAAATTATGCTACATTAGAAAATACTCAAATACACAGAAAATAAAACTTTTACTAAATACTTATATGCATGTACTGTATTGAACCCAGGTCTGCTGCTTGTCTATTGGTTGAAGGAACTGTATGACACACAATACATAGGAAGATGGCTGCTCACACAAAGTAGGGAGTAGGATAATAGCTATCAAGGATAATAGCTATGCATTGGATAGAACTATGGCCAGAATGTGTACATATGCGTGTTTGTTTGAATCGGTCTCCCGCTTTTCCCTGCTCTTCAGTTCAGTCCATGCAACATAGTGAGTTTTTCTTCAAGGCACAGCAAGAGAGCACAATTACAAACCAATATCAGTTTCCATTCAGTTTGGCATGGAAACCTGCTCTCTCTCGAGCAGCAAAACACTCGCAATACAAAACTAGCAAAGGTTACTGTATGATTGAGTCAAACAGTGAGATCAGCCGAGTCTTTAGTTTGATGGATGGTCATGGAGTATAACAAGATATACTTCGCAACATGCAGTGGAGCGGACGACTGGTTAGGACTACTGAAACCATGATGCAATAGGGTACTACTAGTATCTTTTCAAGGCTATTTCTGCGGCCGGACCCTTACGCACAATGTTTTAAAACCCAAGTAAATTGGAGATAATGTTCTAAAATGGAGGACTTCAGGTGATACGTGAACTTGTCCAATAAGAGTAATCCTTTTTGTTTTCTGTTATGAAATCTTTTCTCCCATTTCCTCCTACTGAACACAACTATGATGTTCTCATAATAACAGTCATTGATAAACATTAATAAAAGGGATGGCACTATACATAAATTATTAAACAATACACACAACCCGCCCCTCAGCTCAATAATATCACATACAACTTACAGTACAGAAGAGCAAAAACAAGAACCTTGACAATAAATGCAATAGTATCAGACCCGTTGTCCCTTCTCCTCCATAGGGTTTTAGAGCTTGGAGTTCCACTCTGCCTTCCCTCCGTCTGTCCTGTTCTCCCACTGCAGATGGCTTGATCCCAACCCGCAACCCTGCCTCGCAGAGCTCTACCACACCAGAGCCAGAAGACCACTCTGTCTAGTAGGGTCATTGGGTTAAAACCCACTGAACTGGTGGAATTCATCCCTACTCCTTTCCCAGTGGTACACAAAGATAGTGTCCTTCTTCACTACACAGTCATTCCCAGTCAGGTCACATACAGTATGGTAAAGTTCATTCACTTATAGAGGGGAAAAAAGGGAGACATGAAGTAGTCAGAAAACTACAGATGCACATTTGTTTGAAGTATCCTCCGTATTGTTTATTTATGCTGACAGCTTTAAGATGAATCCCCCACTGGGCTGGGGAAGAACCTATTTCAGCCTTTGGTTCCAAAGAACCTCCAAAGACAAAATCCAAAAGGGCCCCTCACAAACATTGTACAGTCAGAGGGGCTTGGATGTGGAAGAGGGTAAAACAACGGTTTAAAAAAAACCATATTTCTCTCTTATAAATAAGAGAAGGTATGGAGGTTAGGGAGGGGGGTGAGTCACTGGCAGCCCACTGGGCTGTCCATGAGAGGGCTGGAGTAATAGGGGTCTGAGTCACTGGTAGCCCACTGGGCTGTCCATGAGGGGGCTGGAGTAATAGGGGTCTGAGTCACTGGTAGCCCACTGGGCTGTCCATGAGGGGGCTGGAGTAATAGGGGTCTGAGTCACTGGTAGCCCACTGGGCTGTCCATGAGGGGGCTGGAGTAATAGGGGTCTGAGTCACTGGTAGCCCACTGGGCTGTCCATGAGGGGGCTGGAGTAATAGGGGTCTGAGTCACTGGTAGCCCACTGGGCTGTCCATGAGGGGGCTGGAGTAATAGGGGTCTGAGTCACTGGTAGCCCACTGGGCTGTCCATGAGGGGGCTGGAGTAATAGGGGTCTGAGTCACTGGTAGCCCACTGGGCTGTCCATGAGGGGGCTGGAGTAATAGGGGTCTGAGTCACTGGTAGCCCACTGGGCTGTCCATGAGGGGGCTGGAGTAATAGGGGTCTGAGTCACTGGTAGCCCACTGGGCTGTCCATGAGGGGGCTGGAGTAATAGGGGTCTGAGTCACTGGTAGCCCACTGGGCTGTCCATGAGGGGGCTGGAGTAATAGGGGTTTGGAGGGTCCTGGAGCTTGGTCTCGACAGTTTCAACCTGGTCGTCTTCCTCATCTTGCTCCTCTCTGTCCTGGGAGCTGGCCATGGTCCCGTAGCTCTGGTGAGCTGGAGAGGGCATGGGGGTCAGGCCTAGCTCTGGCTCCAGCAACACAGATGCCACAAACAGCTGAGGGGAGAGACACAGAGAAAGGAGTTACTAATTACTAAAACGACTCATACATATCTACTAGTTATGAGCTTATTATACAGGGATTGAGAGTGGTGTGAATAAAGAAAGACAGGTACATTGGAGGGGGTGGTGGAGGGGGTGGAGCTTCTCTCTGCATCAGTGAAGGCCCCTTGTGCTGGCTGGTCAGCAGACATCTGGTCAAACATCTGAAACACATTGGGACAGTGATAATTAAGCCAGGGGGGAGGGGTCAATAATAACCTCGCACTGTGAAATTATAGGGATTTATCTCAAGAGCATAGCTGCACTGCGACAGCAGATGCTTAAATACCACATCTCATAAAGACATAGCCCATGGTCGAGGTACTTAGGCTTAATAAATTACATAGAGTTGGTCAAACGAAGGCTGTGCTAGCCCTAACACAAGTACAGCACTATGTCCCATTGTTCATACTATCGCTGACCTGGTAGCTTGATGACTTGTCAGGCTGTTTCCTAAGGCATAGGCCGAAGAGGGAGAAGACAAGGCAGGAGAGCAGCGACACAAAGGTGAAGAGGGTGATGGGACACATTGGGCCTGGAGCACAAGAGAAGAACCACAATCAAGATCATATCACCATATATGACGACTCTAGCAGCCACTAAGCTATGTCTGACTAACAGTGGGTAACCCACGTATATCGGTCTGTTTGATAGGCTATGGTAACAGGAACCAGGAAGTACCCAGCCTAAGCACAGAGAAGAACAGGAGCCAGAACATGCAGAGGATGGGCGCCACGATGACCTGGCTGATGGCTGCAGTGTGGATGCGCTGGTTGAGGTTGGTGGGCACGTAGGCATAGTAGATGTTGTAACGGTCCACCATGTGTTTCAGAATCAGGTAGAGCAGCCCTGAGAGAGAGACATTACAGAGCTGACTGATGAGGACATATGCAGCCTATCATCTATTGTAAAGTGCTAACTTCAGTCTAAAGCATAGTTGAGGTCAATTAAACTCCCATTCCTGTCGGCTGACGTCGGAATTTACAAGAATTTAGATGGAATTGACCCCAACTCCAACTCGCTACAGAGTGAATAACAGGTTAAAGACAGCATGCAGCGGAGCCCAGGCCTGGTACAATGTGGAAGGCAGGTGTCAAGGCCTGGAGAGTAGCAGCAGTAAACAAAGGAGAGTAGCAGCAGTAAACAAAGGAGAGTAGCAGCAGTAAACAAAGGAGAGTAGCAGCAGTAAACAAAGGAGAGTAGCAGCAGTAAACAAAGGAGAGTAGCAGCAGTAAAAGGAGAGTAGCAGCAGTAAACAAAGGAGAGTAGCAGCAGTAAACAAAGGAGAGTAGCAGCAGTAAACAAAGGAGAGTAGCAGCAGTAAACAAAGGAGAGTAGCAGCAGTAAACAAAGGAGAGTAGCAGCAGTAAAAGGAGAGTAGCAGCAGTAAACAAAGGAGAGTAGCAGCAGTAAACAAAGGAGAGTAGCAGCAGTAAACAAAGGAGAGTAGCAGCAGTAAACAAAGGAGAGTAGCAGCAGTAAACAAAGGAGAGTAGCAGCAGTAAACAAAGGAGAGTAGCAGCAGTAAAAGGAGAGTAGCAGCAGTAAACAAAGGAGAGTAGCAGCAGTAAACAAAGGAGAGTAGCAGCAGTAAACAAAGGAGAGTAGCAGCAGTAAATCAAATCAAATGTATTTATATAGCCCTTCTTACATCAGCTGATATCTCAAAGTTCTGTACAGAAACTAAATAAATAAAGGCGAGTAGCGGCTCTGGGCAGAGACAGAAGTGGAGTGGGCGTCTGGCTCACAACTCGCTGTGCCTGAGCATCTCGAACTACAGCACATACACTTCACAGTCTGCACCAGGCTGGCAGCAGAGGTGACCAAGGTTACAGTAGCAGGAGAGAGGCTTCCACTGAGCACACACACAGGAAGGACACACACACACACATAGGAAGGAAGGAGACACACACATAGAAAGGAGGTGAGAAGCAAAGACAAGCATGCTTCTTTAGCCTCCACACACGCACTCACCAAAGGGCATGATGATGGGACAGGTGATACTGTAAGTCATGCTAACAGCATAGATGCACATGGTCCAGGCGTACTCCAGACCAAACTGGAACTCATAGGCCTGGCTCTGGAGTTATAAAAAAAACATATATAAAAAAAAAAATGGTTATTTGATAAATCAAAGATGCACACAAATAATACAGTCAAATACTGCTCCTGTCACCCGTTTGACGTGGATGCGCTCGGCCCCGGGCTTGGCCAAACAGAGACGCAGAGCATACACCATCAGAGCTGGGATGCGCAGCAGCTCCATGGCCGTGCCGATCAGGCTGGACGTGATCACGTAGTTTACAAAGAACGCGCCGTTATCAGGCAGGAACACACACCTGTACACAGAGGAGACATATCTTAGAAGTGTGATTGCCATGGCAGTTCTGTCAGAGCTAGCTAAGCAGATGGTACCATAACAGTAGAGGGCTGGACAATTACACTTACTCCAATTTAACATCCTTGTCTTCCAGGAAGTTGACATCAAACAGCCACCTGAAGAACAGATCCAGACTAGAGTAGGGCAAAAAGAGAGGAAAGAAGCACAGGTACTTTAGAGCAGAAGCACAGGATCCTGGATCATACGCAATCTCTGTAATGATCATAGCAGTGAGCGATAAGTGGTCTGTTACACGTCAGCATGCGTGTTCCTATATTCATACCTGGAGAGACCCAGCGAGGGCAAGATGATCACCATGAACACCAACAGTACAAAGCACTTGTGCATCGTGATCTGGTTCTCACTGGATCTAAAGGACACCACAACATGGACCACATCACAACAGAGGACATGTAGTACATGTTAGAATATGAAATCATTTCAGGAGACAGAACACTAATGACAGAAGCTCACACAAACACAATCGCACTCACTCACAAAAGACATTCAAAAAGCATCATCTCACATATTTAATGATTCCGTTTCAAATGCAAACAACTTAGTGGGCTCATTACCACGAGCAGCGCCTTTCACAATAACAGTAAACATTTGATTTGCATTAAGTCCTTCACAATATATGGGTGTGTGGTGGGGGTGGTTATGGAAAGAGACGGTGCTCATAGGTGCAGTGTGAGGTTGTCTCCTCCGGATGCAGAGCTATTCTGCTCCTCAGTGCATCGTGACCACTTTGCATGTCATTATCTCCACAGAAAATCATTATGACAACCTGACTAGAGAAGTAATACAGTCAAACAGAGCACACACAGTGAGACAGAGAGAGCGTCAGTGAGAACGACAGAGAGAGAACAGTGAGAGGTGTGTAATTGTGTCGAGAAGACACAGACAAAAACACGTGAAGAGGGTCTGAGGAAGATGAATACAGTGTTTTGTCTTTTCAGGGACAGAAGTGGGCCTTGGGTTGAGCAGTATCTGCTGGGGCCTGCAACAGTGCAATACTCTACCTGGTCCAGTGAGACTCGAAGAAGGCAGAGTAATAGACTATGAAGGGCAGCAGGACAGAGAACGCCCAGAGCAATAGAGTAGGGAAGAACTGAGTGATGATCGGGCTCTATGGGGAGAAACCAAAACCTCATGAGTTCATCATGCTATAGTTCATTCTGGAAATACTGAGTTAATTTGCTTTTGTACAGCACCACCACCCCATTAGGACCATTCAAGCACTGTAATTCAGGAATTAACTCTGACCCTCAGGCTGTCCACAGGCCGGGTGACGTTGAACTTGTCCATGGTGTTGACGATGATGGCGGGAGTGGTGAGGAAGAAGAGGATGAGGAAGAGGAGGATGTTGAGCAGGACGCAGCGGAGCCACCAGCGGGAGCCACACACTGAGAGGTTCTCCCTGGAGACACCAAGGTCAAAACATGGAGGTCACTGATCTATCCTGTTGGATGGCTGACATGACAGACCTCTCCACATCATGTCTCTGCTAATCTGTACTACTGTTTATATCCACAAAGTATGAATACAACAAAAACAACCCTTAACGTGGGAGGGAATAACAAACCACACTGGAGTGGATAACAAGTTGGATACAGCACACTCGAGTGCTCCGTTTTAATGATGTGTTAGTCAGTCAATCACTGGTCGACCCCAGAGCCTGTGGCACCACCAGGGAGCACTCCCTGCGCACAAACACACACAGCCAATGCGGCATGGAAAACAGTGAGCACCGCTTGGCGGGGCTGTCTCATTGGCTAATGGGGGATACAGTTGAAGTCGTAAGTTTACATAGACCTTAGCAGAAATACATTTAAACTCAGTTTTTCACAATTCTTGACATTTAATCTTAGTAAACATTACCTGTCTTAGATCAGTTAGGATCACCACTTTATTTTAAGAATGTAAAATGTCAGAAAAATAGTAGAGAGAATGATATATTTCAGCTTTTATTTCTTTCATCACATTCCCAGTGGGTCAGAAGTTCACATGCACTCAATTAGTATTTGATAGCATTGCCTTTAAATTGTTTAAATTTGGTCAAACGTCCTACAATAAGTTGGGTGAATTTTAGCCCATTCCTCCTGACAGACATGGTGTAACTGAGTCAGGTTTGTAAGCCTCCTTGCTCGCACACGCTTTTTCAGTTCTGCCCACAAATGTTCTATAGGACTGAGGTCAGGGCTTTGTGATGGCCACTCCAACACCTCGACTTTGTTGTCCTTAAGCCATTTTGCCACAACTTTGGTAGTATGCTTGGAGTCATCGTCCATTTAGAAGACCCATTTGCAACCAAGCTTTAACTTCCTGACTGATGTCTTGAGATGTTGCTTCAATATAGCCATATAACTTTCCTTCCTCATGATGCCATCTATTTTGTGAAGTGCATCAGTCCCTCCTGCAGCAAAGCACCCTCACAACATGATGCTGCCACCCCCATGCTTCACGGTTGGAATGGTGTTCTTCGGCTTGCAAGCATCCCCCTTTTTCCTCCAAACATAACGATGGTCATTATGGCCAAACAGTTCTATTTTTGTTTCATCAGACCAGAGTACATTTCTCCAAAAAGTACAATCTTTGTCCCCATGTGCAGTTGCAAACCGTAGTCTGGCTTTTTTATGGCGGTTTTGGAGCAGTGGCTCTTTCCTTGCCGAGCGGCCTTTCAGGTTTTTTTATTTCACCTTTATTTAACCAGGTAGGCTAGTTGAGAACAAGTTCTCATTTGCAACTGCGACATGTCCAAGATAGAGCATAGCAGTTCGACATATACAACAACACAGAGTTACTCATGGAATAAACAAAATAGAGCATAGCAGTTCGACATATACAACAACACAGAGTTACTCATGGAATAAACAAAATAGTCAATAATACAGTAGGGAAAAAAGAAAAAAAGTCTATATACAGTGAATGCAAATGAGGTAAGATAAGGGAGTTAAGGCAGTAAATAGGCCATGGTGGCGAAGTAATTACAATATAGCAATTAAACACTGGAATGGTAGAGGTGCAGAAGAGGAATGTGCAAGTAGAGATACTGGAGTGCAAAGGAGTAAGATAAATAAATAAATACAGTATGGGGATGAGGTAGTTGGATGGGCTGTTTACAGACTGTCTATGTACAGGTGCAGTGATCTGTGAGCTGCTCTGACAGCTGGTGCTTAAAGCTAGTAAGGGAGATATGAGTCTCCAGTTTCAATGATTTTTGCAGTTCGTTCCAGTCATTGGCAGCAGAGAACTGGAAGGAAAGGCGGCCAAAGGATGAATTGGCTTTGGGGGTGACCAGTGAGATATACCTGCTGGAGCGCGTGCTACGAGTGGGTGCTGCTATGGTGACCAGTGAGCTGAGATAAGGTGGGGCTTTACCTAGCAAAGACTTGTAGATGACCTGGAGCCAGTGGGTTTAGCTACAAAAGTGAAGCGAGGGCCAGCCAACGAAAGAGCGTACAGGTTGCAGTGGTGGGTAGTATATGGGGCTTTGGTGACAAAACGGATGACACTGTAATAGACTGCATCCAATTTGTTGAGTAGAGCGTTGGAGGTTATTTTGTAAATGACATTGCCGAAGTCGAGGATCGGTAGGATGGTCAGTTTTACGAAGATGGATGCTTTGTTGCGAAATAGGAAGCCGATTCTAGATTTAATTTTGGATTGGAGATGCTTAATATGAGTCTGGAAGGAGAGTTTACAGTCTAACCAGACACCTAGGTATTTGTAGTTATCCACATATTCTAAGTAAGAGCCGTCCAGAGTAGTGATGCTGGACGGGCGGGCAGGTGCGGGCAGGGCATTGATCGGTTGAAGAGCATGCATTTAGTTTAACTTGCATTTAAGAGCAGTTGGATGCCACGGAAGAAGAGTTGTATGGCATTGAAGCTCATCTGGAGGTTAGTTAACACAATATCCAACGAAGGGCCAGAAGTATACAGAATGGTGTCATCTGCGTAGAGGTGGATCAGAGAATCACCAGCAGCAAGAGCGACATCATTGATGTATACAGAGAAGAGAGTCAGCCAAAGAATCGAACCCTATGGCACCCCCATAGAGACTGCCAGAGGTCCGGACAACAGGCCCTCCGATTTGACACACTGAACTCTATCAGAGAAGTAGTTGATAAACCAGGCGAGGCAATCATTTGAGAAACCAAGGCTGTTGAGTCTGCCAATAAGAATGTGGTGATTGACAGAGTCGAAAGCCTTGGCCAGGTCGATGAATACGGCTGCACAGTAATGGCTCTTATCGATGGCAGTTATGATATCATTTAGGACCTTGAGCGTGGCTGAGGTGCACCCACCAGCTCTGAAACCAGATTGCATAGCGGAGAAGGTACGGTGGGATTCTAAATAGTCGGTAATCTGTTTGTTAACTTGGCTTTCGAAGACCTTAGAAGGTTATGTCGATATAGGACTCGTTTTACTGTGGATATAGATACTTTTGTACCTGTTTCCTCCAGCATCTTCACAAGGTCCTTTGATGTTGTTCTGGGATTGATTTGCACTTTTCGCACCAAAGTATGTTCATCTCTAGGAGACAGAACGCGTCTCCTTCCTGAGCGGTATGACGGCTGCGTGGTCCCATGGTATTTATACTTGCGTACTATTGTTTGTAAAGATGAACGTGGTACCTTCAGGCGTTTGGAAATTGCTCCCAAGGATGAACCACGCTTGTGGAGGTCACCAATAATCTGTCTGTAAACAGTTGTTGGAAAAAAATCACTTGTGTCATGCACAAAGTAGATGTCCTAACCGACTTGCCAAAACTATAGTTTGTTAACAAGAAATTTGTGGAGTGGTTGAAAAATGAGTATTAACGACTCCAACCTAAGTGTATGTAAACTTCCGACTTCAACTGTTTGTAACCTCATAGGGGCTGATGGTTATCACTTCATTTTATATCTCAAATGGACTTTAAAACACATTCTAAGACATCCCACACAACTATCATTCTAAATTCCATCTAATTTAATTGGTTAAATTGTTGAATGGCCCTCTTGTAAGATTAAGTAAAGTAACACAGATTAACGACCTGCGCTCTGCAATTGATTTTCAAAGGTGATTTACAGTATGCTTGAGCCGTCAAACGGTGAACTCAATCTGTGCAAACGTCTTTGGAAGCCTGTTACTAGCGCTGACCTTACCGATAGCTACTTATTGAGGAAAAAAATTGCTTACTATGACTGGGATACGCCGTTGTCTCTCTTTGCTACTAACTGTAAAACTAATTGCTAATGCACTAACTAAGTCGCTCTGGATAATAGCGTCTTCTAAATGACAAATCTAAATGTAAAAATGCAGGGTACCGCTCGTTAATATGCGTCAGTTTCAAATCCCGTACGGTATATTTTAACACCTATCAGGTAAGATAACGCTACTAAATAGTTAGATAACTTAACCAATGGGAGGGAATTTCTAGTCATTATCTGCTTTAGATAACCTCACTCACCAGATGATGTCGCTTGGTGCCGGGGCGTAGTCTACACCCCACCTGTGAGACTGAACTACCGTGGTGATGCTTGACTGCTGGGGTTTCTGACGGCAACGGACCCTGCTATAGTCCTTGACAATACTGTGGAGAGAAACAACACACACACAAAGTCATCACACAAAACAGGCAGACACACACTCATGAACATATTCAATCAAACCCTGTAACAGGAATTTGGGGGAAAGTAAAACATATAATTTGGCACTCCAGGCATGCACTGCGGGAAACTGCAGTACAGTGCATTACCATGGCCAGTCAGAGGTCGGGGGTCATAGTTTACTCACACAGCAGTCATCCTTTCGTCCCGAAAGGTCACAAAGGCGATGCCCAGCCTCATGAGCGAGATGCGATGCTTCTCTGCATTAAACTCATCAGTCAGTTTCTCCTCTAACTCACTGTAGTACTGCTCTGCATCCACCTGCAAAGAGTTGAAAATATAGATTAGCTACATACCGGTACTATTAATCAAGTCTTGTTGTATCCCTTATTGTATTTCAATTCAGACAGACGAGGAATCCCGTTGCTGCTCAAATCTAATGTAGTTTTTTAGTGCCATCCAGTGGCAAAATGCAATCAACGCAACATAATTACTATGACCAAGATTCACTGTAACATTTCTGTTACAAATGCACCTGCTCAAAGCCGCACACATCACAGCAGAAGATGGTAGCACAGGGGTGGGTCTTAATCATGATCTTCCCCTCCTTCTGGGCCTTAGTGGCAAAATACAGCCTTCCTTTCATCGCCTTTCGTCTGAAACACAACAACTCAAATCTGCACAAGGCCCAAAAAATACTAAATAATAATGTAACTAATTTCTCCATATTGTCATCGTTACTGTACCTCTCAGAGTCAAGCCTCATCAGTTTGTGTACGTTGAAGCAGAAGCGGAGGTCAGTGACAGTACAGCTGGGGTAGGCCTCACTAGAGTGGAGGGAAGAGGGAACAGAGTTAAACCACCTATCCACATCAGGTGTATTAGTATCAGCTATATCTTGAAAGAGTAAGGAAAGTGGGAACATTTAAGATTACTGGAAGTGTTTGGTGATGAGGCCTGGGTCTGAGATCTCTCTGGGGATGCAGGTGATCATGAGAGTCCTGGCCACCTGACAAGATGGTAACAATAAATTACAGACACCAAAGGGTGTCTCTTTCAGTTTTCAGAGACAGTAACCTGACCATGCTGTAATCATTATACATTTGGCTAGGTGTGAGGAGCTGTCACACACACCTTCTCGTCCTCTCTGTACTCCAGGCGTGAGGAGTGGTGGGCCATACACAGCACTGTGATGATGAAGTAGAGCAGAGCAAAGATACTGTGGAGCCACAGGAAGCTGTCCCTAAGAGGAAAGAAAAGGTTTCCACATGACTGTTGGATAACCACGATGGCCTCAAGATATTCTTGAACATTTCCTGAATTATTATGAATCCTCTGCAAAAAGAGAAGCCATAGCCCTTTGACCTACTTCGCAGAAAGATTAGCCACAGTCGTTCTTCCAAAATTTTCAGGATTATCCCCTATAGAAAAGACGACATACAACAGTTAATGTGTGTGTAACAGTTATTTTTCTAATGTAAAGGGAGGGACTTTAAACACCCAAACCACTAGAAATCCACTTTTTTCCATTATGTTGCACAAAGTATGATATAGCTGGGCTTGAAGTGACAAATCTGAACTGCCCACTTTGTGCAAATTCCTATGATATGACATAGAAATTATTTTCATTCTACGTTTTGTTTCAGGGCTGGGTTTTATTTGAATGTTACCATCCAGTAGCATGGCATTGTTTATTAACTCAGAAACAGCTGCAAAGTTCTTCCTCTTGGTGACTGAGATGAGCCAAACAGCCTCGAGCCGCCTGAGCTATGGAGCAAATAAAGATAGGGGGTGCACCTCTACTTTTTACCAGAAAATTATCAAAATCACTTAGTTTTGAGCTAGTCTGTATTACAAATATATCTGACCATTATATAAATGGTATAATTGCATGATATGATAGCATTTTGCTAACCCGCTCCCCCCGACACAACAAGATTAATGGTTTTGACAACAAACGTTTTGTTCACTCCCCACTAAATAAAATTCAAGAATTTATAGATGGGTTAGCGGACAACGTCACGAAAACGATGTGCACGGTTCCATTGGGCATTATTCAGCGTGTTGTGATTCTGGATGGCCAGATTGCTAGCAAGAATGACAAGAAACTGCTATGTGGGGAATCGTTATTGTCTCGTTTCAACTCGGTTCATAATGTTCTTGATACCATGTCTTGTTTTGAGGTGTTTTAACTGATTTAATGTCAATGCTAATATGGCTCAAATTCGCTAGCTAGCTAACAACTGTAACAATGTATTTGAGAGACAAGTACTTGTGCAAATGTATTTATGTTTTCAATAAACAAACAAACATTGGAGATGAAGTATAGCTTACATGTTATCAACAAGCTAAGCCAACCCAGTCCGTTTTGCCCCATAGTTGTGCACGCTTCGGCTTTGTTGCTAAACAACCAACCTGTCTATAGTTACAAGTCATTTGCGGGGTGCATGATCATGAACAAAGTCATTGTAGCCTATCATTTCACTTCCCCGGTGTCATTTCACTTTGTCTGTGTTTGGATCTGTGGTGTGTGTGTGTGGCCTACATTTAAGATATCCATGGGCAGACTTTTTCCATTTGTATTTATAACTGTTGTATGTGTGCATGCGTGCTAGCCCACCCCTATATGTGTTTGTATATGCATGTGTGGCCTGGTCTCTCCCGGCGAGGTGCCCCTCTACCCCCCCTGGCATCTAGGATATCCCTGGGCCTCCCAACATAGGCCAAGGCTTCCTTCTAAATTACCTAGGAGGTTTCCGGAAAAGTTGACAGGCAGGATGATGGCCACAGACAGCAGGCAGACCACAGTCATGAGCAGGATGATGTGGCGCTGGAAGGACAGGTAGGTCGTAGCATCGACACCACACTTACTCCTGATCTCCTCATCCCTGGAGACGCAACACAGAGATAGAGGTTCTGAAACTGGGGAGGGAAGAGAGGATCTTCCCAGGGTGGCAGGATTCAAACTAAGGAGACTAAGAACAGAGTAACAAAGAAGCAGTGTGCAGTTGAGAAGGGGTCTACAGGGAAACAGCATGTACTAGACACATGGGTGTAATGGGACTGTAGTGGGAAGAGCAGAATCCTTCTCTTCTATGGGGAGACAGAATCAGGTGCTCCGTGGTAGTGATATTGTGGGGGCTGCTCCTTATACCTCACTGCACTCCTGGAGGGTCAGAAAACCCACTTGTCTCATAAAAGAGAAGAAACAAGAGTTGCCTGCTGGTCCCACGGCAGGCAGGCCAGGCCACACAGGCCAGGCCACACAGGCCAGGCCACACAGGCCAGGCCACACAGGCCAGGCCACACAGGCCAGGCCACACAGGCCAGGCCACACAGGCCAGGCCACACAGAGAGCTTTCAGGGTGGGTTAGCACTTTCCCAGGCATCCCAGGGTGAGGTATTACAGTCAGCCACTAACAAGAGCTAAAAACAGCACCCAGAAGAACCCAAACTCCACCATAATAATATGAAAACCATGGACACAGAGGAAGTTATGGATCTAAATCCATTGAGTGGAGTCAGACTTGAGCAAGTGCAAATACTCTATGGTAAACCACGGCACAAACAATCCCATGAGCACACACTCGTTTGCTTTTCGCTGCTTAATGGGATGAAAACATTGAAGAGAAGGGCAATAAGAATGATAGAAGTGAAAACAGGTAGAGGGTTGAACGGTTTTACACTTACTTCATATGGTAAAGTGTTGTAAGCCAAGAGCAGAAGCCCTAAAGGAGGAAAGACATAAAACATTCAGTGGATCGCTTATCAAATACAAATTGATACCACATATGTTGTAGGCAGTGCCATGCACGGTGCATGTCATTTGCATAACATTAAGGCCTACGCGCTGAGGGAGTGATGGGGGTTAAATAGGTCTAGTCTGAGGTGTAAACCACTTCACTGCTGCCAAACTCTGGGAAAAGACTCCTGTCTTACTCCGTCCTACTCCATCATAAACATAGTGTGTTACATCGATGGTGATCTTACCAAGTCACGTAGGCAGGTGTGGTATATGTATGTATGTATGTACGTACACTGCTACAAAAAATAAAGGGAACACTTAAACAACACAATGTAACTCCAAGTCAATCACACTTCTGTGAAATCAAACTGTCCACTTAGGAAGCAACACTGATTGACAATAAATTTCACATGCTGTTGTGCAAATGGAATAGACAAAAGGTGGAAATTATAGGCAATTATTAAGACGCCCCCAAAAAAGGAGTGATTCTGCAGGTGGTGACCACTGACCACTTCTCAGTTCCTATGCTTCCTGGCTGATGTTTTGGTCACTTTTGAATGCTGGCGGTGCTCTCACTCTAGTGGTAGCATGAGACGGAGTCTACAACCCACACAAGTGGCTCAGGTAGTGCAGTTCATCCATGATGGCACATCAATGCGAGCTGTGGCAAAAAGGTTTGCTGTGTCTGTCAGCGTAGTGTCCAGAGCATGGAGGCGCTACCAGGAGACAGGCCAGTACATCAGGAGACGTGGAGGAGGCCGTAGGAGGGCAACAACCCAGCAGCAGGACCGCTACCTCCGCCTTTGTGCAAGGAGGTGCACTGCCAGAGCCCTGCAAAATGACCTCCAGCAGGCCACAAATGTGCATGTGTCTGCTCAAACGGTCAGAAACAGACTCCATGAGGGTGGTATGAGGGCCCGACGTCCACAGGTGGACTGACGCCCTGGGCTCTTCACAGATGAAAGCAGGTTCACACTGAACACATGTGACAGACGTGACAGAGTCTGACAAACGCCGTGGAGAACGTTCTGCTGCCTGCAACATCCTCCAGCATGACCGGTTTGGCGGTGGGTCAGTCATGGTGTGGGGTGGCATTTCTTTGGGGGGCCGCACAGCCCTACATGGGCTCGCCAGAGGTAGCCTGACTGCCATTAGGTACCGAGATGAGATCCTCAGACCCCTTGTGAGACCATATGCTGACACATGCACATTTGTGGCCTGCTGGAGGTCATTTTGCAGGGCTCTGGCAGTGCTCCTCCTTGCACAAAGGCGGAGGTAGCGGTCCTGCTGCTGGGTTGTTGCCCTCCTACGGCCTCCTCCACGTCTCCTGATGTACTGGCCTGTCTCCTGGTAGCGCCTCCATGCTCTGGACACTACGCTGACAGACACAGCAAACCTTTTTGCCACAGCTCGCATTGATGTGCCATCCTGGATGAGCTGCACTACCTGAGCCACTTGTGTGGGTTGTAGACTCCGTCTCATGCTACCACTAGAGTGAAAGCACCGCCAGCATTCAAAAGTGACCAAAACATCAGCCAGGAAGCATAGGAACTGAGAAGTGGACTGTGGTCACCACCTGCAGAACCACTCCTTTATTGGGGGTGTCTTGCTAATTGCCTATAATTTCCACCTTTTGTCTATTCCATTTGCACAACAGCATGTGAAATGTATTGTCAATCAGTGTTGCTTCCTAAGTGGACAGTTTGATTTCACAGAAGTGTGATTGACTTGGAGTTACATTGTGTTGTTTAAGTGTTCCCTTTATTTTTTTGAGCAGTGTATATAAAGTCATTCTCTAAATAATCTGCCTTTTCTTCATTTTTTGTTTTTTTGTTTGTGCAGCTGGATGTTTCATCAACTCAATTAAGGAAAAGTGCTTTGATCAGGGTTACAAAAAGAGTGGAATCACACTCAAACAGGGTCACCCTTTATCAGCTATACCTCCAGACCTATCCTAATGTCTGGACTTGGATCCATAATAAAGTTGGACTTACCAAGTCCTTGGTGTCTGAGTCTGACGGGCTGGACTCTGACGGGGACTTCTCCTTCTCACTCTGCTCTCCGTAGAACAGGGACGTGAGACTGAGCAACAGAAGACATACCAGGATTATCATTATGGTGCATGCGTCTCTTCCTACAGAATAGGAAGGAAGGAAGCGCATCACATAGATCACATCACAAGATGGAAGACACTATACTGCAAGAGCAACAAGACTGCGCAATATGAGACTACAGCTGTTAAACACATTCTCGGAAGGATGATTTTCAGTGGCCTGGACAGCATCCTAAAATTATATAGCAAACGTGAACCCATTTTGCAATGAGTGACTGTGGGAAGTTAATATCCTCTCTTTCCAACAGACGGTCAGGCACAGAGCCTGCAGACAGCATGAGCGCAAATTGTGTTGGCTGGGTCTAATAGCTATTCCATGCAGGACGCTGTCCTCCCCTTAGAACTCCAGTCAATCTGAGATCATATCGATGATAGGAGGGGGGAGGGATGGACAGTGCTCCTGGAATCCAATGAAGCATTGTGATTGAGTTTGGTGATGTTTCTTTCAAGTTGACGTTGCTGACAGCTCTACAGCGTGCCACTTTAAGCGTAATAATTGAATTAGCGCGACGGCCGCCCGCTCCGCAGAACAAACAGATGTCACTGCCCCAGGGTGGCAGAGAGCCGCTGCTGGTCAGGCAGAACTAAATCAACCCCACACTCACACCGGAGTGGCTCCAGGTCAGGCAGAAGTAAGCTGTTGCAGAGCCTCACTCTGCAGACCCACACAGAGGACTGACGACCTCACGTCACTTTAAAAGCTAACAAGGTCCTAAGATTCAGGAAAATCAGATCTACAATAAGTGTGCCATTATTGCCTTCTGCATATTATGGTATCAAGGCCTGAAAAAAAAAATGTGTACTTACAGATTGTGATAATGTGTAAAAAGTGATTAAATTGTATGTATGTATACAATACGGAATAAAAATAACATGTAAAGTTTTGGTCCCATGTTTCAAGAGCTGAAATAAAAGACCCGAGAAATGTTTCATATGCACAAAAAGCTTATTTCGCTCTAATTTTGTGCACAAATTTGTTTACATGATCATGCCATTTAATTAGCTTCTTGATATGCCACACCTGTCAGGCGGCTGGATTATCTTGGCAAACTGCATGATCATTACACCTTGTCCTGGGGACAATAAAAGGCCACTCTAAAGTGTGCAGTTGTCACACAACACAATGCCACAGACATCGCACGTTTTGAGGGCGCGTGCAATTGGCAGGCCCGCCGGACCTGTTGCCAGATAATATTAATTTCTCTACCATAAGCCGTTTTAGAGAATTTGTCAGTACATCCAACCGGCCTCACAACTGTTGACCATGTGTATGGCGTTGTGTGGTGGGTGGTTTGCTGATGTCAATGTGAAGTGAGTGCCCCATGGTGGCGGTGGGTTATGGTATGGCCATGCATAAGCTATGGACAACGAACACAATTGTATTTATCAATGGCAATTTGAATGCACAGAGATACCGTGACGAGATCTTGACGCCTGTTGTCGTGCCATTCATCCGTCGCCATCACCTCATAATTCAGCTTTATAATGCACGGCCCTATGTCGCAAGGATATGTCCACAATTCCTGGAAGCTGAAAAAGTCCCGGTTCTTCCATGGCCTGCATACTCACCAGACATGTGACCCATTGAACATGTTTGGGATGCTCTGGGTAGACGTGTACGAAAGCATGTTCCAGTTCCCGCCAATATCCAGCAGCTTCACACAGAAATTGAAGAGGAGTGGGACAATATTCCACAGGCCACAATCAACAGCCTGATCAACTTTATGCGAAGGAGATGTGTCACGCTGCATGAGGCAAATGATGGTCACACCAGATACTGACTGGTTTTCTGATCAACACCCCTACTTAAAAAAAGGTATCTGTGACCAACAGGTGCATATCTGTATTCCCTGTCATGTGAAATCAATAGATTAGGGCCTAACTACTTTATTTCAATTGACTGATTTCCTTATATGAACTATAACTCATATTTTAAATTGTTGCATGTTGCGTTTCTATTTTGTTAGGCATAGTTATATTAAAGCAATGTAATAGTGTAACACGAGCTCCATCAAAGAAAGAGAGACAGGAAAACAAAGTATTTCATGAGTATGACAATGCCTGGTCAGTACCATTTCTTTTCAGGAGGGGGAGCCAATCTCAAGTAGCAGTGTCAATCAGTCATGAATTATGCTTTCGATACGGATTTCTCCAGTGAGTTTGAAGAAGCTGAGGTGAAAGGCTTTACTGTACCTGTCATTTTCCATCAATAGAGCCAGGCGGCCATAGTCCCACGCAGCCTTCCTCAAAAAGGAAAAGATCAGCAAAAGAAACTGCAATACAAAGAAAGAGTTATAAGACACACAGAGCTCATCAACCACCATCTCCCTGCGCCTCCCTACTGGTCTAAAGCCATGCATGGGCAACCAGGACAATGTTTAACAAGGTATTGGACTAAGATGAATAATACATTCTGCTTTTATATTCATGGCCAAATGCAATTCCTAAGCTCTCTGCATATATAATATCCCCTTGTTGTATCCCCTTTCTCTCTGTCTGTCTCGTGTCTTCTATTTCTTGTCCCTGCGTGGGTGTCCACGTTCCACTGATGCCCCACAGATGATTATTTTGTGTGATGTTAGGAATGGTGCAGAGGCGGTACGCTGTCACATGGGGGAAATCAAGGTTTGAAACACACTTGAACTCGTCATTAAGACACTGCTATTAACCTTCTGTGTTGTCCTGACTACAAGGGAACGATCACAGTGAATCAATTAAACATGGGATGGTAGACAGACTGATAACCAGAGATGAAATCTAGTTTGACAAGACCTGACAGCGGAACAGAGGTGTACATTAACAAATCTGGAGACAGATTGATTTCTATTATTATCCTGGAGTGGGAAGAGTAATCTTTCTGCATATTTGTATACACACCGTATGTTATAGAGAAGAGGAGAATGGAGTAGTGAATGGAGAGAATGGAGTATCATAAAACGATGAATGTGAAAGCTTGTAAGCAGATCCAGCATTATGGGCGGGCCTTAGGGGGCCTAGCCTGCCCCACCGCACCTTCTTGCCCGTCCAAATAAAATATTGAAATATTGATAATTTATTTGACCGAGACGCACGCCGACGGAAAGACGCATCGATCTCAGTTAAAGCATCCGAGCGAGCAAAACAGCGTCCCTCTGTCTCAGTATGTGTACACCATGTATCTGATGCTGCCTGGACCAAAAGAGTATGGCATGTTATACTATTTCTGGCCAGACAGCATCAGATACATGGGCTACATATAGAGAGAGGGACGCTGTTTCGCTCACCCGGATGCTTTCTCCGGTGATATAATTTCAGCAGAGAGGAAGAGGCGAAACTAGAGGGCTGACTCGCGGCAAAATCTGTCAAGAATAAGCCCAATGCGTTTCTATAGGCATAATATGCAGACCTAAGCTTGTCGCCTGCCTTCCCGCCTTTGGAACTCTTATTGTTAGGGCGGAGACATGACCATCTCGTCATTATACAGATCTCCGGTTTCAGCCTCTTGCGAATTGGAAAGGAAAGTTGGCGGGTGCAGAGTGCAGTTAGAATGCTGGATTCTAAATAGATTGATAGATTCTAAGTAAATAGATTTTTTTTTGCCAAATTTGGCTATAATTACTCTTGTCTAAATTGACATGACTTAGCCACAGAGGATCATTAGCTTATTTAAAAAATGTTTTGCTGTGGATTGTTTCAAATCACAAGTGTGTAGGCCTATGCCTATTTTGGAAGCCCGCAATTTGGGTAGTGCGAGTGGCAAAAGGTCTAGCTGACTGAGTTGCGGCTGTCAGTAATAAGCGTGAAGATAATGTGTTGAGTATAATTTAAAATGTTGCAAGAAGAAGGGAGGGGTGTCTGGCAAAGACATGGCGTGTCTCTCTCCAGAATGTATGTGCTCAGCTCTCCAGATTGCGTTCAGCTGTCTCCCGCCAATTCTTGTGCATTCATTGTTTAATTGTGTGAATCGTTTTCCCTTTGTTTATTTTCTATCAATTCCCCATTACAGGTCACCAGTAGGCCTAGAAAATGTACCATTAATTCCCCGTCATTTGGTTACATTAATTTATGTTAATACCTGTACTGTATTACTTGTATTACTTTCTCAATCTCGGACTGGAAATGTGGTTTGAGGAGTTTACAACCTGCTACACTTGTGAGAAACAAGTTTGGTTTATTTCATAACCATGAGTTTGAAAGAGCTAAATATCATGATCTGATGATTCCAAACATCCAATGGGATCGTCATTAAAAAACATATGTCTGTCCCGAGATCACTTGCTCAGGAAACTCTGACGGCCCGGAATAAACTAGTTGATATAATTTTGCAAGTTCACGAGGGACAGCTTTGGGTCGACCCAGTTGATGATTTGATACAATGTTGCACTTCACGTGAAGGGTGTTTCTTTGGGGAAAATGTCTCCCTGGTACCAGAGATAAGACGAGAGGTTGAGATTGCTGTAACACTGTAGTGTGTGTGCGCGTGTGAGTGTGTATACATACATGTATCTGTGTGTCTGTGTCAGCAACATACCAGCCACAGGACAACATTGATGGCGAGGACCGTGGGCACCCCTCCAAAAGGCAGGCCCTGCAGGACACTGCTGCGGGAGTGGGAGCGGTAGCACCTCTCTGCTGCTGTGGTGTTGTCCTCCCCCAGAGAGTCCAGGAAGCCCAGCACATCCAGCTCCATATCCCTCCCATCCAGAGGGGGCACCCGCATCACAAACTCAGAATCCACCATGAGTGAGCCAAGGCCTAAGTCTCAGGGGCTGAAGTCATGCAACCATAACTGAGGAAATAGAAAAAGGAAAGTGATTCATATTGAACGGTATGACATATCCCACGCCATGCTTTTGATGTTTGCCCTCAATCGCTATCAAAGTATGTCACACATCACTACTTCACAGGAGAGGCATTTGACATTTTTTATCAAAATGCATTTTTGGGGCAGAAATGCCTTCTTAAACATGTGAACTTTCATGTGCCTTAATAACAAATTTATATGCCATCTGTAAATACAAATAAAATTGTTCCATTACAAGCCTAGTTGGTTTAGCCATGAAAAAAAGCGAGGAACCTTCTTGCTAGCTATGATTGGCTGAGATAATGGATGGGCTGGACATGCCGAGAGATGAGTTCAGATTGGTCTGCCATGTAGCATACTTCTGTCTATAACACGAGCTGCTTAGTATGTGGAGATAATTCTTGCTACCGCAGCTTTTTTTGAAAAATATAATGTTAGCCATGGAGAACTCTGCTGAACAACATTGCTGCCCTGAATTTAGCAGGCGCTATCGACAAAGATCAATGGGAAGAAGTTGTGATGGACTACTTTCTGCACACAGTCAGTGTGAACCAGAGTGACTTGACGCACGCCGGACCAAACAAGCTGTACAGTAGCTAGCTACAAACTATCAAGTGAGTGGAATTGCAAGCATGTTATTCTTGCATTTCCAATCAGTGAAAACTGCTAAATTATGGTTTACTATTCCTTGTCAAATATTGCATTGTTATGCGACTGGCCTCGGCATGCTACTGTTTAGGACTAAGGTATGGATTTCCTATGGGCCACACTCTGCCTTTTTCTGTACAGGCACAAAGAGGATCTCTCCAACGCCTTCAAGTCCAGGTGATATGGGCTTGACGGTGTATCTACGCACAATACATTTCATCTGGAGGTCACAAAGGACCCAGTGAAATTCAAAGCAAACAGTTGGATTGATGGAGGTTGAGATAATGTTTGGCATGTGCTTCCTTCATGTCGCCATTTTACTTTGTCTTTTCCATTCACCCCAACACTGCAAAGTACAAAGGCATATTTGTAAGTCTGATTTCAGAGCATTTCCCCCCCAGTCCAATTATAATGGCTGCCATTGTCCTTAAAGTTGAGGATTAGGGAATGAATGCCATTTAAACAAGAAGTGACTCCTGTAACCCAACGCCCTCTTTAGAGTGATTTCTCTCCCTGGGGATATTGCAGTAAGTATTCATATCCAATAGACTGGCTTTTTTTATTTAACCTTTATTTACTAGGCAAGTCAGTTAAGAACAAATTCTTATTTACAACGATGGCCTAACAAAAGGCCTCCTGTGGGGACAGAGGCTGGGATAAAAAAAAATTAAAATAAATAAATATAGGACAACACTATATAAAGAGACCATAGACAACAACAAAGCTAGGCAGCAACACATGACAACACAGCATGGCAGCAACACAAAATGGTATCAGCACAAAACATGGTACAAAAATAATTGGGCACAGACACAGCACAAAAGACAATAAGATAGAGACAACAATACATCATGCAAAGCAGCCACAACTGTCAGTGAGAGTGTCCATGATTGAGTCTTTGAATGAAGAGATTGAGATAAAACTGTCCAGTTTCAGTGTTAGTTGCAGCTCGTTCCAGTCGCTAGCTGCAGCGAACTGAAAAGACGAGCGACCCAGGGATGTGTGTGCTTTGGGGACCTTTAACAGAATGTGACTGGCAGAACGGGTGGTGTATGTGGAGGATGAGGGCTGCAGTAGATATCTCAGATAGGCCTCACTCCCCCCTAAGAGGGTTTTATAAATAAGCATCAACCAGTGGGTCTTGCGATGGGTATACAGAGATCACCAGTTAACAGAAGAGTATAGATTGCAGTGATGTGTCCTATCAGGAGCATCGGTGGCAAATTTGATGGCCGAATGGTAAAGAACATCTAGCCGCTCGAGAGCACCCTTACCTGCTGATCTACAAATGATGTCTCCGTAATCTAGCATGGGAAGGATGGTCATCTGAATCAGGGTTAGTTTGGCAGCTGCGGTGAAAGTGGACCGATTACGATAGAGGAAACCAAGTCTAGATTTAACTTTAACCTGCAGCTTTGATATGCGCTGAGAGAAGGACAGTGTACTGTCAAGCCATACTCCCAAGTACTTGTATGAGGTGACTACCTCAAGCTCTAAACCCTCAGAGGCAGTAATCACACCGGTGAGGAGAGGGGCATTATTCTTACCAAACCACATGACCTTGGTTTTGGACGTGTTCAGAACAAGCTTAAGGGCAGAGAAAGCTTATTGGAAACTAAGAAAGCTTTGTTGTAGAGCATTTAACACAAAATCCGGGGAGGGGCCAGCTGGCTATAAGACTATCTTCTGCATATAAATGGATGAGAGAGCTTTCTACTGCCTGAGCTATGTTGTTGATGTAAATTGAGAAGAGCGTAGGGTCTAGAATTGAGCCTTGGTGACAGGCAGTGGCTGAGACAGCAGATGTTCAGACTTTATAAACTGCACTCAGAGGTAGTTAGCAAACCAGGCCAAAGACCCCTCAGAGACACCAATGCTCCTTAGCCGGCCCACAAGAATGGAATGGTCTACCGTATCAAAAGCTCTGGCCAAGTCAATAACAATAGCAGCACAACATTTCTTAGAATCAAGGGCAATGGTGACATCATTAAGGACCTTTAAGGTTGCAGTGACACAACCATAATCTGAGCGGAAACCAGATTGCATACCAGAGAGAATACTATATAGACATCAAGAAAGCCAGTCAGTTGATTATTGACCAGTTTTTCCAATACTTTTGATAACAGGGAAAAATAGAAATAGGCCTATAACAGTTAGGATCAGCTTGATCTCCCCCTTGAAATAAATGATGAACCGTGGCTGCCATCCAAGCAATGGGAACCTCCCCAGAAAGGAGAGACAGGCTTGGCGATGATAGGGCCAGCAACCTTAAAGAAGAAAGGGTATGAACCATCTGACCCAGATAGTTTTTTTGGGGTCAAGTTGGCTGTCTAACATTTCCTCATCTCCCACCCCTTCTATAATGCGACTATCCCGATGCTTCTCCCTCTTTTCCCCCTGCCCCGCTAAAAGGTTTCTCCTTGCAGGCAGTCACTGAGTCCGAGGTGCTAAAGGAGCTTCTGAAACTTGACCCCAAAAAACTGTGTTTCAGATGGTTTATACCCTTTCTTCTTTAAGGTTGCTGCCCCTATCATCGCAAAGCCTATCTCCAACCTTTTTAACCTGTCTCTCCTTTCTGGGGCTACCTGCTGCCACTTATTTCTCATTTGTCTGAACGAGAGCCAGTCAGCCTGACTATGCGTGTGCCGAGCCTTTCGCCAAATGCAATTCTTAAGGTGGAGTAACTCTGCAAGATCACGGCCGAACCAGGGGCTGAACCTGTTTTTAATTCTAATTTTCTTTATGGGGGCGTGTTCGTTAACAATACCACTGAAAATAAAATAAAAATGAGGTCCAAGCGTCTTCGACAGATGGGATCAAGTTGATTCTATACAAATTTTTACAGAGGCCAGTTAAAGTTTTTTAGCAAGCGTCTATGACAAATTACAGTAAAACAGGTACAGCCATCTGAAGAATCTTCCCAGTGAAAAAACGGAGAGCTTACAGCCTATTGACCGGCTCTCATCTCATCATACCTAGGCCTATTATTTAAACATACTGGTTACAGTAGATCTTAAAAACTAGGATAGGTGTTGTGTGCTCCTGCTATTTTTCACCCTATCAACACTCATTTATGTCTGGTGAAGCACCCACAGTGATATTCCCTGGTCTTGTCAGCATGCTATGGTAGAGTGAAGGCAGTCCTAGTAACATAGGCTTCGCTCATTCACCATGAGCTGACAGGAGGAAGACATAGGTCTATTAAAAAGCCATGGCTGGCTTATATAAAGCCATGTGAATAACAGAGTAGCAGTGGACTGGAGCTCCATGTGGAGATAACGAGCGGCCGTCAATCTTCCCTGGCCCACAGAGACAGGAAGTGGACTGGTCACATGGTTTGGCTGCTGTGAACAGTTAAGTGTCAGGTAACATGCAGATAAAGCTATGTATTAAAGAAACGCAAATCATGATCAGGAGATTAAACGTTTGACTACAGAAGCAGGTTGTTATTGTAAAAGAGAATGTGTTCTCAATGACGTACCTGGTTAAATAAAACATTTATAAAACATTACATAGCATGCACCTCCTCTACCAATACTTGAGGTGATGTACAGTAAAATGGTATTGTAAAAGTTAAGTATATCATGATACTATGCATCTTAGAGGCCTTTCACTGTGGACTCAACTGATCCAAGAGCAGCTTGCTGAGGTTCAAATTTCGTCGGTATACAGTGCATTCGGAAAGTATTCAGACCCCTTCCCTTATTCCACATTATCTTACGTTACAACCTTATTCTAAAATGGATTAAATAAAAATCCTCAACCTGCACACAATACCTCATAACGACGGAGTGAAAACCGTTTTTTAGAGATGTTCGAAAATGTAAATTGATTGGACATGATTTGGAAAGGCACACACAAGTCTATATAAGGTCCCACAGTTGACAGTGCATGTCAGAGCAAAACCCAAGCAATGAGGTTGAAGAAATTGTCCGTAGAGCTCTGATACAGGATTGTGTCAAGGCACAAATCTGGGGAAGGGTACCAAACAATTTCTGCAGCATTGAAGGTTCCCAAGAACACAGTGGCCTCCATCATTCTTAAATGGAAGAAGTTTGGAACCACCAAGACACTTCCTAGAGCTGGCCACCCAGCCAAACTGAGCAATCGGGGGAGAAGGGCCTTGGTCAGGGAGGTCACCAAGAACCAAATGGTCATTTGGGACAGAACTCCAGAGTTCCTCTGTGGAGATTGGAGAACCTTCCAGAAGGACAACCATCTCTGCAGCACTCCATCAATCAGGCCTTTATGGTAGAGTGGCCAGATGGAAGCCACTCCTCAGTAAAAGGCACATGACAGCCCGCTTGGAGTTTGCCAAAAGGCACCTAAAGGACTCTCAGACCATGAGAAACAAGATTCTCTGGCCTGAATGCCAAGCATCACGTCTGGAGGAAACCTGGCACCATCCCTATTGCGAAGCATGGTGGTAGCAGCAACATGATGTGGGGATGTTTTTCAGGGACTGGGAGACTAGTTAGGATCGAGGGAAAGTACAGAGAGATTCTTGATGAAAACCTGCTCCAGAGCGCTAAGCACACAGCCTGACAGAGCTTGAGAGGATCTGCAGAGAAAAATTGGAGGAACTCCCCAAATACAGGTGTGCCAAGCTTGTAGCGTCATATCCAAGAAGACTCAAAGCTGTAATCACTGCAAAAGGTGCTTCAACAAAGTTCTGAGTAAAGGGTCTGAAATCTGAACAGTTTATTTTTAATACATTTGCAAAAATGTCTAAACAGTTTTTGCTTTGTCATTATGGGGTATTGTGTGTAGATTGATGGGATTTAAAAAAAAAATGTAATTCATTTTAGAATAAGGCTGTAACAATTTCGAAAAAGGGGTCTGAATACTTTCCAAATGCACTGTTGTCCCCTGGGCCTGGATGAGAACAAGGAGGGTATGAACACATCACTCACACTGCTGTGACCTCAGTCAGGGCCTGAGCAAAGCTAACTGCAGCTACGTACACTCCCAAGCTCTCTGACCAATCAATACAAAACCATTTCTTAGCTCAACAGTATTTGTATACACTTTTCACTGAGCAAATTGCCACAGTAAAGTCAATATCATCTGAGCCCTGTCTGAACATTGCTGTACTGCAAACTAATACTTCGATCTGAATAGGAGACACGTTGAACAAGGTAATGTTTTAATTTTAAGGTTCCTCAAACCTTGAGTCATTTTTGCAGCAGCAACAGTAAAAGGCAGCCAAAACTGCATCACAATGCTGTCCAACAACTGTGCTATCCAAACATGAGCTTTTAGGAGATAAGAAACAGACAGCAACTAGAGTGAGAGCGAGGTTAGAGAGAGCGATAAAAGAAAGATATTAGGCATGCAAAATGTCAAACATTACTGGACACCACTTTGGTGTGATTTCACTGCATCATTGTCACTTCTTTTGACTCTAGGGCACCTTACGGTATGTGATGTCAGAGGACACCATGAGGCGCTCACTGTGCAGCTGGAGAGCTGGTGCAACAACAGGATATTTCCTGCAGGCATCAATGGGCGAGCTGATGAACTGATAGCAGTGGCAAACAGACTGGGACAATACATTAAAGCTATAAAACCATTAGGCCTATCTTTCACACTGGGCTAATCTTGTGAAGAGATTGGTTTTCAGATCATTGTGTGTCAACTGTCTGCTGCCAGCAGCATCTGGAAATTTCCCTGAGGACAACAGGAAGTCCCCATGGATCCAGGATCAAATCAGACCCAACATAGAGATGTTTCTTTCTATTCTACCAACCTAGCACATGCCGTTCTGAGAACCATATGTTTCTTAGAGCTTGGTGAAAGCATGTTTGTCTTATTGTAATTTTGCATACAACCTTCCCACAACTTTCTGGGAATGGTGCAGAATAGTTGCTTGGCTTTGGAACATTCTCAGCACATTTAAGGAACGTTTCCTACAGGTTTCCTCATGGTTCTACTTAAAGTAATGTTCTTTAATTGTTCAGAGAACCTTAGGAAATATGTCCATTAAAAAAACACAAGAAAAAGTTTAACGTTCAGAGAATGTTTTTTTTAAACATACAGTCCGTTCTCAGTATCAACAAAAACTGACTATCCTCCATCTTGTTAATTGTGTTCAGGTGTGTCGGCCGAGCCCACTAATTGGCCCCACCTGATCTTAATGAGTCCTTGCTTCCTTTGAAATGGGGTCTGTTTCAATAGACTAAAATGAACAGCTTTGTAGGAGTTTAAAAAAACATAGCATGCTAGCTCAATCCTGGTGGCGCAGTGAACTAATTACATGGATAGAGAACAGAAGCTCAGGCTCGAATCTCACTGACAATAAACGTGTTTGCATGATTAATGCCTAAGCAAATTAATTTCCATGTGTCCTGTCTGTGAATGGAGTTCAAAACAGTTAACCGAAGCTGAGCTAGCAGTGTTATTAAAAGTATGATTGAAACATGTTGTTATCAGAACGTTATTTAATTACCTTCAAATAAGCTATAATTTCCATTCTCAGAACGTTAATAAAGTCGCCCAGGAAAACTTAGGGAACCATTGTAAAACATTCTTAGAACCTCCCAGCAACCTAAAAATGAAGGTCCCCAGAACAGGCAAAATGTTCACTTCCATTCTTGGAATGTTTAAAAAAAGGAAACGTATGGCTTCCTTCCCAGGAACAATGGCAAACCAAAAACGTACGTTCCCACAACTTCCAAGGAACCAAATGTGCTAGCTGGGTAGTGATTGAGTTTGCCCTCCTCACTGTCCCAGCATGCCATAGTACCTTCCTTATCTGTTAAATGAGGGTTCACTTTCCATAAGGGTTTTTAACACTTAACTACAGTACAGCCTTGCACAGTACAAAAATAAGTTTACTGCAGAGTTTAAGCAAAAGCTCTCTACCAACACGCAATACTGCCAGAGGTACAGTAATGTGATAGAGGGTTATTAAGTTATCCAACCGTGAACGCTGCTGTTTGTGCAAACACAATGATGAAATAAAACAAATGCCCCACCTATCAGTAACAAAAAAGCACAAGAGACTTGCATGACAACGCATTCAATTCTATGTCCTATTACTTTACTGTAGAATGGAAATCTCTATATCATAGTAGTTCTAGATAAAATGATACGGATGGAGGGGAGGGTGAATATTTCATAAATGAACCATAACCAAGAAACATTCACTAACAACAGCAATTACATCACTTAGTGAGCAAGTGTGGACAACAAAACTAAACAGCTGTGCGCAGGGAGAGCTATACAATAGTACCCTATCACACAGGGAAACAGCCAGACAATCTATTGAGAGAGATAGTTGGAGAGAGATACTCCCTCTCCAACTAAAAAGAGCTTAACATAAAGCAGTTCAGACAGACCTGCATCCGCTCAGAGTTGTCCGTCCATAGTCTCTCCTCACTAGAGGGCTGAGGTGGATCCTGCTCCTGATGTGAAGTGGGAGTTTTCTATTGTACAGAAACTCCACACTACAGGGCAGGATGCTGTGGGCTACCCACTCTGCCGGGTCATAAGGCACTACAACTAGTGCCACCGTCCCAAGCAATGTGACTCAACTGAATACTGTACTCTCTCACTCACACACACACACACACACACACACATATGATTCCCACCTCTAAAAAAGCAGCCTGGTTTAAATAAGAGGCAATCAAATTAAATCTATAAACACTAATGTTTCTCATCCTCTTAAAAGTCCTTCTGATTCTATTGACTGCTGTGGGAATATTAGAGCCTTGAACTGCCATTCCATGAGTGGCAGGCAGACATTACCAGGAGCAGAGAGTCCACTGGCCAGAGCATCAAAAAGCTGCTAAAGTGGATGGGCAATGAGATGATCATGACGACACCTCAGTTTAAGGCAAATAGGCAGAAAGGGGGGGGGGTTGAAAAGAGCAAATTGTAATTCAAGCCAGTTAATCTGCTCGACGCACCAGAAAAACAGCTGAGGTGAGAAAAATACATCATACAAACAAACTCTGAAAAAGGTAAATCTGTAACACTAAACCTGCAATGTAAACAGTTCAATGGATCTGCCTTGGCCCATTACTCACAAACAATTCAGTTCAGTAAAATAGTTCTTTGAAATTACATTTCTGGCTAAGGTGGTTACTACACAATCCATTATCTGCATCTCTGACCAACAGCCGTGCCATCCCAGTTAGAGTACCCCTTCAATTAGAGGGTCAAATGTAGGTAATTGTGAAACACAATCAAGCCAACATAGGCCAACTGAGGAAGGCCTAGTCCATGTTATTACTAGACTTGGGCGATATACCATTTACCCAGGTAATTATTATTTTTGGGATAAACACGCACAAACCAAAAAAAAAAAAAAAAACACAGTAGCCTCCCCTTTCAATATACAGTGTACATATCAAATTCAAAACATGATTATGTCTGTTGGCAACTGTCACACTCCTCAAGATGATCAATGTGAGGTTTCCAGAGTTGATATACAAACAGAATCTAATGTAACTACATAGTTCAGCCCTCCAGTTTGTTATTTATGGTGAATATGATGCTTTACAATTGATATCTATAAAAACTATTTGCAGTAATTAGACCCAAGTTACAAATGTATTTGATATTGGTCACCAATATTTACATATTTCCAAACATACATAATTGTGGAGATAGATGGATGTAAATTCCTAGACACAATATGATAGCACAGACATTATCCCAAAATGTCAGTTTGTCACAAGACCAATATAACAATTTCAAAGATTGAACTGAGTTACAGTTCATAGAAGGAACAGTCAATTAAAATAAATTAGGCCCTAATTTATGGGTTTCACATGACTGGGAATACAGATATGCATCTGTTTTTCACAGATACCTTAAAAAAAGGTAGGGGTGTGGATCAGAAAACCAGTCAGTATCTGGTGTTACCACCATTTACCTCATGCAGCGCGACACATCTCCTTTGCATAGGGTTGATCAGGCAGTTAATTGTGGCATGTGGAATGTTGTCACACTCCTCTTCAATTTCTGTGGATATTAGCGGGAACTGGAACACACGGTTATACACATTGATCCAGAGCATCCCAAACATGTTCAATGGGTCACGTGTCTGGTGAGTATGCAGGCCATGGAAGAACTGGGACTTTTTCAGCTTCCAGGAATTGTGTACAGATCCTTGTGACACAGGGCCGTGCATTATCGTGCTGAAACATGAGGTGATGGCAGCGAATGAATGGCACGACAATGGGCCTCAGGATTTCTTCATGGTATCTGTGCGCATTCAAATTGCCATTGATAAAATGCAATTGTGTTAGTATGGGCTCCGGACAACGATAACCCCACCGCCATGGGGCACTTTGTTCACACGTTGACATCAGCAAATTGCACGCCCACACAACGCCATACACGCAGTCTGGTACAATTGAAACCAGAATTAAAGAGCACACTAGTCCAGCATGCCAGTGGCCATCAAAGTTGAGCATTTGCCCACTGAAGCCAGTTACGACGCCAAACTGCAGTCAGGTCAAGACCCTGGTGAGGACGATCAGCACACAAATGAGTTTCCCTGAGATAGTGACAGTTTGTGCAAAAATTCTTTGGTTGTGCAAACCCACAGTTTATTCAGCTGTCCAGGTACTGGTCTCAGACGATGCCGCCGGTGAAGAAGCCGGATGTGGAGTTCCTGGGCTAGCGTGGCTACACGTGGTCTGCGTTTGTGAGGCCGGTTGGACGTTCTGTCAAATTCTCAAAAACGACGTTGAATACGGCTTATGGTAATTAACATTCAATTATCTGGCAACAGCGCTGAGACATCTGTGGCATTGTCTATTGTGACAACGCTGCACATTTTAGAGTGGTATTTTATTGTCCCCCAGCACAAGGTGCACCTGTGTAATGATCATGTTTAAACAGCTTCTTGATATGCCACACCTGTCAGGTGGATGGATTATCTTGGGAAAGGAGAAATTCTCTCTAGCAGGGATGTACAGTAAACAAATTTGTGCACAAAATGAAAAACACGCTTTTGAGCATACGGAAAATTTCTGGGACCTTTTCGGCTCATGAAACCAAGACTTTACATGTTGTGCTAATATTTTATTAAGTATAATAGGGTTCCCTTTTGTTTTTTGCATCTCCAACAGAGATATTACTTGTATGGGTGCATTACATGCATTCTGGCAGGAGTGTAGTAATTTAATTTATATATTGCAATAATTTATATGTTTAAGTTTGTAGTAGCAAACATTTTTCATATATCAGTGACCAATAGTTCTCACCAATTTCTTGAGATTTGTTTCCCCATTTTTTGCTTTGTGTCGGACCCCAGTAAAACTAGCTGTCACCATTGGCGTCGGCTAATGAGGATCCCAATCAATCAAATTTCCACTGAAATCTATTTTTCATGCTTGAATATTTTGTTGTTGAAATTAGCATTATTTCAGTATTTTTTCCCCAATTCACTTTGAATCCTGATATAGCACCATAACAGTGCATTTGGAAAGTATTCAGACCCCTTGACCTTTTCCACATTTTGTTACATTACAGCCTTATTCTAAAATTGATTCAATTGTTTTTTCCCCCATCAACACACACACCATAATGACAAAGCAAAAACAAGTTTAGACATTATTGCAAATGTATTAAAAATAAACTGAAATATTCCAGTTACATAAGTATTTCAGACCCTTCACTCAGTACTTTGTTGAAGCACCTTTGGCAGCGATTACAGCATCAAGTCTTCTTGGCTATGACGCTACAAGCTTGGCACACCTGTACTCAGTGGTGGAAAAAGTATACAATTGTCATACTTGACTAAAAGTAAAGATACCTTAATAGAAAATGACAAGTAAAAATGAAAGTCACCCAGTAAAATACTACTTGAGCAGAGGTCTAAGTATTTGGTTTTAAATATTCTTAAGTATCAAAAGTAAAAGAGTAAATCATTTCAAATTCCTTACATAAATTAAACCAGACGGCACCATTTCTTGTTTTTTAGCCAGGGGAACACTCCAACACTCAGATATAATTTACCAACGTAGCATGTGTGTTTAGTGAGTCTGCCAGATCAGAGGCAGTAGGGATGGTCTCTTGATAAGTGCATGAATTGGGCCAATTTCCTGTCCTGCTAATAATTCAAAATGTAACGAGTACTTTGGGTGTCAGGGAAAATGTATGGAGTGAAAATAACATTATTTTCTTTAGGAATATAGTTAAATAAAAGTTGTCAAAAATATAAAAGTACAGATAAATACAAATACTTAAAAATATTAAAGTAGTTTAATTACTTTACACCACTGCCTGTATTTGGAGAGTTTCTCCCATTCTTTTCTGCAGACCCTCTCAAGTTCTGTCAGGTTGGATGGGTAGCGTCGCTGCACAGCTATTTTCAGGTCTCTCCAGAGATGTTCGATTGGGTTCAAGTCCAGGCTCTGGCTGGGCCACTCAGACATTCTGAGACTTGTCCCAAAGCCACTCCTGCGTTGTCCTGGCTGTGTGCGTAGAGTCATTGTCCTGTTGGAAGGTGAACCTTCGCCCCAGTCGGAGGTCAAGAGTGCTCTGGAGCAGGTTGTCATCAAGGATCTCTCTGTATTTTGCCCCGTTCATCTTTTCCTCGAACCTGACTAGTTTCAGTCCCTGCCGCTGAAAAACATCCCCACAGCACGATGCTGCCACCACCATGCTTCATCGTAGGGATGGTGCCAGTTTTTCTTCAGACATGACGCTTGGCATTCAGGCCAAAGAGTTCAATCTTGGTTTCATCAGACCAAAGAAATTTGGTTTCTCATGGTCTGAGTCCTTTAGGTGCCTTTTGGCAAACTCCAAGCGGGCTGTCATGTGCCTTTTACTGAGGGGTGGCTTCCATCTGGCCACTCTACCACAAAGGCCTGATTGGTGGAGTGCTGCAGAGATGGTTGTCCTGCCAGAAGGACAACCATCTCCACAGAGGAACTCTGGAGCTCTGTCATCGGATTCTTGGTCACTTCACTCACCAAGTCCCTTCTCCCCCAATTGCTCAGTTAGGCCCGGGGCCAGCTCTATGAAGAGTCTTGGTGGTTGCAAACTTCTTCCATTTAAGAATGATGGAGGCCACTGTTCTTGGGGACATTCAATAATGCAGAAAGGGTCTGAATACTTGTGTAAATAAGGGGCCCGTTTTTGATTTTTATAAAATGTGTATTTTTATAAAAGTTTGTATCAATCTATATCAAGACTAGCTCCAACGTTTATGCTTCCTTTATTTAGCGTGTACTCCCTTTAGTCACAGCGACATTTATCTCGCCACCGAGTATACCATAACCACCGCACTACAACATTTAAAAAAAAGGTAATTTTAGGTTTGGTAAACCCAACTAATTTGTGACCCCTCATCCCTTTCGTCCATTCTATAAATCTATTTTAGAATAAGACTAAATAAAATGTCCCACGAGATTAACCCCCCCAAAGATTTGATTTTGGCCTGATTTTTCATTTGTTAATTTTTAGACTCCATTGTCTTTAATTCTCGCAAGGATTATCCAACCCCAAAAATCGGCTCCACTTCCTCCGGTGTAAAATTATCCGGGTATTGTTACTGGTCTTATGTTTAAAGACAAATAGTAATCGTATCGCTTTCGATGCTGCCCGTTACCTTGCTAATTGCAACACGTTTCCCGGGCGTAGCCTATTTCTCATCATAAGGAATCAGGGATATTTGATCCCAGGCATCTATTAGAAAGTTGTGAGATGTGACCTCCTCCTACGTCTCCCTTCACATAGAAACTCATCTCTATGAACCACTATCGATCGAACCAAGGCCATGCACCGCTATATGAGTTTTCTGCCCCGCTGCTTACAAGAGTGTTCGCTGCTTGTTCTTTTGTCAAAAATGCATGGCAGCATTCCCTCCGAAAGCAGTAGTCTTCATTACCATTCTACACTCATCCTTCCAATGACCAACGGTCCCACATCTAAAACAGGGATCTGTCGCCATACTCTTTGATGATTTTTCGTTACCCCCCCCCCGTCTCACTGTTAGTTACTTTCACTGTGGCCCTGTTTCCCCCTCGCACGACCGCGAATCGAGCTGCGTTAGATTCCACTCTCAAACCATCCTGCTCTATTTCACCCACAACCCCCACAATTGCCGTTTTGATAACAGGTTCAGACCTGCAGTCAAAACAGATGTACAAATTCTATCAATGTACTCACGTACCCAGTCTTCTTGCAGCGGAGTACATCTCATAATTTTGGGTTTATCGGTTTTTCTTTTTTGTTGATAGAATGCCGACATCAAAACGCTGGTGTATTGAGCGTTGATTATTATTTCATGTCATTGTTCCAAGTCACACCTGCAACTCTGTATTCTCTATTAGATTGGAATTTTCCGTCAGCAGGGAAATGCTGACCAATTAGCTCATTTTTTCCCATATTCGAGACGATTTGGTAGAATGCTTGTGCGGCCCTATAGCTTTTAGTAAACTGTTCTTCCTCTAGCCCCTCTTTACTCCGAAGCCTCTCCCGACAGTGTCCAGAGTATTTAGATATCCTCACTCCCTAATACACGCCTTCTATTAACTATTTTCTAAGGTAGCGATACCCACTTCCCCCGAGTAGTTATGGTACAGTATGTGCCTATTAAATTGGTCACGGCACTAGATACCTTGTATTAGAACCAATACTATAGCGTCTGCAAATGTATTACTGGAGAATAAGGGTGACCTAATGTCTTATTCCAGTGTTGCGCCTCAAATATCACTGTTGTTGATAACACACATTACCAAAATTATTCACAGTTGTCTTCCTATTTCCACAATCTGTCACGGTTCCCTGCCCCAGCAGGGCATGAACCAACCCCTCTCCTTATTGCTACTGCTAATATACACAAATCATGATCACACATTTGAATATCTTCTTGCTTTAAAAAAAAAACATGAATGTGGCTTCCCTCCAGAACTAATAGGCAACCTTCTTATCACCATCCACATTCCCCCCGGTTGTCCTTCTCCATGGACTACTTATTTACAAACCTACCATACTAGTACACAAGCATAACAATCCACACACACACACACACACACACACACACACACACACAAAGGCCTTACGGCAACCGCGGCTGGGCTTTCACCGCCTCTTTACGGGTCTAGTAGGGAACCAACCCCCTAGGACGTACCATCTGCAGGTACCAGCCTGCTCGGGCTTACCTTCCGGGACTTACCATATACCATAAAACTACGATAGGTCGTAGTACAATGGGACTACAGAATAAGCTCAGGCTTTCTAGGTCCGTATCCTATAATTGGTTCAGTCTACGATGCTCATCTCCCCAAAATGTCAGAATTAGTGATAAACACGGTAGGCACAGTTCCGACACCTATTTGGTGCCGGCTCCTGTTTCACTGATTCGGAATCCCTAGTTGGACTGTAAATCGCGGTGAACCCTGCTCGCAGCGCCAACTGTTAGGTTCTAAATAAATAGTAAAAACTCACGGACGATCAGTAAAGCTCAAACCAAGTTTATTCACCCAAATGGTCAGACAGATGAACATACCAAGACATCTTCACACAAGCACTAGTATTTAAACCTTCCTCCTCCGCGCAGTCTCCTCCTTACACATCTGAACATCCAAAACACTGCTAGACAAAACTTTCGTGATATCTGTTCTTCCTCACTTCATCTGACCTGACTTCTGCCCCAAATATCTACACTTAAAGCACATCTTGATTGTCTCCTTTCAAATCCATTTTGGTGGATGGAGTAGAGACAAAATGATGCACATTGTGTCACAGTTCAAATACTTATTAAACGTGACTATATGTATATTATTTTATACTTTAAAAAAACATTTATTTTAAAAAATACGTTTACTTTATTTATTAATTTGATTCAGTATGTGTAATCTCCGAAAGTAGAGAGGTCTGGGTCGGTGCATGTTCCGCTCCCATACCCAACCACTACAGAGTAAGTTCAGGTCTGTGTCCATGCTATGTGCAGTCAACTAGTTCTCTAGTTATTGATCTTATCCATCTTTTTTAAAACTGCACTGTTGGTTAGGGGCTCGTAAGTAAGCATTTCACTGTAAGGTTACTGTAATACCTGTTGTATTTGGCGCATGTGACTAATATATTTTGATTTGATTAGTATTTGTGAAGTAAATATAATTACCATTATTAAGGAGGCTTGTCTCGGGCTGGTTCTACCTTCTGAGATGTAGATGAGACATTTCTAAAGTATACATTAATAACTTGTCCTGGCCAGGGTAATAGGCCTACCTAGTGTTTTTTTAAGCCAAAGGAAAGAATAGGTTATCCCTCTCAGAGTCAAGAAGAGAACAAAAAGCACTTGCCATCACTGTGTTAACTGAGAATAGAATGAATTTGATAATTTAGGCATCATTATAGTATATTAAAGAGAATGTCATTCAACTGTCCATATAATTCTCCAATGAAATGAATGCAAACCTATACAGTAGCGTGGGTAAAATCACTGGGGAAGCCCTTCCAAAAAAGCTATATTACAACGTATGTGTTGTGATAGTTGTGTTGTTTGCTCTATACCCTGTTACTTCATTATGCCTTCACAATGTGATATATAGGCCCGAGGCCGAGAAAACACGAAGACAGTGGCAGAATAAATTCAACTAAACATTTATTTCATCACAAAACCGGAGAGCAACATCTGTCCGGTGAAGTCCACAAAACATATTGCATGTAACAAACAGTTACATTACCTACAGAATGGTCAAGCAAGGTAATGTTTCCAACGTTTTTGGACTACTAAAAAACTTGATTTAGAACCACGGAGTTACCGCAAATTTCAAAGAAAACCGGAGCTGCCTCCACTATTCCAGCACCATTTTAATTTAAACATTATCTAACTCACCTATGCTTATTCCAATAGTGACAACTAAAACATACTAAAAACAACCTGAACGGTCTACGACTGTCATACAGTACACACTTAGTTTTTGTTGTCCTAGGCTACTTGGCTAAAATGCTTGCTCGCTAGCCTAACTTCATGGGCAACGATGCACCAGGCCAGCTAGTCAACATTAGCATACTACATCAAGCTACATGTTGAACTACCATCCTCTCGTGGTTGGATCAGAATCGCTATTTTAATAATTGGTGAGTACGGAGAATAAAGTAAAACCACAAGTCCAAATCCCCATCTATGGCTAATTTAGGAAAGGTCCTATTTTAGCAAGCTGGTCACCGGAGGACGACACAATTATATTTTTTCCCCGTCACAATTATACACTGCTCAAAAAAATAAAGGGAACACTAAAATAACACATCCTAGATCTGAATGAATGAAATATTCTTATTAAATATTTTTTTCTTTACATAGTTGAATGTGCTGACAACACAATCACACAAAAATTATCAATGGAAATCAAATTTATCAACCCATGGAGGTCTGGATTTGGAGTCACACTCAAATTTAAAGTGGAAAACCATACTACAGGCTGATCCAACTTATGTAATGTCCTTAAAACAAGTCAAAATGAGGCTCAGTAGTGTGTGTGGCCTCCACGTGCCTGTATGACCTCCCTACAACGCCTGGGCATGCTCCTGATGAGGTGGCGGATGGTCTCCTGAGGGATCTCCTCCCAGACCTGGACTAAAGGATCCGCCAACTCCTGGACAGTCTGTGGTGCAACGGGGCGTTGGTGGATGGAGCGAGACATGATCTCCCAGATGTGCTCAATTGAATTCAGGTCTGGGGAATGGGCGGACCAGTCCATAGCATCAATGCATTCCTCTTGCAGGAACTGCTGACACACTCCAGCCACATGAGGTCTAGCATCGTCTTGCATTAGGAGGAACCCAGGGCCAACCGCACCAGCATATGGTCTCACAAGGGGTCTGAGGATCTCATCTCGGTACCTAATGGCAGTCAGGCTACCTCTGGCGAGCACATGGAGGGCTGTGCGGCCCTCCAAAGAAATGCCACCCCACGACTGACCCACCGCCAAACCGGTCATGCTGGAGGATGTTGCAGACAGCAGAACGTTCTCCACGGCGTCTCCAGACTCTGCCACGTCTGTCACGTGCTCAGTGTGAACCTGCTTTCATCTGTGAAGAGCACAGGGCGCCAGTGGCGAATTTGCCAATCTTGGTGTTCTCTGGCAAATGCCAAACGTCCTGCACGGTGTTGGGCTGTAAGCACAACCCCCACCTGTGGACGTCGGGCCCTCATACCACCCTCATGGAGTCTGTTTCTGACCGTTTGAGCAGACACATGCACATTTGTGGCTTGATGGAGGTCATTTTGCAGGGCTCTGGCAGTGCTCCTCCTGCTACTCCTTGCACAAAGGCGGAGGTAGCGGTCCTGCTGCCCTCCTACGGCCTCCTCCACGTCTCCAGATGTACTGGCCTGTCTCCTGGTAGCGCCTCCATGCTCTGGACACTACGCTGACAGACACAGCAAACCTTTTGCCACAGCTCGCATTGATGTGCCATCCTGGATGAGCTGCACTACCTGAGCCACTTGTGTGGGTTGTAGACTCCATCTCATGCTACCACTAGAGTGAAAGCACCGCCAGCATTCAAAAGTGACCAAAACATCAGCCAGGAAGCATAGGAACTGAGAAGTGGTCTGTGGTCACCACCTGCAGAACCATTCCTTTATTGGGGGTGTCTTGCTAATTGCCTATAATTTCCACCTGTTGTCTATTCCATTTGCACAACAGCATGTGAAATTTATTGTCAATCAGTGTTGCTTCTTAAGTGGACAGTTTGATTTCACAGAAGTGTGATTGACTTGGAGTTACATTGTGTTGTTTAAGTGTTCCCTTTAGTTTTTTGAGCAGTGTATATATTATTACGTCAACGATGTTTGGCTTCTGATGTGATTGGTCTGAAGCCAAATCCTAACTGGCTTCCCTTGACACGTTTTCGGTGCGCCAGGACCATTTACAGCTGAGCGCACTCAGTTTAGCTCAACAGTGATTGGCTATTATACATTTTACAAAATGATCAAGGGAGGTCAAAGGCCTCTTAACTTTTTTCCACATTGTTGTGTTAAAGCCTGCATTTAAAATGTCGATTTTTGTTGTCACTGGCCTACACACAATACCCCATAAAGTCAAAGTAGAATTGTTTAGATATTTTTACTAATTTATTTAAAAAATAACATTTCTAAGTCAATAAGTATTCAACCACCTTCTTAAAGCAAGCCTAAATAAGTTCATTAGTAAAAATGTGCTTAACAAGTCACAGAATTTGCATGGACTCACTGTGTGTAATAGTGTTCAACATGATTTTTGAATGACGACCTAATCTCTGTGTCCCACATATACAAGGATCTGTAAGGTCCCTCAGTCATGTAGTGCATTTCAAACACAGATTCAACCACAAAGACCAGGGAGGTTTTTCCCAATGCCTCGCAAAGAAGGGCACCGATTGGTAGATGGGTAAAAAAAATTAAACAAAAAAAAGACTGACTATCCCTTACAGGCATCCTTCCTAACTCAGTTGCCGGAGAGGAAGGAAACCGCTCAGTGATTTCACCAAGAGGCCAATGGTGACTTTAAAAAACAGTTAGAGTTTAATGGCTGTGATAGGAGAAAACTGAGGATGGATCAGCAACATTGTAGTTACTCCACAATGCTAGACTAATTGACAGAAATTAAAAACATTTATAAAATACAAACATTCCAAAACCTGTTTCCTTTTTGCAACAAGGCAAAATTAATACTGCAAAAAAAGTGGCAACGCAATTAATATTCTGTCCTTAATACAAAGTGTTATGTTTGGGGTAAATCCAATACAACACATTACTGAGTATCACTCTCCATATTTTCAAGCATAGTGGTGGCTGCATCATGTTATGGGTATGCTTGTAATCATTAAGGACTGGAGAGTTTTTCAGGATAAAAAGAAACAGAAGGCAGCAGGCACAGGCAAAATCCTAGAGGAAAACCTGGTTCAGTCTGCTTTCCACCAGACACAGAGAGGTTGTCACCTTTCAGCAGGACAATAACCTAAAACACAAGGCCAAATATACACTGGAGTTGCTTACCAAGATGACATTGAAGTTTCCTGAGTGGCCAAGTTAAATTTTCAAGACAATTTAAGTCAGAACATGAAAATGGTTGTCTAGCAATGATCAACAACCAATTTGGCAGAGCTTGAAGAATTTTAAAAAGACTGGGCAAATATTGTACAACCCAGGCGTGCGAAGCTCTTAGCCGTAAATCGTTGCCAAAATACACTGCTCAAAAAAATAAAGGGAACACTTAAACAACACAATGTAACTCCAAGTCAATCACACTTCTGTGAAATCAAACTGTCCACTTAGGAAGCAACACTGATTGACAATAAATTTCACATGCTGTTGTGCAAATGGAATAGACAAAAAGTGGAAATTATAGGCAATTAGCAAGACACCCCCCAAAACAGGAGTGATTCTGCAGGTGGTGACCACAGACCACTTCTCAGTTCCTATGCTTCCTGGCTGATGTTTTGGTCACTTTTGAATGCTGGCGGTGCTCTCACTCTAGTGGTAGCATGAGACGGAGTCTACAACCCACACAAGTGGCTCAGGTAGTGCAGTTCATCCAGGATGGCACATCAATGCGAACTGTGGAAAAAAGGTTTTCTGTGTCTGTCAGCGTAGTGACCAGAGCATGGAGGCGCTACCAGGAGACAGGCCAGTACATCAGGAGACGTGGAGGAGGCCGTAGGAGGGCAACAACCCAGCAGCAGGACCGGTACCTCCGCCTTAGTGCAAGGAGGTGCACTGCCCGAGCCCTGCAAAATGACCTCCAGCAGGCCACAAATGTGCATGTGTCAGCATATGGTCTCACAAGGGGTCTGAGGATCTCATCTCGGTACCTAATGGCAGTCAGGCGACCTCTGGCGAGCACATGGAGGGCTGTGCGGCCCCACAAAGAAATGCCACCCTACACCATGACTGACCCATCGCCAAACCGGTCATGCTGGAGGATGTTGCAGGCAGCAGAACGTTCTCCACGGCGTCTCCAGACTCTGTCACGTCTGTCACATGTGCTCATGTGCTCAGTGTGAACCTGCTTTCATCTGTGAAGAGCACAGGGCGCCAGTGGCGAATTTGCCAATCTTGGTGTTCTCTGGCAAATGCCAAACGTCCTGCACGGTGTTGGGCTGTAAGCACAACCCCCAACTGTGGACGTCAGGCCCTCATACCACCCTCATGGAGTCTGTTTCTGACCGTTTGAGCAGACACATGCACATTTGTGGCCTGCTGGAGGTCATTTTGCAGGGCTCTGGCAGTGCACCTCCTTGCACTAAGGCGGAGGTAGCGGTCCTGCTGCTGGGTTGTTGCCCTCCTACGGCCTCCTCCACGTCTCCTGATGTACTGGCCTGTCTCCTGGTAGCGCCTGCATGCTCTGGACACTACGCTGACAGACACAGCAAACCTTTTTGCCACAGTTCGCATTGATGTGCCATCCTGGATGAACTGCACTACCTGAGCCACTTGTATGGGTTGTAGACTCCGTCTCATGCTACCACTAGAGTGAGAGCACCGCCAGCATTCAAGTGTGACCAAAACATCAGCCAGGAAGCATAGGAACTGAGAAGTGGTCTGTGGTCACCACCTGCAGAATCACTCCTGTTTTGGGGGGTGTCTTGCTAATTGCCTATGATTTCCACCTTTTGTCTATTCCATTTGCACAACAGCATGTGAAATTTATTGTCAATCAGTGTTGCTTCCTAAGTGGACAATTTGATTTCACAGAAGTGTGATTGACTTGGAGTTACATTGTGTTATTTAAGTGTTCCCTTTATTTTTTTGAGCAGTGTATGATTTTAACATGTATTGACTCAGGGGTGTGAATACTTATGTAAATTCTATATTTCTGTATTTCATTTTCAATAAATTTGCTAACATTTCTATTTGACATGAAGGGTATTGTATATAAATAAGTGAGGAAAAATCTATTTAATCCATTTTGAATTCAGACTAAGTCAAGGGGTATGAGTACTTTCATAAGGCACTATAAAATGTCCCTGTTATCATGCCTTAATTCGGGCTAAATTAAATATAAAAATATATTTTTAAAAGGAGAGAGAGCAACAGAAATAAAAGTACTGTGGGTACAATTTCAGCGTTTTAGGCTGTATGACATTTGAGCTCTTTTCCCCCACATATGGGCCATTTAAAAATGTTCCCACCCACTCAAGCCTTTATAGCAAATCGGCTGAGGAGCATTCAAAAATAATCGTCCGGATCATAGAAATCATGTTGTCCTGTTTCCTGGTCAGTTTGTTACTTAAACAAAAAGATAATGGCTATAAGGCTATAGCTAATGGGTTGTCATTTAGGCTACATAGCCAGCAGACATTAGTGTTATGCATTTACATAATCACAGCACCACACAGGTGATCTGTCTTTTCAATAAGTGTGTAAATGAAGGGATTAACACATACAGTGCATTTGGAAAGTATTCAGACCTCTTGACTTTTTCCACATTTTAGAATACGGCTGTAATGTATTAAATAAATGTTCCTCATCAATCAACAAACAATACCCCATGATGAAAAAGTGAAGAGGTTTTTAGAAAGATTTTCAAATGTACTAAAAAATAAAAATACCTCCACATAAGTATTCAGACCATTTGCTATGAGACTCAAATGGAGCTCAAGTGGATCCTGTTTCCATTGATCATCCTTGAGATGTTTCTACAACTTGATTTGAGTCCACCTGTGGTAAATTCAAATGATTTGACATGATTTGGAAAAGGCACACACCTGTCTATATAAGGTCCCACAGTTGACAGTGCATGTCAGAGAAAAAAACCAAGCCAAGAGTTCCGAGACAGGATTGTGTCGAGGCACAGATCGGGTGAAGAATACCAAAATATTTCTGTAGCATTGCCGGTCCCCAAGAACACAATTAGTCTTAAACGGAAGAAGTTTAGAACCTCAAAGACTCTTTCTAGAGCTGGCCAACCGGCCAAACTGAGCAATCAGGGGAGAAGGGCCTGAGTAAACAGTCTGAATACTTATGTAAATGTCATATTTCCGTTTTTTTTAAATTACAGAAATTAGCAAACATTTCTAAAACCTGTTTTTGCTGTCATTATGGGGTATTGTGTGTAGATTGATGAAAAAAACAATTTAATACATTTTAGAACAAGGCTGTAAAGAAAATGTGGAAAAAGTCAAGGTCTGAATACTTTCCGAAGGCACTGTAATTCTGTCACTATCAATTGATTAAGCTATTGACTTGTACAATGGAAGATGTTTAAACCCAGACAGCTTTTAGGGAAACACTTGTGACCTTCTCTCACTGGGTTAAGCCACGGAAGAAGAGTAGCCAGCACTTAAAGCTTACATTTTTCTGCATCGGTAGGCCTACTTTGTCTGGGGTAGAAAGGTAGGCCTAACTTTTGAAAGTACCGTACCATGCTCAGATTCCTTATGGCGCCTCAGATTTAATTATTTGCAAAATAGTGACAGTTTCTTTGCAAACAAGACACACTCATTTGGCATTGGAGAAATATGATGAGATGAACACACAGGCCTCTCCGTCCATTTTTTAGCCTGTAATTTTGGTAATTTGTGTGGTATTAAAAAAAGATTCTGCTAATATCTAAAATGGCAAAGCCTCCCGAGTGGCACAGTGGTCTAAGGCACTGCATCGCAGTGCTAGCTGTGCCACTAGAGATTCTGGGTTCAAGTCCAGGTTCTGTCACAGCCGGCCGCAACCAGGAGACCCATGGGGCGGCGCACAATTGGCCCAGCGTCATCCGGGTTAGGGGAGGGTTTGGCCGGCAGGGATGTCCGCGCACTAGCGACTCCTGTGGCGGGCCGGGAGCAGTGCACGCTGACACGGTCGCCAGGTGTACGGTGTGTCCTCCGACACATTGGTGCAGCTGGCTTCCGGGTTAAGTGGGCATTGTGTCAAGAAGCAGTCTGGCTTGGTTGGGTTGTGTTTCGGAGGATGCACGGCTCTCGACCTGCGCCTCTCGAGTCCGTATGGGAGTTGCAGCGATGAGACAATTGGATACCATGAAAATGGGGTGAATAAAAATAAATTATTAATTTTAACAAAAGATTACGTAGAATTGCATGACATTTTCATACCTGCAAATACGATGATAAATTAATGCGATGCTTGAAACTATAAAGGAGATCTTTTCACCCCTACTTGTCTGTAAACCCACAACCTTCTGACCCGCACTCCCGGTAACACCTATACCCCGGTATGGTACAGAAACAGTATGACCATACTGCCAAACCCTAGTTATTACAGCAGTATCCTGATTGAGTCACAAATTTTCAGTTAGGGTGGGTGGTAATCATAGCTGGTTTTGCGATCAAAGCTGCTGCTAGCACATGAGGAACACGCTGTAGTTGTCCCGAATCTGATTCACCCATGAGATGAAGTAGAACAAGGAACAGACAGTGATGTTCAAGCATGTTCATACAAAGCAGCCAACGATTCTGAGGTTATCGAGATTCTCAATACATTTAATATGTAAGGTACTGACATACAGTTGGACTTATTTTCTTCCTAGAAAGACCTTTGGGATACAGTTTGTTCTTCCTAATAATTAACATTGTTTTACATGACAGTGATACCATGGAAAAGGTTGCTAAGGGTCAGCCCATGGGTAACAACCATGCAGAAACATTTCTGGAGGGAGATATAGGGGGCAGATCAAAGACATACTGCACCCAAAGAATAAACTCTCATCACCTGACTCCATACAGTATGATGTATCTGACATTGCCTACTGTATTAAATACAAAGACAAATAAAGAGACAAGGATTCCTGCACAGTAAAACCTTCAGTTAGATCCAGATTCATTACCTGCTTCAGTGAGCAGATGACACCAGGGAAAGAGTCCTGCCATGGCACAGAAATTAACCATAAATCAAGTGTGAACTCAAATTGACTCAACCGCCATCGTCACCTTGACAACTGTCTGTCAGTCAGTCAGTCACTCACTCAAGGAAAAAGGACCGTCTAAAGGATGGCTGGCAATTACCATAAATAAAACAATGAACCTGCTAGAGTTCCTGTGCTTGAATGCACCGACAGGAATCCCCGTGTTGTTTAACAAGCTGTCTCACCCTGTCACTGTTTGTTTGTGTTGGCAGAGTTGTTTCCTTTTCCTGGAAAAGCCTACGGTTGGGAAAAGAGGGATGAATATTCTATCATCAGCTTATTCTCCAAGTACCCAGAGCTTGCGGAATACGAATGAGCTTTTACATAACTCTCATACCTCATATTCTCATGGACGAGATACGCTACAATCGCGGAGGTGAAGTCAAACAGAGGATGTCCTTGCTGCAAGAAATACATTCAACGAAATGAATAAAGGAGAAGGTTGAGGAATCTAGAAGGACAGCGTTTGGTTATATAGCTAAAATTCAGATAAATTGCCTCAGCATTTGATTATATATATTTTTTAAAGTCTTCCTTCAAATAGCCCCTCTTAAAAAGCCCCTCTCAATCCACTTTCCTAAAGCTTCTCCAGTCCATTGGACTATTAACCAGCCAGTGACATCCCGCTGACATGAAAGCAGGGCACACCATCAGACCAGGACACACCACTTTCACCCTCTCCACAGGCTACTGACGGGGTCTGTAGGCCCCCTAATTGAAATGAAAGAGATTTTGAAGCCAACACCAGAAGACCACTGGGGTGGTTTCTGTCGTCGCTCACTTGTCACAGGTCAGAGGAAAGCCCTGCAATAATCCTCCGTATAATTGAAAACTGCCGTAATAAAACAACGGAGCTCTGATAACAGAAGGCTGTGAAATATCCATGAGCAGCGTCACACAGCTAGTGACGAAGTGTAAATCTAGCCCTAATAGCTCCTATTATGTTTACAATATTTAGTCATGCAATTGGATTTAAAGCCATAAGACTGCATCTCTCTGCTAATAGGTTCTATTGCAAAAGGCAAAATACTAATTTTTGTGTGTCAGGTTTTTTCAGTACCAGTTTGTTTAGGCCTGAGCAGTTCTGGAAGTCCACAGACCACAGGCTACTGAGGAACCTCCCTCTGTCTATAGAGACAGGGGGAAGACAGGGGGTACTTAAAAGGAAAATCCCACCCCAAATCTATTAGTCCGTTGTTGACATAGTCCCAAATTGTGTTGCTTGTCAGTAGGGTTGTACATTTTCGGGAAAATTCAGAGGTGGAAACTTTCCGTGGGAATAGATGGGGATTAACAGAAATATGCAAATTAATAACATTTACATGTTTTTTTGCATTGGACATATTTACCATATATGGAGACAGAAACAAACATTTTACCTCATCATAAGTAGACATAATTGCAAATGATTAAATCCTTTCAATAGAAAAAAAAAACGATTTCGTTACGAATTGAACTTTAATTAAATGAGTTGACGCTTCACATGGGATGATTTCATTGAACAACAAAAGGGAATATTGAATGATCCCCAAAGATCCATTGCATCTTCCAAAAATGTTTTAAACATACATCTGTAAAATGATAGTCTAGAAACTTAAACTTTGATTGTCTTCCTCTCAGGCTTCCCATTTCTTCTCCCTGGACCTCCTCAATGTCCACCTCTTGAACATCAGACTCTGAGGCCTCATCTTCACATTCACTTTCCAACCTTGTTGAGGATGGCTTCTTGTCAGGCTCAAAAAGCCTCAAATTTGCCCGGATGGCCACCAATTTTTAAACCCTTGTATTGGTCAGCCTGTTGCGTGCTTTGGTGTGTGTGTTCCCAACAAGGACCAGTTGTGCTCTGAGGCAGCTGATGTTGGTGGGATTTGGAGGATGATGGAGGAAACAGGGGAAAGAGCCTCAGATCCACAAAGTCCCTTCCACCAGGTGGCTGATGAGATATGTTGGCACGACTGCCATATTGCATCTCCATCCCAAAGCCCTTGCTTGGAAGTGTACGTCGCCAGACTGCCAAGAACCTTGCCCTCATCCAAGCCAAGGTGGCGAGACACGGTAGTGATGACACCATAGGCCTTGTTGATCTCTGCACCAGACAGGATGCTCTTGCCAGCATACTTGGGGTCCAACATGTACGCTGCGGCGTGTATGGGCTTCAGGCAGAAGTCTTCACGCTTTTTTGATGTATTTCAGAACTGCAGTTTCCTCTGCTTGGAGCAACAGGGAAGTGGGCAGGGCAGTTCGGATTTCTTCTCTTACATCTGCATGCAGAGTCTGAACATCAGACAGGATAGCATTGTCTCTCTCAATCTGTGCAATTGCTACTGCTATAGGTTTCAGGAGTTACAGGCTGCTTACCACTCTCTCCCAAAATACATCATCCAGGAGGATCCTCTTGATGGGGCTGTCCATATTGGCAGAGTGTGATATGGCCATTTCTTGGAGACTCCTTCCCCTCCAGGAGACTGCCAAAAATGATGACAACACCACCCCAATGGGTGTTGCTAGGCAGCTTCAATGTGGTGCTCTTATTCTTCTCACTTTGCTTGGTGAGGTAGATTGCTGATATAACTTGATGACCCTTCACATACCTAACCATTTCCTTGGCTCCCTTGTAGAGCGTATTCATTGTTTTCAGTGCCATGATGTCCTTGAGGAGCAGATTCAATGCATGAGCAGCACAGCCAATGGCTTTAGACCAGGGGTGTCAAACATACGGCCCGCGGGCCGGAACCGGCCCCCAAGGAGGTTCGATCAGGCCCGCAGGATAATTTGAAAGTGGAAAAAATGCATAAAAGACATGGAATTAATATTTTTAATTCGCTGCAATTCATGGATTATCCGCTAAGGGGCGCACTCTTTCCATCAGAGTAGAAGACAAGCCGCATCACTGAGACAGACTGAAAACAGCAGACGGTATCAATGCGCCATCTGCTGCTTGTTACGACGTTGTTAATACCTTGGTCTCTACCTCTCCGCTACACCCTCATTAGCCAAAATGTCGTTATCCAAACGGAGAAAAGTAGATAAGGAGTGTAGAATTTTCAAAGAAAAATGGACCACGTCCTATTTATTTACAGAGATGCACGGAAAACCTTCGTGCTTGGTGTGTTTGCAACAAGTTTCGGTATTGAAGGAATATAATATTCGACGCCACTACGAGACTCATCACAGCGAAAAATATGACGGCTTGCAAGGACAACTGAGAAGAGATAAGATTAACGAATTGCTGGCGGGTCTGAGGAAACAGCAGTCAACTTTCATCCAGAGCCGAGAAGTCAGTGAAGCAGCGGTAAAAGCCAGCTACCAGTGTGATGCAGATTTGAAGGGCAAATTTGCCTCTGTAGGTCTGGACAGATTTTATCAGTATCTACTACCAGGGTACCCCAAATTAACAGCCCTGGCTGCTAAAGTTTTGTGCATGTTTGGGACAACCTACCTTTGTGAACAAATTCTCAGTGATGAATATCAATAAAACAAAAATGCGTTCAAGGCTCACAAACAAGCACTTAAATGACATTCTGAAAGTGACAGCTAGTCAGGACATGACACCTGGTGTTGATGCACTTGTACAGGCCAAAAGATGCCAAGTTTCAGGAACAAATACAAGTCCAGACTAGACTAACACCTTTAAAATGCTGCCTTAGATACTGTTTGCATTGAAAGAATACAGCTCTGTGAAGATGAATCCTTACTGTGGTGATTTAAAAAATTTGCACTTTAATGTTAGTCAGCAGCTTCAAAACAAAAGTTGTGTGATGGAATTCTACTGTTCATACAACTCCATAAATTTTCAGTATGTATTGTATGTGTATGTATGTTTCATGTATGAAGTTTACAGATTTACAGGACAGGCGAACACTTTCTTCATTACACATTTAAAATCACTCTCCTTAGTTTGTAAGGTGTACGCAGGGATTACATTTAGATTTTATATGCGTATGTGTAAGTGGTTTAAAAATTCCTTTCTTTAAAAGTCTCATTTAATCTTAAAGTGCATTACTATATTTTTCAGTACCAATTAAAGTTTTGTGCCTTTGTACAATCAGTGGGATCAGTTGCAATGCATATTTGTGAATGATAAAAGTAAATTGCACATTTGTCTAAGGAAATATGAGGTGTTTCATGAAATGTTTTGTAAAAGGATAGTTCATTAAATTTCAATATTTTCCTAATGTTCTTGTGCTTCTTTACACCAAAACAAAGGAAAGACATGATATTTTGGTTATTTATAGCAGAGTATGGTATAATTTTAATGGTCCGGCCCACTTGACATCTCCCTAGGCCGTATGTGGCCCACGATGCGAAATGAGTTTGACACCCCTGCTTTAGACCAAGCAGCCTTCATGTCCACAGCATTGTCTGTCACCAGTGCAAATACCTTCTGTGGTCCAAGGTCATTGATGACCGCCTTCAGCTCATCTGCAATGTAGAGACCCGTGTGTCTGTTGTCCCTAGTGTCTGTGCTCTTGTAGAATACTGGTTCAGGGGTGAAGATGTAGTTAATTATTCCTTGCCCACGAACATTTGACCACCCATTAGAGATGACTGCAATACAGTCTGCTTTCTCTATGATTTGGTTGACCTTCACTTGAACTCTGTATCCAGCAAATAAGTTGATAAAGCATGTCTGGTTGGAGGGGTGTATGCTGGGCAAAGAACATTCAGAAATCTCTTCTAATACCCATTGCCTGTGAGCATCAGAAGTGAACCAGTTGCATACACAGCTCATGCCAGACATTCATAAGCATTTCTCTGACTACGTTCCTCCATTGAGTCAAAAAAACTTCTGATTCCAGGAGGACCATGAGCTGTTGCTATCGATAAGGTGTTTGATTCATCATTTTCACCCCGAATAGAAGTAGAGGGACTTTTGTCAGAGGTTGCTTGTTGTGAGCGCTGAGGGAACTTTATGCACTTGGCCAGCTGATTCTGCATCTTTGTTGCATTCTTCACATGTGATTTGGTACAGTATTCGCAAAAGTACACAGATTTTCCTTCTACATTAGTTGCAGTAAAATGTCTCCACACATCAGATAGTGTCCGTGGCATTTTCCTGTAAAGATTAGAAAATAATTTGTAAAAAACAAATACAATTCCATGTACAGATAAATAGTTAAGCAGTTAGATTAAACAACTCATTTTGTAAGACAAATATTTTAAAATGAAATATGAAACGGGTGAATTAACACTCAGTTAGCAGGCTCAAGCAAGCTAAAACCCACATGGTAGCAAAAACTAACTAGCAGAAATTGTTAACAAGTTAGAGATGATTTAAAATACTTTGCTGCTCTACTATTTACTAGTTAAAATGATGCATGTCATATAACATATATATTCCCCCCATGCAGTATCAATCAAAACTTACCAGAACGCATGTAGTCCTTGGCTCAGACAGTGTAGTAGTGTGGGCTCAATAGCATCTCATTAGTGTGCAAGATCTTGAGAATCAGCTGTACATGTGATGGAAGAGTGCACTGCACATGTGATGGAAGAATGCACTGTGCATGCAGAGGGTTGCAATTCCATTGAGTTGGGGATAGTTTAACTAAAATATGCCACAAGACCTAGAATTGCCTTGTGTATCCCACAAAAAAAGTCCACCGTTAGAAGTTAACTTTGATGAATTTAAGCAAAATTCCCAGGCTTAACTTCCCATGGAAAATTTCCAGAAATTTCCCAGAAAGTTTCCAACCCTATGTGTCAGTAATCAACTTAAGAGATGTAACTTTCAAAATACAGAAAATCATCCTGTATGATGCATTTTGCATCATATAATGCAAAACGCAGCATATGATGCAAAAATGCATCATATGGGGAGGATTTCTGTATTTTGAAAGAAAAATATGTTGGGATTACGTCAACAATGGACAAATGAAACAAATAGAAAAATATAGTTTTGGGGTGGAATTTTCCTTTAAGAGACCCAGGCTGGAGGAGGGGGACGGGACACAATCTGCTGCTCCCCACCTGTTCTAAAGCCGGGGTGGAGGGGGGTCTTTCTCCTTCACACACACACAGCTGAGAGGACTGTTTTCTGGCCAAGGTAGCATCATCGCTCTCAGCCCCTTACTGAAGGCTGAGTGATCCATAACGTGCCTGGGGTGATGACTGCGCACATACACTCGCCTTGTTTAACAAACTGAACACCTGCTTCCTGTCTGCACTACACATGCTCAGTAGGCCCACTGAGGAGCACTGCCACTGTGTATATGCCTTGTTTGTGGAGTAGACTATGCCATTGATCATTGGGTCCAGTCTGGCAGTTTAAGTAGATCTTGTTTTGTAGCCTACAAATGAAGATCATTCATGCTACTATACAAACTAGAGGCTAATAATTTAAGCATCTAGGCAAACTGTAGAATAAGAAACAAGGGATCTACAATCACATCATAACACATTTGCCTTGAGAGATTTCTGTTCCCAGTCAGTAACTATGTTCCCATCCAGTTAATGCGAGCAAAGTCCAACCTTATAAAGAAAATATATCCCGACAGCTGTGATGGAAACTGGAAGTTTCGGTACAAATGTATAAATGCTGACAGATATTTTGTTCGTTCGACATGGTGGGATCTTTGTGTCATTAAAATGTATTATTTCAAGGAACGGTGGTGGAAACGCCTTTACGCGTAAATATTGATATAATAACCATCAAATCAAAGTAAACTTGAAGTCACGCAATGACATGGTGTGTGGTCCTCCTAATACAATTTGGGAAACTACAGTTTATTAGGCTACAGATGAAATAACAGGGTGGTGAAAGTGCACGGTGATCTTGATGCTCCTTTCCAATAAATATCGAGGGTCTTATTCTGGTGACATGATAATCAATGCTTGACAAATATTCAAATATCCATAATAATCTCATGTAGACTAGCCTACATCCACCACATCTGCGAGCTGTTGGCTAGAGAGACCAGAGTAGCACATTTGCTATTTAACACAACAGTTTGTGACAAAACTATCCGTACATCAACATGCAATGGGAACACACTGTATTTCAGATTTTTTTTCAGTACATGACAATTTAAGCGAAAAAGTACATTTTGTGTGCACTACATCAGGCACAGCTTTTTATCCACAACAAGTAAATATGGAAACATATCTGGCATTGCTTTTATGCAGATTTGAGAATATTTGCATGAAAATCTGTCATCAATTGGATGGAAACCTAGCTAGTGATGTCTAAATAAAATCTGCCAGACATCAACAGATTGCGATCAATCAAATTAAGAAAAATATTTTAAAAAGGGCAGTGGCATACAAACACAACCCACATGGAATTACTTATGAGAATAAAAACCCCATTCATTACCCAGGCAGAAAGATGAATGACATGGATGAAGCCAATTAGAGGCACTGAGTGCAACACGGTAAAACCCACAAATCACAGGCTTCTCCACGGGCTCCTGGGCTGTCAGACTGCACCTCTGAACTGTGGGACTCTGCTCCACTCACAGTAACAGACCAGGCCCCAGTAAGAGGCTTCACCGAGTCTGAGGGGTCAGTCCGATACAAACAGCATAGCCCTGGGCAGTAGGGAGTCTTGGATGGGGAGTCATGGCACTTATGAGAGGGTAAGGTCAGTATCATTCCTAAGGAAGATGCAAGGTAGAGACATGACACTGTGGGTACATATCTATGGGGAAAAAATTAATTGATGTGAGAGGGAGCTGAGTAAAAATAGGGCATTTAGCAGAAAAACATATTGCTGGTTTGTAGGCTTATAATATAGTGTTGTTGCTCTCCTCTGTCAGTAATCATGCCAACTGAGTTAGGTTGTGTGGGAAGGAGTCCCCCAGCACCCATGCCAAATGGCATGAAAATTCACAGCAGGCGTTCTACTGCAAAAAAATGATCCTACAGGGCGACTAATCCAAACAAAGCAATAAGCACAGATATGGTAATAGCTATACCAAGAAGAGCACAGGAGAAAGTTTCAAAACGTAGCCATATCAGTAAGAAAGCAAAACGTAGCCATATCAGTAAGAAAGCAAAACGTAGCCATACCAGTAAGAAAGCAAAACGTAGCCATATCAATAAGAAAGCAAAACGTAGTCATATCAATAAGAAAGCAAAACGTAGCCATACCAGTAAAGCAAAACGTAGCCATATCAGTAAGAAAGCAAAACGTAGCCATATCAGTAAGAAAGCAAAACGTAGCCATATCAATAAGAAAGCAAAACGTAGCCATATCAATAAGAAAGCAAAACGTAGCCATATCAGTAAGAAAGCAAAACGTAGCCATATCAGTAAGAAAGCAAAACGTAGCCATATCAATAAGAAAGCAAAACGTAGTCATATCAATAAGAAAGCAAAACGTAGTCATACCAGTAAGAAAGCAAAACGTAGTCATATCAATAAGAAAGCAAAACGTAGTCATACCAGTAAGAAAGCAAAACGTAGTCATATCAGTAAGAAAGCAAAACGTAGTCATACCAGTAAGAAAGCAAAACGTAGTCATATCAGTAAGAAAGCAAAACGTAGTCATACCAGTAAGAAAGCAAAACGTAGTCATACCAGTAAGAAAGCAAAACGTAGTCATATCAGTAAGAAAGCAAAACGTAGTCATACCAGTAAGAAAGCAAAACGTAGTCATACCAGTAAGAAAGCAAAACGTAGTCATACCAGTAAGAAAGCAAAACGTAGTCATATCAGTAAGAAAGCAAAACGTAGTCATATCAGTAAGAAAGCAAAACGTAGTCATACCAATAAGAAAGCAAAACGTAGTCATACCAGTAAGAAAGCAAAACGTAGTCATATCAGTAAGAAAGCAAAACGTAGTCATACCAATAAGAAAGCAAAACGTAGTCATACCAGTAAGAAAGCAAAACGTAGTCATATCAGTAAGAAAGCAAAACGTAGTCATATCAGTAAGAAAGCAAAACGTAGTCATACCAGTAAGAAAGCAAAACGTAGTCATACCAGTAAGAAAGCAAAACGTAGTCATATCAATAAGAAAGCAAAACGTAGTCATACCAGTAAAGCAAAACGTAGCCATATCAGTAAGAAAGCAAAACGTAGTCATACCAGTAAGAAAGCAAAACGTAGTCATATCAATAAGAAAGCAAAACGTAGCCATACCAGTAAGAAAGCAAAACGTAGTCATACCAGTAAAGCAAAACGTAGCCATATCAGTAAGAAAGCAAAACGTAGCCATACCAATAAGAAAGCAAAACGTAGCCATACCAGTAAAGCAAAACGTAGCCATATCAGTAAGAAAGCAAAACGTAGTCATATCAATAAGAAAGCAAAACGTAGCCATATCAGTAAGAAAGCAAAACGTAGCCATACCAGTAAAGCAAAACGTAGCCATATCAGTAAGAAAGCAAAACGTAGCCATATCAGTAAGAAAGCAAAACGTAGTCATACCAGTAAGAAAGCAAAACGTAGTCATATCAGTAAGAAAGCAAAACGTAGTCATATCAGTAAGAAAGCAAAACGTAGCCATACCAGTAAAGCAAAACGTAGCCATATCAGTAAGAAAGCAAAACGTAGTCATACCAGTAAGAAAGCAAAACGTAGTCATATCAGTAAGAAAGCAAAACGTAGCCATACCAGTAAAGCAAAACGTAGCCATATCAGTAAGAAAGCAAAACGTAGCCATATCAGTAAGAAAGCAAAACGTAGTCATACCAGTAAGAAAGCAAAACGCAGCCAATAAGATGTTTGCGGAAAATATTTTTGATTTCTACAGGTTAGTTTTGTGGGAGGGTTTCTGCTCACATGGATGGCTGAGTCATGCGCTTTGAAAACATGACTGGAGGAGATGAGTCACAGCAATACATATCACCATCTCACATCTGATGCAATTGACACGCACTCCCTCCCTCACGCATGCGCCTGCCTACACGCGCCTACACAAGCACCCTTTCTCTCTGTCTCTGAACAGAGGGGCTAATTATGCCTGCTTATTGCTCATCAGAACAGGTTGTTAGCCTCTTGTGAAATATTTTAATAGCTAGTTCTTCCCAATCACATTACAGTTCAAAGCCTAGGCCAGGGCTCAGGTGCAGGATGTCTACACCTCTCCCTGTCTGGCATGGCACCGATTTGCTGATCTCTAGATCATGATGTGCAGTTGTTGCCAAATTGATTGAAGCTGTCCAGTCACGTGTGGTGCTGAAAATACAGAAAGCATGTAAACCCAGAAGCATGACTTGGAACTCTCTCGTGCTTCCAATGTGCTAGCTCACTTGTCATTTCCTGCCTACACAAAATACAGACAAACTCAGAAACATGAGGCAGGCAGACTCCCCCTTCCCTGTTGCCAACACAGACTACAGATCCCACACAACCAGGCCAGATGCAACATGCTGGGATAGGGGGAGATATCAACTTTCAATCTCAGCCAACAGTCTGATCAAATATTCATGACTCTGTTTGGAAATGACAATGGCAACATTCATCATCTGCTCCTTCTCCATCAGAGACCTGGTTTGTGACGTTTGAAATGGCAAAACAATGGATAAGGTACTGCAGATAACACAGTCCTTCCTTTCAACACTAAATGAGCTCTCAGCTCCTCTTAAGACATTCAACATTGTTTACCAATGCTACCAACAAGAACTCTGGCCATTTTGAATTACTGGGAAGGTCAATACATCCGAGATTATGCACATAGGCTACTGCCTACTGGCATCCAAAATAAATCAAACTGGTTGAAACATAAGCAGATAACCTTTCATTCAACATAAAGTCAAAAACAATTATAGCTGGCATTTCAAAGGCCTACTGGTGTTTGCTGCAAACTGCCCTGAGTGTAATGGACCAACTGTAAATCATGAGCTTGAAATTAGTCAAAATAATAAAATAGCTTGAGTTTAGACTGAAGTGAAGTAGTGCATATACTGCATGTGCTCAATAGCACTGACAATAGAAACAAAACAGCTTCTGAACATTGATTCAACAGGTTCAACTGCTTACATTATGCAGAATCCACATACTTTTCAACACAGCATGGGTCTTAGGCATCTTCTTCAGATATCATCTTCATTTGCTGGATTAGACATGGATACACACCCCCATAAAAGACCAATGAGTAGGCCTATCACACGTAGTAGAAACAATGGACCATGAATGATGCCTACCATGGACAGACAAATACCTACAGTTTATATTTCTTTCAATAAGGCAAAACACTGCACACTCCAGCTATAGTCCATTAATTATGTAAACCACTGTGCCAGGTGTGTGACTGCAAGCATCAAATACGTTAAGGCATATAGAGAGATAGAGATATCTAAAACACATTTAATCAGACATCTTAGAAGAACCAGCTGATGTAACCGATGCTGCTTTTCTTCAAAAGGCTATAGCATTCAACCTAAATGTATCCAAAGAGCGCAAAGTGGTAAACTGTGCAGGCGGCGCATGGGCACTAATCAACGACACAATGCAGCCGCCGGTGTAGTATGGCGAGGAGTGTGTTTGTCAGGGCGTAAATCTCTGCCACGTACCTTCAGTGTCGCACTCACCGACGGATCGCTGCACAATAACTAATTCTGATCTAACGAACACGCAACGTAACTAAATAGATCCTTTATGCTTTAAGATAAGAGAGCAGTCTGTTGACAGGCCAAGTCACTACAAGTTATTCGAATGAACCAATAGCCTACATATTAATGTCTCCAACATCAATTCTCCAATGTTTCCCATCAAACATTTTCGGGTAACGACGGGTTTTTCGCCTTCCTGTGTGATTCCCGTTGTATTTTATAGCGGTTCCCCTAACTAACGTAGTGGCTGTCCACTGCAGTAGGGTACTATCAAAACAGTAAATCCGCGCACTTTTTAAAGATAACTTTAAAATCAGCCGCCGCTAACCTCATAATTGTGGTGCACATTTTTCCATATTTAATCATATTAATAAACCGACATTGGATTAAATTCCTAATGTTAATGTGGCTCACCTCTTAAATGCTCTTTATCGCTGGCGTCCGGTCGGGATGATGCTGCTTATTTTTGCATCAGTCACAAGAAACAAGAGGAGGAACTCCCTGCACAGGCGCCGTCTGTAAATAAGACACCTGCCCAAGATAAGAGAACGAACGTGTTTCAGTGTAGACCAGCTTTTATTGTTTTGACTGAATTTTTACATGAAGGAATATTATTCAAAATTATAGGCTATGGCGGTCCACTTCTTTCACACCTTCATGAGAATGTGGAATCATTAGCCTACACACGTTTAAATGTGTTAATATGACATAACATTGGCCTGTACTTAACGCGGCTTTAATAATAGCAATTTAGAAATATCCTATTCATAGTAGACTGTCTGTCTACTCTGTATGTTGGGAAGGTAAACGTTTTACAAGTGTAGATGCATCTAATCATGCTTAGACCACTGCCACACTCGGAAGTTGAATAGGACTACTCATTGAAGAAGCATCATCGCCACCTGCTGGATAACAATGTTTGCGCCAGACCTGCGCTGGAAGTGACTTGCGCAGACAAAAGAACGTGTAGCCCAGTAGGCTAAAGACGTACAGTAAAATTAGAAATCTATGTCAAAATATTGTCAAAGGTTACATTGATAGAAACATAATGCGATAATGACTTATATCGAGAATAGAAAGCAGATCATATAATCTCATGGCCATTTAAACGCGGTATTGACAACAAAATGGTTCAACAGCATATGGTTGTCTTCGTAGAGATAGATAGAGAACTCCTTTTTTGTATGTGCTATTACAGCGTCTGGGACAACATTGGCAGTGCCATTGATGCTACAACCTATAGGAATCCCCACGCATTTGAGTACTTTGACTACTGTAAAATGGCGGAAGCATGATGGAAGCTCTCAATGGCGCTGCCCATGCTAGAATGGAATTTGGACCACTAGAGGCCTCTATCATTCTCTATGGTTGTCCTCTATCCTTTTGACTGCATCCACGCCAACAGGCGGTGCTAGACAATCCAGAAACATCGCAGAATGAACGAACAAGCTCGTTAAGTATCGTCTTGACAGTACAAGAGCTCTTCGTTTTTTGAATGAGTTATCCATTGCCAGTGCCTGCGCACATGAGGATTCCGCTAAGGTGCTGAAAGGACAGCTCCTCGGAATCAACAGGGCCGACGACAGGTACAGTAAGTCTCAGTAGGCCGGTAGCTCTTGCTTGGAAGGGAAAGGTGTTGTTGAATATTTTGTAGCCTACATTCATGTTACCTCGATTGTTCAGGTAACGGAACAAACTAAGCTGCAATTTGTGTTTTCCATCTCCAAGAATAACCATGGACCTTGTAGCCTATTCAAGGGTTCTATAAGCACATAGGGAAAATAACTCGCAAAGTCCTTGCACATTATTTTAATGTGCCTTGGTTCAGTACAGTAGGCTACTGTACTGAACCACCGATTCTGCCAAACACTGAAAAAATATCACAGTATCTCCCATGTATAGACGGTAACCTTGTGATTTCAGGTCAGATTCATTAAGGAATTCTAACCATTCACAGTGACAACGGCAAGCAATCTCGGTCTTTTTTCTATATGGAGTCAGTCACAATATCTCTCAGGTCAGACAGCAGGCTATCCCCTTCGTTATCTTTGATTTCATTGGTCAAAATATAACCCCACAATAGGCTACAGGGGATGGATGCCACAATTGTGAACTGGGTTTCTGTTGTTTTTCTATAGAGAACAAGATCTTGTTGGTGGTATCATCTGTTTGTAGAGATTTGCAGATCCAGATGAGCTAATTTAGGAGTGCCAGCTGTTAATTTCGGCAAGATGCCTATGTAATTCTGTTTAATCCAAATCCTACCCTTTAATCTTATTTGTGTCATTGACCCTCCATAATAATCGATGTCATAGGCTACATATATAAGCTATTTTTATGCATAGAGCTCCCTACAGAGGCAAAGTACAGTAACTATGTAAACAATGTAACTGCAAAATCTGACTTAAGTCTTTCTTTCTAGACAGAAAGCAATTTCTGGAACTTCATAATATAATTTGATTGTCTGACTGACTTGGTCTTGTGTCAAGAAACTAAATACCACATTAAATCAGATAATATACCTTGTCATTTCAACAGATCAAATGTTTTTTTTACAAAATGTGTACTTACTGCACTTTGCTTATAGGCCAATACGCAGAGGAGCTGTCCTTTTCAGTACCACTGTCGCCTTGTGCACACCTACCCAGTTACACAATACTGTAATCATGTTATAAGCAGCCTAACGCTCGTCTCCATTTTATCACAGGAATGATAATCAGGATGTTTAAATTAAGACTCCTCAACGCTGTCGCCCCAGCATACTTTTTCTCAGCCACAGCGGTAACCTTCATTTTTCACTTCTGCTTTTTCATCCCAACGATTTTTCAAAGCCCGGGCATCTCACTGAGAGCATCAACTGTGATTCACACCGCCGTTTTCCTATTCCTGATGCTGAACGCTTTAGGTAACTATGTCATGACTATAAAGTACCCTGCTGAGAGCGCAAATGAGACTGTGATTCCTGCATGTTCGGCAGATTGCTCAGATAAAATAGACGCCCACTACCTCCTCAACGGTCGCCACTTCTGCAAACTCTGTAAGAAAGTCATACTCAGGAGGGACCACCACTGTTTTTTTACTGGAAACTGCATTGGCAACAAAAACATGCGATACTTCATCATGTTCTGCATATACACGTCATGCACTTGTTTGTACTCCTTGGTTCTTGGTGTGGCCTTTCTAACTGTGGAATACAACATCTCCTTTGAGAACCCATTGACTTTCCTCACCCTTCTGCCCCTCTCTACTGGTTACTTCTTCTTAGGTGAGTTTCACATATAGCCCTTTAAAGTTTATGCAAGGATATTGAGTTTATGAACTTACCAAGCGCTCTTCTTTCTCCTCCATTCCCCTCCCTATTAGGAGTTATCTCAGGTCTGCAGTTCTTCCTGGTGCTGATGCTATATGTGTGGCTGGGCATCGGCTTGGTGTGTGCAGGGTTCTGCTGTCAGCAGGTGCTGCTGGTAGCGCGGGGGCAGACCTACTGCCAGATGAAGCGTGGCCAGCTGGTGGAGAGCTGCAGCTCATGGAAGGACAACCTGAGTGATGTGTTTGGCTCCCACTGGGCAGTGGGGCTTTTCCTGCCAGTACAGACAGTGGAGACCTTTTCAGGAGAGGTCACTGCCCACCACCATAAACATGACTGAGGTTCACCAGGGTAGAGAGAACCTGGACATAATTCACATGAACTACCCCCAGTGGTTCACATAAAGAAGATCTCAATTGCATACTCCTCACGTCCTCGCTCTTCGTCTCCTTCTCAAAACCCATTGGATGAGCCAGAGGTCCAGCCCCTCTGACCTTCTCCTCCAATGGGTTTTGAGAAGGAGACAAAGAGAGAGGACGCGAGGAGTATGCAATTGAGATCTTCCCATTGACTCATCATCATGCTTCCTTGTTGGGCTTGTCAGGATAGTTTAAAATGTACATCAACTGAGGGAAGCCCAGAACAAACATAATGTAGTCCATGATAGATAGATATGCCCACACATACCTGTTCTGACCTCTTCATCTTAACTCATACACAGAAAACTGTGCTCAGCATATATATATAACTTATATATAACTTACTGATAATTACATTGGTCTACTATTCACAGAATGTATACATGAATACATTTCTTGAAGGACAGGAACCATAGCAATGTGAGAAGTGTATGGAATGCAGGTGTAAAAACAATCAAAGAAGATGTATAAGTATGTACACTGCATTTGGAAAGTATTCAGACCCCTTGACTTTTTCCATATTTTGTTACGTTACAGCCTTATTCTAAAATGGATTAAATAGCTTTTTCCCCCTCATCAATCTACACACAATACCCCATAATGACAAAGCAAAAACAGAATCTTTTTGTTGCAAATTTATAAAAAAGACAAAATGGAAATACCACATTTACATAAGTATTCAGACCCTTTACTCAGTACTTTGTTGAAGCACCGTTGGCAGCGATTACAGCCTCACGTCGTCTTGGGTATGACGCTACAAGCTTGGCACACCCGTATTTGGGGAGTTTCTCCCATTCTTCTCTGCAGATCCTCTCAAGCTCTGTCAGATTGGATGGGGAGCATCGCTGCACAGGTCTTTTCAGGTCTCTCTAGAGATGTTCGATCAGGTTCAAGTTTGGGCTCTGGCTGGGCCACTCAAGCACATTCAGAGACTTGTCCCAAAGCCTTTCATGCATTTTCTTGGCTGTGTGCTTAGGGTTGTTGTCCTGTTGGAAGGTGAACCTTCGCCCCAGTCTGAGGTCCTGAGCGTTGTGGAGCAGGTTTTCATCAAGGATCTCTCTGTACTTTGCTCCGTTCATCTTTGCCTTAATCCTGACTGGTCTCCCAGTCATTGCCGCTGAAAAACATCCCTACAGCATGATGCTGCTGCCACCACCATGCTCCACCGTAGGGATGGTATTGGCCAGGTGATGAGCGGTGCTTAGTTTCCTCCAGATGTTACGCTTGGCATTCAGGCCAAAGAGTTCAACCTTCTTTTCATCAGTCCAGAGAATCTTGTTTCTCAAGGTCTGAGAGTCCTTTAGGTGTCTTTTGGCAAACTCCAAGCGGGCTGTCATGTGCCTTTTATTGAGGAGTGGCTGCTGTCTGGCCACTCTACCATAAAGGCCTGATTGGTGGAGTACTGCAGAGATGGTTGTCCTTCTGAAAGGTTCTTCCATCTCCACAGAGAAACTCTGGAGCTCTGTCAGAGTGACCATCGGGTTCTTGGTCACCTAACTGACCAAGACCCTTATCCCCTGATTGCTCAGTTTGGCCTGGCGGCCAGCTCTAGAAAGGGTCCTGGTGGTTCCAAACGTCTTCCATGTAAGACTTGGAGGCCACTGTGTTCTTGGGAACCTTCAATGCTGCAGGAATGTTTTGGTACCCTTCACCAGATCTGTGTCTCGACACAATCCTGTCTCGGAGTGCTAAGGACAATTCCTTGGACCTCATTGCTTGGTTTTTGCACTGACATGCACTGTCAACTGTGGGACCTTATATAGACAGGTGTGTGCCTTTCCAAATTATGTCCAATCAATTGAATTTACCACAGGTGGACTCCAATCAAGTTGTAGAAACATCTCAAGATGATCAATGGAAACAGGATGTACCTGAGCTCAATTTCGAGTCTCATGGATGTCATAAGGTGAATGCACCAATTTGTAAGTCGCTCTGGATAAGAGCGTCTGCTAAATGACTTAAATGTAAATGTAAATAGCATAAGAGTCTGAATACTTATGCAAATAAGATCTGTTTTTTATTTTTAGTACATTGGCAAAATTTTCTAAAAACCTCTTTTCGCTTTGTCATCATGGGATCTTGTCTGTAGATTGAGGAAAATAATTGTTTTAATCCATTTCAGAATAAGGCTGTAACGTAACAAAATGTGGAAAAAGTGAAGGGGTCTGAATACTTTCCGAATGCACCGTGTGTAGTTATTTTGGACGACATGATATCAATTATAATTCATGTAGTGGCTACACTTAAATAACTAAGTGCATGCTTACCTTTCCTGTGCCGATTTTGTGGCAATATGTTGCTAGATAGCATTTAACACAAAATGCTGTGATAGAACATTTAAAATAAGGTATCCTGAGATTTAGAGTCTTTAGCTGATATGCACAGGTATGATACTCCAAACATTTAGATATTAAGGAAAAAACAGTAGCATAAATGACTGTATTGGGGCAGATGTTGGGACCTACACAGAATGGGGGGAAGATGTTGTTATTGTCATCATCAACAAACTGATTTTATTTTGTAGATTTCCCAGTTTTAACTTTCACCAAGGGCTACTGTCGCTAACAATATGTAACTCCACTGGAGGGAAAACTCACTATAATGGCTGTATAGCACAATTTGCCAGGCTTACAATGGTATCAGGAGGATTCTATTGCACAACAACGTTTGAACTAGAACACCCAATTTAAATACTTTTTGTTGCTGATAAGTTTTCTCTGAAAATAGGGGAAATGTGTTAGCAGTTTGTAGATACACATTCAGACAGTGCTTTCCAAGGAGAAACTAAAATCTACAGCAGAGAAAACAGGGTAAGAATTGAGGTTGCTGATCTTTATGTCCAAACTATTATGTCCATTGTTGTCGTATGGCCTGTACCTACAAATGACCCCAAAGATGATGAACCGTACAGTTTGGATTTGTTCATGGTGGGATCCTACAATATGACTGTACACTTGTTCCAAATTTGTTGAGCAACAGATAGTGCCTTCAGAAAGTATTCATACCCCTTAACTTATTCCAAATTTGTTGTTACAGCCTGCATTTAAAATCGATTAAATTGATTTGTTTTCTCACCCATCTACACACTATACCCCATGATAACAAAGTAAAAACATGTTTAGAAAATTTGGCAAATTTATTGATGATGAAATACAGAAATATCTAATTTCCATAAGTATTCACACCTCTGAGTCAATACATGTTATAATCACCCTTGCCGCGATTACAGCTGTGAGTCTTCCTGGGGAAGTCTCTAAGAGCTTTGCATACCTAGATTGTACAATATTTGCCCATTATTATTTTCTAAATTCTTCCAACTCTGTCAAATTGGTTGTTGATCATTGCTAGAAAATAATTTAAGTCTTGCCATAGATTTTTGAAGCCAATTTAAGTAAAAACGAACTATTGATTTTAGGTTATTGTCCTGCTGAAAAGTGAATTAATCTCCCAGTGTCTAGTGGAAGGCAGACTAAACCAGGTTCCCTCTAGAACTTTGCCTGTGCTTAGCGCCATTCTGTTTCTTTTTTATCCTGAAGAACTCCCCAGTCTTTACAAGCATACCCATAACATGATGCACCCACCACTATGCTTGAAAATATGGAGAGTGGTACTCAGTAATGTGTTGTATTGGATTTGCCCCAAACATAAGTTTCTATTCAGGACAAAAATTATTATTTTTTTGCAGCATTTTTTGCAGTATTACTTTAGTGCCTTGTTGTAAACACAATGCATGTTCTTTTCACTCTTAGTGTAGTATTGTGGAGTAACTACAATGTTGTTGATCCATCCTCTGTTTTCTCCTATCACAGCCATTGTATATTTGTAATGACTGTATGTATTGATACACAATCCAAAGTGTAATTAATAACTTCACTATGCTCAAAGGAATATTCAATGTCTGCTTTAAAAAAAACATCTACCAATAGGTGCCCTTCTTTGCGAGGCATTTGAAAACCTCCCTGGTCTTTTTGGTTGAATCGGTTTAAAATTCACTCCTCGACTGAGGGACTTTACAAATAATTGTATGGGTACAGAGATGAGGTAGTCATCATTTATTTTTAATGTTAAACACTATTATTGCACACAGAGTGATTCCATGTAACTTACAGTATAGTGACTTAAGCAAATATTCACTTCTGAACTTATTTAGGCTTGCCATAACAAAGGGTTGAATACTTGACTCGAGACATTTCAGCTTTTCATTTTGTATTAAAATTGTAGAATATTTAATTCCACTTTGACATTGTGGTATTGTGTGTAGGCCTGTGACAAAACAATCTAAATTGTAGAAATGTTAAATTCAGGCTGTAACACAACAAAATATGGAAAAAGTCAAGGGATGTGAATACTTTCTGAAGGCACTGTATAACATTTTACAGCCCATCTTTAACTGTTATGAATATTCTGGTATTAGATTCCATCTGGAGCAAATAAATTATCTTACGGAAAAACAAACTGCTTTGTAGAACTATTTAGTCTATTCCTGTTATATTACCAATAAAACTGTTCAATATGGCAGTGGTCTTTTCTGGCTCAGATGGAGTGAGCTCAAAAACACCAACAACAGAGTGTAAAATCATTTCAAAACCACTGTTTATTAAGCAACCATGTCAATGCAAACAATATTTCTTTAAAAAAGTAGAAAAAAGTGCACTTCAGTAAATGATGGTTAAAACGGCATGTCTTTGTGCTATTCTCCAAAGCTAGAATTTTCATGTACTTTACTTTGTACTGATGGTCGCAGTATTTTGCCATACCAATTTCGATAACATATCAATACCTCCAAATCACTAAAAACACACAACACAAAGCTAGTTACTGTATTACTAGAGAGCCAATAGTTTGAAAAGGATAGCTTACCTAAACCTTTGAGAGCCATTGTAACATTTATAAATTAATTATCAGTACCTACAACAGTTGTAAGTTAAACAGACTTCTATTACCAAATGCTACATTCTAGTAAATAGATGTACAGTCAAGAAAATACTGAGAGCTACTGTAACAAAAAATCTAATCACACTGGACAAAACCAGAAGAGCATTAGGCCTACATTTCAGTATTTTGTCATTCCCGGGACATACACATGTATGACTGACATCTGGCAGTACTTTCTCTTGTTAAAGTTAAAGAACAAAGAGCATTTTATTGGCACAATCAAATAATTGTCCAAAACACAAAGAAAGAAAAACTAAAATGAAATGATGTAACTTACGCAAGTTACATCATTTCATTTTAGTTTTTCTTTCTTTGCGTTTAGGAAAAACATTTAAAATACAAAATCTTTGAATAAGTATTCATTCCTAATAGCATTTGAATATATAAATATGATCACTTCCAAGCTATTTTTTACCACTCCCCCTACATGAATGTTCCAGTAAAGTCTTTAAAACAAGAACTGCTTCAGCTGAAGACACTTTAGCACAAAGAGTGGGATTCTAGTAAATTACAAAGAGTGGGATTCTAGTAAATTACAGAGAGTGGGATTCTAGTAAATTACAAAGAGTGGGATTCTAGTAAATTACAGAGAGTGGGATTCTAGTAAATTACAGAGTGGGATTCTAGTAAATTACAAAGAGTGGGATTCTAGTAAATTACAGAGTGGGATTCTAGTAAATTACAAAGAGTGGGATTCTAGTAAATTACAAAGAGTGGGATTCCAGTAAATTACAAAGAGTGGGATTCTAGTAAATTACAAAGAGTGGGATTCTAGTAAATTACAAATGAGCTGACTAGTAATAACTTCAAATATAAAAAGTATTCAACAGTTCTTTCTGTGTTATGTACAATGCAGTATGTGAAGGACTAGTTCAAGTTAGAGAGAGATAACAATCAACACAATGCTACTATTCATCAGCCATCTGGCTCCTCAGATCTGAATCAAAACATTATCATTAAGAAATGTTTTATTAGCCAGCAACCACGGGGGTTGTTCCTCAACTCAAATATTGAATTAAATATTATGACGTCATATATAGTACAACCTATACTGAACAAAAATAACACAACAACATAAATTATATGAACTTTAAATAGTTACAGTTCATATAAGGAAATCAGTCAATTGAAATTAATTCTTTAGCCCCTAATCTATGGATTTCACATGACTGGGAAAACAGATATGCATAAATTGGTCATAGATACCTTTAAAAAAAATGGTAGGGGCGTGGATCACAAAACCAGTCAGTATCTGGTGTGACCACCATTTGCCTCATGCATGGCGACACCTCTTCTCATAGAGTTGATCAGGCTGTTGATTGTGGCCTGTGGAATGTTGTCCCACTCCTCTTCAATGGCTGTGCGAAGTTGCTGGATATTGGCAGGAACTGGAACACGTTGTCAAACACGTTGATCCAGAGCATCCCAAACATGCTCAATGGGTGACATGTCTGGTGAGTATGCAGGCCATGGAAGAACTGGGACATTTTCAGCTTCCAGGAATTCTGGACAGATGCTTGTGACATGGGGCCGTGCATTATCATATTGAAACAGGTGATGGCGGCGGATAAATGGCACGACAATGGGCCTCAGGACCTCATCACGTATCTCTGTGCATTCAAATTGCCATCGATAAAATGCAATTGTGTTTGTTGTCCGTAGCTTAAGCCTGTCCATACCATAACCCAACCGCCACCATGGGGCACTCAGTTCACAACGTTGACATCAGCAAAGCGCTCGCCCACACAACACCCTACACGTCGTCTGCATTGTGAGGCCAATTGGACGTACTGCCAGATTCTATAAAACAATGTTGGAGGTGGCTTATGGTAGAAATTACCATTACATTCTATGGCAAAAGCTCAGGTAGACATTCTTGCAGTCTGCATGCCAATTGCACACTCCCTCAAAAGACTTGAGACATCTATGGCAACTGCACATTTTAGAGTGGCCTTATTGTCCCCTGCACATGGTGCACCTGTGTAATGATCATGCTGTTTAATCAGATTCTTGATATGCCACACCTGTCAGGTGGATGGATTATCTTGGCAAAGGAGAAATGTTCATTAACAGGGTTGGACATTTTTTGTTGTTGAGAGAAAGAAGCTTTTTTGCGTATGGAACCTTTCTGAGATCTTTTATTTCAGCTCATGAAACATGGGACCAACACTTTACATGTTGCGTTTATATTTTTGTTCAGTGTATAATGCAAGACAGTATTTCAATAACCTACATAAGAATGGGTGCCGTCACTTCAGTAGCTATAATTTTCTGCATTTAACAGGCATTCATTTTTTGGTCTTTAATTAATAGAAGACGCATTGTAACTATGGTGTTTAACTGTACTCTATTCAGTTATTGATGTTGTCCTAATTCAAAGGCAGGTTTAAAAGAAATAGCAACATCAACAAGGCCATATTTCACTAGATGTACATACCTAAAAAAAATACATAATAATAATACAAAAGATTTATGTACAGCCCTCTAAAGAATCACAATCAGTAATATACAGTTGAGCACTGCGATAGTCTAGTACTGACAAATACTGAAGAGGACATATTGCTAGACTAGCTAAATTATTCTCTGACTAAATACGATCAACTATGAAATATTCTTAGAGCTCTTCTTAATCTCTCCTCATTGGTTAAAGTTTTTAAAGCAATTTTTAAATGTACACAAATCAAATCAAGTTTATTTTATATAGCCCTTCGTACATCAGCTAATATCTCGAAGTGCTGTACAGAAACCCAGCCGAAAAACCCCAAACAGCAAGCAATGCAGGTGTAGAAGCACGGTGGCTAGGAAAAACTCCCTAGAAAGGCCAAAACCTAGGAAGAAACCTAGAGAGGAACCAGGCTATGAGGGGTGGCCAGTCCTCTTCTGGCTGTGCCGGGTGGTGATTATAACAGAACATGGCCAAGATGTTCAACATGGCCAAGATGTACACAAACCTCTGATGTCTGGTGTACTTAGATCCTCTTTACAATTTGGTCCCAAAAATGATTATCGATGTCATAAAGTGATTTCCCCCCCATAATAAAGCAGTTACTGTTCTGGCCAGGTACGGATTAATTCATTGTATTATTTTATCCATATCTATTCCCTGCATGTATTGATAGATGTATTAAATCTAGAAGCCATAGCCCTATTGCACGCAGTACTTGCTATTTAAACAGAACACTGATTATAGGCAAGGGTTCAAGTGTTAAGCGCGTTTCTCCATTTGTACTGGTTTACAGCAGGTGTGCTTATGATCCATGCACCTCCTTCTGCTAGTGTCTTATGCCAGGATGCCCTGTGGATCCATGGCCTGACACTGCCCCTCCTCAGCCCTGGCAGAGTCTGTGTCTAGCTGCAGGGTCAGCTGGAGCCTAGTCCAGACCAGGGGGTCACCACTGCCCAGGGCCTCCACAAACAGATCTGTCTGCTCCTGCAGCTGCTTCAAATGGCCCTGGGTGCGCCGGTTCTGCCTGATCAGCTCCTTGATGCGTAGCGTTATGCCCAGCAGGCCAGAGTTGCTGAGGATGTTGTAGGTGTTGCTGAAGCGTTTACCTTTGTTGTTGTCTGTGGACAGGCCGTCCTGGCAGCGGTCGCTGTCGCCTTGGCAACTGCTCGCCTCCGACACAGAAGCACATTTATTGGAGACTACAGCAGTGGCCTCAGTGCCCAGGGAGTGAGGCATGCCTAGGAACTGAGGTATTGGCAGCTTCTGAGAGCTGGCCAGCTGTGTTTGTTTGTCAACAACCTCTAAGGTGGCCACTGTTTGGAGTGGTGTCAGAGGCCTTGGCTGGGGGCTATGGGAGCTGTACAGTTTGTTGCCATGGTGACGATACCCCCGGTTACGCCTCCCGTGATACCCGGGCGTTGAACTTCCCCTCTCAGCAGAAGAGGCCCCCTGACTCCTGGAGGAGCTCTCCCCAGGGTGAGGGGCGATTTTGGGGTAGGATTTCAGTATGGGCAGGTAGTTATTCCTTGAGTCCCGGTGCTTGTCTGAGGCACGCTTTGGAGAGATGTTGTTACTGATGTTGTTGCTGCCGTTGGGGACCATGGGATGGAGGAGGACCACCTGGGACTGGGGGAGAATCTCCAGGGAGGAAGGGAAGCCCCAGGGCTTTACTACTGGAGACATTGGGCTTGGCTGGGGGCATCATAATACCATCTCACTCATTAGATCATACAAAAACAGAGTGCAAAAAGATGGTAATTGACAAAGAAGAATACAGTACTGCAATTTTTCCCTGTGTTAAAGGAATATAGGGCTCTACAGTGATACCATTTAAGGGCATTTGCTCCTAAATATTTTGCTGTGCTGGAATGTTTTATCTGGGAGCACCAGTGCCCCTAGATAAAAAAAATAATCAATGTAATGATTTCTTCGCTGTCCCTCAGCCTCAGTAGTATGCAAACATGTCATGGCACAGACAGAAAGGACAAGGGAGAGCTTCTTCAGGAGATATAGGCCAAATGTAGGATATTATCTCAATCTTAAAAAGCACATTTTCTGGTGCTCCTAACACTATGTTGTAATTGCTGGCAAGTCTTATAATTAAAGCACCAATCTGCACTTATTACATTCATTTTTGGACATATATTAATGATATAAACCCATTGATTCTTGAAAAGCAAAACTTATTAATGCCCCATTAGCTAAGTTCAACCGTCTTAGAAGCCAAAATATAAACGTGTTTTCCAATGTTTGTAAACAAAGTAAAAGTATCTGGTGTGGTTAAATGGTTAAAACTATAATTTTGATATCATGTATGGTCAGTCCTTGCATCCATAGCTTTCTATGATTTTGAGGGTGGTTACATTTCTCCAGCCTCGTCCCTCAACCTTTTACCAAAACACTGGTGGGGAAAATGCTTTGTTATTGTTTCAAATGCGGATTGACGCTTTAGTAACTCAAATATTTTTCATTGTGCTACATTTTTTTCCACTTAGGACATGTGCTCCTTGTAAAAAAAAGTCACTGTAGAGCCCTGGAATATTGAAGCTCATAAACCCAACCACAGTACAACTGAACTACAAGCCGAGCAGAGAATAACAGCACATAGGTCACAAACAAGGCACAGTGTAGTGTACAGTACCAGATTCAGGACTATGTTGTTCATGATGATCATGGGGGAGAGGCCAGGGTAGGATCCTCCGGCTACAGCCACCTGGGGACCTGGGGCCCTCACCATGTCCTCAGAGTCAGTTTGGTCCATCGCACTCAGGTACCCAGAGCTGGCATCTTGAAAGGAGAAAAAAACAGATTGTCACCATGGCCCCTAGAGGGAGCAGCAGACCAACGCCCAACATAAAGTTAATAGAAACACCACCAATAGCTTTTTTTTTTTTTTTTGTGCTAAGATCTCGAAGAGCAATTTTGGAAATATTTGCAAGGGTAACAGAGAGATAACAGCTTGAGGTAATAACACCACAGCCACAGTAAAGATTACATGGGAATCATGCACTGACCTAGTCATAGCTGAGTGAACCCATAGCAAAGAAAATAGGTCACCACTCCTGGTGAGGAAGTGGTGAGGAAATGGTGGTGGCCTAGATTTGTGGATTAGAGTTGATAGAGAGGCAGGGTGTACATTTGTGTGTTTGTAACACCTGAGAAACCAGAGTCCCTCTCAGACTCTGGCTTAGATGCTCTCAGGTGGTACATCATAGTGGATGAGGACCTCCTGTGGCTCGCTCATCTTTGCTCTTCCTTGACAGGTGTAGGGTACGTGGGACCTCTCAAACCAAACCATCTACAATGGGGTTGAATCGTCCTAATCATAGAAAAAAAAAAGTTATAGTTAGAGCTGATAATCACAGTGTAGTAAGGCTACACATCACATGAAACATTTAATCACAGTTTCAACCTAGCTAGATAGCCGCATATGGAGTAAAATTCACTAGGCAAGCTATCAAGCTAACGTTAGCAGACAGTAACAAACAACAAAACAGTTAGCCACAATAATCACGCTTGCGTACTGTCGAGAGAGCAAGCCAATAACAGCTTTACCATGAGCTTACTAGCGATCCACCTAATTTTCAAACGTTGCTATGGGCAAAGCCAAACAACGTAAGTGATTCATTCGACTTCCACTCTACTGCAGCACACCGGTGGCAAACTTGCCAAAGTAAATGATTTAAAAGAGTATATTTATAGAGTATAAAAGTCAAGTAAACAAGTGTAATTTGATATTCATTTCATTCAAATTCACTAACTATAATGATAAACTATAGGCTATTAACTATAAAAACAAAGGTGGGCATCCACACCAGAGGAAAGTTTGTTTTACAGTCCTACACCTGTCAATCAACTGATCAAGGCATGCTACTGCATACTGCCTATTAATAAAGTGGCAACACAGACCATTCATGAGGTCTCTAACGCATATACTGGTTCAGACCATTCAGTGCTTTCAGGGTGTGATCATTGTCATAGTGACAACTGCAAGCAATACTTCAATGTACATGTAGGCCTAACTTGTATTTAAATTTATCAATTCAACAACAAATGCAGTTTAGCCTGCACGTCTTATACAACATGTCATTATCTCATTGCTCAAGTGGTTTTTAAGTGATTTCAAAGTTTCCATTATTCTTATTTTGTAGTTATTATCCCTTTTTTCTCCCCAATTTTGTACGGACTGGGGAGAGGCAAAGGTCGAGAGCCATCCGTCTCCTGAAACACGACCCACCAAGCCGCATTGCTTCTTGACACACTGCTCACTTAACCCGGAAGCCAGTCGCACCAATGTGTCGGAGGAAACACAGTACAGCTGGTGACCTGAAGTCAGCGTGCATGCGCTCAGCCGTCACAAGGAGTTGCTAGAGCGCGATGGGACAAGGACATCCCAGCCAACCAAACCCTCCCCTAACCCGGACGACGCTGGGCAAATTGTGCTCCGTCTCATGGGTCTCCCGGTCGCGGCGGGTTGCGACACAGCCCGGGATCAAACCTGGATCTGTAGTGACACCCTCTAGCACCGCGATGCAATGCCTTAGACCGCTGCGCCACTCGGGAGGTCTGATTTCCATGTTTCTAATGGTTGTCAATTCCTTTTGGTCTTCTTTTTCACTGAGCTCATCTCTCTGTATGTCCTGTGCAACTATTTGCAACGCATCAGTACAACAATGTTATCATAACAGGCTAAAAGTGATCACACCAATGCACTTTCTCTCCTAAAACTTAACCCCGACATGCATTTTCTACGCTGTAGGCTTGTTTTACATACAGCAATTAGCAAGAGCAAGCCTGCTTCTTTCCCTGAATAGGCTATTAGGCCTAGCATTAAAAAAAAATGTTCCCTGTGAATGCAAAGCTTCACTATTGATTAGGCCTACATTTTTAGACAAGAAAAGTATTATACCTGGGCTACAAAAACCCAATGCAATGAGGAATGTATTGTTATCAAGTGAGTACAAAATGATTGTCTAAAGGCTATAAACTGCAGCGATTTAGACAAATTTAAATAACCGCTCAAATGTCCTATTTTATTTCATGCCTAAATAATTGCATAGTCCTACAGCCTAGGCCTTTGTTATGCAACAATTTGGATCAGTTTGGGTCTATTCTCAACAGTTTAGAAGGTCCAGAAAGGTACATTAGCAGGCTACTCATATTGTGTATTTTGTCAGGATGTAGCCCGGTGAAGATAGGCCTGATACTATAAGAAAATATGGACTTATCCAACTCTCCGCACATTCTTAATGCTGTAGCCTATTTTACATTCAGCAACAAGAGCAAGCGTGCATCTCTCCTCCAATAGGCTCTTAGTAGGCTAAAGAAAATCAGTCGAAATAAGTGTCCAACATGTTATTCTAGACTGTATTTTCGTGAGAAGCCACAAGATTTAAGAGGAATAGCCATGGCAGCGGAGAGGCCAGGTGCGTAATTGCGCAACAGAAGAATGACGACAGACAGGCTCGAGATGTAGCCTATAGCCTAAGATGCGAATGCATATTTGCCCATAATTCATAGTTCAACATTAGGCTTAATACCAGAGTGAATATATCCAGTCCATTTACACAGCAAAATGAAAAAAGTTAAATCAGATACCGAAATCATAGGTTGCCTCTAGCTGCCGAGGTTGGGCTGGGTGCGCTCCCTCCCAGTACCCCGGTGCACACCTAGCTAGAAAAGATAACCTATTGTTCTAGGGACAAGACATGTATCGTACCTAGGCTACAACAACACAAAGTAATGAAGAACTTCATTAAGTTAGTACACAACTCTAGTTTAGGCTGTAAACTGCAGTGAATAGCCTGTCATTTGTATAACCACTCAAAAGCCTGCCTTTTGAATGCATATTCACCTCGAAAGAACTGCATCAAGCCTGCCTGATTGGGCAACCATTTGGGTCAGGTATGGGGTTTTTCTCAGCAAATTAGCCGACAAGGTCCAGGCACATTATTAGCAGTGTCAACCCGGCAGAGCCACACCTGTTTTGAGCCCCACCTGTTTAGCAATATAAATATATACATATTGCTAAACAGATAGTGATATAATATATATATCTGGTTAGCAATATATATTTATATTGCTAAACAGATATATATACACACATACACATTAATATATAAGTACCACACACCAACTCATTCCAGGGTTTCTTTATTTTTACAATTTTCTACATTGTAAAATAATAGTGAAGACATCTAAACTATGAAATAAACACATGGAATCATGTAGTAACCAAAAAGTGTTAATCAAATCAAAATATATTGTATATATTTGAGATTCTTCAAAGTAGCCACCCTTTGCCTCGATGACAGCTTTGCACACTCTCAGGTATTCTCTCAACCAGCTTCATTTGTTAAAAGTTAATTTGTGGAATTTTTTTCCTTCTTAATGTGCATGCCAATCAGTTGTGTTGTGACATGGTAGGAGTGGTATACAGAATATAGCTCTATTTGGTAAAAGACCAAGTCCATATTATGGCAAGAACAGATCAAATAAGCAAAGAAAAATCAAATCAAATGTATTTATATAGCCCTACTTACATCAGCTGATAGTGCTGTACAGAAACCCAGCCTAAAACCCCAAACAGCAAGCAATGCAGGTGTAGAAGCACGGTGGCTAGGAAAAACTCCCTAGAAAGGCCAAAACCCAGGAAGAAACCTAGAGAGGAATCAGGTTATGAGGGGTGGCCAGTCCTCTTCTGGCTGTGCAGGGTGGAGATTATAACAGAACATGGCCAAGATGTTCAAATGTTCATCAATGTTTCATGACAGTCCATCATTACTTTAAGACATGAAGGTCAGTCAGTGCGGAAAATTAAGAACTTTGAAAGTTTCTTCAAGCGCAGTCGCAAAAACCATCAAGCGCTATGATGAAACTTGCTCTCATGAGGACCGCCACAGGAAAGGAAGACCCAGAGTTACCTCTGCTGCAGAGGATAAGTTAGTTAGAATTACCAGCCTCAGATTGCAGCCAAAATAAATGCTTCACAGAGTTCAAGTAATAGACACATCTCAACATCAACTGTTCAGAGGAGACTGTGTGAATCAGGCCTTCATGGTTGAATTGTTGCAAAGAAATCACTACTAAAGGATATCAATAAGAATAAGAGACTTGCATAGGCCAAGAAACATGAGCAATGGACATTAGACCGGTGGAAATCTGTTCTTTGATCTGAGGAGTCCAAATTTGCGATTTTTGGTTCCAACCGCCGTGTCTTTGTGAGACGCAGAGTAGGTGAATGGATGATCTTCGCATGTGTGGTTCCCACCTTAAAGCATGGAGGAGGTGTAATGGTGTGGGAGTGCTTTGCTGGTTTATTTAGACTTCAAGGCACACAACCAGCATGGCTACCACAGCATTCTGCAGCGATACGCCATTCCATTTGGTTTGCACTTAGTGGGACTGTCATTTGTTTTTCAACAGGACAATGACCCAAAACACACCTCCAGGCTGTGTAAGGGCTATTTGACTAAAAAGGAAAGTGATGGAGTGCTGGCCTCCACAATCACCCGACCTCAACCCAATTGAGATGGTTTGGGATGAGTTGGACCGCAGAGTGAAGGAAAAGCAGCCAACAAGTGCTCAGAAATTGTGGTAACTCCTTAAAGACTGTTGGAAAAGCATTCCTCATGAAGCTGGTTGAGAGAATGCCAAGAGTGTGCAAAGCTGTCATCAAGGCAAAGGGTGGCTACTTTGAAGAATCTGAAATATATACACTTTTTTGGTTACTACATGATTCCATATCTGTTATTTCATAGTTTTGATGTCTTCACTAATATTCTATGATGTAGAAAATAATAAAAATAAAGAAAAACCCTTGAATGAGTAGGTGTGTCCAAACTTGGAAGACAAAATAAGTTGTCTTCCAGTAAACTTTGATTACATTTCCAATATCCCCATCCACGTGGAAAATCTATTAGAGTTATGTGAAGGCCAATTAGATGATGATCCGATCACATTCTGTCTCCTATTAAAACTTTTTTAACCTTTGATGCAAGAGATAAAGAGACAAGAAAGTAGTCAAGACGACTAGCTTGATTTAACTCTCCTCCATGTACTGTATATCTCACTAGGTCTGGGTTTTTTAAGTCTCCAATTTCTAATGTGTCAATAATATTTGTGATTTTCTTAACAAAATTACATAACCATAAAAATCAATGCCTTGGGGCCTCCCGGGTGGCGCAGTGGTCTAGGGCACTGCATCGCAGTGCTAGCTGCGCCACCAGAGTCTCTGGGTTCGCGCCCAGGCTCTGTCGCAGCCGGCTGCAACCGGGAGGTCCGTGGGGCGACGCACAATTGGGCTAGCGTCGTCCGGGTTAGGGAGGGTTTGGCCGGTAGGGATATCCTTGTCTCATCGCGCTCCAGCGACTCCTGTGGCGGGCCGGGCGCAGTGCGCGCTAACCAAGGGGGCCAGTGCACGGTGTTTCCTCCGACACATTGGTGCGGCTGGCTTCCGGGTTGGAGGCACGCTGTGTTAAGAAGCAGTGCGGCTTGGTTGGGTTGTGCTTCGGAGGACGTGTGGCTTTCGACCTTCGTCTCTCCCGAGCCTGTACGGGAGTTGTAGGGATGAGACACAATAGTAATTACTAGCGATTGGATACCACGAAAATTGGGGAGAAAAGGGGATAACATTTATTTAAAAAAAATACACTGCTCAAAAAAATAAAGGGAACACTTAAACAACACAATGTAACGCCAAGTCAATCACACTTCTGTGAAATCAAACTGTCCACTTAGGAAGCAACACTGATTGACAATAAATTTCACATGCTGTTGTGCAAATGGAATAGACAAAAGGTGGAAATTATAGTTAATTAGCAAGACACCCCCCAAAACAGGAGTGATTCTGCAGGTGGTGACCACAGACCACTTCTCAGTTCCTATGCTTCCTGGCTGATGTTTTGGTCACTTTTGCATGCTGGCGGTGCTCTCACCCTAGTGGTAGCATGAGACGGAGTCTACAACCCACACAAGTGGCTCAGGTAGTGCAGTTCATCCAGGAAGGCACATCAATGCGAACTGTGGCAAAAAGGTTTGCTGTGTCTGTCAGCGTAGTGTCCAGAGCATGCAGGCGCTACCAGGAGACAGGCCAGTACATCAGGAGACGTGGAGGAGGCCGTAGGAGGGCAACAACCCAGCAGCAGGACCGCTATCTCCGCCTTTGTGCAAGGAGGTGCACTGCCAGAGCCCTGCAAAATGACCTCCAGCAGGCCACAAATGTGCATGTGTCAGCATATGGTCTCACAAGGGCTCTGAGGATCTCATCTCGGTACCTAATGTCAGTCAGGCTACCTCTGGCGAGCACATGGAGGGCTGTGCGGCCCCACAAAGAAATGCCACCCCACACCATGACTGACCCATCGCCAAACCGGTCATGCTGGAGGATGTTGCAGGCAGCAGAACGTTCTCCACGGTGTCTCCAGACTCTGTCACGTCTCTCACATGTGCTCAGTGTGAACCTGCTTTCATCTGTGAAGAGCACAGGGCGCCAGTGGCGAATTTGCCAATCTTGGTGTTCTCTGGCAAATGCCAAACGTCCTGCACGGTGTTGGGCTGTAAGCACAACCCCCAACTGTGGACGTCGGGCCCTCATACCACCCTCATGGAGTCTGTTTCTGACCGTTTGAGCAGACACATGCACATTTGTGGCCTGCTGGAGGTCATTTTGCAGGGCGCTGGCAGTGCACCTCCTTGCACAAAGGCGGAGGTAGCGGTCCTGCTGCTGGGTTGTTGCCCTCCTACGGCCTCCTCCACGTCTCCTGATGTACTGGCCTGTCTCCTGGTAGCGCCTGCATGCTCTGGACACTACGCTGACAGACACAGCAAACCTTTTTGCCACAGTTCGCATTGATGTGCCTTCCTGGATGAACTGCACTACCTGAGCCACTTGTGTGGGTTGTAGACTCCGTCTCATGCTACCACTAGAGTGAGAGCACCGCCAGCATTCAAAAGTGACCAAAACATCAGCCAGGAAGCATAGGAACTGAGAAGTGGTCTGTGGTCACCACCTGCAGAATCACTCCTGTTTTGGGGGGTGTCTTGCTAATTGCCTATAATTTACACCTTTTGTCTATTCCATTTGCACAACAGCATGTGAAATGTATTGTCAATCAGTGTTGCTTCCTAAGTGGACAGTTTGATTTCACAGAAGTGTGATTGACTTGGAGTTACATTGTGTTATTTAAGTGTTCCCTTTATTTTTTTGAGCAGTGTATATATATATATATCTATGCCTTTCTTGAAATCAATACACAGAAGGATATTTTTTTAAACCTGCATATTTAGTTAAAATAAATTAATGTTAGCAGGCAATATTAACTCGGGAAATTGTGTCACCTCTCTTGCATCCAGTGCAAGCAGAGTCAGGGTATATGCAGGAGTTTGGGCCGCCTGGCTCGTTGCAAGCTGTGTGAACACCATTTCTTCCTAACAAAGACCGTAATTAATTTGCCAGACTTTTACATAATTATGTCATAACATTGAAGGTTGTGCAATGTAACAGCAATACTTAGACTTAGGGTTGCCACCCGTTCGATAAAATACAGAACGGTTACGTATTTCACTGAAAGAATAAAATGTTTTGTTTTCTAAATGACAGTTTCCGTATTTGACCATATTAATGACCAAAGGCTCGTATTTCTGTGTGTTTATATTATATTTAAGTATATGATTTGATATTTGATAAGAGCCGTCTGACTGAGCAGTGGTAGGCAGCAGCAGGCTCGTAAGCATTTTATTCAACCAGCACTTTACGCCGTTTGCCAGCAGCTCTTAGCAATGCTTGAGGCACAGCGCTGTTTATGACTTCAAGTGTATTAACTCCCGAGATTAGGCTGGCAATACTAAGGTGCCTATAAGAACATCAAATAGTCAAAGTGTATATGAAATACATAAAAATGGTATAGAGCAAAATAGTCAACGCATCATAATTCCTATAACTACAACCTAAAACTTCTTAACTTAACTTCTTGGGAATATTGAAGACTCATGTTAAAAAGGAACCACCAGCTTTCATATGCTCTCATGTTCTGAGCAAGGAACTTAAACGTTAGATTTTTTACACGGCACATATTGCACTTTTAGTTTCTTCTCCAACACTGTTTTTGCATTATTTAAACCAAATTGAACATGTTTCATTATTTATTTGAGACAAAGTAGATTTTATTTATGTATTATATTAAGTTAAAATAAAAGTGTTCATTGAATAATGTTGTAATTGTCATTATTACAAATATATATATAATAACAAACTAAATCATCTGATTAATCGGTATCGGCTTTTTCTTGGTCCTACAATAAAATCGATAGCGGTGTTGAAAAATCATAATTGGTCGAACTCTAAATTGCACATTCAGATCAAAATGTTTGTTAATTAATATCAAATCACACCTTTCGAGTTCCTTTGTCCATGACAGACAATTATTTGACCGCCCTATTCCCTTTTCCACACAACTTCATCTAAGGATGTAGCGTGAGTGTCCTATAAACAGTGTATGTTATATTCCTTTTCTTTTAGCCACGTAAAGACTGATTTTTTTTTATTATCTGCTAAACCGTTACAATTATAACTAGCTATACTTATTTCACCCCTTATCATAACTAGATACTTTTCTCAGTCTAAATTGACCATAATTAGTGCTTGTAAATTTACTGTCATAAGAGGTATTATGACGGTCAAAATTAGAGCTTTCAAATGTCTGATATTTAGAATTCAAGAAATAGGTTCTAGCGATATTTGTTTTTATTCCCTTGCCTGTTTTCCTGTGAGCCAATGCCACAGATGTTAGAAAATTGAGACAAGATATTATGTGTGTAGTATGTCTGTATAAGAGTAAAACTATAATGTGTGATGTCCAAATAATTAATAACCCTGCCAATTTGCATGGTTGAGTGTCTATGTGTGTAAAATGTAGTGCGTACAACCTAAATATTCAGGATGATAATTGTAATCCATATCGTATCACCATCAGTTGCATCATAATTACCTTTAACATCATTGAAAAACAGATCCCAGCATTTCCATAGCAATTGACTTTTCACATGATCGAGAAAGAGACCTTGCATTACTATAGTACAAATTAGTGATGCACCGATATGACATTTTTGGCCGATACCGATATCCAATATTTTCCTTGACACCGATATTTAAAAATTTAGCGGCCTTTTAAGCATTCTAGTAGTTAAATAGTTAACACACACACACACAAACACACAAGGACGCAGTGGTCTAAGGCACTGTATCTCAGTGCAAGTTGCGTCACTAATGTCCCTGGTTCGAATCCTGGCTGTATCACATCCGGCCGTGATTGTGAGTCCCATAGGGCGGTACACAATTGGCCCAGCATTGTAAATAAAACTTTGTTCTTAACTGACTTGCCTAGTTAAATAAAGGACACACACACCAAAAAGTTATTTTGTTGGCATTTACGTATGTCCCCATTACCAGAAAACATAATCAAAACCTATTTCTTTCATTTACCTGCTGTGCTTTTTCGTTGTTCATTTGTTCAGTCGTTTCATTCTCAACCAGGATTTCTATGGGTCTTTGCGTGTCAAAAAAGACATTTGACATGTCAAATAACACTATTTCACGTGTCAAATAACACGACATAATCTGTTTCAGTAGCTATATCGTAGGTGTCGTCCTGGCTAGCTATTTACTTTCATGAACTGAAGTTCAATTTCAATAGGCGAACAACAAGTGGCAACCTAGCTAATACTTACAAGGATTTCTAATCATTGCTAAGAATAATGAGAATGACTGCAGTTTCTACTGGTAATTGTTTTCAGGCTGGTTGTATTGGTGCTAGCTAGCTATCAAGCTAAAGCTAGCTACCCCAGTAGTTGCGATTGAACAAATGATGCTTTATTATGAACACAGTATTGTAAACACATCGTTCGTGGCCAGTGTTTGTTTTTTTGTATAGCTTTAACAGTGACACTATCTTTTTTGACACACAAAGTCCCAAACGGCGTTCCATAGTAGTTATGTCTTGTGTACCGGTGCTCGACCAATCGGCGAAAGCCAACATCCCCCACGAAAGAGCACGGTTGATTGTCGAGGGCAATGAAATCCATTATCTTGGCTTTAATGGATCTTACTCTTTCAAATGACTCCTCGCCTGCTCGATCCACACAGCAGACATTGTGTGGGCTAGGTTAGGAATGCTGTGTTGCATGTGTAGTGCAACACTCTACGTGGCGTTATGTCATGTACCTACTTTTATTAATGGACAGCTATTCCGAGACAGCTCCATAACGCCATGTCTGTACTAAATTCTAAAGGGACTTCAGGTTACGAAAAAAAAAGTATGGGAACTGTAAAAATATCTGAACACTGACTTGGATATGAACACATACTACTCAATTACATGCTCGCTTACACAAACACACTTATCCCGCTCTCTTCTCTCATGTTAAAAACCAATGTCAAAGCTACTATTATACCTTATATAAAATAGTTTGTCCCTCTGCTTCCTCTGTACGGCTAACAGAAACAAGCTAATTCATGGATTTCGAGTGGCACGCACATGAAGAGCGCGAGCGCAGGGGGAAGTTGTATCCATAGTTTCCCCGTTTGGCTTCCGTTTTTTTAAAAGCGTTCGAAAATTAGGTGGATATTACGCTCTAAAGTTAGCTACATAGCTAACTGCATTAGCCAGCTGTGTTTGCTAGCTTGTCGTTTACGCTGCGCCCCTTCGCCCGCCATGTCTGGACTGGTTGAACCGAGATTGCTGTTGTCCGGCTCTGCTCAGTCAAAACACGGTAGGCTACATCGGACTTTGAAAGTGGCGGAGCACTGCCAACAATGCAATCACGAGATCACAAAATCAAATATATCGTTTTGTACCTACTTTAAGTGTTGTCCTCTTGAAAATTCGACAACGTAGACGTGTTCACATTCGCAACTATTAAACTAAAAGAGTTCGCGTTGCTTTCGCTTCGATGAAAGACCAAAACTTTTCAATTTAAAACGGATTCAACACTCTATAGTCTTTGCCGTATAACTGTGCAGCAGGCGTTGCTAAGGAAACTGTGTATACGGCACTCCCTCTATTTTTTCAAGCGTTCCTATTGGTGTACAACATTGGCATTGCGACCAGAGCGATGTATTTTGCAAACGATATGGCTTGATCAGAACCAAAATTAACATAAATGCGATGTGTAATATAATATGGAACTGTCTGTGCCATTATTGTCCTGTATACCGGTAGGTATAATCCAAAACAGATTGAGCTGTGATCAACATCTCTCTTTCTCACTCACACGCACGTACACACACCACCCTCCCAACAAATGGTTTCTCACAAAAATTATGATATTTGAGCCACATAAGACAATTATATATTTCTTTATTAAATGTTGCACACTCTTCACAGATATAATATATCTATATCTATTTACAATATATAATACTCACTCGGATGTTTGGGCATATCCTTTATCATATTTGATTACAACATCACAGATTGTATTTTATTTTTGAGATAAAATAGGCATACACTTCTCCCGAACAAATTTGTTCTTAGTCATATTCAAGGACACTGAAGATCTTAGTCTTCAAGCTGTCTAATAAATACACAACAAGCACAAACGATAAAACAATTGTCTACTCTTAAGTGTAAAATGTCATTCATAGTTCTGTACATCAACCCACTGCTTTATTCAACAGATAATACACAAAAAGGCCAATATGAAAGTCATGTTGAAAACAGACCCACCACAGGTGGCGGGCAATGTGATAGTGTACTCGATTAGTGTGTAGATTGTAAAATGACTTGAGGTGAGTGGATGACAGATGGGAATAGAAAACATTGAAACTCTAAGAGCAGCAACTCATTTTAATATTTGGTTCAGCTGTGAAAGAATCAGAAACACAAAGTAGTATGAAAAAAACAATAACGCCGTAAGTCATGAAACAGAAATGACAGCAGAAGTTATAGGCCTATAAATGAAATAGAGAAACAAGGAACACACCTAGTCTGAGTGTCCTGATCACCAAGTTCAAATGTTAACAGAGTTTATATGGTCCAATTAGCCATTTTCACAGCAACCAGTCAGTTCAAGTTCCATGATTGTTCATAGCTTAAGTTGGTTTAACTCAGCTCTTTCTAACGCAGCTCCTTAAATTGATACTGGGGTGTAGGTCTAATTGTAGTGTAGGTCTACTTGTAGTGTAGGTCTACTTGCAGTGTAGGTCTACTTGTAGGTCAACTTGCTTTGGAGTTATTGATTATTATGTTACATGGCCAGTGACTTGTTGTCAGATTTTTTTAACACTAAGATGAAAAATACAATGTGTATGTTACAGTATATTGCATAGCCTACATGTAAGTTGATTTTGTGGTATTTTATGATATTTCTATTTAATTCCATAAAAGTACACCAACACCTTGTCCTATGAAAAAAATTATGATGGACATAACTGTACCTATTATATCAATAATATAATTCTATACTTCATCCTAAACAAACTTATTTTAAAATAATTACTCTGAAAATGCCATTTGTAACCACTGGAGGGTGATATTCTACTAGTATAGCCCTGTTGCTGCTGCAGGGGCTCCTGAGCACTTAGTACGTCCAAGTCTCCTCCACATAAGGCTGAGTACTCATTGACTGTACTAGTCCATAGACCATGTATGACAGTACAATGTTTTATACCACAACACAAAAAGTAAAATATAACTCATTCAGTTTGGGAAAGGAGTTGCTAGTCTACTAATGAACCGACTTGCCATGAGAGGACCCCAAGTATTTGGTTAGTCGGTTAGTCCTAAAGATTTAATGAAACAACATTGCAATTTCATGAATGGAACATGTATTCATAAATAGGCCTATTCATGTTAAATGGGATAAGCAGCTAAAATAACCACAGCAATAAAATAAACAACACTAAACAATAATAATCATGTAATTATGCAAAATATATCCATCATGATTTTAAATGTAAAACCTTTAAATGTTTGGTCTTCAATTGCACTGCTTCACAGAAATGTCTGTCAGGTCAGTTGTCACCAAGGTATTTTTTTTCACCAAGCAACATGTGCTTCCTGTGGAACCTAAGTTAGAAACACTCCCCTACAGCAAGAGGGCCTGTCACCATAACAACCCAGCTGCTTGAGTCTCTAGGTGCATGGAGACACACAGTATTGATGTGTTTGTTTTGAAGACTCTTGATACTGTTAGCGCTGGGCAGGGAATAAATAGAGATGCCGGTGGCAACAGGTGTAGGGCTGCTCCTGCAGTTACCTGCGAGGGGGCTGACACCTTGGACACAAACGAGATAGATGATACATTAACATGTGGGGCATTTTTACTTCACATAGAAAGATGTAATGTATGGTCGATGGACAAATATTTTGCTACATTTTCCAGACGTCATTACTCACCTGTCACAAGCTTTCGCTCTCTGTCTCTCCTTTCTTTTCTTTCCTCTCCCTCTCTGTCTCCTTCTGCAGAAATTATCAGCGATATGAGCTCAACTATCAAGTATTATAAAGACAGCAACATTTCTGTCCCACTCTCTAACTTTACAATGGACATTATGGCAATTGATATGCTCACCTTTCACTTTTCACCACAGCCTTCCTGATTCTAGGAATTAAATATGAACACCACTAATTAATTATATAAAAATCAGTCATATCATTTTACATAATATCATATTACAATGCAGCTGGTTTACAGTGACCAAACACATACTACTAAAGCAGAAAGTCTTTTTTTCTCTTACCTACATTCACATGTCTGGTGCTCCACAAAAGTCATCTCAACGTATTCTTGACCCTGCTCCGCTGGCTTGATTTTCAACAGCTGAGAATGAACAGGTTGTTGAACAAGTTGCAGGGGACAAAGTAGAAAAAAGCCCTTTTCCTTGTCTTGGCATACAAATATCAAATACACTGACGACCTCACAACATGGCAGCCATCCTCAGAAGGGATGTGTCCTATTACCTGCATGGTGACATTAGAGGTCCGAGTAGGATGACACTCCAGGTTCTCATCGCCACAGCAACCAGCGCAGCGCACCAGGGGCACACAGGAGGGGCTGTAGATGTGCTCCACCTCCCCAGGGTACTCTTGGACCACCTCCACCAGCTTCTCTATGGTCCGGCAGAAACTACGGCCCCACACATCCTGAAACATTAATACTGGGGAAGAGGAGAGAGGAGAGGAGAGGAAGTGAGACAGCTGTCCATCACAGGACATATAGCCTCATAAAGCCATTGTACAGTTCCCTGGATGCCCCAATCACATCCATCCATGCCTCCTGGCAGCTCCCCAGCCTGATGGATCTGGACTGGAGGAGAGATGGCTAGTGTGATGGCTGGTGCTGAACCTGCACGTAGAGGGGATTACCTGTTTCAACACTTCAGCCGATAGAGACGCACACTTGCACAATTACAGTGTGCCTCATTAGCCTAGTCTCATATCATCTGTCACACTGTGCAATTCAATGAGCAGAGTTTTACACCAACCTGCTGAGGTTTGTGCGTGTGTGTGTCTGTCAGCTTAATTCTGAGATGGCACAACATCCTTTCTTAATATTTCCCAGTCTGCCTTACTGTTTTTTCTCCATAATGTACTGTACTCACTGTCTATATTATCACAACCACTAGGGCAAAAAACAGAGCCATCTGCAGATCGTTTCAAAAAGATTTAGGACACTCATCAAGTGTAGATGCTGAAACATAAAAAGAAACACTGATATGCTTGGTGTCTATCCTGGTTTTAATTTTTAAGAAAAAATGTTGTGTAATACGAGCTTTCCTGTGGGAGCATATGTGTGAAAGTGTACCCATAACATCGTCAGTAAAGAAAAACAAGGACCAACTCTGCCCGAACAAACAGAGAGGAAAGAGAAAACAAACAGTGGAAATTGTTTTCCATGAACAGAACCTGCCCGGAGCAGAGCTGAGCTGAGCTGCCCCCCCAGGCACCTCTGGGATCTGGCTGACCCTGGGGTCACCGCATGGAGCCCGGCACCAGAACAGCTGTTTATAAAAGCAGACAGGTCAGGGGGAGCCAGGCCAGGCCAGGCCAGGGAGGGGTGAAGGAGATGTTGTCTCAATCCTCCCAACAGGTTATAGGTGCTCATTACATTAAGTCACACATTCCTTTTCTTTTTCACTGTTGTTGCAGTGATTTACAATTGTCACGCCCTGGCCTTAGTATTCTTTGTTTTCTTAATTATTTTAGTTAGGTCAGGGTGTGACATGGGTAATTTATGTGGGTTTTGTAGTGTCTAGGGTGGTTGTAGGTTTAGGGGGTTTATTTAGAGTAGTTGGGTTTATGTTTAGTGTAGTTGTCTAGGTGTGTCTATGGTTGAGTGTAGGTGTTTAGGAAAGTCTATGGTTGCCTGAATTGGGTCTCAATTAGAGACAGCTGGATATTGTTGTCTCTGATTGGGAGCCATATTTAAGGTAACCATAGGCTTTAACTGTTTGTGGGGAATTGTCTATGTCTAAACGTTAGTAGCTTGTGTGTGCACTTTCGTTTTGTAGCTTCACGGTCGTTTGTTGTTTTGTTAGTTTGTAAGTGTTTTGTTTCGTTTTGCCTTCTTCAAAATAAAAAGAAGATGGCTTATTTTCCACATGCTGCGTTTTGGTCCGTCTCACTCCCACACAATCGTGACAGAATTCCCCACCAACATTGGATCAAGCAGCATGTGCAACAACAACAGGACCCACCTACACAGGACTATTGGAATTGGGAGGAAATTCTGGACCGTGAAGTACCAGGAGAATATAACCGCCCCAAAGCTGAGCTGGAGGCAGCGAAAGCAGAGAGGCGGAGATATGAGGAGGCAGCAAGGAGACGTGGCTGGAAGCCTGAAAAGCCCGTGAGTACTACCCCAAAAATTCTTGGGGGGGGGGGGGTAAGAGGTAGTGGGCCAAGGGCAGGTAGGAGACCTGCGCCCACTTCCCAGGCTAACCGTGGAGAGCGGGAGTACGGGCAGACCCCGTGTTACGCAGTAGAGCGCACGGTGTCTCCTGTACGGGTGCATAGCCCAGTGCGGGTTATTCCACCTCCCCGCACTGGTAGGGCTAGATTGGGCATTGAGCCAAATGTCATGAAGCCGGCCCTACATATCTGGCCACTAGTACGTCTCCTTGGGCCGGCTTACATGGCACCAGCCTTACGCATGGTGTCCCCGGTTCGCCTACATAGCCCGGTGCGGGTTATTCCACCTCCCCGCACTGGTCGGGCAACGGGGAGCATTCAACCAGGTAAGGTTGGGCAGGCTCGGTGCTCAAGGGAGCCAGTACGCCTGCAAGGTCCGGTATTTCCGGCGCCACCTCCCCGCCCCAGCCTAGTACCAACAGTGCCTACACCACGCACCAGGTTTCCAGTGCGTTTTCAGAGCCCTGTTCCTCCTCCACGCACTCTTCCTATGGTGCGTGTCTCCAGCCCAGTGCCTCCAGTTCCGGCACCACGCACTAAGCCACCTGTGCGTCTCCTGAGTCCTGTACACACTGTTATTTCTCCCCGCACTCGTCTTGAGGTGCGTGCCCTCAGCCCGGTACCACCAGTTCTGGTACCATGCACCAGTCCTATAGTGCGCCTTGAGAACTCAGTGTGCCCTGTTGTTGTTCCCCGCACTAGCCTGAAGGTGCGTGTCCTTAGCCCGGTACCTCCAGTTCCGGCACCACGCACCAGGCCTACAGTGCGTCTCAGCCGGCCAGAGTCTGCCGTCTGCCCAACGGTGCCTGAACTGCCCGTCTGTATTGAGCCTTCAAAGCCGCCCGTCTGCCATGAGCCTGCAAAGCCGCCCGTCTGCCATGAGCCTACAGAGCCTTCCGCCAGACAGGAGCCGCTAGAGCCTTCCGCCAGACAGGAGCCGCTAAAGCCTTCCGCCAGACAGGATCAGTCTGAGCACTCCGTCTCCTCAGCGCCATCTGAGCCATCCGTCTCCCCAGCGCCGTCTGAGCCATCCGTCTCCCCAGCGCCGTCTGAGCCATCCGTCTCCCCAGCGCCGTCTGAGCCATCCGTCTCCCCAGCGCCGTCTGAGCCATCCGTCTGTCCCGAGCCAGTAGAGCCGCCCATCTGTCCAGAGCCGTCAGAGCCGTTAGTCAGTCAGGAGCCGCTAGAGCCGTTAGTCAGTCAGGAGCCGCTAGAGCCATTCGTCAGTCAGGATCTGCCAGAGCCGCCAACCAGACAGGATCTGCCAGAGCCGCCAACCAGACAGGATATGCCAGAGCCGTCAGCCAGCCATGAGCTACCCCTCAGCCCAGAGCTGCCATTAATCCTGAACTGCCCCTCAGTCCAGAGCTGTCTCTCTGTCCGGAGCTGCTCTTCAGTCCGGAGTTGCCCCTCTATCCTGAGCTATCTCTCTATCCTGACCTACCTCTCTGTCCTGAGCTATCCCTCTGTCCTGAGCTATCCCTCTGTCCTGAGCTACCTCTCTGTCCTGAGCTACCTCGTCCCGGAGCTGTCCTTTATCTTGGTGTTGCCCCTTAACCTAAGTGGGTGTATAATGAGGGTGGTCATTCTGAGGGAGAGACGTAAACTGGGATTGACTATGGTGGGGTGGGGACCTCGCCCAGAGCCTGAGCCACCACCGTGGTCAGATGCCCACCCTGACCCTCCCCTAGACTTTGTGCTGGTGCGCCCGGAGTTCGCACCTTAAGGGGGGGGTTATGTCACGCCCTGGCCTTAGTATTCTTTGTTTTCTTAATTATTTTAGTTAGGTCAGGGTGTGACATGGGTAATTTATGTGGGTTTTGTAGTGTCTAGGGTGGTTGTAGGTTTAGGGGGTTTATTTAGGGGGTTATGTTTAGTGTAGTTGTCTAGGTGTGTCTATGGTTGAGTGTAGGTGTTTAGGAAAGTCTATGGTTGCCTGAATTGGGTCTCAATTAGAGACAGCTGGATATTGTTGTCTCTGATTGGGAGCCATATTTAAGGTAACCATAGGCTTTAGCTGTTTGTGGGGAATTGTCTATGTCTAAACGTTAGTAGCTTGTGTGTGCACTTTCGTTTTGTAGCTTCACGGTCGTTTGTTGTTTTGTTAGTTTGTAAGTGTTTTGTTTCGTTTTGCCTTCTTCAATAATAAAAGAAGATGGCTTATTTTCCACATGCTGCGTTTTGGTCCGTCTCACTCCCACACGATCGTGACAACAATATAGTGGGGAGAGAGGATGTGAGAGGAAGTGTGTCAAAGGGGTTTAAGGGTGTCCCCAGTACCTCATTCAGCAGCCCCTGTAGTCCCTAGCTGCTTGTCCTCACTTGCCCCTTCAACCCTGAAACCTCAACCCTCAGAGCTTATTAACGGACCTGACATCCTCCACCGCAATCAAGGATCATTCATTAATGCCTTTCAACCATATCTATAATTAAGCTGCTAATAGATGAATCAATTCTGATTCCGAGTGTTCAGAGAAAACAAGCCACAGAGAGTGTTGTAGTACTTTGTGTATTTCAACATGGAAATATCTCACTGTACTAAATGGCTATGCAGCATGTGAGGAAGAGGAGGGAAAGCACCCCATGGTTTACGGCAGGAGGATGTAGACTGTAAAAACAGTGAGAGTCAGCCTCTCTTTCACCAATCTGTCTGTCTGTCAGCAACACAAGCTGCATAGATGGACAGCTAGCTTCCCTCCTCCTCTGGGTACATTGACTTCAATACAAAACCTAGGAGGCTCATGGTTCTCACCCCCTTCCATAGACTTAAACAGTAATTATGACAACTTCCGGAGGATGTCCTCCAACCTATCAGAGCTCTTACAGCATGAACTGACATGTTGTCCACCCAATCAAAAGGATCAGAGAATGAATCTAGTACTGAAAGCTTAAGCTACAGCTAGCTAGCACTGCAGTGCATAAAATGTGGTGAGAAGTTGATTCAAAGAGAGAGAAAGACAATAGTTGAACAGTTTTGAACAAATTCATTTCTTCCAAAATTAAGGAGAAGCAAGACAGAGAGAGAGAGGGAGAGCGATTTCATCCTTTTTTTCACTTTCAGTTTCACTTTCTTAGCTAGTTTATCAAACACTCTGCTCAAACAAAGGGATGCTATGTTAGCTAGCTGGCTATCCAACACAACACTGGAACTCTTCCAAGTCAAGGTAAGCTTTTGGTTTTACTAATTTATTGCCCCCGGGGCCCGCCGGTGTTTGTGTAAAACCGCTTACTGACTGTACACTGTAACGTTACGGTATGATTGTGGCGGGTTTACTAACACATTAGTTCTATTAGCTATGCTGACTATGATGTTACTTTAGCTAATATCGTGACAACGATGTAGGCTGTGTGTAGTGGTTATGATATAGTTTGGAAAGTTTTTTTTCACCTGGTCACATACAGCTGATGTGTTGTGCATTGAAGTCCATAAGCGAAGGGAAAAGGTGAGAGGAGGAGAGTACATATATGTGAGAAGGAATCAAACGTGGTTGCTATGAAAGTGAACTGTGTTTACGCGTGATCAGGGGTGTATTCATTCCGCCGATTCTGTTGAAAAAGGTTTCTTAAACGGAAGCAAACGGAACAAAACAGGGATAAACATACCTGAATTTGTCCAATAGAAACTCTTGTTTACAACTGTTGGACTAATGATTACAACCTAGATCAGCTAGATGCATTACTGTATTGAATGTGTCACTGTCTGTCCATGTGTCACTGTCTGTCACCTCAATTTTCTCTCAACCTGTGTGCACCTACATTGTAAACTTTCATTCATAGGCTGGGTTGTAGAAACTTCATGATGGGTATAGGGAAAATTTGAGTATCATGTTGTAGCTTAACCCTATTGCTGTTACATTACACTGGGTGAATGGAATGTGAATGACAGTCATCCAATATGCTGTAATAGAAATAAGGCCATGCTCATGAAAAAAAAGCTCTCTTTTGCCATACAGTACGACAGTGAACGGGACATCAGTGGTATTAGTATCCCAGAAAAACAATTTCTGTGAAACAAAAATGGATATTCAGCATCACCTGTAGGCTAGCTACTCTTGTCTACAGAACACTCACACATACATCAGGAAAAGTATGTTGCTTTGAAATATATATGATCAACATTATCTCATTTGTGCTGTAAAAATGCAGAAAAGATTCTTACCTCCAGTTGTGCTGTTTGTGCTGGGTGAGGGAGTACTCTGCAAAATAAAACAGACAAGAACTTAACGTTTAAAAAAAGCACCTGGACAGGATCATTTATTTCAGACAAATAAAATGCTTTCCAGACATCTCAGACAGTATATATGGACTTGGAAGATCTACTGCGCTGCCAGAAGCTACACATATTATATGCTTGTCTTGGACAGTTATAGTTCTTGGAAAAGAGAGTGTCATACAGTAACACGCCAAAGGTATTGGCCTGACTTTACGCCAGTACAGCTATGTCCTCTGGTGGTTAAGGTTGGAATTGCAAGGAGACGGAGACATCTTGCAGAAAGAGCAGTTTTTTTGTGATTCTTTCAATGGAAAACTCTATTTGACAAACACCAGATCCAGAGTCTCTTATATACCACATTCCTCTCGGTGCCCAACTGTTTAGGTTCAAAACCTGTTTCCTGTGGTGTAAGATTCAGCTCTCTATTTATTTTCCCGTTGGCGGCTTCCCCCCGTCTTGATTTTTCCCATCGTCCAATGATAAACAGTATGCGTTTCTCATTGGGCTGGAATAACACAAAACCTCTGGGTGACTCCATCGCATGAGCTCAGGAAGAGAAACCTCTATTTGTTCAAATATCCTCCAGCAGGACCATTGGACAGACAGGCGACGAACAACTTGCTTCCTCATTCTGTCATCTACAACAGTGTTGCGTTTCACAGGCTGATTGTCTGTGATGAGTACCTGATGACAAGTATTTTGATACACTGTCTGGTTATCCATCCAACTACTGTGTGTGTGTAACAATGCTGGTCCAACAGTTACCATTGCCTATAATGGAAAATAACAGCACACGCGCAAAGAGACAAAGGACAGTCAGATGGAGTAACTCTGAGGTCTGTTTAAAACCCTGTTAAAACCATCTATTAGAGGCCTCCTGAGGTTCTTGAGGTGTCACTACAGACCCGGGTTCGATCCCAGGCTGTGTCACAACCAGCTATGACCGGGAGTCCCATTGGGCGGTACACAATTGGCCCAGCGTCATCCAGGTTAGGGAAGGGTTTGGCTGGGGGGGAGGGGTGGCTTTACTTGGCTCATTGTGGTCTAGTGACTCCTTGTGGCGGGCCTGCAAGCTGACTTTAGTCATCAGGTAAAAGGTGTTTCCTCTTACACATTGGTGCGGCTGGCTTCCGGGTTAAGTGGGACGGTGTTAAGAAGCGCGGTTAGGCAGGTCATGTTTCAGAGGACACATGACTCAACCTTTGCCTCTCCCGAGCCTGTTGGGAAGTTGCAGCGATGAGACAAAATCGCAATTAAAAAATATATATATATATACGGTATATACAAAAGAAAACATATTAGAAACACCTCGACCATACTTGCAAACATTCGTTTGAGGATCAGCCAATTAAAAATTGTCAATGTAGTTCCATGTGATCAAAGGCTACAAAGACAGGCATCGGTCTTGGAATTATTGTATCTGGGAGCTTGCTATGGTACCTCGAGTAACAGTGGGTTTTCCCATTCATTTGCTGAATAATTCCTCGTGCCTCCATTGAGCTCAAACACATGCCGACGTTAGCTTGCAAGCTTGCTAGGTCGAACAGGTTCAGTGACTAAGTTTTAATAATGCATTCTGCACCCGGGGGTTTCTATTTTTATTTCTATATTATGACCACTGTTCCCCTCTAAGCTGTGTGTGATGTGTGGACACAGTTCCCCTGGGACTGCCACCGCAGAAGAAATATCAGAGCTCGCAGAGAAGCACAAGATTGAACTTCACTCAACTTTCTAGAGTTTTCACCTTTAGTTTCCCCCTTTAGTTAACACTATAATTGTTTGTTGTTGTTGTTTTAAACGGGCAGTGTTGTATTTTGAGACAGGCTTGAATAAGCTAAGTAACCAATAGGCAGAGGGTAGCATAATCTGTCTGATTCTTTGTAATAATTTATTTTGTAAAGTGGTTTCTTGCATCAAACAACACAACAACATTTTCAGTCACCTCCTTGTCTAAAGGACAAGTGGATAAACAGGTTAATGTCAAGTCCTGCATGTTTTTTTCTGAAGTCTCATGGACTGTAGGCCTACATTGAACACCACACATTGGCTACTGTAGGCTGAATGATAAAACAGCTATTTTCATGTTAAAATATTAGGCCTCCCGAGTGGCGCAGCGGTCTAAGGCCGCTAGGTTCAATCGCTGGGTTCAATCCAGACCTGGGTTCAATCCCAGGCTGTGTCACAGCCAACCATGAGGCAGTGCACAATCAACACAGTGTCATCTTGACACAGGGTTTGGCTGGCTGGGATTTCCTTGTCCCATCGCGCTCATGTGACTCCTTGTGGAGGGCCGGGTGCCTGCATGAGGTGGCCAGCTGGACAGTGTTTCCTCTGACACATTGGTGCGGATGGCTTCCGGGTTAAGTAAGCAGTGCGGCTTGGCAGTTTCGGAGGACGCCTGGCTCTTGACCTTTGCCTCTCCCAAGTCCGTAGGAGAGTTGCAACGATGGGACTAGACTGTAACTACCAATTGGGGTAACAAATGTTTTATGGTCGGCCTACATTATGATCAAATGACTGTGACTGATTATTTTTATTAACTAGCTAATACATTAAAGTCAAATTGCATTCCGTGTGTTGTTGTATTTATATTGGTTCATTCTGATTTCATGGGAGAACATTCTGAGAAAAAGTTGTCAAAGTCTTTATATAAAGTGCATTCAGAAAGTATTCACACCCCTTTACTTTTTCCAATTTTTTTTGTGTTACAGCCTGAATTTAAAATAGATTACATAGAGATTTTTGGGGCACTGGTCTACACACAATAATGTCAAAGTGTAATTATGTTTTTGACATTTTTACAAATTAATAAAAAATGTATTGAGTCAGTAAGTATTCAACCCCTTTGGTATGGCAAGCCTAAATAAGTGCAGGAGTAACAAGTCACATTATAAGTTGCACGGACTCACTTTGTGTGCAATAATAGTGTTTAACATGATTTTTGAATGACTACCTAATCTCAGTACCCCACACATACAATTATCTATAAGGTCCCTCAGTCGAGCAGTGAATTTCAAACACAGATTCAACCACAAAGACCAGGAAGGTTTTCCAATGCCTCGCTAAGAAGGGCACCTATTGGTAGATGGGTAAAAAAAAGCAGACATTGAATATCCCTTTGAGCATGGGGAAGTTATTAATTACACTTTGGATGGTATATCAAAACACCCAGCAGTGGTGTGTATTCATGGATGCCAAGGGAAGCCAGGCTTCCCCAAAAAATGTAAAATAAAAAAACAAAATAATTCATCTTTTGTCTCTCTGTGTTTTCATAATTTTCCTTAAATTCGCAAAAAGCTGAATGTACTGTATCTTGCATCCGAGCAAGCGAAACAGCGCCTCTCTGTCGCTGTATGTGTAAGCCATCGGTAACGATGTGCGCTGAGAGTCGGGAAGCAAGTTCAGGGAGTGAGTGTTTTAATAAATAAGCACAACATAATACAAAAATAAGAAACACAAACAACGCACAGAACTGATACAGGAACACAAACAATAACGCCTGGGGAAGGAACCAACGGGAGTGACATATATAGGGTAGGTAATCAGGGAGGTGCTGGAGTCCAGGTGAGTCTGAAAACGTGCAGGTGCGCGTAACGATGGTGACAGGTGTGCGCCAGAACGAGCAGCCTGGTGACCTAGAGGCCGGAGAGGGAGCACACGGACCATCTATCTGATACTGTCTGGTCATTTTTGTAGCCTGTAACATTGAATGCAAGGGAAGCCAGCGAGCATTTGGCCTCCCTTGATACAATTTTTTATAAAATAATAATCAATCAGCGTTGAGCTAAACTGAGTGAGTTCAACTCTGAATGGTCCTGGCGCACCAAAAAAAAGCCAGTAAAGCCAGTTTGGAGTGAAGCCAGTTGGATTTGGCTTCACTCCAAATCACATCACATCAAGAGAAATAGGTCATTGTGTTGTCCTCCGATGACTAGCTAGCTAGCTAAAATTGTCCCTTTCCTAAATTAGCCATGGTTGGAGATAGGTATTTGGACTTGTGATTTTACTTAATTCTCTGTATAGGCCAATTATTATAACAGCGATTCTGATCCAACCATAAATTCATACATGGTATCTTTTAGTTGTCACTGTATTAGACTAAACATAGGTGATTTGATGAAGTTGAAATGGTTCTGGAAAAGTGGAAGCAGCTCCTGTTGTCTTTGTGACATGTGGGAACTCTGTGGTTCTATATCAATAGTTGTTTAGTAGTCCAAAAATGTTGGAAACATGAACTTGCTTGACCATGCTGTAGCCTAGGTCATGTAACTGTTTGTTACATGCAATATGCTTTGTGGAATTCACCAGACCGAGGTTGCTCTCCGGTTTTGTGATGAAACAAAAGTGTGGTTGAATTTATTCTGCCACTGTCTTCTTATTGCCTCAGCCTTATGCCGATATATCATGGTCGCAAGGCAAATTAACTAACAGGTTATAGAGCAAACAACGCAATTATCACCACCGAGCACGCCCCCATTCTCATCAACGGGGCTGTAGTGGAACAGGTTGAGAGCTTCAAGTTCCTTGGTGTCCAAATCACCAACAAACTAACATGATGCAAACACACCAAGACAGTTGTGAAGAGGGCACGACAAAACCTATTCCTGCTCAGGAGACTAAAAAGATTTGGCATGGGTCTTCAGATCCTCAAAAAGTTCTACAGCTTCACCATCGAGAGCATCCTGATTGGTTGCATCACCGCCTGGTATGGCAACTACTCGGCCTTCCGACCGCAAGGCGCTACAGAGGGTAGTGCGTATGGCCCAGTACATCACTGGGGCCAAACTTCCAGTCAACCAGGACCTCTATAACAGGCGTTGTGAAAGGAAGGCCCTAAAAATTGTCAAAGACTCCAGCCACCCTAGTCATAGACTGTTCTCTCTACTACCACACGGCAAATGGTACCGGAGTGCCAAGTCTAGGTCCAAAAGGCTTCTTAACAGCTTCTACCCACAAGCCATAAGACTGCTGAACAGCTAATGGCTACCCGGACTATTTGCATTGCCCCCCCCCCCCCCCCCCCTCCTTTTTTTACACTGCTGCTACTCGCTGTTTATTATCTATGCATAGTCACTTTATCCCTACTGTAAGTACATGTACTAATTACCTCAATTACCTCCACTAACCTGTACCCCCACACATTGACTCGGTATGTTTGTCATTGGCAAAGACTAGGGAGATTATTTGGGATAAAAAGAAAAGGAATAGAGCTAAGCACAGGCAAAGTCCTAGAGGAAAACCTGGTTGAGTCTGCTTTCCAACAGACACTGGGAGACAAATTCACCTTTCAGCAGGATAATAACCTAAAACACAAGGCCAAATATATCAAGACAACATTGAATGTTCCTGAGTGGCCTGGTTACAGTTTTTACTTAAATCGGCTTGAAAATCTATGGCAAGACTTAAATGGCTGTCTAGCAATGATCAACAACCAACTTGACAGAGCTTGACATAGCTTGACAGGAATATTAAGAGAATAATGTGCAAATATTGTACAATCCAGGTGTGAAAAGCTCTTAGAGACTTACCCAGAAAGACTCCCAGCTGTAATCGCTGACAAAGGTGATTCTACCATGTATTGACTCAGGGGTGTGAATACTCACAGTACAATTAAAAAGTTTGGAAACACATACTCATTCCAGAGTTTCTTTATTTTTACTATTTTCTACATTGTAGAATAATAGTGAAGACATCAAAGCTATGAAATAACACATTTTGGAATCATGTACTGTAGTATCCCAAAAAGTGTTAAACAAATCCAAATATATTTGAGATTCTTTAAAGTCGCCATCCTTTGCCTTGATGACAGCTTTGCACACTCTTGGTATTCTCTCAACCAGCTTCATGAGGTGGTCACCTAGAATTTCATTCCTTCTTAATGCGTTTGAGCCAATCAGTTGTGCTATGACAAGGTAGGGGTGGTATACAGAAGATAGTCCTATTTGGTAAAAGTCCATATTAAAACCTGTTGGGGATGGGGGCGCTGTTTAGACTATTTATGCTAATTGGGTAATTTTTGAAACGGCTTCCCACAAAATCCTTGATCGTACAATATGCATATTATTATTATTATTGGATAGAAAACAGTCTATAGTTTCTATAGGAGTTGAAATTTTGTCTCTAAGTGGAACAGAGCCCATTCTACAGCAATTTCCCTGACATGGAGTCAGATTTGAGAAATGTTGGCCACTGTTCTGAAGTCAGTTAAAAGGGCACTGTTATTGCTATGACTATACGGACACTTCTTACGTCTTCCCCTGGATGCCTTTACGTGATGACGATTCCAATGGGGTCGATTGCGCGTTCACAGGCCCTATAAATTAAAAAACCCTGTAGCTAGCAAGTCTTTCCTTGCTGCGTAACGCGCGTGCTGGACACCGACCCGCTCCTGTTCCAAGCATTAGTTTAGCCTGTTATATTTCTCCGGTCATATTTTCACTCGTTATAGGAGTTAAAAACATCATAAGGTAGTTAATTTAAAGCGTTTTATAGCAATTTATATCCGTTTAGTGCGATTTTGGGACATTTATTTTTGAAACGATGTGAATAGCTGGGCACGCTTTTCAGTTCATCCCGAACGCAGTTGGCATTTCCACATGGCAAGAGGACAGCTTTCCACCAAAAGACGATTACTCCCAAGAAAGGATCCTTTGCCCAAGATACTGATGGAAGAACAGCTCAAGGTAGGACATTTTTATTATGATAAATCGTGTTTCTGTCGAAACATTTTAGTGGCTTAGGACGCCATGTTTTTTGACGTAGCTTCGCTTGGCGCAAACTGTATTGAAAAGTAAGGATAAATAAAAAAATGTAATTCCGCAATTGTATTAAGAATTAAATTGTCTATCAATCCCTGTCCACCCTATATTTTTTAGTCACGTTTATGAGTATTTATGTATAAGAGTAGATCACTGTCTAAGTGGCGCAAGGACATTTTCTGACCAGCTTGTCTACATTTCACATTGTCTAACCATGATTTTGGTGGCTAAATATAAACATTTGCGATCAAACTCTATATGGATTGTGTAATATGATGTTACAGGAGTGTCATCGGAAGAATTCTGAGAAGGTTAGTGAAAAAATTAATATCTTTTGGCGATGTTGACTTTTATCGCTCACTTTGGCTAGAATCAATGCTGGGCTGCTATGTGCTATGTGCTATGCTAATATAACGATTTATTGTGTTTTCGCTGTAAGACACTTAGAAAATCTGAAATATTGTCTGTATTCACAGGATCTGTGTCTTTCGATTCGTGTATGCTGTGTATTTTTACGAAATGTTTGATGATTAGTAAGTAGGTAAACACGTTGCTCTAAGTAGTTTTTCTATTCCATTTGTGACGGTGGGTGCAATTGTAACCTATGCCATCTACCTGAAATATGCACTTTTTTCTAACAAAACCTATCCCATACCATAAATATGTTATCAGACTGTCATCTAATGAGTTTTTTTGTTGGTTAGGGGCTATAAATATCTTAGTTTAGCCGAATTGGTGATGGCTACTGGTGTTGGTGGACAAATAAAAGATGGTGGATTATGCTAATGTGTTTTTAGGTAATAGATGTACATCTTTACATATTGTGTCTTCCCTGTAAAACATTTTAAAAATCGGACATGTTGACTGGATTCACAAGATCTGTGTCTTTCATTAGCTGTATTGGACTTTAATGTGTGAAAGTTAAATATTAAAAAAAATTTTTTTTTTTGAATTTCGCGGCACTGGTTTTTCAGTGGGGGGGGGGGGGGGGGGGGGGTGTGCCGCGAGCGCCACGCTGATCCTAGACAGGTTAAAGCAAGAACAGCTCAAATAAGCAAAGAGAAACGACAGTCCATCATTACTTTAAGACATGAAGGTCAATCAATGCGAAATATTTCAAAGTTTCTTCAAGTGCAGTCAAAAAAAACTGTCTCACATGATGACCGCCACAGGAAAGGAAGACCCAGAGTTACCTCTGCTGCAGAGAATACGTTCATCAGACTTACCAGCCTCAAATTGCAGCCCAAATAAATGCTTCAGAGTTCAAGTAACAGACACATCTCAACATCAACTGTTCAGTGGAGACTGGGTGAATCAGGCCTTTATGGTCAAATTGCTGCAAGAAACCACTACTAAATGACACCAATAAGAAGAAGAGACTTGCTTGGGCCAAGAAAAACGAGCAATGGAGATTAGACCGGTGGAAATGTGTCCTTTGGTCTGATGAGTCCAAATTTGAGATTTTTTGTTCCAACCGCTTTGTCTCTGTGAGACGCGGAGTAGTAGCATGGAGGAGGAGGTGTGATGGTGTGGGGATGCTTTGCTGGTGACACTGTTTGTGATTTATTTAGAATTCAAGGCACACTTAACCAGCATGGCTACCACAGCATTCTGCAGCGATACGCCATTCCATTTGGTTTGCACTTAGTGGAACTCTCATTTGTTTTTCAACAGGACAGTGACCCAAAACACACCTCCAGCCTGTGTAAGGGCTATTTGAACAAGAAGGAGAGTGAAGGAGTGCTGCATCAGATGACCTGGCCTCCACAATCACCCGACCTCAATCCAATTGAGATGGTTTGGGATGAGTTGGACCGCAGAATGAAGGAAAAGCACCCAACAAGTGCTCAGCATATGTGGGAACTCCTTCAAGAATGTTAGAAAAGCATTCCTCATGAAGCTGGTTGAGAGAATTCCAAGATTGTACAAAGCTGCCATCAAGGGAAAGGGTGGCTATTTGAAGAATCTCAAATATGTTTAACACTGTTTTGATTACTACATGATTCCATATGTGTTATTTCATAGTTTTGATGTTTTCACTATTGTTCTACAATATAGAAAGTAGTACAAATAAAGAAAAACCCTTGAATGAGTAGGCGTGTCCAAACTTTTGACTGCTACTGTATGTAAATAAGTTGTTCCTGTATTTTATTTTCAATACATTTGGAAACATTTCTAAAAAAACTTTGTCATTAAGGGGTATTGTGTGTAGATGGGTGTGAATTATTCATTTTTTCATAAATTTTGAATTCAGGCTTCAACACAACAAAATTAGGAATAATTGAAGGGTTATGAGTACTTTCTGAAGGCACTGTATATATTATAAATATCCGTAGCCTATTCCCCCCCCCCCCCCACTAACTGATCATCACAGAAATGGCTTCCTTCCTGTTGTGGACCAGAATAAATCAGATAGGGAGGATAATAGCTGTCAGTGGTTCGCTGCGGTCAGCTAAATATGTCCAAACAATGTGAATGAAGAGGAATGTCCAGCTTTCATAACTATGATCCATCTGTTATCGTGACAGCAGACGCCTGACACACACACTTCCTCTTAAGTGCCTTTCATTTTCCTGTGGCCGTCAGGCCTTGGCTGAAGATGGTTCAGAATCTCTCTGTTCAACATCAGGAGACATTACAGAGATTCAAGAGATATTACAAAGTCATAAGCAGGGAGCACAGAAACCACCAAACATGCAAGTCCTCCCAATATCTCCCGACATTCTGCACACAAGCACCAGGATAACCTGGCTGTCACTGGTCCTTGGGGTCTCCACCTACGCCATCATAGGCCTGTGGGTAGTCCCCCTGCGGGCCTGTGTGTAGGCCTGTGGGTAGTCCCTCTGTGGGCCTGTGTGTAGGCCTGTGGGTAGTCCCCCTGTGGGCCTGTGTGTAGGCCTGTGGGTAGTCCCCCTGTGGGCCTGTGTGTAGGCCTGTGGGTAGTCCCCCTGTAGGCCTATGTGTAGGCCTGTGGGTAGTCCCCTTGTGGGCCTGTGTGTAGGCCTGTGGGTAGTCCCCCTGTGTGTAGGCCTGTGTGTAGGCCTGTGGGTAGTCCCCCTGTGGGCCTGTGTGTAGGCCTGTGGGTAGTCCCCCTGTAGGCCTATGTGTAGGCCTGTGGGTAGTCCCCTTGTGGGCCTGTGTGTAGGCCTGTGGGTAGTCCCCCTGTGTGTAGGCCTGTGTGTAGGCCTGTGGGTAGTCCCCCTGTGGGCCTGTGTGTAGGCCTGTGTGTGGCTGTTGTGTGCTAACTCTGAAACTGCTACGCAATTCTCCTCTATGAAGGGATAAATTTAACATCAGTTAACTACAGTGGTCACCAATAACACATCCCTCTTCATGCACAGCATGGTGAAGGCAGAGTTCACCAGCGTTATTGTTCAAATAATTTCCCACTCAGCGGGGTATTGATTAACGTCTTCATATGCGGAGGTACAAACATAAATCCTTTCCAAGTGTTAATTGGCATATGATTCGGGCCTCTTCTTTTCATGCGGTTTGGGAGGATCTTCACTCCACCATATCACAAGGGCTTTTTGGCCAAGGTCTGACATGCCTTTGGGTGTGTGATGGGGCGGGGAGGATTTGGTGTGGATTTTCCGAGCCTGGCGTAAGTCTGGCGTCTAGACACGACAAGGCAGCCGCTGGGCACCGTCTGTGGCCATGAGCAGGGGAGCGAGGTTTGGCAGATTAGCAAGGCTGCATGAAGATCCTCACGTAGCAACTCCTTACTCTTTGGGTGTGTGAGTATGTGAGAAAGAGCGAGGTTTGGGAGATAATTCAGGTCTGAGGAAAAATTCCAAAATGACTCAGTATAAACTGGGAAACTGTTCTTAGTTTTGTCCCACTCTAGCCTCATCCCAGTTTGTCTCATTCCTTCAGCTTGTCTGAGACACATATACAGACCCCGCTGGCGTAGAATAAGACACTAGCCCACATTTTTATGTGCTGTATTAATAGTTCTTGAACAGCTAACCTGTGTCCTATGCGGGTATCAGACGAGAATGCAATATCAATTCCTTGGGGATTTCAGAAGCAGTAGGCCTAATACAGCACTAAGGGAGTCGGTCAATTGGCTGGATGAGGGAGCAGGTCTGTATGCCGGTCAGTAGGCTGGTGTTGGGCCAGAGGGCTCCCAGAGAGAGGCAATTCTCACTGTCTGGTTAGCATGCTGGAGGAGAAGCAGGGTTCAAGCTCCTCCATGCCTTTCCCTGTATTCATTGGAAAGGTTTGTATGGTAATCTCTTCACATCCATTTCTCAAGGCCACTGTGCTGAGTGGTACTGTACTCAATACAAAACTGCTCCCTAAGACAGGACACTATGTCACGACCGTCCTATGGTGGAAGAGAGGAGGACCAAGGCACAGCGTGAAGTGAATGCATTCTTCTCTATTTATTATCACGAAAACGAAGAACACTTTACAAACTATACAAAACAATAAACGACGAACGTGAAGCTATAAATGACAAGTGCAGACACAGGCAACTTACATATAGACATAGACAATAATCCACAACCCACAATACAAAACAGGCTACCTAAATATGGTTCCCAATCAGAGACAACACAAAACACCTGCCTCTGATTGAGAACCATATCAGGCCAAACACAGAAATAGACAAACCAGGCATACAACATAGAATGCCCACACAGATCACACCCTGACCAACCAAAACATAAAACATACAAAGTAAACTATGGTCAGGGCGTGACAGTACCCTCCCCCCAAGGTGCGGACTCCGGCCGCAAAACCTGAACCTATAGGGGAGGGTCTGGGTGGGCATCTGTCCGCGGTGGCGGCTCTGGCGCTGGACGTGGCCCCCACTCCACCATAGTCAATCCCCGCTTCCGTGGCCTCCTAGGAACGGTGACCTTCCTAAATGACCCCACTGGACTGAGGGGCGCCTCTGGACTGAGGGGCAGCTCCGGACTGAGGGGCAGCTCATGACTGAGGGGCAGCTCATGACTGAGGGGTAGCTCATGACTGAGGGGCAGCTCATGACTGAAGGGCAGCTCATGACTGAAGGGCAGCTCATGACTGAAGGGCAGCTCATGACTGAGAGGTAGCTCATGACTGAAGAGCAGCTCATGACTGATGGGCGGCTCTGGCAGCTCCTGACTGGCGGGCGGCTCTGCCAGCTTCTGACTGGCGGGCGGCTCTGCCAGCTTCTGACTGGCGGGCGGCTCTGGCAGCTCCTGACTGGCGGGCGGCTCTGGCAGCTCCTGACTGGCGGGCGGCTCTGGCAGCTCCTGACTGGCGGGCGGCTCTGGCAGCTCCTGACTGGCGGACGGCTCTGGCAGCTCCTGACTGACAGACGGCTCTGGCGGCTCCTGACAGACAGGCGGCTCTAGCGGCTCAGGACAGACGGGCAGCTTTGACGGCGCTGGGCAGCTCTGGCGCTGGACGTGGCCCCCACTCCACCATAGTCAATCCCCGCTTCCGTGGCCTCCTAGGAACGGTGACCTTCCTAAATGACCCCACTGGACTGAGGGGCGCCTCTGGACTGAGGGGCAGCTCCGGACTGAGGGGCAGCTCATGACTGAGGGGCAGCTCATGACTGAGGGGTAGCTCATGACTGAGGGGCAGCTCATGACTGAAGGGCAGCTCATGACTGAAGGGCAGCTCATGACTGAAGGGCAGCTCATGACTGAGAGGTAGCTCATGACTGAAGAGCAGCTCATGACTGATGGGCGGCTCTGGCAGCTCCTGACTGGCGGGCGGCTCTGCCAGCTTCTGACTGGCGGGCGGCTCTGCCAGCTTCTGACTGGCGGGCGGCTCTGGCAGCTCCTGACTGGCGGGCGGCTCTGGCAGCTCCTGACTGGCGGGCGGCTCTGGCAGCTCCTGACTGGCGGGCGGCTCTGGCAGCTCCTGACTGGCGGACGGCTCTGGCAGCTCCTGACTGACAGACGGCTCTGGCGGCTCCTGACAGACAGGCGGCTCTAGCGGCTCAGGACAGACGGGCAGCTTTGACGGCGCTGGGCAGCTCTGGCGCTGGACGTGGCCCCCACTCCACCATAGTCAATCCCCGCTTCCGTGGCCTCCTAGGAACGGTGACCTTCCTAAATGACCCCACTGGACTGAGGGGCGCCTCTGGACTGAGGGGCAGCTCCGGACTGAGGGGCAGCTCATGACTGAGGGGCAGCTCATGACTGAGGGGTAGCTCATGACTGAGGGGCAGCTCATGACTGAAGGGCAGCTCATGACTGAAGGGCAGCTCATGACTGAAGGGCAGCTCATGACTGAGAGGTAGCTCATGACTGAAGAGCAGCTCATGACTGATGGGTGGCTCTGGCAGCTCCTGACTGGCGGGCGGCTCTGGCAGCTCCTGACTGGTGGGCGGCTCTGGCAGCTCCTGACTGGCGGGCGGCTCTGGCAGCTCCTGACTGGTGGGCGTCTCTGGCAGCTCTTGACTGGTGGGCGGCTCTGGCAGCTCCTGATTGGCGGACGGCTCTGGCAACTCCTGACTGACAGACGGCTCTGGCGGCTCCTGACAGACAGGCGGCTCTAGCGGCTCAGGACAGACGGGCAGCTTTGACGGCTCAGGACAGACGGGCGGCTTTGACGTCGCTGGACAGACGGGCAGCTCAGGCGTCGCTGGACAGACGGGCAGCTCAGGCGGCGCTGGGCAGACGGGCAGCTCAGGCGGCGCTGGGCAGACGGGCAGCTCAGGCGGCGCTGGGTAGACGGGCAGCTCAGACGTCGCTGGGCAGACGGGCAGCTCAGACGGCGCTGGGCAGAAGGGCAGCTCAGGCTTGCCGAGGCGCACTGTAGGCCTGGTGCGTGGTGCCGGAACTGGTGGTACCGGACTGGGGACACGCACCACTGGGCGAGTGTGGGGAGGAGGAACAGGGAGTACTGGACTCTGGAGACGTACAGGAAGCCTGGTGCGTGGTGTTGGCACTGGTGGTACTGGGCTGGTGCGAGGGGCTGCCACAGGCGGACTGGTGCGTGGAGAAGGCACCGGATAGACCGGACCATGGAGGCGTACTACAGGTCTCGAGCACCGAGCACCGAGCCTGCCCAACCCTACCTGGCTGAATACTCCCCGTGGCCATGCCAGTACAGCGAGGTGTAATAAGCCGCACTGGGCTATGTACACGTTTGGGAGACACCATACGTAGGGCTGGTGCCATGTACCCCGGCCCAAGGAGACGCACTGCTGACCAGATGCGTAGAGCCGGTTTCATGGCACCTGGCTCGATGCCCACCCTTGCCCGGCCGATACGAGGAGCTGGAATGTACAGCACCGGGCTATGCACACGCACCGGGGACACCGTGCGCATCTCTGCATAACACGTGCCTGCCCGGTCGCTCTCTCTCCACGGTAAGCACGGGGAGTTGGCTCAGGTCTTCTACCTGGCTTAACACCACTCCCCGTGTTCCACCCCCCCAATACATTTTTGGGGCTGCCTCTCTGGCTTCCAGCCGCGCTTACGTGCAGACTCCTCATACCACCGCCTCTCCGCTTTCGCTGCCTCCAGCTCAGCTTTGGGGCGACGATACTCACCAGCCTGTTTCCATGGTCCCTTTCCCTCCAGTATTTCCTCCCATGTCCAGAAATCCTGACCTCGCTGTCTCTCCTGCTCCTGCCCGTTACCACGCTGCTTGGTCCTTGGTTGGTGGGTTATTCTGTCACGATCGTCGTATGGTGGAAGAGAGGAGGACCAAGGCGCAGCGTGAAGTGAATGCATTCTTCTCTATTTATTATCACGAAAATGAAGAACACTTTACAAACTATACAAAACAATAAACGACGAACGTGAAGCTATAAATGACAAGTGCAGACACAGGCAACTTACATATAGACATAGACAATAACCCACAACCCACAATACAAAACAGACTACCTAAATATGGTTCCCAATCAGAGACAACGCAAAACACCTGCCTCTGATTGAGAACCATATCAGGCCAAACACAGAAATAGACAAACCAGACATACAACATAGAATGCCCACACAGATCACACCCTGACCAACCAAAACAAAAAACATACAAAGCAAACTATGGTCAGGGCGTGACACACTAGTGCTCTTCACACATTACATCTGCTAATTTCCTTTGTCTGAAAACTCACTCAGATATTGTCACCCATTAAAGAACAGGCTCGTATACAACTTTATTGTAAATACAGATACTTTTAAATGACTCACAATCTCTTGGGGAAAAAACATTTAAACTACTGGAACCAAGACTTAAAAATAATTGACATTGGCACAAGATGGAGGGAATGTTGGAACATAACTAACGAAACTGAAAATGTTGCTTATATTATTTTTGCTTATGTATAGAATGCATTACACGAGACAAAATTCACAAATTCCACACCCCAACAGTAGAGTCATGTCTTAAGTGTAACACTAACAATGACTCAGTAATCCATGCATTCTGGGAATGTCAGAAGTATTACAATGTATTACAATGTAAATGTACTTTTAATCTGTCTGTCTGCATATGTCAAGACATGGCATATGAGGGTGCAATGAGCTAACCGATGGGCTGGATGATACTGTTCTCGTCAATCATCTTGAGAAAATGTATACTTAAAAACTGGAAATCAACCAGTTCTCCATCGTTAACACAATGGAAAGGTCAAATGCTTTATTATCTAAATGTTGAAAGTATGTGGGCGAAGGAGAGAAACAAAATTATGCTGTTTGAGGCCATGCGGCGCGGAGAGTAATACAGGCTCTAGAGATGGGGGTGTGAGCAGGTGGGTCTGGACATGGGTGATGTTGCGGATGTTTGTGTGCATCTGTATGTTGCCGTTTGTACGTGAATATTTTGTATAAAAAAAATTTGATCAGAAAATCTTACCCAACAAATCTCCTGTGTCTGATTCACTCTCCCTCCTGTATCTGATTCACTCTCTCTCCTGTATCTGATTCACTCTCTCTCCTGTGACTGATTCACCCTCTCTCCTGTGACTGATTCACCCTCTCTCCTGTGACTGATTCACCCTCTCTCCTGTGTCTGATTCGACCTCTCTCCTGTGACTGATTCACCCTCTCTCCTGTGTCTGATTCACCCTCTCTCCTGTGTCTGATTCACCCTCTCTCCTGTATCTGATTCACTCTTTCTCCTGTGTCTGATTCACCCTCTCTCCTGTGACTGATTCACCCTCTCTCCTGTGTCTGATTCACCCTCTCTCCTGTGTCTGATTCACCCTCTCTCCTGTGTCTGATTCACCCTCTCTCCTGTGTCTGATTCACCCTCTCTCCTGTATTTGATTCACCCTCTCTCCTGTGTCTGATTCACCCTCTCTCCTGTGTCTGATCCACTCTCTCTCCTGTGTCTGATCCACTCTCTCTCCTGTGTCTGATTCACCCTCTCCTGTGTCTGATTCACCCTCTCTCCTGTGTCTGATTCACCCTCTCTCCTGTGTCTGATTCACCCTCTCTACTGTATCTGATTCACCCTCTCTCCTGTATCTGATTCACTCTTTCTCCTGTGTCTGATTCACCCTCTCTCCTGTGTCTGATTCACCCTCTCTCCTGTGTCTGATTCACCCTCTCTCCTGTGTCTGATCCACTCTCTCTCCTGTGTCTGATTCACCCTCTCCTGTGTCTGATTCACCCTCTCTCCTGTGTCTGATTCACCCTCTCTCCTGTGTCTGATTCACCCTGTCTCCTGTGACTGATTCACCCTCTCCTGTGTCTGATTCACCCTCTCTCCTGTGTCTGATTCACCCTCTCTTCTGTGTCTGATTCACCCTCTCTCCTGTGTCTGATTCACCCTCTCTCCTGTATCTGATTCACCCTCTCTCCTGTATCTGATTCACCCTCTCTCCTGTGTCTGATTCACCCTCTCTCCTGTGTCTGATCCACTCTCTCTCCTGTGTCTGATTCACCCTCTCCTGTGTCTGATTCACCCTCTCTCCTGTGTCTGATTCACCCTCTCTCCTGTGTCTGATTCACCCTCTCTCCTGTGTCTGATCCACTCTCTCTCCTCTGTCTGATTCACCCTCTCCTGTGTCTGATTCACCCTCTCTCCTGTGTCTGATTCACCCTCTCTCCTGTGTCTGATTCACCCTCTCTCCTGTGACTGATTCACCCTCTCTCCTGTATCTGATTCACCCTCTCTCCTGTGACTGATTCACCCTCTCTCCTGTGTCTGATTCACCCTCTCTCCTGTGACTGATTCACCCTCTCTCCTGTGACTGATTCACCCTCTCTCCTGTGACTGATTCACCCTCTCTCCTGTGTCTGATTCACCCTCTCTCCTGTGTCTGATTCACCCTCTCTCCTGTGTCTGATTCACCCTCTCTCCTGTGTCTGATTCACCCTCTCTCCTGTGACTGATTCACCCTCTCTCCTGTGTCTGATTCACCCTCTCTCCTGTGACTGATTCACCCTCTCTCCTGTGACTGATTCACCCTCTCTCCTGTGTCTGATTCACCCTCTCTCCTGTGTCTGATTCACCCTCTCTCCTGTGTCTGATTCACCCTCTCTCCTGTGTCTGATTCACCCTCTCATGTGTCTGATTCACCCTCTCTCCTGTGTCTGATTCACCCTCTCTCCTGTGTCTGATTCACCCTCTCTCCTGTGTCTGATTCACCCTCTCTCCTGTGTCTGATTCACCCTCTCTCCTGTGTCTGATTCACCCTCTCTACTGTATCTGATTCACCCTCTCTCCTGTATCTGATTCACTCTCTCTCCTGTGTCTGATTCACCCTCTCTCCTGTGTCTGATTCACCCTCTCTCCTGTGTCTGATCCACTCTCTCTCCTGTGTCTGATTCACCCTCTCCTGTGTCTGATTCACCCTCTCTCCTGTGTCTGATTCACCCTCTCTACTGTATCTGATTCACCCTCTCTCCTGTGTCTGATTCACCCTCTCTCCTGTGTCTGATTCACCCTCTCTCCTGTGACTGATTCACCCTCTCTCCTGTGTCTGATTCACCCTCTCTCCTGTGTCTGATTCACCCTCTCTCCTGTGACTGATTCACCCTCTCTCCTGTATCTGATTCACCCTCTCTCCTGTGACTGATTCACCCTCTCTCCTGTGTCTGATTCACCCTCTCTCCTGTGACTGATTCACCCTCTCTCCTGTGACTGATTCACCCTCTCTCCTGTGTCTGATTCACCCTCTCTCCTGTGTCTGATTCACCCTCTCTCCTGTGTCTGATTCACCCTCTCTCCTGTGTCTGATTCACCCTCTCATGTGTCTGATTCACCCTCTCTCCTGTGTCTGATTCACCCTCTCTCCTGTGTCTGATTCACCCTCTCTCCTGTGTCTGATTCACCCTCTCTCCTGTGTCTGATTCACCCTCTCTCCTGTGTCTGATTCACCCTCTCTCCTGTGTCTGATTCACCCTCTCTCCTGTGTCTGATTCACCCTCTCTCCTGTGTCTGATTCACCCTCTCTCCTGTGTCTTATTCACCCTCTCTCCTGTGTCTGGTTCACCCTCTCTCCTGTATCTCATTCACCTTCTCTCCTGTATCTGATTCACCCTGTCTCCTGTGTCTGATTCACCCTCTCTCCTGTGTCTGATTCACCCACTCTCCTGTATCTGATTCACCCACTCTCCTGTGACTGATTCACCCTCTTCTGTGTCTGATTCACCCTCTCTCCTGTGTCTCATTCACCCTCTCTCCTGTGTCTGATTCACCCTCTCTCCTGTGTCTGATTCACCCTCTCTCCTGTGTCTGATTCACCCTCTCCTGTGTCTGATTCACCCTCTCCTGTGTCTGATTCACCCTCTCTCCTGTGTCTGATTCACCCTCTCTCCTGTGTCTGATTCACCCTCTCTCCTGTATCTGATTCACCCTCTCTCCTGTGTCTGATTCACCCTCTCTCCTGTATCTGATCCACTCTCTCTCCTGTGTCTGATTCACCCTCTCCCGTGTCTGATTCACCCTCTCTCCTGTGTCTGATTCACCCTCTTCTGTGTCTGATTCACCCTCTCTCCTGTGTCTGATTCACCCTCTCTCCTGTGTCTGATTCACCCTCTCTACTGTATCTGATTCACCCTCTCTCCTGTATCTGATTCACCCTCTCTCCTGTATCTGATTCACCCTCTCTCCTGTATCTGATTCACCCTCTCTCCTGTGTCTGATTCACCCTCTCTCCTGTGTCTGATCCACTCTCTCTCCTGTGTCTGATTCACCCTCTCCTGTGTCTGATTCACCCTCTCTCCTGTGTCTGATTCACCCTCTCTCCTGTGTCTGATTCACCCTCTCTCCTGTGTCTGATCCACTCTCTCTCCTCTGTCTGATTCACCCTCTCCTGTGTCTGATTCACCCTCTCTCCTGTGTCTGATTCACCCTCTCTCCTGTGTCTGATTCACCCTCTCTCCTGTGACTGATTCACCCTCTCTCCTGTATCTGATTCACCCTCTCTCCTGTGACTGATTCACCCTCTCTCCTGTGTCTGATTCACCCTCTCTCCTGTGACTGATTCACCCTCTCTCCTGTGACTGATTCACCCTCTCTCCTGTGACTGATTCACCCTCTCTCCTGTGTCTGATTCACCCTCTCTCCTGTGTCTGATTCACCCTCTCTCCTGTGTCTGATTCACCCTCTCTCCTGTGTCTGATTCACCCTCTCATGTGTCTGATTCACCCTCTCTCCTGTGTCTGATTCACCCTCTCTCCTGTGTCTGATTCACCCTCTCTCCTGTGTCTGATTCACCCTCTCTCCTGTGTCTGATTCACCCTCTCCTGTGTCTGATTCACCCTCTCTCCTGTGTCTGATTCACCCTCTCTACTGTATCTGATTCACCCTCTCTCCTGTGTCTGATTCACCCTCTCTCCTGTGTCTGATTCACCCTCTCTCCTGTGACTGATTCACCCTCTCTCCTGTGTCTGATTCACCCTCTCTCCTGTGTCTGATTCACCCTCTCTCCTGTGACTGATTCACCCTCTCTCCTGTATCTGATTCACCCTCTCTCCTGTGACTGATTCACCCTCTCTCCTGTGTCTGATTCACCCTCTCTGCTGTGACTGATTCACCCTCTCTCCTGTGACTGATTCACCCTCTCTCCTGTGTCTGATTCACCCTCTCTCCTGTGTCTGATTCACCCTCTCTCCTGTGTCTGATTCACCCTCTCTCCTGTGTCTGATTCACCCTCTCATGTGTCTGATTCACCCTCTCTCCTGTGTCTGATTCACCCTCTCTCCTGTGTCTGATTCACCCTCTCTCCTGTGACTGATTCACCCTCTCTCCTGTGTCTGATTCACCCTCTCTCCTGTGACTGATTCACCCTCTCTCCTGTGACTGATTCACCCTCTCTCCTGTGTCTGATTCACCCTCTCTCCTGTGTCTGATTCACCCTCTCTCCTGTGTCTGATTCACCCTCTCTCCTGTGTCTGATTCACCCTCTCATGTGTCTGATTCACCCTCTCTCCTGTGTCTGATTCACCCTCTCTCCTGTGTCTGATTCACCCTCTCTCCTGTGTCTGATTCACCCTCTCTCCTGTGTCTGATTCACCCTCTCTCCTGTGTCTGATTCACCCTCTCTACTGTATCTGATTCACCCTCTCTCCTGTATCTGATTCACTCTCTCTCCTGTGTCTGATTCACCCTCTCTCCTGTGTCTGATTCACCCTCTCTCCTGTGTCTGATCCACTCTCTCTCCTGTGTCTGATTCACCCTCTCCTGTGTCTGATTCACCCTCTCTCCTGTGTCTGATTCACCCTCTCTACTGTATCTGATTCACCCTCTCTCCTGTGTCTGATTCACCCTCTCTCCTGTGTCTGATTCACCCTCTCTCCTGTGACTGATTCACCCTCTCTCCTGTGTCTGATTCACCCTCTCTCCTGTGTCTGATTCACCCTCTCTCCTGTGACTGATTCACCCTCTCTCCTGTATCTGATTCACCCTCTCTCCTGTGACTGATTCACCCTCTCTCCTGTGTCTGATTCACCCTCTCTCCTGTGACTGATTCACCCTCTCTCCTGTGACTGATTCACCCTCTCTCCTGTGTCTGATTCACCCTCTCTCCTGTGTCTGATTCACCCTCTCTCCTGTGTCTGATTCACCCTCTCTCCTGTGTCTGATTCACCCTCTCATGTGTCTGATTCACCCTCTCTCCTGTGTCTGATTCACCCTCTCTCCTGTGTCTGATTCACCCTCTCTCCTGTGTCTGATTCACCCTCTCTCCTGTGTCTGATTCACCCTCTCTCCTGTGTCTGATTCACCCTCTCTCCTGTGTCTGATTCACCCTCTCTCCTGTGTCTGATTCACCCTCTCTCCTGTGTCTGATTCACCCTCTCTCCTGTGTCTTATTCACCCTCTCTCCTGTGTCTGGTTCACCCTCTCTCCTGTATCTCATTCACCTTCTCTCCTGTATCTGATTCACCCTGTCTCCTGTGTCTGATTCACCCTCTCTCCTGTGTCTGATTCACCCACTCTCCTGTATCTGATTCACCCACTCTCCTGTGACTGATTCACCCTCTTCTGTGTCTGATTCACCCTCTCTCCTGTGTCTCATTCACCCTCTCTCCTGTGTCTGATTCACCCTCTCTCCTGTGTCTGATTCACCCTCTCCTGTGTCTGATTCACCCTCTCCTGTGTCTGATTCACCCTCTCTCCTGTGTCTGATTCACCCTCTCTCCTGTGTCTGATTCACCCTCTCTCCTGTATCTGATTCACCCTCTCTCCTGTGTCTGATTCACCCTCTCTCCTGTATCTGATCCACTCTCTCTCCTGTGTCTGATTCACCCTCTCCCGTGTCTGATTCACCCTCTATCCTGTGACTGATTCACCCTCTCTCCTGTGTCTGATTCACCCTCTCTCCTGTGTCTGATTCACCCTCTCTCCTGTGACTGATTCACCCTCTCTCCTGTATCTGATTCACCCTCTCTCCTGTGACTGATTCACCCTCTCTCCTGTGTCTGATTCACCCTCTCTCCTGTGTCTGATTCACCCTCTCTCCTGTGACTGATTCACCCTCTCTCCTGTGTCTGATTCACCCTCTCTCCTGTGTCTGATTAACCCTCTCTCCTGTGTCTGATTCACCCTCTCTCCTGTGTCTGATTCACCCTCTCATGTGTCTGATTCACCCTCTCTCCTGTGTCTGATTCACCCTCTCTCCTGTGTCTGATTCACCCTCTCTCCTGTGTCTGATTCACCCTCTCTCCTGTGTCTGATTCACCCTCTCTCCTGTGTCTGATTCACCCTCTCTCCTGTGTCTGATTCACCCTCTCTCCTGTGTCTGATTCACCCTCTCTCCTGTGTCTGATTCACCCTCTCTCCTGTGTCTGATTCACCCTCTCTCCTGTGTCTGGTTCACCCTCTCTCCTGTATCTCGTTCACCTTCTCTCCTGTATCTGATTCACCCTGTCTCCTGTGTCTGATTCACCCTCTCTCCTGTGTCTGATTCACCCTCTGTCCTGTATCTGATTCACCCTGTCTCCTGTGACTGATTCACCCTCTTCTGTGTCTGATTCACCCTCTCTCCTGTGTCTCATTCACCCTCTCTCCTGTGTCTGATTCACCCTCTCTCCTGTGTCTGATTCACCCTCTCCTGTGTCTGATTCACCCTCTCTCCTGTGTCTGATTCACCCTCTCTCCTGTGTCTGATTCACCCTCTCTCCTGTATCTGATTCACCCTCTCTCCTGTGTCTGATTCACCCTCTCTCCTGTATCTGATCCACTCTTTCTCCTGTGTCTGATTCACCCTCTCCCGTGTCTGATTCACCCTCTCCCGTGTCTGATTCACCCTCTCTCCTGTGTCTGATTCACCCTCTCCTGTGTCTGATTCACCCTCTCTCCTGTGTCTGATTCACCCTCTCTCCTGTGTCTGATTCACCCTCTCTACTGTATCTGATTCACCCTATCTCCTGTGTCTGATTCACCCTCTCTCCTGTGTCTGATTCACCCTCTCTCCTGTGACTGATTCACCCTCTCTCCTGTGTCTGATTCACCCTCTCTCCTGTGACTGATTCACCCTCTCTCCTGTGTCTGATTCACCCTCTCTCCTGTGACTGATTCACCCTCTCTCCTGTGACTGATTCACCCTCTCTCCTGTATCTGATTCACCCTGTCTCCTGTGACTGATTCACCCTCTTCTGTGTCTTATTCACCCTCTCTCCTGTGTCTCATTCACCCTCTCTCCTGTGTCTGATTCACCCTCTCTCCTGTGTCTGATTCACCCTCTCCTGTGTCTGATTCACCCTCTCTCCTGTGTCTGATTCACCCTCTCTCCTGTGTCTGATTCACCCTCTCTCCTGTATCTGATTCACCCTCTCTCCTGTGTCTGATTCACCCTCTCTCCTGTATCTGATCCACTCTCTCTCCTGTGTCTGATTCACCCTCTCCCGTGTCTGATTCACCCTCTCTCCTGTGTCTGATTCACCCTCTCCTGTGTCTGATTCACCCTCTCTCCTGTGTCTGATTCACCCTCTCTCCTGTGTCTGATTCACCCTCTCTACTGTATCTGATTCACCCTCTCTCCTGTATCTGATTCACTCTTTCTCCTGTGTCTGATTCACCCTCTCTCCTGTGTCTGATTCACCCTCTCTCCTGTGTCTGATTCACCCTCTCTCCTGTGTCTGATCCACTCTCTCTCCTGTGTCTGATTCACCCTCTCCTGTGTCTGATTCACCCTCTCTCCTGTGTCTGATTCACCCTCTCTACTGTATCTGATTCACCCTCTCTCCTGTGTCTGATTCACCCTCTCTCCTGTGTCTGATTCACTCTCTCTCCTGTGACTGATTCACCCTCTCTCCTGTGTCTGATTCACCCTCTCTCCTGTGTCTGATTCACCCTCTCTCCTGTGACTGATTCACCCTCTCTCCTGTATCTGATTCACCCTCTCTCCTGTGACTGATTCACCCTCTCTCCTGTGTCTGATTCACCCTCTCTCCTGTGACTGATTCACCCTCTCTCCTGTGACTGATTCACCCTCTCTCCTGTGTCTGATTCACCCTCTCTCCTGTGTCTGATTCACCCTCTCTCCTGTGTCTGATTCACCCTCTCTCCTGTGTCTGATTCACCCTCTCTCCTGTGTCTGATTCACCCTCTCTCCTGTGACTGATTCACCCTCTCTCCTGTGTCTGATTCACCCTCTCTCCTGTGACTGATTCACCCTCTCTCCTGTGACTGATTCACCCTCTCTCCTGTGTCTGATTCACCCTCTCTCCTGTGTCTGATTCACCCTCTCTCCTGTGTCTGATTCACCCTCTCTCCTGTGTCTGATTCACCCTCTCTCCTGTGTCTGATTCACCCTCTCTCCTGTGTCTGATTCACCCTCTCTCCTGTGTCTGATTCACCCTCTCTCCTGTGTCTGATTCACCCTCTCTCCTGTGTCTGATTCACCCTCTCTCCTGTGTCTGATTCACCCTCTCTCCTGTGTCTGGTTCACCCTCTCTCCTGTATCTCATTCACCTTCTCTCCTGTATCTGATTCACCCTGTCTCCTGTGTCTGATTCACCCTCTCTCCTGTGTCTGATTCACCCTCTCTCCTGTATCTGATTCACCCTGTCTCCTGTGACTGATTCACCCTCTTCTGTGTCTGATTCACCCTCTCTCCTGTGTCTCATTCACCCTCTCTCCTGTGTCTGATTCACCCTCTCTCCTGTGTCTGATTCACCCTCTCCTGTGTCTGATTCACCCTCTCTCCTGTGTCTGATTCACCCTCTCTCCTGTGTCTGATTCACCCTCTCTCCTGTATCTGATTCACCCTCTCTCCTGTGTCTGATTCACCCTCTCTCCTGTGTCTGATTCACCGTCTCTCCTGTATCTGATCCACTCTCTCTCCTGTGTCTGATTCACCCTCTCCCGTGTCTGATTCACCCTCTCTCCTGTGTCTGATTCACCCTCTCTCCTGTGTCTGATTCACCCTCTCTCCTGTGTCTGATTCACCCTCTCTACTGTATCTGATTCACCCTCTCTCCTGTATCTGATTCACTCTTTCTCCTGTGTCTGATTCACCCTCTCCTGTGTCTGATTCACCCTCTCTCCTGTATCTGATTCACCCTCTCTCCTGTGTCTGATTAACCCTCTCTCCTGTATCTGATTCACCCTCTCTCCTGTGTCTGATTCACCCTCTCTCCTGTGTCTGATTCACCCTCTCTCCTGTATCTGATTCACCCTCTCTCCTGTATCTGATTCACTCTTTCTCCTGTGTCTGATTCACCCTCTCCTGTGTCTGATTCACCCTCTCTCCTGTATCTGATTCACCCTCTCTCCTGTGTCTGATTCACCCTATCTCATGTGTCTGATTAACCCTCTCTCCTGTATCTGATTCACCCTCTCTCCTGTGTCTGATTCACCCTCTCTCCTGTGACTGATTCACCCTCTCTCCTGTGTCTGATTCACCCTCTCTCCTGTGACTGATTCACCCTCTCTCCTGTGTCTGATTCACCCTCTCTCCTGTGACTGATTCACCCTCTCTCCTGTGTCTGATTCACCCTCTCTCCTGTGACTGATTCACCCTCTCTCCTGTGTCTGATTCACTCTTTCTCCTGTGTCTGATTCACCCTCTCTCCTGTGTCTGATTCACCCTCTCTCCTGTATCTGATTCACCCTCTCTCCTGTATCTGATTCACCCTGTCTCCTGTGTCTGATTCACCCTCTCTCCTGTGTCTGATTCACCCTCTCTCCTGTGTCTGATTCACCCTCTCTCCTGTGTCTGATACACCCTCTCTCCTGTGTCTGATTCACCCTCTCTCCTGTGTCTGATTCACCCTCTCTCCTGTGTCTGATTCACCCTCTCTCCTGTGACTGATTCACCCTCTCTCCTGTGTCTGATTCACCCTCTCTCCTGTGTCTGATTCACCCTCTCTCCTGTGTCTGATTCACCCTCTCTCCTGTGACTGATTCACCCTCTCTCCTGTATCTGATTCACCCTCTCTCCTGTGACTGATTCACCCTCTCTCCTGTGTCTGATTCACTCTTTCTCCTGTGTCTGATTCACCCTCTCTCCTGTGTCTGATTCACCCTCTCTCCTGTATCTGATTCACCCTCTCTCCTGTATCTGATTCACCCTGTCTCCTGTGTCTGATTCACCCTCTCTCCTGTGTCTGATTCACCCTCTCTCCTGTGTCTGATTCACCCTCTCTCCTGTGTCTGATTCACCGTCTCTCCTGTATCTGATCCACTCTCTCTCCTGTGTCTGATTCACCCTCTCCCGTGTCTGATTCACCCTCTCTCCTGTGTCTGATTCACCCTCTCTCCTGTGTCTGATTCACCCTCTCTCCTGTGTCTGATTCACCCTCTCTACTGTATCTGATTCACCCTCTCTCCTGTATCTGATTCACTCTTTCTCCTGTGTCTGATTCACCCTCTCCTGTGTCTGATTCACCCTCTCTCCTGTATCTGATTCACCCTCTCTCCTGTGTCTGATTAACCCTCTCTCCTGTATCTGATTCACCCTCTCTCCTGTGTCTGATTCACCCTCTCTCCTGTGTCTGATTCACCCTCTCTCCTGTGTCTGATTCACCCTCTCTACTGTATCTGATTCACCCTCTCTCCTGTATCTGATTCACTCTTTCTCCTGTGTCTGATTCACCCTCTCCTGTGTCTGATTCACCCTCTCTCCTGTATCTGATTCACCCTCTCTCCTGTGTCTGATTCACCCTATCTCATGTGTCTGATTAACCCTCTCTCCTGTATCTGATTCACCCTCTCTCCTGTGTCTGATTCACCCTCTCTCCTGTGACTGATTCACCCTCTCTCCTGTGTCTGATTCACCCTCTCTCCTGTGACTGATTCACCCTCTCTCCTGTGTCTGATTCACCCTCTCTCCTGTGTCTGATTCACCCTCTCTCCTGTGTCTGATTCACCCTCTCTCCTGTGACTGATTCACCCTCTCTCCTGTGACTGATTCACCCTCTCTCCTGTGTCTGATTCACTCTTTCTCCTGTGTCTGATTCACCCTCTCTCCTGTGTCTGATTCACCCTCTCTCCTGTATCTGATTCACCCTCTCTCCTGTATCTGATTCACCCTGTCTCCTGTGTCTGATTCACCCTCTCTCCTGTGTCTGATTCACCCTCTCTCCTGTGTCTGATTAACCCTCTCTCCTGTATCTGATTCACCCTCTCTCCTGTATCTGATTCACCCTCTCTCCTGTGTCTGATTCACCCTCTCTCCTGTGTCTGATTCACCCTCTCTCCTGTGACTGATACACCCTCTCTCCTGTGTCTGATTCACCCTCTCTCCTGTGTCTGATTCACCCTCTCTCCTGTGTCTGATTCACCCTCTCTCCTGTGACTGATTCACCCTCTCTCCTGTGTCTGATTCACCCTCTCTCCTGTGTCTGATTCACCCTCTCTCCTGTGTCTGATTCACCCTCTCTCCTGTGACTGATTCACCCTCTCTCCTGTATCTGATTCACCCTCTCTCCTGTGACTGATTCACCCTCTCTCCTGTGTCTGATTCACCCTCTCTCCTGTGTCTGATTCACCCTCTCTCCTGTGTCTGATTCACCCTCTCTCCTGTGACTGATTCACCCTCTCTCCTGTGACTGATTCACCCTCTCTCCTGTGTCTGATTCACCCTCTCTCCTGTGTCTGATTCACCCTCTCATGTGTCTGATTCACCCTCTCTCCTGTGTCTGATTCACCCTCTCTCCTGTGTCTGATTCACCCTCTCTTCTGTATCTCATTCACCCTCTCTCCTGTATCTCATTCACCCTCTCTCCTGTATCTGATTTACCCTGTCTCCTTTGTCTGATTCACCCTCTCTCCTGTGTCTGATTCACCCTCTCTCCTGTGTCTGATTCACCCTCTCTCTTGTGTCTGATTCACCCTCTCTCCTGTGTCTGATTCACCCTGTCTCCTGTGTCTGATTCACCCTGTCTCCTGTGTCTGATTCACCCTCTCTCCTGTGTCTGATTCACCCTCTCCTGTGTCTGATTCACCCTCTCTCCTGTGTCTGATTCACCCTCTCTCCTGTGTCTGATTCACCCTCTCTCCTGTGTCTGATTCACCCTGTCTCCTGTGTCTGATTCACCTTCTCTCCTGTATCTGATCCACTCTCTCTCCTGTGTCTGATTCACCCTCTCCTGTGTCTGATTCACCCTCTCTCCTGTGTCTGATTCACCCTCTCTCCTGTGTCTGATTCACCCTCTCTCCTGTGTCTGATTCACCCTCTCTCCTGTGTCTGATTCACCCTCTCTCCTGTGTCTGATTCACCCTTTCTCCTGTGTCTGATTCACCCTCTCTCCTGTGTCTGATTCACCCTCTCTCCTGTGTCTGATTCACCCTCTCTCCTGTGTCTGATTCACCCTCTCTCCTGTGTCTGATTCACCCTGTCTCCTGTGTCTGATTCACCCTGTCTCCTGTGTCTGATTCACCCTCTCTCCTGTGTCATATTCACCCTCTCCTGTGTCTGATTCACCCTCTCTCCTGTGTCTGATTCACCCTCTCTCCTGTGTCTGATTCACCCTGTCTCCTGTGTCTGATTCACCCTCTCTCCTGTGTCTGATTCACCCTCTCCTGTGTCTGATTCACCCTCTCTCCTGTGTCTGATTCACCCTCTCTCCTGTGTCTGATTCACCCTCTCTCCTGTGTCTGATTCACCCTGTCTCCTGCATTATGAAACAACTTTAACTGCTGGATGAGAGTGTGCTCCCTCCCTCCCTGGGTCAGATAGGAGGCCCTAGCTGGGCTGCATGCTCTGAGGCTGTAACGGCTTTCCTCTTCCTCTTCATCAGAAGAGGAGGAGCAGGGATTGAACCAATATGCAGCGGAGTTTGAAGACATATTTATTAAAGAAAACACGAACTCGACTATACACTAACAAAACAACAAACGACGTAGACGCACCTGAACATAAGAACTTATATATAACGAAGAACGCATGAAACAGGAACAGACTACATAAACCGAAAAACAAACAAACCGAAAACAGTCCCGTGTGGCGCAACGACATACACAGACACAGGAGACAACCACCCACAACGAACACTGTGAAAACACCTACCTAAATATGACTCTTAATTAGAGGAACGCCAAACACCTGCCTCTAATTAAGAGCCATACCAGGCAACCCATAAACCAACATAGAAACAGAAAACATAGAATGCCCACCCAAACTCACGTCCTGACCAACTAACACATACAACAAACTAACAGAAATAGGTCAGGAACGTGACATAACCCCCCCCATAAGGTGCGAACTCCGGGCGCACCAGCACAAAGTCTAGGGGAGGGTCTGGGTGGGCATCTGACCACGGTGGTGGCTCAGGCTCCGGGCGAGGTCCCCACCCCACCATAGTCAATCCCAGCTTCCATTTCCCCCTATGAATGTCCACCCTCATCTTACCCCCACTAAATCCTTTTGGTAACATCGACAACAGGGGCAGCACCTGGACAGAGGGATAGCTCAGGACAGAGGGATAAATCAGGATAGAGAGGTAGCTCAGGATAGAGAGGTAGCTCAGGATAGAGAGGTAGCTCAGGATAGAGGGGCAACTCCGGACTGAAAGGCAGCTCCGGACAGAGAGACAGCTCTGGACTGAGGGGCAGTTCTGAATAAATAGCCGCTCTGGGCTAAGGGACAGCTCATGACTGGCTGACGGCTCTGGACGCTCATGGCTGGCTGACGGCTCTCGACGCTCATGGCTGGCTGACGGCTCTCGACGCTCATGGCTCGCTGACGGCTCTCGACGCTCATGGCTCGCTGACGGCTCTGGACGCTCATGGCTCACTGTCGGCTCTGGCAGATCCTGTCTGGTTGGCGGCTCTGGCAGATCCTGTCTGGTTGGCGGCTCTGGCAGATCCTGTCTGGTTGGCGGCTCTGGCAGATCCTGTCTGGTTGGCGGCTCTGGCAGATCCTGACTGACGACTGGCTCTAGCGGCTCCTGACTGACTATCGGCTCTGACGGCTCGGGACAGACGGGCGGCTCTAATGGCTCAGGACAGACGGATGGCTCAGACGGCGCTGGGGAGACGGATGGCTCAGACGGCGCTGGGGAGACGGATGGCTCAGACGGCGCTGGGGAGACGGATGGCTCAGATGGCGCTGGGGAGACGGATGGCTCAGATGGCGCTGCGGAGACGGATGGCTCAGACTGCACCTGTCTGGCGGAAGGCTCTGGCTGCTCCTGTCTGGCGGAAGGCTCTGTAGGCTCATGGCAGACGGGCAGCTTTGCAGGCTCATGGCAGACAGGCAGTTCATGCGCCGTTGGGCAGACGGCAGACTCTGGCCGGCTGAGACGCACTATAGGCTTGGTGCGTGGTGCCGGAACTGGAGGCACCTGACTGAGGACACGCACTTCAAGCCTAGTGCGGGGAGCAGGGACAGGGCACACTGACTTCTCGAAGCGTACTATATGCCTGGTGCGTGGTACCGGACTGAAGGCACGCACCTCAGGACGAGTGCGGGGAGAAACAACAGTGTGCACAGGACTTAGGAGACGCACAGGTGGCTTAGTGCGCGGTGCCGGAACTGGAGGCACTGGGCTGGAGACACGCACCATAGGGAGAGTGCGTGGAGGAGGCACAGGGCTCTGAAAACGCACTGGAAGCCTGGTGCGTGGTGTAGGCACTGGTGGTACTGGGCTGGGGCGGGGAGGTAGTGCCGTAAATACCGGACCGTGAAGGCGTACTGGCTCCCTTGAGCACCAAGCCTGCCCAACCTTACCTGGTTGAATGCTCCCCGTCGCCCGACCAGTGCGGGGAGGTGGAATAACCCGCACCGGGCTATGTAGGCGAACCGGGGACACCATGCGTAAGGCTGGTGCCATGTATGCCGGCCCGAGGAGACGCACTGGAGACCAGACGCGTTGAGCCGGCCTCATGACACCTGGCTCAATGCCCAATCTAGCCCTACCAGTGCGGGGAGGTGGAATAACCCGCACTGGGCTATGCACTCATACAGGAGACACCGTGCGCTCTACTGCGTAACACGGCGCCTGCCCATACTCCCGCTCTCCACGGTAAGCCTGGGAAGTGGGCGCAGGTCTCCTACCTGCCCATGGCCCACTACCTCTTAGCCCCCCCCAAGAAATTTTTGGGGTCTCCTCTCGGGCTTCCAGCCACGTCTCCTTGCTGCCTCCTCATACCACCGCCTCTCTGCTTTCCCTGCCTCCAGCTCAGCTTTGGGACGGCGATATTCTCCCGGCTGTGCCCATGGACCTCTCCCGTCCAATATTTCCTCCCAAGTCCATGATTCCTGTGTAGTATCCTGCTCGACTTCGCGCCGCTTGGTTCTGGATCGGTGGGTGGTTCTGTAACGACTTTCCTCTTCCTCTTCATCAGAAGAGGAGGAGCAGGGATTGAACCAATATGCAGTGGAGTTTGAAGACATATTTATTAAAGAAAACACGAACTCGACTATACACTAACAAAACAACAAACGACGTAGACGCACCTGAACATAAGAACTTACATATAACGAAGAACGCATGAAACAGGAACAGACTACATAAACCGAAAAACAAACAAACCGAAAACAGTCCCGTGTGGCGCAATGACATACACAGACACAGGAGACAACCACCCACAACGAACACTGTGAAAACACCTACCTAAATATGACTCTTAATTAGAGGAACGCCAAACACCTGCCTCTAATTAAGAGCCATACCAGGCAAACCATAAACCAACATAGAAACAGAAAACATAGAATGCCCACCCAAACTCACGTCCTGACCAACTAACACATACAACAAACTAACAGAAATAGGTCAGGAATGTGACAGAGGCCCTGTGCTTGTGCTTCATGCTACTACAGGACTCCTCTCTCCTGACTCCCACAGCTGAGCTGTGTCATTGTTAAGCTCCTCTCTCTTGATGCCGTCTGTGGGATGCAGGGCAGGAAGTTTAAGGAGCAAAAATAAAACAAAATGGAGACCAAATAAAAATTGTCCTTCAGGACTTCTTGGATGTGAGTCTCAAATGTCAGCTGAGAGGCTGACACGACCTGTTCGTTTATTGCAATTGCTGTACTGCTAATTACCACCACACCAATCACAACACCTCAGTACATACTAGAGGACTACAGACAAACACTACTTATTTGCCTTCTTACCCTGAGAGGTGGAAGAGATGATGGGAGACTGTTACAATAACTATGAAATTGAAAGATGAAAAATCCCATGAAATTAGGATAATATTGTTCAGGAACAGCCATGTGTATAACCTCTTATGAGTCCTGCAAGAGGTTTTGCCAAATCAAACATTCCTGTTCATAACCACATCAAAGTCTTAAAGGGATACTTTGGGGATTTTGGCAATGAGGCCCTTTATCTACTTCCCCAGTCAGATGAACTGGTGGATACCATTTTTATGTCTCTGCATGCAGTTTAAAGGAAGTTGCTAACTAGCGCTATTGCAATTGCTAACTAGCATGAGTGCAATGACTGGAAGTCTATGGGTATCTGCTAGCATACTAGTAGATACCCATAGACTTTCAGTCATTGCACTAACGCTAGTTAGCATTGGCTCACGAAATTACCTCTAACTTCCTTCATACTTGACACAGAGACATAAATATGGTATCCACGATTTCATCTTACTATAGGGAAGTAGATAAAGGGTCTCATTGCCAAAATCCTGAAGTATCCCTTTAAAACCATAGCTGCATGGTCCAAATAGACAGGGCCTTTTCTTCCCCTGAGTGGTTGTATTGGTGGAAGTTACACTGCGCTTGATTACATCATCTGTCTGTCTCCTCTCCTGTTGGACTGTCAAGCTGCTACAGTATAGTGTGAGATGACCAGTTATTACCGGACAGATGAGCCGGTTTTAGAAACTAGAAAGCGATAGTATAGTAATAGGCCCGTTTTGGACGATAAGGCCATCTTCAATCACTAGTTGATAATGGAGTAAAACAAAAAGCCAGTTGATATCCAACAGACACACACCAGCCCCAAAAGATGACTGTGATAGTGTGTCTCATTACAGTGTAGAAAATGCACAGGACAGAAAGCATAATGTTCTTTGTCTTGTCTTTACGTAAGCTTTTTCAGGGAAAGGGACAGGGAAGGGGGAAAACTCAGGAACAAATGAAGTTGGCCTGAATCTGCGGCAATACCATTGTGGGTTGGCAGGCCCTGGATGAGTTGCAGGTCAGTGAGTGTATGGGTTAGGAGAGCTAAGGGAAAACCAGCCACCATCCCACCCCCACCTCAGGATTCAGTCCAGTGGAGCACAACAGCTCCCCTCCTGGGGTGCCATGGCCCAAAACACAGGGTCCACTGGAACTGTGTCATGTTGTAGGTCTCCTGCTGAATGGTGAGTCTGGCTCTAAACTTGAGACCACACAGTTCAGTGACTAGCAAAGACAGACTGACAATCAAATAATTGACATTTAATGGTCATGGATTCCAGCTCCACAAATCCATGACCATAAAATGAATAACAAGGTTTTCAATGAGCTGGTGTAACGCTATATCGATCACCACTGTCGGGAGAGTGGGAGAGCACTGCTGTTTTGTATATATTAGGTGAACATAGCCCTAATGACAGCAGCCCCCCTGTGGGTCTGACAATGTCCATCTGGAGCTCCAGGGTGGTCATAGCTCCATGATCAGAAAGCATTCCCCAAATACCACCAATCCAACGCCCACTGAACACACGTCTCATCAGTATACACAGCACATTTAAGATACATTTTAGTATATAGGTGTAATATAAACATTGTAGGATCATTTAAAAACTGGAGATAAAGCCAAAAATATACTCATAGGGCTTGGGTTAATGGAAGAGTAAAAGTGTATTAATGGTGGTATAGCAGCTGTGTTACTGCGTGTCTCAGGAACATAAACATCCATTTGGGGGGAAACAGAAAACGCGACAGTAGGCTCTGCTGATAGGTTGTGATGTATTCATTTGATGAAGGGTGGGATTGCTGTCTGGAAGAACACAGTCCTGAAAACCAAAACCTGTCAAATGAAGTCAGGTAACACAGTACTTTACTGGGTGCAACTTGCATTTTTTTTTTCTTATTTTACCTTTATTTAACTAGGCAAGTCGGTTAAGAACAAATTCTTATTTTCAATGACAGCCTAGGAACACTGCCTTGTTCAGGGGCAGAACGACAGATTTATACCTTGTCAGCTCAGGGATTCGATCTTGCAACCTTTTGGTTACTAGTCCAATGCTCTAACCACTAGGCTACCTGCATGCAAACTAGCTATGTAGGTAAGGGCCTATTTCAATTTGTTAAATGCTGTTTTAGATAGAGCTAATTTCTCCATATGTATATGCGAGCACACACACACTAATAGGGCCCTGGATTACACTAATGGCTGCTGAGGCTAGCTTCTGACTAAAATGACATATACTGCAGTAACAAAGGACACACACACACACACACACACACACACACACACACACACACACACACACACACACACACACACACACACACACACACACACACACACACACACACACACACACACACATCTAAAACATAAGGGTGATCGGTGGTAATTGTGGTCCTTGCTACAGTAAATGCTGTACACCCTGTGTAAACCACAGTAAATTACAGCCAGATGGGAGATTAAAGCCTGGTGAGTGGACTGTTGCCCCGAGCGCCACCGCTCCCCAGTCCCCACCCCCGAAGGAGGAAGGAGAAATCCATATTTCCTGATTGTGATTGCACCTCTCCCCTGGGCCGGGGAATTACAACTAAAGAGGAGTAAAGACCAAAATACCTTTGTCAGTATAACAACATAAACACTACAACAAACATGACAGCCAGCAGCACCTTGCCATTGTCTGTCCAAACAGTCTGGCATGCTCATTCACCTCATCTGGATCACATAAGACCACCTCTGAAATAGAGCTTCCCTGAGCATGAGGAGGAAGTTAAAGGTGGAATTGATCTCTCTGTGTGTGTGTGTGTGTGTGTGTGTGTGTGTGTGTGTGTGTTTGTGTTTGTGATCATAGAGAGAGAGTGTGACCAGTTATCTGCTGTGTAACCTAGTGTCAGGTGTTTACTTTGAGGCCTGGCTGGATTGCCTACCACAGGGCCAGTGTATAAATAGATACATCTCTTCAATATAGGCCAGGCCGGGGTAATTGGCTGTATGTGACACAGATGGTCAGACTCAAGTATTGTTTTGCTCTGAGTGTTGATGTAAAGGAAACACCTGTACAGAATCATCTCCTCACTCACACAAACACAGCACCGGGTGTTAGAGGCTTTCCTCTGTGCACCAGCTCAGGGACGCTCAGGAAATGAATCAATTGTGAAATGTTATGATAGAGACCTTCACCCATATCAGAGGATAGCACTCTCTCAGAGAGTCAAAGGAGGTAAACAAGGAGGGAAATTCTCATCAAACAGAAACCCTCTTCTTGGAGACAGAGGAACAGTGTTCTAACCGTTCATTCATCATAGAGGTTTTCAATGCATAGATCATCCACTATAGAGGAGAACATTATGAGACAGCCACCGCTGTTGTGAAATTCTTACTTACTCATCTTCATAGGGAATCTGTTATAAGGTAAGCAACATCATTGAGACACTTCCCATGGTTTTGGTAGCAGGTGTTGAAAGCTGTCTTACTGTCAGGGCAGTGGGCCGATTGGAGTGGAGTCATTGGCCCTTAGTGTGAATGCAGCTAGTGAAGACAGGATGTCAGTGCTGGTACACACACGGTGCTACAGTCGTCATTTTACACACACGACCATCAGTACCCTCACACCTTTGTGCCCAGGGCAGGAAGTGCTAAAAATACAGAGAACAGGAAAGACAGAGCAGAAAATAAATGGAATGTGAGCAACACAGCTGGTGAATGGCAAGCATGGAGCATTTGTCTCTAATGAAAGATGGGGTTGGTGACTGGATGATCGTCAGACAGTGAGACAGCCAGGCCACCATTGTTCTAAAGGGAAACCCAGGTGCTTCCTATCCTGACTGTATGGAGATAACCCATGTACGACAGTGACTGTCTCTAATGAATGGAACACTGACAAAAAAATACACACTCAGACGAATGCATGTCTGCAAACACAGAGATGCACAGACAGTCAGGCACGCACATATGTACATGCATGCATTCACACACATACTCTTAGATAAAAGGGTTCCAAAAGGGTTCTTTGGCTGTCCTCATAGCAGAACCCTTTTAGTTCTCCTATGTTTAAAGGGTTCTACGTGGAACCCTAAAGCGTTCTTCAAAGGGGACAGCCAAAGAACCCTTTAAGGTTCTAGATCGCACATTTTTCTAAGAGTGTACACACACACACAGGTTGCTCCTTCAGTGTCACGCCCTGACCTTAGAGAGCCTTTTTATGTCTCTACTTGGTTTGGTCACGGTGTGATTTGGGGTGGGCATTCTATGTTGTGTTTTTCTATGTTTTGGCCGGGTAGGGTTCTCAATCAGGGACAGCTGTCTATCGTTGTCTCTGATTGAGAACCATACTTAGGTATCCCTTTTTCCCACCTGTCTTTGTGGGAGGTTAACTTTGTTTGTGACACATAGCCCTTTAGCTTCTCAGTTGTTTTGGATTGTTTATTGTTTTTGTCGGCGTCATAATAAATAAAGGATTATGTACGCTCACCACGCTGCGCTTTGGCCTACTTCTGGTGCCGGCCGTGACAGAACCTCCCACCACAAAAGGACCAAGCAGCGTGGTAAGGTGGACTCATGGACTTAGGAGGAAATCCTGGACGGTAAAGGACCCTGGAGGCAGGCTGGGGAATATCGTCGTCCCAAGGAGGAGCTGAAGGCAGCAAAGGTGGAACGGCATTGTTACGAGGGAACACGTCTAGCAAGGAAGCCCGAGAGGCAGCCCCCCAAAAACTTTTTGGGGTGAAGGGTGAAGATAACCACCCAGCCAGGACGGGTTTTTTTTATTTTTTTATTTCACCTTTATTTAACCAGGTAGGCTAGTTGAGAACAAGTTCTCATTTGCAACTGCGACCTGGCCAAGATAAAGCATAGCAGTGTGAACAGACAACACAGAGTTACACATGGAGTAAACAATAAACAAGTCAATAACATGGTAGAAAAAAGAGAATCTATATACAATGTGTGCAAAAGGCATGAGGTAGGCAATAAATCGAATAATTACAATTTAGCAGATTAACACTGGAGTGATAAATCATCAGATGAACATGTGCAAGAAGAGATACTGGTGTGCAAAAGAGCAGAAAAGTAAATAAATAAAAGCAGTATGGGGGGTGAGGTAGGTAAATTGGGTGGGTAGTTTACAGATGGACTATGTACAGCTGCAGCGATCGGTTAGCTGCTCGGATAGCAGATTTTTAAAGTTGTTGAGGGAGATAAAAGTCTCCAACTTCAGAGATTTTTGCAATTCGTTCCAGTCGCAGGCAGCAGAGAACTGGAAGGAAAGGCGTCCAAATGAGGTTTTAGCTTTAGGGATGATCAGTGAGATACACCTGCTGGAGCGCGTGCTGCGGGTGGGTGTAGCCATCGTGACCAGTGAACTGAGATAAGGCGGCACTTTACCTAGCATAGCCTTGTAGATGACCTGGAGCCAGTGGGTCTGACGACGAACATGTAGCGAGGGCCAGCCGACTAGGGCATACAGGTCGCAGTGGTGGGTCGTATAAGGTGCTTTAGTAACAAAACGAATGGCACTGTGATAAACTGCGTCCAGTTTGCTGAGTAGAGTGTTGGAAGCTATTTTGTAGATGACATCGCCGAAGTCAAGGATCGGTAGGATAGTCAGTTTTACTAGGGTAAGTTTGGCGGCGTGAGTGAAGGAGGCTTTGTTGCGGAATAGAAAGCCGATTCTTGATTTGATTTTGGATTGGAGATGTTTGATATGAGTCTGGAAGGAGAGTTTGCAGTCTAGCCAGACACCTAGGTACTTATAGATGTCCACATATTCTAGGTCGGAACCGTCCAGGGTGGTGATGCTAGACGGGCGTGCGGGTGCAGGCAGCGAACGGTTGAAAAGCATGCATTTGGTTTTACTAGCGTTTAAGAGCAGTTGGAGGCCACGGAAGGAGTGTTGTATGGCATTGAAGCTCGTTTGGAGGTTAGATAGCACAGTGTCCAAGGAAGGGCCGGAAGTATATAGAATGGTGTCGTCTGCGTAGAGGTGGATCAGGGAATCGCCCGCAGCAAGAGCAACATCATTGATGTATACAGAGAAAAGAGTCGGCCCGAGAATTGAACCCTGTGGTACCCCCATAGAGACTGCCAGAGGACCGGACAACATGCCCTCCGATTTGACACACTGAACTCTGTCTGCAAAGTAGTTGGTGAACCAGGCAAGGCAGTCATTAGAAAAACCGAGGCTACCGAGTCTGCCGATAAGAATATGGTGATTGACAGAGTCGAAAGCCTTGGCCAGGTCGATGAAGACGGCTGCACAGTAATGTCTTTTATCGATGGCGGTTATGATGTCGTTTAGTACCTTGAGCGTGGCTGAGGTGCACCCGTGACCGGCTCGGAAACCGGATTGCACAGCGGAGAAGGTACGGTGGGATTCGAGATGGTCAGTGATCTGTTTGTTGACTTGGCTTTCGAAGACCTTAGATAGGCAGGGCAGGATGGATATAGGTCTGTAACAGTTTGGGTCCAGGGTGTCTCCCCCTTTGAAGAGGGGGATGACCGCGGCAGCTTTCCAATCCTTGGGGATCTCAGATGATACGAAGGAGAGGTTGAACAGGCTGGTAATAGGGGGTGCGACAATGGCGGCGGACAGTTTCAGGAATAGGGGGTCCAGATTGTCAAGCCCAGCTGATTTGTATGGGTCCAGGTTTTCCAGCTCTTTCAGAACATCTGCTATCTGGATTTGGGTAAAGGAGAAGCTGGGGAGGCTTGGGCGAGTAGCAGCGGGGGGGGCGGGGCTGTTGGCCAAGGTTGGAGTCGCCAGGAGGAAGGCATGGCCAGCCATTGAGAAATGCTTGTTGAAGTCTTCGATTATCACGGATTTATCGGTGGTGACCGTGTTACCTAGCCTCAGTGCAGTGGGCAGCTGGGAGGAGGTGCTCTTGTTCTCCATGGACTTTACAGTATCCCAGAACTTTTTGGAGTTAGAGCTACAGGATGCGAATTTCTGCTTGAAAAAGCTGGCCTTTGCTTTCCTGACTGACTGCGTGTATTGGTTCCTGACTTCCCTGAACAGTTGCATATCGCGGGGGCTCTTCGATGCTATTGCAGTTCGCCACAGGATGTTTTTGTGCTGGTCGAGGGCAGTCAGGTCAGGAGTGAACCAAGGGCTATATCTGTTTTTGGTTCTGCATTTTTTGAACGGAGCATGCTTGTCTAATATGGTGAGGAAGTAACATTTAAAGAATGACCAGGCATCCTCAACTGACGGGATGAGGTCAATATCCTTCCAGGGTACCCGGGCCAGGTCGATTAGAAAGGCCTGCTCGCAGAAGTGTTTTAGGGAGCGTTTGACAGTGATGAGGGGTGGTCGTTTGACCGCGGACCCGTGGCGGATACAGGCAATGAGGCAGTGATCGCTGAGATCTTGATTGAAGACAGCAGAGGTGTATTTGGAGGGCAGGTTGGTCAGGATAATGTCTATTAGGGTGCCCATGTTTACGGATTTAGGGTTGTACCTGGTGGGTTCCTTGATGATTTGTGTGAGATTGAGGGCATCAAGCTTGGATTGTAGGACTGCCGGGGTGTTAAGCATATCCCAGTTTAGGTCACCTAACAGAACAAACTCTGAAGCTAGATGGGGAGCGATCAATTCACAGATGGTGTCCAGGGCACAGCTGGGAGCTGAGGGGGGTCGGTAGCAGGCGGCAACGGTGAGAGACTTATTTCTGGAGAGATTAATTTTTAAAATTAGAAGTTCGAACTGTTTGGGCATAGACCTGGAAAGTATGACAGAACTTTGCAGGCTATCTCTGCAGTAGATTGCAACTCCTCCCCCTTTGGCAGTTCTATCTTGACGGAAAGTGTTATAGTTGGGTATGGAAATCTCAGAATTTTTGGTGGCCTTCCTAAGCCAGGATTCGGACACGGCAAGGACATCAGGATTGGCAGAGTGTGCTAAAGCGGTGAGTAAGGCAAACTTAGGGAGGAGGCTTCTGATGTTGACATGCATGAGGCCAAGGCTTTTTCGATCGCAGAAGTCAACAAATGAGGGTGACTGGGGACATGCAGGGCCTGGGTTTACCTCCACATCACCCGAGGAACAGAGGAGTAGTAGGATGAGGGTGCGGCTAAAGGCTATCAAAACTGGTCGCCTAGAGCGTTGGGGACAAAGAATAAAAGGAGCAGATTTATGGGCGTGGTAGAATAGATTCTGGGCATAATGTGCAGACAGGGGTATGGAGGGGCGCGGGTACAGCGGAGGCAAGCCCAGGCACTGGGTGATGATAAGAGAGGTTGTATCTCTGGACATGCTGGTCTCAATGGGTGAGGTCACCGCATGTGTGGGGGGTGGGACAAAGGGGGTATCAGAGGGTTGTGCAGGCTCTAAGCTTGAGACCTCCAGTGCACCTCCACGGCCCAGTGTATCCGGTGCCCCTGCCAAGGACAAGGCCTCCTGTATGTCTCTCCAGCCTGGTGAGTCCTGTGCCTGCACCCAGAACTAAGCCTCCTGTATGTCTCCCCAGCCTGGTGAGCCCTGCGGCAGTTCCACGTACCAGACTGCCCATACGTCTCCTCACTCCAGTGATGATCCATGGCAAGAAGCCTCCAGTGATGATCCATGGCACGAAGCCTCCAGTGATGATCCATGGCAAGAAGCCTCCAGTGATGATCCATGGCACGAAGCCTCCAGTGATGATCCATGGCAAGAAGCCTCCAGTGATGATCCATGGCACGAAGCCTCCAGTGATGATCCATGGCAAGAAGCCTCCAGTGATGATCCATGGCAAGAAGCCTCCAGTGATGATCCATGGCAAGAAGCCTCCAGTGATGATCCATGGCACGAAGCCTCCAGTGATGGTCCATGGCAAGAAGCCTCCAGTGATGATCCATGGCACGAAGCCTCCAGTGATGATCCACGGCACGAAGCCTCCAGTGATGATCCATGGCACGAAGCCTCCAGTGAGGAGTCATGGCACGAAGCCTCCAGCGACGGTCTCCAGTCCGGAGCCTCCAGCAACGTTCTCCAGTCCGGAGCCTCCAGCGACGTTCTCCAGTCCGGAGCCTCCAGCGACGTTCTCCAGTCCGGAGCCTCCAGCGACGGTCTCCAGTCCGGAGCCCGCAGCGACGGTACCCAGTCCGGGGCCCGCAACGAGGGTGCCCAGTCCGGGGTCGGCGACGAGGGTCCCCGCACCAGAGGTGCCACCATAGTGGGGTGAGCCAGTGTTGGAGTGGGGTTTGCGTCCCGCACCTAAGCCGCCACCGCGGATAGATGCCCACCCAGACCCTCCACTATAGGTTCAGGTTTTGCGGCCGGAGTCCGCACCTTTGGGGGGGGGGGGGGGGTACTATCACGCCCTGACCTTAGAGATCCTTTTTATGTCTCTATTTGGTTTGGTCAGGGTGTGATTTGGGGTGGGTATTCTATGTTCTTTAGTTATATTATTTGTATTTCTATGTTTTGGCCGGGTAGAGTTCTCAATCAGGGACAGCTGTCTATCGTTGTCTCTGATTGAGAACCATACTTAGGTAGCCATTTTTCCCACCTGTCTTTGTGGGAGGTTAACTTTGTTTGTGACACATAGCCCTTTAGCTTCACGTTGTTTTGGATTGTTTATTGTTTTTGTCGGTGTCATAATAAATAAAGGATTATGTACACTCACCACGCTGCGCTTTGGTCTACTTCTGTTGACGGCCGTGACACTAAATTACATAATTTGAGACAATGGAGGTGTACCTGTGGATGTATTTCAAGGCCTACCTTCAAACTCAGTGTCTCTTTGCTTGACATCATGAGAAATCAAAAGAAATCAGCCAAGACTACAGAAAAAAAATTGTAGACCTCCACAAGTCTGGTTCATCCTTGGGAGCAATTTCCAAACGCCTGAAGGTACTACGTTCATCTGTACAAACAATAGTAAGCAAGTATAAACACCATGGGCCCACACAGCATGCATACCGCTCAGGAAGGAAACGCGTTCTGTCTCCTAGAGATGAACGCACTTTGGTACGAAAAGTGCAAATCAATCCCAGAACAACAACAAAGGACCCTGTGAAGACGCTGGAGGAGACAGGTACACAAGTATCTATAGCCACAGTAAAACGAGTTCTATATCAACATAACCTGAATGGCCGAGAAGCAAGGAAGAAGCCACTGCTCCAAAACCGCCTGTCACGCCCTGGCCTTTGTTATCTTTGTTTTCTGTAATAGTTTGGTTAGGTCAAGGTGTGACAGGGGGGATGTTTGTGTGTTTTTGTCTTGTCTTGGGTGGTTCTGTAACGATCGTCTACTTCGTCCTCCTCCTCAGACGAAGAGAGGCGAGAAGGATCAGAGGACCAATGTGCAGCGTGATAGTTATATGACATAATGATGTTTATTAAAGTAAAGACGAAACACGAAACACTTCAACAAACTACAAAACAAATAACCGATGTAGACAGACCTGGACTCGAGAACTTACAAATGACGAAGAACACACGAACAGGAACAGACTACATACACGAACGACAAAACGAAACAGTCCCGTGTGGTAGACATACAGACACGGAAGACAACCACCCACCACAAACAATGTGAAACAACCTACCTATATATGGTTCTCAATCAGAGGAAAACGTAAAACACCTGCCTCTGAGAGCCATACAAGGTCAATTAAACCTGACACTTAACATAGAACAAACACAGACTGCCCACCCAGCTCACGTCCTGACCCACTAAACACAACTATACAAAAGGAAAACAAGGTCAGGAACGTGACACCGCCATAAAAAAGCCAGACTACGGTTTGCAACTGGACGTGGGGACAAATATCGTACTTTTTGGAGAAATGTCCTCTGGTCTGATGAAACAAAAATATAACTGTTTGGCCATAATGACCATCGTTATGTTTGGAGGAAAAAGGGGGAGGCTTACAAGCTGAAGAACAACATCCCAACCGTGAAGCACGGGGTGCCAGCATCATGTTGTGGGGGTGCTTTGCTGCAGGATGGACTGATGCACTTCACAAAATAGATGGCTTCATGAGGGAGGAAAATTATGTGGATACATTGAAGCAACATCTCAAGACATCAGTCAGGAAGTTAAAGCTTGGTCGCAAATGGGTCTTCCAAATGGACAATGACCCCAAGCATACTTCCAAAGTTGTGGCAAAATGGCTAAAGGACAACAAGGTCAAAGTATTGGAGTGGCCATCACAAAGCCCTGACCTCAATCCTATAGAAAATTTGTGGGCAGAACTGAAAAAGCATGTGTGAGCAAGGAGGCCTACAAACCTGACTCAGTTACACCAGCTCTGTCAGGAGGAATGGGCCAAAATTCACCCAACTTATTGTGGGAAGCTTGTGGAAGGCTACCCGAAACGTTTGACCCAAGTTAAACAATTTTAAGGAAATGCTACCAAATACTAATTGAGTGTATGTAAACTTCTGACCCACTGGGAATGTGATGAAAGAAATACGAGCTGAAATAAATCATTCTCTCTACTATTATTCTGACATTTCACATTCTTAAAATAAAGTGGTGATCCGAACTGACCTAAGACAGGGAATTGTTACTAAGATTAAATGTCAACAATTGTGAAAAACTGAATATAAATGTATTTGTCTAAGGTGCATGTAAACTTCCGACTTCAACTGTACCAACATCCCAGGCCTCCTCCTCACATAAGCAGAATTACTCTGAGCACTCAGTGTCACCTAGGTAACCCTATTGAGGATGACCTCACACAGCATACTGCGTCCAAAGCATAAGCACTTTGTTTAAGTTTCGGTACCTTGTTTAAGCTTGTTCAAATAGGCCATTACCCAAAGCCCATCCAGACCTGGTATTCAAGTACCACATCACATTCAGTAAGATTGAATGTTTCTGGTCAGATGTGATTGTGCAAAAAGATAAATTCTGATCTGATTGCGATCCTCAAAAGTAACGCAGGGAGTGCCCCTGGAATGCTGCATATGATGAATTCATGATGAAGTGTGTGGGATTGTGAAAAGTGAAAAAACCCTGCATTGGATGTGTGAGACGTCTGTGTGAGACGTCTGGAAATGATTTACTGTTGCATATCAAGACTCCTAAAAGGGAAAGTAAAACGTCTTATCTTGGAATAACTGTAGGAAGATGGTTTTACACTCATTTTACAATCTTACGGTAAGCTGGAAACATATCCTGGACCAACACTACAGCACTTAGGAAAAACATGCAGAATACCCTGGCAGCCCCAATAACAGCATTGAGTGTATATTCAGTTTTAGCAAGGAAGCAGATAAAGAGAAGCATTCCATCCAGGCTCTCGCCCAGAAGAACACTTTTATAAAGTTGTAAAAAGACAATGTGTGTGTCTATTTGTCAATAACTGCTGGTGCACGATGTCTAATATTAAAGAAGTCTCGAGGTATTGCTCGCCTGAGGTAGAGTACCTCATGATAAGCTGGTGACCACACTATCTACTAAGAGAGTACTCATCTATATTATTCGTAGCCGTCTATTTACCACCACAAACCAACGCTGGCACTAAGACAGTACTCAATAAGCTGTAAAAGGTCATAAGCAAAAAAAGAAAATGCTCATCCAGAAGCGGCACTCCTAGTGGCCGGGAACTTTAATGAAGGCAAACTTAAATCCGTTTGACCTCATTTCTACCAGCATGTCACGTGCCAACCAGAGGAAGAAAAACTCTATACCACTTTAACTCCACACACAAAGAAACATACAAAGCTCTCCTTTGCCCTCCATTTTGCAAATCTCACCATAATTCTATCCTCCTGATTCATGCTTACGGGCAAAAACTAAAGCAGGAAGTACAAGTGACTCCCTCAATACAAAAGTGGTTAGATGATGGGGACGCTACGCTACAGGACTGTTTTGCTAGCACAGACTGGAATATGTCCAGGATTCATCCAATGGCATTGAGGAGTATACCACCTCAGTCACCTGCTTCATCAATAAGTGCATCAACAACCTCGTCCCCACAGTGACTTCTGGTACATTACCCAACCAGAAGCCATGGATTACAGGTAACATCCACACTGAGCTAAAGGCTAGAGCTGCCGCTTTCAAGGACCGGGACACTAATATAAGAAATCCCGCTATGCCCTCAGACGAACCATCAAACAGGCAAAGCATCAATACAGGACTAAGATTGAATCCTACACCTGCTCTGACGCTCGTCGGATGTGGCAGAGCTTGAAAACTATTACGGACTACAAAGGGAAACCCAGCTGCGAGCTGCCCAGTGATACGAGCCTAACAGATGAGCTAATTGCCTTTTATGCTCGCTTTGAGGCAAGCAACACTGAATCATGCATGAGAGCACCAGCTGTTCTGGACAACTGTGTGATCACGCTCTCTATAGCCGATGTGAGCAAGACCTTTAAACAGGTCAACATTCCTAAAGCTGTGGGGCAAGACGGATTACCAGGACGTGTACTCAAAGCATGCGCTGACCAACTGGCAAGTGTCTTCACTGACATTTTCAACCTCTCCCTGGCCCGAGTCTGTAATACCTACATGTTTCAAACAGACCACCGTAGTCCCTGTGCCCAAGAAAGAGAAGGTAACGTGCCTAAATGATTACCGCCCCATAGCACTCACATCGGTAGCCATGAAGTGGTTTGAAAGGCGGGTCATGGCTCACATCAACACCATCATGCCAGAAACCCTAGACCCACTCCAATTCGCAAACTGCCCCAACAGATCCACAGATGACTCAATCTCAATCGCACACCACACTGCCTTTTCCCACCTGGACAAAAGGAACACCAAAGTGAGAATGCTGTTCATTGACTACAGCTCACCGTTCAACACCATAATGCCCACAAAGCTCATCAATAAGCTAAGGACCCTGGGACTAAACACCTCCTTCTGCAACTGTATCCTGAACTTCCTGACAGGCCGCTCCCAGGTGGCAAGGGTAGGAAAGAACACATCTGCCACTCTGATCCTCAACATTGGGGCCCCTCAGGGGTGCGTGGTTAGTCACCTCCTGTACTCCCTGTTCACCCACGACGGCATGGCCAAGCACGACACAACAGTGGTAGGCCTGATCACCGACAACGATGAGACAGCATATGGGGAGGATGTCAGAGACCTGGCAGTGTGGTGCCAGGACAACAACCTCTCTCTCAATGTGAGCAAGACAAAGGAACTGATCGTGGACTATAAGAAAAGGAGGGGCCGACAACACCTTTTTCCCCTCAGGAGACTGAAAAGATTTGGCATGGGTCCCCAGATCCACAAAAATGTATACAGCTGCACCATTGAAAGCATCCTGACTGGTTGCATCACCGCCTGGTATGGCAACTGCTCGGCATCTGACCGTAAGGTGCTACAGAGGGTAGCGTGAACGGCCCAGTACATCACTGGGGCCAAGCTTCCTGACATCCAGGACCTATATACTAGGCGGTGTCAGAGGAAAATGGTCAAAGACTCCAGTCACCCTAGTCATAGACTGTTCTCTCTGCTACCGCATGGCAAGCGGTACCGGAGCGTCAAGTCTAGAACCAAAAGGCTTCTTAACAGCTTCTACCCCAAAGCCATAAGACTGCTGAACAACTATTCAAATGGCTACCCGGATCATCTACATCAGGGGTGTCAAAGTCAAATGGACGGAGGGCCAAATAAAAAATTTAGCTACAAGCCGAGGGCCGGACTGTTCGAATGTTCATTGAAAAATTTTTAAATGACGCATATAGTCTAGTGAACCTAATTGAACCTACTGAAAACCTAACAAATATATTCCAATATGATCAGATAAATAAAGCAATATTTTCTTATGGCTCTGTCAGTAATCTTTAATTTTCAACAGACACAAAAGACAAATTTCCTTTATATAAAAATCCCCATAACATGAACATTAAATGAAAGAAACCGGTATTCAAGGCACCATCAGTAGCCTATATTTTCTATTTTAGCAAAAGTGGGCTAAATTTACTTCAAAGAAAAAAACAATAATAGCAATTTTCTATCATCCACTCAACTGAAATATTTTTAAAATATAATTGGATTGAAATACAATAAAATAAAGTGCAAAAATCTATTAATCAAAAACAACACTTTGTTTAAGGAGAAGTAACATGCAGTGAAAACAAATATTAAACTTTAACTTTTAAACTTGAACTGAGTAAAAACTCTAAATATGTGATTGCACAGTAATGTTCACTTGTTTGAGGTTGAGGGTGATACTTGGTGGTGTCCCATCTTTTCCACAAGTTCATCAATGTTCGGGGTAAGGCTCTGAGCTGAGGAAATCCTCAGAATTGAGTGGAGGCGTTCAGCAGTAAGT